>NC_134803.1:11883001-12528001 GCF_046742065.1 Oratosquilla oratoria | reverse complement strand
CTGAGTAATATCTAATTTCTTCATTGGAGGAAATCTTACGTCAATTCTTTGATCACAGTTTTGTAGATTTTTTCCTCTTTGGTGAACACAGATTTGAAATGTTTGTTCCTAATATCTGCCATTTCTATATGTTCTGTATATTCTCTGTTACCTTGATGTATAATTTAAGTATTTACCGTTTATTTTTTAGCTTGCCGTTTACATATCTATAAAATAATTTGGGTTGATCTTTACATTTGTCTTTTATGTCCTTTCCATAATTTCTCTTTTCTTCTCTACGTATTTTTACATATTCATTTCTTAGTTGTTGAAATATGAATATTTGTTATTGTGCATCTTGTGTTGTTTTTTATTGAATGTACAACGGAATGTATAGTAAGAATTTTGTCATTTGATTTATTGTATAATCTGTACTTAATTTGCATGTATAACAAAGCTCAGTTGCTAGGCCTGAGAGATTTCCCGCACTAAGGGAGACGATACGCCATTGCAGGTTAGTCATGGTGGAGCCACGGTGTGGAGAGGTTGATGTGTATATCATTATCTGAACATAAACTTATGTGTGTCAAGTATATTGTGCCTTTGAAGAACAATAAACAGTTGAGTGCTTTTCTAAGCGTTTACATTATACCCATAGCTGTTAACATAGATTATGGGCCCAGGACACGTTATTTTGTGTGCTTAGAAATTACACTGTGTCACAGCAAAGTAGAATCGAGCATGACGCTGTAGGCACATAAAGAGTGAACGTTGTATTTTCTTCGTTTTTGTGTGACACAAACTGGCAAAATGGAGCGCAGTACAATCAACCTCACACCGTTGAATGATAAGAACTATCCTACGTGGAAGTTGCAGATGATGATGCACTTGATCAAAGGAGGTTTATTCGGGATAGTAAATAGCTCAGAAACAGTGCCGACAGAGGAAGGGGCACTGAAAAAAGCCAGGGCGTTGGCTTATATTGTATTAGCCATTGACCAAAACCTTCTTTATTTGGTCGGGGATCCAACTGATCCAGGTACTGTGTGGAAACTACTGCAGGACACTTTTCAAAAGAAAACCTGGTCAAATAAACTAAGACTCAAGAAACGGTTGTACAACATGAATTTCCGCCACGAAAACAGTATGTAGGAACATTTGAAGAAGTTCGTTGAACTATTTGGTGAACTCGCAGTGGTTGGCGACGCCGTTAACGAGGAAAAGGTAATTATCTTGTTATCGTCATTGCCTGAGTTATTCAGTGCTTGTAACAACACTAGAGGCTTCGGAAAGTATACCAAAGTGGGAAACTGTGACGGAACGTCTTCTACATGAGGAAAGTGTAGTCTTATGAAGTCAACAAACAATAACAGTGCACTTGTTAATAAAACAAAGTCATATAAAAAGATACAGTGTTTTCAGTGCAAAAAGATGGGGCACATCAAGAAAAATTGTTGGTTTTATTTGAAGAAGTGTAAAAATGAAAAAGTGAACTGTGCTGTGGGAAATATAAAGGATGAAAAAGAAATAGCATGGGTTGCTAGTGCTCTGTGAACTTTGTATTCAAGGCAGGTAGTTAGGTAGTTGATTCAGGTGCTACGCAACATATGTCCCATAAAATGGAACTTTTTCAAGTTATGAGACACTAGAAATGCCCATGTTTGTTGAAGTAGGAGATGGTAGAGCTTTGAAAGCTTCTGGGGTAGGTGATGTTTCCATTAAATTGAAACTACCTAATGATGAAATAAGTAATTGTACTGTTAAAGATGTTCTCTTCATTCCTGATTTAACTTATAATTTGATGTCAGTACCTAAGATGGTTATGCATAACAAAACTGTAAATTTCCATGAAGGTAAATGTGAAATTTTCAACCCAGAAAATGAGTTGTTGGCTGTTGCAAATTTAGTAGGGAATTTGTATTTTCTAGAATGTGTTAGTGATATTGCAGCCGCAACAACACTTGACTCTGTCTCCAATTCTGTACCTGTTGCACAGACAAAAGAGATGCTATGGCATCGCAGGTTAGGCCACCTTGGCATTGATAATCTTTGTAAATTAGTTAGGAAAGATTTGATAAATGGTGTCAACAGTTCTCTTATAAGTGACTATTTTTCGTGAAAGCTGCGTTGATGGTAAAAAAAAATCATAGACAACCATTTCGATCATCACTGAAGTAAGGAAATAGACAACTGTTTGAATTAATACATACTGATGCATGTGGGAAGCTTAACCCTAGTTCTTTAGGTAATGGTAATTACTTTCTGACCTTCATAGATGATGCTTCAAGGTATACATGGGTGTGCGTTTTGTCAAATAAGAGTGATGTTTTCAACAAGTTTGTAGAGTGGAAGACATTGGTTGAGAAACAATATGATGCTAAAATCAAACTTGTGAGATCAGATAACGGGGGAGAGTATACCTCCAATGAGTCCAAAATTATCTTAAGAAGGAGGCTATACGTCATGAAACTATTATACCTAAAACTACTGAACAGAAAGGAAAAATCGTACACTGGTTGAAACCGTAAGAGCAATGCTATCAGATTCAAACTTACCTAAGTCATTTTGGGCTGAAGCTCTAAGTACAGCAGTCTATATTAGGAATAGGTGTCCAACAGCTGCTCTAACAGACATGACACCATATGAAGCTCTAAACGGCAGAAAACCTAATGTTGAACATTTCAGAATTTTTGGATGTGTATCATATGTTCATGTACCTAAAGATGAAAGATCTAAATTAGATTCTAAATCTAAGCGTTGTGTTATGTTAAGATATGGATCTACTACTAAAGGTTACAGATTGTATGATGTAACTAGTAAGAAAATAATTTACAGCAGGGATGTAATTTTCAATGAATCTCAAATGTATTTTCTTGAGAAGGAGTGTGCTAATGTTGATTCTGTTTCAGTTGAAAAAGTTTATATTTTCATTCCTGTAGATAAAGATTAGAAAAATGGAAATGAAGCTCCTGAAATGCATGTTAGGCAGTTCAATAGAGATAGACGTCCACCAGAACGTCTTGGTGAATGGGTTAATATTTGTGATGCACCATCACTCGGCGAACCACAAAGTGTTGAGGATGCTTTGAATGGACCTGAAAAATCTCTTTGGAAACCAGCTATGCAGAGTGAAATATCAGCTCTTTCTTCTAACGGTGTTTGGGATTTGACAGAGTTGCCAGAAGGACGAACTCCCGTCAAACCAAAGTGGGTTTTCAAAAAGAAAATTGGACCTGATGGCTCAGTTTCCTCTTACAAAGCTTGCTTAGTTGCTCAAGGTTTTTCACAAAGACCTGGTATTGACTATGATGAGACCTTCAGTCCCGTGGTTAGGTTTGAGTCAATACGTACCATCTTATCATTAGCTGCTCGAGAAGGATTAGAGATCCATCAGATGGATGTATCTTCTGCATTTCTCAATGGAGAACTGCGTGAAGAGATTTACTTAACTCAACCCGAATCTTTTCATGAACCTGGAAAAGAGGAGTTAGTGTGCAAACTAAACAAGGCCATCTATGGCCTCAAACAAGGTCCTAAATGTTGGAATGACAATTTGGATAAATTTCTTAAAGACATGCATTTTGAACAAAGTCCTAGTGATTCATATGTTTACACTCGCATGTATGATAATGATTTGTGTATAATTGCCATATATGTTGATGATGTCATTTTAGCTTGTAAGTCCTTTGATATTATTGCTGAGATTAAGAATTTGTTGAGTGAGCGTTACTTGATGAAGGACTTAGGAGAATTGAACTACTTTCTAGGTGTAAAAATTGCACAGAATAATGGTAAAATCTTCATCAATCAATCTGGATTTATCAAGAGTGTTCTTAAGAAGTTTGGCTTTGGTGACTGTAAGCCTGTATCTACTCCATGTGATGTAAGCAATGTTCTTTTAAAAAACTATGATTAATCAATCTGCAGTTGGCAGTTTGTTATTTTTGTCCACAAAAAACCAGACCAGACATTTCATATGCAGTATGTAATGTTGCAAAGTATTGTAATAAACCTTATCAACAGCATTGGTCAGTAGCTAAGAGGATCTTCAGATATCTTAAAGGAACCATTACAGTTGGACTGCTCTATACTATAGTAGACGCAACGAGAAGTGGCCGCTAAGGCGGGGTTAGGGATTTTTTTCCCGGTGTGGCCACATCTCCACAGATAACACGGCCCGCACGGCTCGCCCGCCCACCCGCCACTCTCTCTCTCTCTCTTTCTCTCTCTCTCTCTCTCTCTCTCTCTATGTATATATATATATATATATATATATATATATATATATATATATATATATGTATATATATATATATATATATATATATATATATATATATATATATATATATATAATGTATTTATCCATGGCGAGAACGTGTGTGTGGATGCAATGCTTTCTGAATACAGTGTGGGGGCGTAGCCAGAGACGGGATGGGGTGGCAACGTCGCTCTCTCCCGCTCATATGCCATGTCTACGACTCGAGGAAACGAAACCTTTGTATAGAAAACATTGCTTTGATTTTTACCTCAGTGGTAGTGTGTGACAAAAAATTGTAATATGATTATATGTGGCAACATTATAAGATTATAAAATATAATTTAGAATAAAATAAAATTATAAAATAATTATATGTGGCAACACAGGGGGAATCCCCGTGCTCAGCCCTAACGCCCAGTTTTCGATGCAACGAGTATAATGATGATGTAAATGAATGTGTAGGTTTTGCTGATGCTGACTGGGCTGGTGATAGATCTGTCCGTAAATCCACATCAGGTTATTGTTTTAGGCTCGTGACTAGTGGACTGATTTCTTGGCGCTCAAACAAGCAATCGTGCGTTGCACTCTCAACTGCTGAAGCTGAATATGTAGCACTATCTGGTGCAGCACAGGAAGCTGCTTGACTTAAATCTTTGGTAACGGACTTGAAATAATGATTGTCAAAGTCCTATAACTATCTTTGAGGGTAATCAGTCTGCTGTAGTCCTTGCGAAGAATCAGAAAGATCATTCTCGTACTAAACATATTGATATAAAGTTTCATTTTGTGAGAGAGTTGATCAATAACAGAACCATTGGTGTAAAATATTGTTTAACTGATAATATGTTGGCTGATATATTAACCAAGGCACTCCCTTTAGATTGTGGCAATTGTTGTTACGGGAATGACATTGTTTACCTTGAGCTACGGCAATTTCCTGAAAGCTTGTTTAATTTTCGAATCGGGAATCTTTCCTGTAACTTCGTACCACACTATCGTAATTTTAATTAATATATTATTAAACTCCCCTCCCTCTTTATTATTTATTTAAGCCTATGTTGTAATTTGATTAACAAATCGGGAACTTGAGAACTTACTTGAAGTATCAGTTGTCCCGTGGCTTCGAAGCCGTTTTGAAGGCTCGTTAGAACTCCAGCCGAACGAGACTAGCTTCAATCCTGGTACCAGAGACAAGCTTTAACCCTGTCACCAGAAGGACAATAAAACCTCGGCTAAGGATTTTCTACAGCCATCGAAGCCTCAAGAATTGAATTCATTTCCGACGATTAGTTGGAGAACTCAAACAGGTAAGTTCTCTAACATTCTCAGTTTGGATAAATTAATTACGACAAGATAAGTTTCAAAATTTAGAAAAGGGATAGGAATGACTGAACAAAAAGTGAATGAATAGAATTTACAAAAACAATACAATCTGAGAAGGAGTGTTGAAATATAAATATTTGTTATTGTGCATCTTGTGTTGTTTTTGATTGAATGTACAATGCAATGTATAGTAAGAATGTTGTCATTTGATTTATTGTATAATCTGTACTTATTTGCATGTATAACAAAGTTCAGTTGCTAGGCCTGAGAGATTCCCGCGCTAAGGGAGACGCTATGCCATTGCAGGTTAGTCATGGTGGAGCCACGGTGTGGAGAGGTTGATGTGTATATTATTATCTGAACATAAATTTATGTTTGTCAAGTATATTGTGCCTTTGAAGAACAATAAACAGTTACGTGTTTTTCTAAGCGTTTACAATATACCCATAACTGTTAACATTAGTTTGGTGTATATTTTACATTTCTCAGTTTTTTTTTCTTCACATTTTCCAGGCTTTATCTCTTCTGTATTTTGCCTCACTGCACTTTTTATTATACCAGGGTTTTATATATAGCCTACCCTTTCCTATTTTTGTCTAGGTACATACCTATCCCCTCCTTCATTATAGATTTCCTTCCAAACAGTCCATTTCTCTTCCACCTTTGTTTCTTTATTGTTATTTGTTTCCCATTTTGCTTCTCGAAAGAATTTTCTAAGTTTCTCAAAATCTGTTTTGTTATACATTAGTCTTCCTTTTCTGGGTTTTTCGTTAATTTCTATATTTGTTTCTTCATTTAATTCTAGTTCTATTAGTATGTGATCACTTTTTCCAACTAGTGTCTTGTACTCGATTATATCCACAATTCTAGCCTGTGTGTATTTACCTATTTGTATTTTACGGGAAGGGGAGCTATGCTCGTAGTGTCCCGTCTCCATATCTCGTTTTATCCAGACTGTTCGTGTACGTATATCGTTTTTGCACATACCACATTCTCATCTGACTTGTTCCAAACGTCTATTATCCTGTGGAGAAAGTTGTTCTTTTTCAGGTCTCTTCTATAATTGTCTTTCTTGGTTTTCTCTCCATGTCCTCTTGTATCTCTACTATCCCATTTTATTGGATCCTCATTATCAATATTTTCTATGCCTTTCATGATTCTATAAATAGTTATCAAGTCTCCTATCTCTCTTTTCTTTGCTCTAATGTCTGTAGCTCAAGTTTTGGTAGTCTCTCCTCACATGATAGATCTGAGAGCATTGGTGCCAGTATCGTAATTCCTCATTGTATTCTTTCAAGTTTTGTTATACATCTTTTTGTACTTGGTGACCACGTCGTCGCTGCATACTCCAATTTTTGTCTTATAAAAGTGACTTGTATTTTCTTCACCATTTCTTCGTCCAGGTATGTAAATACCACTTTGATTGATCTATCAAATTATAAGTTTCTCCAAAAACTTTGTTTATGTTTCTCAGGGGACATATTATTCATAACAATAACTCCCAGGTCCTTCTCTTTTTCCATTTTTTTTTTTTTTTATTTCTTCCTCTCCCAATGTATATGATCCCACTATTTTTTTTTCTAAATTCCATTATATTTCACTTCTTAATATTGAATTCCATCTCCCACTTCCTACTCCATTTCCATACTTTATTGAGATCACTCTGCAGCGTCTCACAATCTTCTTCAGTGTTCACTGTTTTCAATATTTTTGCATCGTCCGCAAAGAAGCTCATTTAACTTTCAATTCCTTCATACATATCATTAATATATATATGGCAAGTATTATTGGGCTCAAAACTGTTCCTTGTGGAACTCCACTATATCACCTCATCCCAATTGGAATGTTTGTCTCTTATCACCACTCTCATTTTCCTTTCATGCAAGAAGTCTTCCATCCAATTAAGTAGTTTGCCCTGCATTCCTCCTGTTAATCTCTTTAGGAATTTCTTATGTGGCATCTTATCAAAAGCTTTTTTTCAGGTCTAGAAATGCACAATCGGCCCATCCATCTCTTTCTTGGATTATATCTATTAGTCTTGAATAGAAACACATCAAGTTTGTGACACATACTCTTCCTTGTCTAAATCCAAGCTGCCTCGGATTTAGTACTTTTTTTATGCTTTACCCATCTAATTTTGACAATTATTTCGCAAATTTTAGCTACTACTTGTAAGAGAGACAGGTCTATAATTAGGAAGGTCTTCTTTGTTTTCCCCTTTATATATTGGCACTATATTTGCTCTTTTCCAATCGTCTGGAACTTTTCCTTCCTTCAACGAACTGCTTATTAGACTATGTATTTTGTCTGTTAGTTCGTTCCTGCATTCTCTCAAAATTCAGTTTGCCATTTCATCTGGACCATGCGATTTTCTAACATCGAGATTACTCAAGTGATTCATTATTTCATTCTTTGTTACTTATATTTCTTTCATAGGGGGGAATTTCCCCTCCCACTCGACATTTATTAGTTGTATGTTCTCTCTCGTAAAAACTTATTTCAAATGCTTGTTCATAATTTCTGCCATTTCTATTTCCTCTGTGCATTCTATTCCTCCTTGTCGTAGTTTCACTAATTCTTGTTTGTTTTTCAGTTTGTTGTTTACAAATCTATAAAATAGTTTTGGTTGATCTTTACATTTTTCTATGACATCCTTTTCGTATTTTCTCTTTTCTTCTCTGCGCACTTGTACATATTCATTTCTATAACCAGTATATATTTTCCATTTTTTTTTTCTTTCCTCCATTTTATCCAAGCTTTATCCCTTTTATCTTTTAACCCCCTACATCTTTTGCTGTACCAACATTCTACATATCCTTTTTCTTGTTTTTGTCTTGGAACATACTTTTCCACTCCCTTATAAAATTTTGTCAAGATTTCCCATTTCTCTTCTACTGTTGTTTCCTCTTCGTATATCCCCTCCCAGTCTGCTTTTTGAAAAAGAATCTCATTTTATCAATTTTTTTCTTTACATCAATCTTTCCTTTCTATGTTGTTCGTTTTTTTTCTGCATTTAGTCCCAGTTCAACTAATATGGGGTCACTTTTACTTATTGTTGTCTTATATTCAATCTTGTCCACTATTTCAGGTTCTGATGTGATTATTAGGTCTAGTCTCGATGGCTCTTCCTAATTTCTTGTATCCATTGTGTCATTGTATGTTCTATAATCATATCAAGTAGTACATTTCCCCATAGGTCGGCTCCAACTTTCCCTGTCATCTCTTCCCAGCAGATTTCTTTACAATTAAAGTCACCCATTATAACTATTCTTCCTCCATCTTCCATTATCTTATTTAGTGTTATCCTTGTGTCTTCTAACATATTTTTGTATTCTCTCTCTTCCCATGAAGCCGTTTTAGGAGGCACATAATTTACCACAAACTTCCTGCTCTTCTTGTCCCTGTCCTCTATTTCCATCATGATCATTTCCACTCTATTCTTTCCATATGTAACATTCCTCACATTTATATCCTTCTTAGTCAGAAACATAACTCCACCACCTTGTTTTACTTCTCTGTTTCTAATCCAATAATTATATACACCATGTCCTACACTGTTGGGTGGTAATAGACCTTTCAATTTTGTCTCCACAATTCCCATTATTTCAGGGGGTTTTTCGTCAGGTAATTATTCAATTCATTCAAGCCTGTTATTAATCCATCTATATTTGTGAAGGACACTTTTAATTTTCTGTTACCCTCCATTCTTTTTTCTGTTTCTCTTCTGTTTTTCTCTCCTATGAACCATTTCCTCACTTTCATATCCACTACTCTCCAATAGAATTTCTCTTTGTCTTACTCTGTTCTTTTCTTGTTTTTTCTTTAGCTTTGATTCTATTCTTTTTTTTTCTTCCTCTCTTTCCTCTTTATTCATCTCTCTTTTTATCCATACCTGTTTGTACTGATCACTTTCTGCTAGTTTCCTTGTTTTTGATAAGACATTCTCTGCTGTCGTTTGTGACCTGAATTTAACCTTAATTGGTCTGGTCTTGTCTATACTGTATTTCCCTAGTCTATATATTTCTTCAATTTCTTTCCCTATTTCCTGTTCACCTTCTTGAAATATTTTAATACCTTGTTTACCTTTTCTTTCTCATCTCTTACTCTTGTAGTCCTATTTGGATTATGCTTCTCTTCCATTCCTAATATAATTATACATTTCTTTTTATCTGCTAAGTCTCTTACTATATTCTCCTCTCTCATCACTTTAATAACTGTGTCCTTAGTGTGTTCCTTCATCTGTTGGTTCACTACATCTCTGAATTAAATTTTATTATTCTCCTGAACATTTCTTGAACCCTTTACCTCCTTTGCTATGGAGTCCTTATTTTCTATATTATTCGTCTTTAATTCCTCATTCTCATTCTTTACTTCTTTTAACTGTTTTTTAATTCTTCTATTTATTTATTGAGGTTTTGGTTCTCCTTCCTTAGTTTTTACAGTTTATCAACTCTCTGTGTAATTAGTGCGAGTTAGCTGAGCCTAACCTCCCATGATTCGTCCATTTTTGTTAGTTTTTCCTCTAGACTTGCCAATCGGGGGAGGTTGTCGTCTCCCCCTTCATTAAATCCATAGAAATAATTATCTCCACTTTCTATTGAGTTGCTCGTATCTATATTTCTACTTTTGATCCCTTTGGTAACTTGTTCGACTTCACTTGTGTTGTCTGCGCAATTTTTGTTTAAGCCCCTGCTGACTTCTGGGCAGGGCTACCGTTTCGTAGAATTTTGTACCAAAACGTAGAAAAATAGCGGCATGTGGCAACTGCGCGAGGAAAATTTTTCTACATATCAGCGGGCTGTTCAAAACATTTAAAAACTCAAACTGTTGTTTAAAAATCATACAAGTTGTTATCAAATGATAAATGGTACATCAAAATACATTAATTTTATTGGTAATTATGTTACTTATAAAATATTGTACCCCCAAAAGATACGTTTTTACGGTGTAGAAAAAAAACATATACGCTAGAGTTTCAGCTTTCTTTTTGCGATAATAATATAAAAATAAATTTTATATTTTACTGAATATGTTAGGGCATGAGGGCCTTATATACATTCAAGAATATATATAAAAAAAGAAATAGAACCAACATTTTGTCAAAGTTTGACAAGTATGTCTTGATATGAAAGTAGGAAAATGTCCGAGGAAAATGTATGCCCCAGTATGGCAACACTCCCATTCTACACGGCAACATTGTTTCTGGGGCCTGTTCCTCACCTTCCTCATTTTCTTCCATTTTTCTCAATAAATCCTCCATTTCTCCTTTTTCTTTACCTGCCCACTACACCACGAGCTTTCCCCTTCCCTATTAATATGCAACACAGGTACTCCCTCGTCGCTGAAATCCACGGAAGCAGCGTGTTTTTTTTTTTTTTTTATTTTTAGTTCCAATCTTCGCCGTCTGTCCGATGTGTATGTGTGTATTTACCTAGTTGTATTTTACGGGGGGGGGGGGAGCTATGCTTGTGGTGTCCCGTCCTCATATCTCGTTTTATCTAGACTGTTTTTAAATTCGTGTATCGTTTTTGCACACACCATATTTTCATCTAACTTGTTCCAAACGTCTATTACCCTGTGGGGAAAGCTGTTCATTTTTAGGTCTCTTCTATAACTGTCTTTCTTGACTTTCATTCCGTGTCCTCTTGTATCTCTATTATCCCATTTTATTAGATCCTCTCTATCAATAGTTTCTATGCCTTTCATGATTCTATAAATAGTTATCAAGTCTCCTCTCTCTCTTCTTTGCTCTAATGTCTGTAGCTCAAGTTTTGGTAGTCTCTCCTCATATGATAGTTCTGAGAGTGTTGGTACCAATTTCGTAATTGCTCATTGTATTCTTTCAAGTTTTGTTATATATATATATATATATATATATATATATGTACATATATTAACAACCACAATGCACTTTAATTCTAAGACATTAACAGCGGGAGACCCAATGGGGCCACATGCAGAAATTGAAATGTGGTACTGCTGAGGACTCGAACTCAGCGATCACATGACATGTGCCGTAGTAACTAACCAACTACGCTATCAAGATCTCTCTTGATAGTGTAGTTGGTTAGTTAATACGGCACTTGTCATGTGATCGCTGAGTTCGAGTCCTCGGCAGTACCACATTTCAATTTCTGCATGTGGCCCCATTGGGTCTCCCGATGTCGATGGCTTAGAATTAAAGTGCATTTTGGTTGTTAAAATTTATCTCTAATCACTGGGACCCATTCAGTGTTGTGCACACACACACACACACACACACACACACACACACACACACACACACACACACACACACACACAAACATATATATATATATATATATATATATATATATATATATATATATATAGGGTTTTGTAGGGTCGAGATAGCGTGATCGGTAAGGCCTTTGTCTTGTAAGACGTAAGCCGCCTAGGCAAGGGTTCGAATCCCAGCAGATGAGTCTATTTCCATATATATATACATATATATACATATATATATATATACATATATATATATATATATATATATATCTATATATATATCAAGGACTACTATTACACAGGACGTGTGCACCCAGATCCCTTGCTCCGCTAGCGGAGGCCATTGCTTTCTTTGTAATGTAACATTTTATGTTGGAGAAATATATCAAAACTAGAAACCTAACATTGTATATAGGACAAATACATCAACTATTGACTTATTCAATGCAGTATAAGTTAATATAAACTTTTATAGTGAAATAAACTATTTTTAAGGCACTGTTATGCTTTGAAATACCAATTTTAGCCGGACTTAACAGGTATTATTGTATGAGGTTAGTGGACACCAGGGTTGGCGATTTTTTTTTTCTTTTTCTTTTTTCTTTTTAAAAGATATAATTTTCTTTATTTAAATCAGATTTATTTTATTTAAATAGATTTTGTTTATAGATTTTAGATATTATGGGATTGCTATCTGATTTGCGATCTGATTACTAAAGGAAATTTTTAGCACATCAATATAAGGAGCAGTATTATATAGACTTGCCACAAGTATACAAGGAACGGTATAAGCCGTATGTGGGGACGGTATGCTCAGATTCACTGGATTCCTCGATGAGGTTTCTCATCTTGGTGAAATTTGCTGCACTGTCTGTCACAACACTTCCAATGTAACAACCAAAATCTTGTTCAGCCTTCTTGATCGAATTTTGTACAAGTTGTAGAAGATATTCAGCAGTGTGAGGTTTCCTTGATGTGTCTATTGTGTCAACTAAATTAATCTGACCAGTGGATGTTGTCAGAATGACACATAATATGGGCTCATTATGGATGTTAGACCACCCATCAATTGAAAGACCTACAGTTCATTATTCAGGTAATTTGCACACTTTTTATATTCCTTTTCATACACAAGATCCAAGTACTTATCAGCAATATCTTTTCTGGATGGAAGAATATAACCTGGCCTCAGGCTCTGAACCATCTTGAGAAACTGAGGATGCTGAACAAGACGAAATGGTGAATTTGTAGCAAATATAATTCTTGCAACTTCTTTGTCGAGATTTTCCTTTTGAGAGGCTGAAGTTTTTATGATAAATCTGTCCAGAGATGTTGATGACTTTCTTTTAGATGAAAATGATTTAGCAGAAATGGCGCCTGTGGAGGAGTCTGATAGTGACCTTTTTAATGGTGGAGTCAGGTTTGCAGACAATTCAAGTGGAGCCGATGATGAAGGGATTGAAGCTGTTGATACAGATCCTGAAATGGAAACAGAAATTTTAGCATATTGCATAATTCATAAATGAATAAATAAATGAATGAATACAGTGTGATTTAGGCTACTTTCGAGTACATTAGTTATTCTTTAGATAATGATCATATTCACACAAGCCACTAAATTATTTGGAAATAATCAACAGGATATGAAATAGGTGGGCTTAGAATTCAGCCCACACAGGATTCAGTCCACTTTAAAAATTCACTAAAAATAATGGGTTAGTTGGGTTAGGCTAAATCCCTTTGGGCTGAATTCCAATGGAACCTATGAAATATATTACCCAATGTTGAATGAAATGAATAACAATCATCTAGACCCCAAAGTTGAGTGGATACAGTAAATTATAGTGATATAGTCATTACCCAAATTCAGAAGCAATGAAGTTGAAGTATCATCTCTTTAGGCCTTCATATTTTTATTGCATATGCTCTCCATTGTTCACCAAATTTATATAGTTACGTATGAAAAGGGAGAAATGCACACAATATAAATAGAATTATTTACCTGGGTCATCAATTTCTTCTTCTGTATGCTGTGGCTGACCTTGGCATTTATCTCTGTGAGATTTTAATCTTCACACACTGCCCTGTAGTTCCTGGCTGCAGTCTTTGCATTTAGCTCGGTACCCTTTGCCAGAAATTGTTAGTAGTTTTTCAAAATAATTCCAGACAGGATAATTTTTTCTGCCTGAAGGAACCACTCTGCCAGGTCCAGAAGACATCCTTCCTGGTTGATTCCAAAGCAACAACTGACTCAGTGAGAAGCTGCTTACCTAGAAGAAGTTTCAACAAGAATCTTGTTGAAACTTGTGGGCTGCACAGTGATATATACTAAATGTAAGCTTATACCGTTCCTTGTATATTTGTGGCAAGTCTATATAACAGTGCTCCTTATATTGATATGCTAAAAATGTCCTTTAGCAATCAGATCGCATATCAGATAGCAATACAACAATATTTAAAATCTATAAAAGAAAAAATCTATTTAAATCAAATAAATCTGATTTAAAAAAAAAAAAATTTTTATATATAAAAAAAATAATAAAAAAAACGTCAACCCTGGTGTCCACTAACCGTATACAATAATACCTGTTAAGTCCGGCTAAGATTGGCATTTCAAAGCATAACAGTGCCATTAAAACTAGTTTCTTATTTCACTATAAAAGTTTATATTAACTTATACAGCATTGAATAAGTCAATATTTGATATATTTGTCCTATATACAATGTTAGGTTTCTAGTTTTGATATATTTGGTATATTTATATATATATATATATATATATATATATATATATATATATATATATATATATATATATATATATATATATAGATATGCATGTATATATGTATATATATATATATATATATAATATATATATATATAGATATGCATGTATATTATATATATATATATATATATATATATATATATATATATATATATATATATATATATATATATATATATTAGTTATTGTTGTCCATCGATACGATGACGACGTCACTCTGTGCGTGAAACGGTGAAGTTTATGTTTTGTTTTGTTTTTCATGTATTTACATGGGATCTTTGGTGGCTCCCGAGACCAGCCATAGAGACACAACTCCTTCCACATTGGTCACACACGTGCTGCCCGAGATGTGGACGCTGTTGTGTATGGCGTCTAGCTCTGCAAGCTTCAGCTTTTTTTCTCGTAGTCGTCTCTAAAGTAATATGCCCCTCTTTGCAAAGTAGATCGCCATTGATTCCTGTCGGATGCTTCCCTTTCGAGGGCTGCTGGGTTGATGTTGAATTTCTTAAGAGAGTCCTTAGTGTGATCTTTAATTCTCTTTTTGGGCCTGCCAACGGTACGTTGTCCATTGTAAAGTTCCCCATAGGTAACAATACGGGGTAGTCTATTGGTGGGTTGGCGGATGATGTGGCCAGTCCAACGGAGCTGCCTTTTGTATGAGGATTTCTTCGAGGCAAGGTATATTCATACGCTGCCTTATCACTGTGTGTGGGATTTTATCCCACCAGTGGATCCCCAGGATTCGTTGGAGGCAGTGAATATGGAATCTCTCCAGCTTTTTAATGTGATGCCTGTAAGTAGCCCAGGCTTCACATCCGTAGAGTAGGATTGAGAGACAGACAGCTAAGTAAACTGACCGCTTGGTGGACGGGGTCAGGTTGTGATTATAGAAGACCCGACAAGAGAGTCTTCCAAAAGCGGTTGAAGCGAGAGCTATGCGGCGGGTAATTTCATCATTAATTGTGCAGTCAGAGGACAAAACTGATCCAAGGTAAGTAAAATGTGGCACAACCTTTAGGGCATTTCCATCAATCTCAATATTAGGGTCATCTACAGGTGCATTGTGGCCAGTGCGTTGGTAAAGCACTTCGGTCTTGTTGGTATTTACCACCAATCCTACCCTAGTGTAAGAGTCAACAATAGCATCCAGTGTGCTCTTCAGTCCTTGCTCTGTGTGGCTGACGAATGCAGCATCATCAGCATACTGGAGCTCGACGACCGAGATGGTGGAGGTGCGTGTTTTTGCACGCATTCTGGTATTGTTGAAAAGGTTGCCGTCTAGTCTGTAGTTGATGGTTATTCCAAGTCCAGTTGCATTGTTGTTGGCGTAGAATACCTGGGTTACGACCGCGGTAAAAAGGTTGAAAAGGATTGGTGTCAGAACGCAGCCTTGTTTAACCCCAGTTGATACTTCGAAAGGATCTGACCTTCTCCCTCCAGCAACAACCACTGCATTTGTGCCATCGTGTAAAGATCTGATTATAGAGAGAAATTTAGGGGGGCAACCGAACTTTGCAAGTAGGTTCCAGAGCAGGGGGCGGTCGACGGAGTCAAAGACTTTAGTAAGGTCTAAAAAAGCTATGTACAGGTTTTGATGCTGCTCTCTGCATTTCTCCTGGAGCAAACGTGCTACATATACCATATCTGTGGTTGACCTCTCCCGCCGAAAACCACATTGTGATTCAGGAAGGATCCTCTCAGCTATGTGAGAGAGAAGTCTCATTAGCATAATGCGTGCTAACGTCTTGCCAGCCGTTGAGAGGATGGTGATGCCTCTGCTGTTGTTGCAGAGAGACTTGTCACCCTTTTTCTTATAAATAGTAACTATTTTTCCATCTTTAAATTGTTGTGGAACGCAGCCAGACTCCCAACAGCACTGGAAGAGCTGTTGTAATTGAGTTGCAATTTCAATACCCCCATATTTGAGGAGTTCAGCTGGGATATTGTCTGGTCCGGCAGCTTTGTGATTCTTGAGGGCAGCTATTGATTTAATTACCTCCTCAATAGTGGGTACTGAGTCCAGTTCATGTGAGACTGGAAGTTGTGGGACTTCACTGAGAAATGATGGGTCAGTAGGGTTCGAGTGGTTTAGTAGCTGCCTAAAGTGTGATGCCCAGCGATCGAGTATTTGGGTTGAGTCTGTGAGTAGGTGGGTGCCATCAGCAGATCGGACAGGTGTAAGCGCCGAGTATGCAGGGCCATACGCAGTTTTCAAAGAGGAGTAGAAGTTATGGAGATCTCCTAGGTCCATATAAGATTGCATCTGGGCTGCCAGGTTGGTCCACCACTTGTTTTCCATGTCTCTTAGTAGACTTAGGAGTCTTTGGAGCTCGGAGCGTACTGCTGAGAACTGTATATATATATATATATATATATATATATATATATATATATATTTATATATATAGTCATAAATATATATATATATATATATATATATATATATATGCATACATATATAAACGTAATAATGCATACATTTATAAATGTAATAATGAAACCAGATATATTACAGTACCAAACTCTAATGTCAATTCATACTTAGACACTTTTCTCCTAAAAGAGGGCATTAAAATAGCCAGGACGTCAGGTAACAAAGTAGGACATTTGGTAACACGTAGATACAATAATCCCACTGACGAAAACAGCGTTGTTTATAAAATCCCGTGTAAAAGCTGTCCCTCTTCATATTTTGGTAAATCTGGTCGCAGACTTAATAAAAGGATAAAGGAACATAAAAATGACGTAAAAGCCCATAGGACATCTAACTCCATAGTAATGCATGTGGATAAACATGACCACCTTCCAAGAAACTAAGGAAGACAATTGAGGCAGCATATATCAACACTAATAACAACATTAATCATAGAGAAGGTTTTATATGTTTAGCAAAAGCCACAAGCTCATTAATAATAAAAGAATACGCAAATAAAATAACAAGCTCTCCGTAGCGTCCCATGAGATGAACCGTCCATGTATAAAATATCTTGTTACGTTTGAGTTGTTAGCTTTGTGATCAAGACCCTGCAGGTCGAAATGTTAAAGCGTGAAATTCTCCCATTACTCCTCGTCTGCTTCTTCCACCTTCAGTCTTATTTGTCATAATATAGTCTATATATATATATATATATATATATATATATATATATATATATATATATATATATTTGTACTTGGTGACCACGTTGTCGCTGCATATTCCAATCTTGGTCTTATCAAAGTGACAAATATTTTCTTCACCATTTCTTCGTCCAGGTATGTAAATGCTACTTTGATTGTTCTTATTAAATTATAAGTTTCTCCATTTTTTTTTTTTTTTTTTTATACAAGCACCCGGCTTCGCCGGTTCTGGCTCCGCCAGGGGTGCTTGGCTTCGCGCCCAGGGCTACGCCCATGGTTGTACATGAATACCGTGTTATTATCATTGTTTTATTAACAAACCATTACAATTTTTCTCTTCTTTATAGGGGGAGATACATCTTCATCACTACTACCAATGATTTTGTACAAAAGTTCCTTCGCACTCTCTAATTCTTTCTTATGGTTTTCGTTATCTGCTTTCAGGTCGTTCTCGCGTTTTTCCTTCTCGTCCTTCAGTTCCTTCTTGAGTTTCTCATTTTCTTCCTTCAGTTCCCTCTCGCGTTCAATTTCCGCCATTTCGGTGTTATCCTCTCTACCCGAATAGTCGTTATTATAAAACTCTTCGGGCATGATCATGCTGACGGCTTCCTCTTCAGTAATCGAAGGCAATACAGAAATTGAATGATCAGGTTCTTCTTCAGCTATTCGTGCCTCTTCGTTACAACGGATAACTTTCAAGTCCATAAAATCTTCCTTTGGGCTCTGTTTCCCAGAACATTTGTCAATGACGGGAGTTTTTTCGTCTCTTTCGGTAAAAAGTTCTTTATACACGCAATTGCGTGCCGGTTTCCTTACATATTCGTCTCCCTGCTTACGGTATCCCGTGTACACAATCAGGGAATCGTGGCTTGTTACCCGCGAACACGCCACGTACAGCTGTCCATGAGCAAAACACTGGGCTCTGTCTAAAAGTAATCCACAACGATCAAACGTTTGTCCTTGCGATTTGTTGATCGTCATGGCATAGCATAATCTTATAGGAAATTGTTTCCTTTTGAATATGACAGACGTGTCTGTAGAGTCTAATGTTATCCTGGGAAGCATAACCTGTTCACCTCTGTATGCGCCCGTTAAGATATTACCAACAATAATGTTCTTTTGTAGATTAGTGACTATTATTCTTGTTCCATTACACAATTTCGGAGGACAAATATTTCTCATAACCATCACAACAGCCCCGATTTTCATCTTCAACTCGTGAAGAGGGATTGAAGGACTGTTGATAGAATTGTATACTGATGTTTGAATGTCCATTTCATTATCCACAGAAGTATCCTCACTTCGGTAGATCTTCGCTTCTGTGTTTAGTCGCTTGAAAACCATGTCGTTAATACAATCAACATCATCGTTAGTAGGAGAAATGATTGTTTTCCGTTTTCTCCCTGCAAAATGTCAGACCGTTCTTTTCTGATATCACTTTGGTTATTTTCAATGAATACTAACCTCATTGACTCAACTTTTACATAATTGTCAACAACAAATTGCTGGAATAAACGTCGACATTTTGTTACATAATTGAAAATCCCTTCACGTTCCATGTACATCGAAGAGTAAAAGAAAGTAGGGGTCAACCTGTCGTACACCCGCTTTTTACGTCCTTCCTTCTGTGTCAGTTTCAGACTATGTAAATAACCAACGTTTCCATTAGGTATTAATAACGGATACTGGAAGGCATCATAGAATACGTTTTCGTGGGTAACAATTTTAGTATTATATTTCGTATCTGGTTTGGGAGATTCTATTGTTATTTGCAGATGACGATTTGAAGTATGTAAGTTAACGATGGCTCCAACCGAAGAAGAAGAGGTTGGTAGATGTTACACTCCTTTGTGTTCGCGGGTCTGTATGCCTTCCGCGGACTTCAAAGTTATTGAAACGTCAGGGACTTTTCCATTCTTTTCTACATGGAGTCTTATTAAATCCTTTGCAGTTTCAACTTCTTTCAAAATTTTAGAGAGGCATTTATTTATTGCTTCGTTATCCTGAAAAGCTTTAAATTCTCGTTTTCGGCGACTTTTAGTTGCTGGACTATCGGTTCTGTCCCTTTTCGATAAATTAGACGCATTCGTTATTTTGCTAGCTCTGAATTTCATTTGTTGATCGACATCGTGATAGAAATAAAGATCAAGAAAACAGTCGGTTTTCTTTTTCCACAAAACACCCCTTTCATTTTTAAATAATCCAAAAGATGCTTGAAGACGTTCGGGTCTCAAATACCCTATTTTATGGTATATTCTTCCTTGGATCTTATAGCACATAGCTTTATCTGCATCATTTTCTAATCTTCCTGATGTACATAAAGACGTAAAGGAAAACATTAAATTAAAACCCGCTATGTTATTCAAAAACCGCTCAGAGAGCTCCGTTTTACCCTCATAAAGTTGAAGTATGTCTCCATCTTCAATAACTGAAGGGTTAATGGGAGGCACTTGCCCAGAATTACAAAATAGAGTCTTGGGTTCTTTTTTCCATAACAATGACTGGCAGAATTTACATTTGAAGTCGCGAGTTTTCCGATATAGTGAGGTTTAACTTTTGATTCGTTACGTGTAGTTCCTTCAAGTTCCCCCATACTCGTATCGAAATCATCCATTACAGTTTTTTCACTGTCCTCCTTTTGCTTCAATCGTCGATCTTCTCTATCCTCACTTAAAAGTTTCAATTCTTCGTTGTTTAACTTTCTCAACAACCCTTCATTCTCTATACTAACTTTTAGTTTCCTCACACTTTTTTATGTACCTCTTCTTTGTCTTTTCGTATAGCGTACTTATTTTTCCGTTCAATTCGCTTGAAGTTCTTGAAAAGCATGTCCAAATAATGCATCTAATAAGTTCTGTGATTAGACACACCTCCATTTTTCGTAAAGCTCTTGTAGCCCGCTAAATAGTGCTTCAGAAAATTACCAGAAACACTATCCTCTATTTCACCATCAAATAATGGGAAACCATAAAACATTTCATCACAATACGTAAAATAATCGGATTCTCGTATTGTGATATTGAACTTCAATATCTTACGATGAAACTCCTTCACAGATTCGTTAAGAGAAAAGGACTTTTTGGTACCATAAAGGTCCGGAAAGTTTTTGCTATGCTCTGCCCTTAATGTGTTTACTGTTTTAAGGTCCTTTGATACCTCACTTTTAGATACATTCTTCGTATCAGTCACCCACTTCCAAAAGTGACGTTGGCGCTTCTTCCTAGCTGCTGCGTCGTCTGACATCTTACACACCCATGGTAATTCGCCAAAGGCATGGAGCAAAGCTTTACATGAGATAGCGCTGCGCGTGTCACAGAATTACCATGTACCGCCGGTGGTCGATCACGGTTTTGAAATTAATTTTTTATTAGTTAGTAGATATATATGTTTCTCAGAGGACATATTATTCATAATAATGACTCCCAGGTCCTTCTCATTTTCTACTTTTTTATTTCTTCTCCCAATTTATATGATCCCACTATTTTTTTTTTTTTTTTGCTTCTTCCAAATTTCATTATGCTACACTTCTTAATATTACATTCCATCTCCCACTTCCTACTCCATTCCCATATTTTATTGAGATCACTCTGTAGCGACTCACATTCTTTTACAGTGTTCACTTTTTCAACAAATTTGCATCGTCCGCAAAGCTTATATAACTTTCAATTCCTTTATCCATATAATTAATATATATAGCAAACATTATTGGGGCCAGAACTGTTCCTTGTGGAACTCCACTAATCACCTCATTCCAATTGGAATGTTTGTCTATCACCACTCTCATTTTTCTTTCATGCAAGAATTCTTCCATCCACTTAAGTATTTTGCCCTGTATTCCTTCTACAGTTTCTAATTTATTGAGCAATTTCTTATGTGGCACCTAATCAAAAGCTTTTTTCAGGTCTAGAAATGCACAATCGGCCCATCCATCTCTTTTCTGTATTACATATATTAGTCTTGAATAGAAATACATCAGGTTTGTGACACATGATCTTCTCTGTCTAAATCCAAACTGCCTCGGATTTAGTACTTTTTTTTTTCTAAATGCTTTACCCATCTAATTTTGATCAATCTTTCACAAATTTTTGCTACCGTACTTGTAAGAGAGACAGGTCTATAGTTAGTAGGGTCTTCTTTGTAGGCCTTTATATATTGGTACTCTTTTTTCTCTTTTCCAATCCTCTGGAACTTTTCCTTCTTTTAATGAACTGCTTATCAGACTATGTATTTTGTCTGTTAGTTCGTCCCTGCATTCTCTCAAAATCCAGATTGCCATTTCATCTGGACCATTCGGTTTTCTGACATCGAGATTACCAAAGTGATTCATTATTTCATTCTTTGTTACTTATATTTCTTTCATAGGGGGGAATTTCCCCTCCCACTCGACATTTATTAGTTGTATGTTCTCTCTCGTAAAAACTTATTTCAAATGCTTGTTCATAATTTCTGCCATTTCTATTTCCTTTGTGTATTCTATTCCTCCTTGTCGTAGTTTCACTAATTCTTCTTTGTTTTTCAGTTTGTCGTTTACAAATCTATTGTCACCCCCCGTCGTCTCCTCTCAGAGCGTTTCTATTCTCTTTGTTCTAAAGTAGTTCTTGAGGGGAGAATAAAATAGGTGTAGTCGTTCTGATGCTTGTTGGTCTAAATCAGTACACCTCGAGAATCCCATCCGGAACTCTCTACATAACGTCAAGCCACCTTCGTTCTGACATCACTCTTTCATTCATCCAATAGTCTTTTACTTCTCAAACAAGTGCCACACCTTAAGGGCGTGACTTTCCTTTCTGCACCAATGATTTTTCTCCTCCTCCACCTTTTTCTCCAATTAGAGAGGCTGTTATACTCTTCTAAACTATGTCACAATGTAAGCATTATGTCGTAACAAAAAAAATGGCTTGTCCGCTTACAGTTACAATAGTCAAAACAATATTACACACCAGGCGACACTCTGCATTTTGTATCATATACAAAATATACAAGGCGCGAGTCTGACTCAGCTATCCTTGACCGTCGGCCGTCGGCCATTGTTTTCATAAGTATTCATAACAACTGACCCTGGATTAGCATTCGTTCTCCATCTACCTCTCGATCTCTGATTTACCTTAAATGTCTACCTCTCCCGGCCTCTTACAGGGCTCGGCAGCTACCGTTGGTCGTCCCGACCAATTTCTTATTTCCCTCTTACAAGGCTTGCTAATATATACTTGAAATTCATTCTAATAAGCTAACCTACTATATATCAAAGAAATAAGCAACCCTCAAAAATGCACAAAATAATTCAAGCAGATTAAATGTAAATAACATGCATGTAAACTTTTTAAGGCATAAATCAAAATAAATTGCAAGGTTCCCTAAGAACACAGTTTTCAATTGTTTCATCCTCTCAAAGATGATAGCAGTATCCAATAATTCATGCAAATAATAGTGAATAATACATAATAGATTTAAGTATAATTAATACATTAAGCAGATGATTTGCAAACATATTTGCAAAACTCACTACTTTAGAGTTAAAAGTTGTTGTTAAGTGTCTCTACTTGCATTTCAATATTTATCATTATTATTTTTCAACACACTTAATTCATTTTCAAAGACAGTCTTATTGCTTCATAAATTATCTGAATACTTATGTGAGAGGTCCTTAAGGTTCCAAGTTTGACCACAGTGGATCCAAGGTCTCCAGTTGTTTAGGTCGCCCATCCCAAGTACATACAAATGGCAAACAAATTATCTGTAAAATGCACCAAGATTAATATTCAACTCACAAAGAATATCATTATAATATTCTCTATACTCTTCAGGTTTCTCAACATTGATACACAGGGTATCACAACTGTCATTTTCAATTAAGTTACTGATCTTCAATCTCATTTTCTTTATGTCGTCTAAATGGCCTATCTTTTCTTCCCTTGTTTGGGTGAATGTAGTTTGACCATGACTAAATCTCCTAGTTTCAATTCTAGTTTATGTGCTATTTTGTGTTGTTGTTTCTTCATCTCTTGTGAATATTCCTGCATATGTTCCCTAACTCTTTGGTGAATATTTTGAAAAGTATTTATTCTATTCAGTATATAATCATCCATATTATACACAGGTTTCTGGTCTGCAGTCAAAATTTCATATGGAAGAGTTTTGTCTTCCCCAAAAATTATAAAATGAGGTGTATCACCTGTTGCTACATTGATTTGATTATTCAAGGTACACTTAACACAAGGAATCCAAGTGTCCCAAGTTATACTATGAGGACTTATCATACTTCTAAGACATGTAATTATTTTTTTATTTAACCTTTCTACTACCCCATTACTTTGTGGATGATTCACTAAGATATTGACTTTTTTTTTTTATCTTAAATAAACTACATAATTTTTCCAAGATTTTGTTATTAAATTCAGTTCCATTATCTGAAATTAGAGCCTTAGGTGTAGTGAAATTACAGATTATCTGATCATAGATTACTGAAGCAATAGTTTCAGCTCTCTTATTTGGAATTGGTTGTAAAATAAAAATCTTGAAAAATAACCAATAGCAACAAATACATATTTATATCTATTCTCAGACATAGGTAGCTCTAATGTGTCCAGGTGAACTCTTTCCCAAGGTTTTTGTGGAATGGGATAGGTAAGTATAGGAGCAGGTTTTGGTGTATTTCCTTTCACCCTAACACAATTCAAGCAATTTTCTATATAATCATATATAGATTTCTTCATACCTTAAGTTGTGCTTGTCTGTAAGTTTTATCCTTTCCTGGATGTGAGCTACAATCACTATCATGAAGTAACTTCAATATCTCAAATACAAGAGTTTGGGGTATTACCAACTGATTTACAGGACCTCTAGAAATATTTTTCCCTCTTACAACTGTTTTTCTATACAAAAGTCCATTAATCAATTGAAATTCCTCTATCTTATATCCCTTTGGTAGCTTTAGAGGATTTCCTCTTGGGTTCATCAAATACTTGATTAATAAATCACATGTCTTATCATCCCTCTGTTCTCTTATTAGCATTTCTTCATCTAAAGTTACTAATTCCTCTATACTACAAACAAAATTAATCAACCCAGTCTCAGTCATTGGTTGACTAATGTTTCTAGATAGTGCCTCTGCAGCCACATTCTTTCTACCTGGAATATATTCAAATTGAACTTCATAGCACTGAAGTATTGCAAACCACCTAGCAAGTCGACCCCTTAGATTCTTATGCTTAAATAAGTTCTGAACAGCTGTATGATCAGTCCAGACTCTGATTGGATATCCTAATATCATATCTCTAAAACTTTCTAAAGAATAAATTACTGCTAAAGTTTCTCTTTCTGTTATAGAGTAGTTTCTCTCCGCACTAATACAAAGTCTTGATGTGTAAGCAATCGGTTTCAAAGTTCCATTTCTCTCTTGCATCAGCATGCCTCCTAATCCTATGTCAGATGCATAAGTAATGTAGCGTCCTGCGGCAAATGCAGTACACGAAGTTTGTTCCATAAATCAATGTGTTATCAAAAACTCCTATTTACTCATGTACAAGTGTTATTGTGTTTAATATTGAAAATGTGTGTACCCGTTGCTATGTTTGTTTGGGCCCGTGGCGCTGTGATCGGATGTAAATTATTCTTCGCTTTTGTTTAATTTCATAATATTTCACACTTGTAATTAATATCTTTAGAATTTGTACTTATAATATTTTCCCCATGTCTGTTTGTCAATCTGTTATCTAATTGTTATACATTATACCTGACTCCTGATTGGTCCACGTTGGCAAAGCTCCCACAATGCTCTGCTATGTTAACTATAAATAGAGCTAATAAACGCAGGTGACAGACAGTCTCTGTGAAGAAGTCAGTACCGCTGCATAACCCGAACCGCCTAGTCATTATCCCTGACCCCCACTACAGTGGTGACTCCCACCACAGTACAAAGAATGAATTCTTTTTTCATAATCAGGAAATATTAGAATGGGGGAACTCGTGGGTTTATCTTTCAACTTGTCAAAAGCTTGCTGCTGTGCAGGTCCCCATATGAACTTTGAATCCTTCCTCAACAAAGAACTTAATGGATTAGCAATGTCAGCATATCGTTGAATAAATTTTAAATAATATCCTGTCAATTCCAAAAAGCTCCTAACCTTGTCTACATTGGTCGGAACCTGAAAATTCTTGACAGCGTCAACCTTTGAATTCACTGTACTACGTCCATGTCTGTCTATCTTATGTCCTAAATAAATAACACTGTCTTGCAAGAACTTACATTTTTCAAGTTTTACTTTTAATCCAGCTTCTTGAGAATATCAAATCTAATTTCTTAAAGTGCTCCACTGCAGTCTGAGAAACTATTAAAATGTCATCTAGAAATACACTGGCAGTGTTTCCTAACAATCCATCTAGAATAGTATTCATTAATCTCATGTAAGTTAATGGACTATTACATAACCCAAAGGGCATTCTCTTGAACTCATAATGTCCCGTTGGAGTAGAAAATGCTGTGAACTCTCTTGAGTCTTCATGCAACTCTATTTGCCAAAAAGCTGATTTGATATCTATAGTACTAAAATATATATTCTCAGTTCCCAAACTTCTCAAAATGTCACCGATAATGGGTAATGGTAACCTGTCACGAATGGTGTGCTTATCCAATTCCCTATAATCAATACCTGGGCGCATGGTACCATCTAACTTTGGCACTAAAATCAAAGGGAAGTTCCACTCACTATTATTATGTTCAATAATATCCTGTGATAACATTTCAGTGATCAGTTTATCTACTATTGCTAATTTAGAGAGAGGAACTCTGTAGCCGGGTATGTAAATAGGCTGTGTTCCTGGCTTTAATTTGATATGATGTTTTAAAACAGTTGTTTTGCCTAAGGCGTCCCCCGGCAAAGCAATTGCTTTATTGTACTTTACAAGCAAAGCAAGTAAACTTTCATCCAACTGAGGGCAATTAGTTGATTTTAATAAATCTTTATATCTATTTCTTAAATCTATTCCTTCTTGAACTGAACAGATTGATGAAATTGGTCATTCTATCTCCTCACTACTCTCATTTAAAATCTTAATGGGTTTTGTACACACCTGAAAACATCCTATTTGTGTACCTTTCCTTAAAACTATATCCTTATTCATAGTGTTAATTACTAGTACTTCTACTCTGTTCTTATTTGACTTATAAATCCCTGAGTCCCACTTCTGGGACTGTAATTATTTCAGAGTCTACATTGACTCCTTTCAAACACACTTCCACCTTATTAATTGACGTGGGATGCAACAATGTCGACCTTGTTACACCACCATCTACAATTAGCAAAGCTTCAGTCGTTGATAATTTAGTAATTTCTGGGATTTCCTGAACATCTGAGTTGGGTTCACAAGTTGCTTTACTTTCTGTTGGTCTGGACCGCTCGGGCTCGTTATCTAAGATAGAAATGTTATCAATGGATTCATTGATTCCTGTCACTGGTCTTAAGTCTGGTTGGTTCAAAAATGGAATTAACTGTGACTTCACTAAAATCCCTAAGTCAGCAGGACATATTACCATATTTTCTTTTCTCATAGTTGCAAATCCTATCAATAAATCTCCTGGAAAAACAGATTCTTCTACCACTATCACTGGAATGTACAAATGTTCATTTGTATATAAGATAACTTCTAGTTCAACCTTACCTAATGTTTTTAACTTATTTCCAGTTACTCCTTGCAATGAGTAACGGATTGGTTCCAACATTTTCACTCCTGGGTTGACCCTGTGTCAATAAATATTTGAATAGGCTTATTGAACGCTCTACCCGCAATGGGAGGTTCAATGAGAAGTTCTTCCAATAGTAATTATCAGTTTGTCAGTTTCTTTCATCTCTTGTATTCCCATATTTAACACAATACCGTCTATCGGTATATATATGGGGAGTTCTGAAATTGTTTATTCTGTGCCTGGGGGTTTTCCTCTCAGCTCTGGGGGTATCCGAAAATTTCTGCATTCATGAGTCCTATGACCTATCTTATTATGATAAATAAAGAATGGTGGGTTCCTATTCACTTGTTCTACCTTCTTTAATCATTTTTACCAAAGACCTGATAGAATCCTGGTCACATTTGGACATAAAATGTTTAATAAAAGCTTTCTTATATACTTGATATTGGTTGATCTCTTCCATTTGCTGGAAATTAATGATAAACCTAGCCCTCCCATTCTCAGGGTCTATATTCTCCTTTAGAATTTCTATTTTTCTTTTTTCATCAGTAATGTTTTTACTCACAATAAGAGTAAATTTCGGAATATTGATATTTGAGGTATGAACCTCATGCCTCAACACGTTCGCGTTTGAATTGTTCATACCTTGCTTTAGCTTGGCTGCCTCCACGTAGTGTTGCTTACGACGTCATTTAACTTCCTTTCGACGTCCCTCTTCAGCCTTGTCGTTCGCCAGCGACGTCGTTCCTCAGCCTCATCACTCACTGCCTTGAAGATCGTCTTGTAGATGATCACCTTGAAGATCGCTTTGTTCCACTCGTAGTAGTTGCTCGTAGTGTTGTAGACCCCTCGTTCCTCGTCTTGTCGTCCCTTGAAACCAACACACGCTTGGTTGTGGTTGCTGTACTCCCGTAGACTTATCTTACACCACCTCACTCACCAGTCTTGTCACTTCTCTTCGGAGGAAATTAGAGCTCGTCCCCAGCTGCCGCCACTGTCAACCCCCGTCGTCTCCTCAGAGAGCGTTTCTATTCTCTTTGTTCTAAAGTAGTTCTTGAGGGGTGAATAAAATAGGTGTAGTCGTTCTGATGCTTGTTGGTCTAAATCAGTACACCTCGAGAATCTCACCCGGAACTCTCTACATAACGTCAAGCCACCTTCGTTCTGACATCACTCTTTCATTCACCCAACAGTCTTTTACTTCTCAAACAAGTGCCACGCCTTAAGGGCGGGACTTTCCTTTTCTGCATCAATGATTTTTCTCCTCCTCCACCTTTTTCTCCAATTAGAGAGGCTGTCATACTCTTCTAAACTACGTCACAATGTAAGCATTATGTCGTAACAAAAAATGGCTTGTCCGCTTACAGTTACAATAGTCAAAACAATATTACACACCAGGCGACACTCTGCATTTTGTTTCATATACAACATTTACAAGGCGCGAGTCTGACTCAGCTATCCTTGACGCCTGTCGGCCGTAGGCCGTTGTTTTCATAAGTATTCATAAGAACTGACCCTGGATTAGCATTCGTTCTCCATCTACCTCTCGATCTACTCTGATTTACCTTAAAAGTCTACCTCTATCTACCGGCCTCTTACATCTATAGAATAGTTTTGGTTGATCTTTATATTTTTCTATGACATCCTTCTCGTATTTTCTCTTTTCTTCTCTGCGCACTTGTACATATTTATTTCTATAATCAGTATATATTTTCCATTTTTCGGATATTTTGTCTTTCCTCCATTTTATCCAAGCTTTATCCCTTTTATCTTTTAACTCTACATGTTTTGTTGTACCAAAATTTTCCGTACCCTTTTTTCTTGTTTTTGTCTTGGTACATATTTTTCCACCCCTTCTTTATAAATTGTTGTCAAAATTTTCCATTTCTCTTTTCCTGTTGTTTCCTCTTTGTATATCCTTTCCAGTCTGCGTTTTGAAAAAATCTCATTTAATCAAAATTTATTTTTCCATACTTCAATCTTCCCTTTCTATATTGTTCGTTTTTTCTCATGTATTTTTCTTCATTTAGTTCCAGTTCTACTAATATGTGGTCACTTTTAATTATTGGTGTCTTATATTAAATCTTGTCCACTATTTCAGGTTCTGGTGTGATTGTCAGGTCCAGTCTCGATGGCTCTTTCTCATTTCTATACCTAGTATTTTCTTGTATCTATTGTGTCATTGTACGTTCTATACCCTTCACTGCCATTTCTTCCCAACAGATTTCTTTACAATTAAAGTCACCCATTATAACTATTCTTCCTCCATCATCCATTATCTTATTTAGTGTTATCTTTGTGTCTTCTAACATAATCTTGTGTTATCTCTCTTCCCACGAAGCCATTTTAGGAGGCACATAATTTACCACAAACTTCCTGCTCTTCCCATCCATGTCCTCTATTTCCATCATGATAATTTCCCCTCTATTTTTTCTCTGTTTCTAATCCAATAATTATATGCACCATGTCCTACACTGTTAGGTGGTAATGGACCTTTCAATTTTGTCTCTACAATTCCCATTATGTCAGGTTCCTTTTCCATCAGGTAATCATTTAGTTCATTCAAGTCTGTTATTAATCCATCTATATTTGTGTAGGACACTTTTAATTTTCTACTACCTCCATCCTCTCTTCTGTTCCCTTCTGTTTTTCTCATCTATGACCCATTTCCTCACTTTCATATCCACTACTCTCCAATAGAATTTCTCTTTGACTCTATTCTGTTCTGTTTTTTTTTTTTTTCTCTAGCTTCGATTCTTTTTGTTTTCTCTTCCTCTCTTTCCTCTTTATTCATCTCTCTTTTTATCAATATTGTTTGTACTGACCATTTTCTGCTAGTTTTCCTGTTTTTGACAAGACATTCTCTGCTGTCGTTTGTTACCTGAATTTAACCTTAATTAGTCTGGTCTTGTCTACATTGTATTTCCCAAGTCTATATATTTATTTAATTTCTTTCCCTATTCCCTGTTCACCTTTTTGAAATATTCTTAGTACCCCGTTCACTCTTTTTTTCTCCTCTTTTGCTCTTGTAGTCCTATTTGTATTATGTTTCTCTTCTATTACTATTCAGCAGTTTGCCCTGTATTCCTCCTGCAGTTTCTAATTTCTTTAGCAATTTTTTATGTGGCACCTTATCAAAAGCTTTTTTCAGGTCTAGAAATGCACAATCAGCCCATCCATCTCTTTCTTGTATTACATCTATTAGCCTTGAATAGAAACACATTAAGTTTGTGACGCATGATCGTCCTTGTCTAAATCCAAATTGCCTTGGATTTAGTACGTTGTTTTTTTCTAGGTGCCTTACCCATCTAGTTTTGATGATTCTTTCACAAATTTTAGCTATCGTACTTGTAAGAGAGACCGGTCTATAGTTAGTGGGGTCTTCCTTGTTTCCCCCTTTATATATTGGTACTATATTTGCTCTTTTCCAATCTTCTGGAACTTTTCCTTCTTTCAATGAACTGCTTATTAGACTATGTATTTTGTCTGTTAGTTCATTCCTGCATTCCCTCAAAATCCAATTTGCCATTTCATCTGGTCCATGCGATTTTCTGACATCGAGATTACTCAAGTGATCCATTATTTCATTCCTTGTCACTTCTCTTTCATATTGGGGAGGGCGGGGGCTTTCTCCTCTCACTCGAAATCTCTGGGTTATGTTCTCTCTCGTAAACGGTCCCTAAGTTTCCTCTTGTGTCCCCTTGTATTTCTATTGTCCTATTTAAGTAGATCATCCCTGTCAAGGATTTCCATCCGTTTCATAATTCTATATATAGATATCAAATCGCCTCTTTCTCTTCTTTGCTCCAGAGTTGATAATTTTAGTTTTTCTAATCTTGGTTCATATGTCAGCATACTGAGTGTTGGTGACAGTGTTAGTGCTCTTTGATTTTTTTTTTTTTTTTTTTTTTTTAATTTTTTAAACTTTTTTGTTCCAATTTTGTATTTGCCGGATATTCTATTTTTGCTTTTTCTAAACTCCATTATACTACATTTTTTAATGTTGAAATTCACTTCATTCTTTTTACTCCAGTTCCAGACTTTGTCCAGATCTCCCTGAGAAGATTTACAGTCTTCTTCGTCACTCACTTTCTTCATTAGTTTTGCATCATCTGCAAAGAAGTTTATATAGCATTAAATTCCTTCATTCATGTCGTTTATATAAATAGCAAACAATATCGGAGCCAACACAGAGCCTTGGGGTAGCCTACTCCACTTATCTTGTCTACCCGTTTTGAGTTCTTTTCTCAAAGTATCACTTTCATTTTCTTCCTTTCAAGAAGTTTTCCATCCATTCCAATAATTTTCCTTGTATTCCACCTATTAGTTCAATTTTTCTTAGTAGTTTTTTGTGTGGTACTTTGTCGAAAGCCTTTTGTAGGTCCAGGAAGGCACAATCTGCCCAGCCATCTCTTTCTTGTATTATGTCTAGTAATCTTGAGTAAAAGCATATTAAGTTTGTAGTACATGATCTTCCACTTCTAAATCCAAATTGGTTGGGGTTTAATATTTTGTTCTTTTCCAAGTGTTTAGTCCATTTGTTTTTAATAACTCTTTCGCATATTTTAGCAATTGTGCTTGTCAGGGATACTGGTCTATAATTTGTTGGATTTTCTTTGTCTCCTCCCTTATATATTGGTACAATATTAGCATTCTTCCAGTCTTGTGGTACTTTTCCTTCTTTGAGTGAGAAGTCAATTATCTTGTGTATTTTGTCTTTGAGTTCATCTATACATTTTTTTAATATCCAGTTCGCTATTCCGTTTGCCCCATGTGACTTTCTGACGTCGAGTTTCTTTATTTGGCCCCTTATTTCTTTCTGTGTCACCATTATTTCTTCCATTTTTAAGAATCCTTCCTGGTGACCATCATCCCACAATTGTGAGCTTTCAACTGTAAAAACAGACTTAAAGTGTCAGGTAATTACTTCGGCCATTTCTACATATTCTGTGTATCATTGATTTCCTTCACGCAGTCTTATTATTTCGTGTTTGTCTTTTAGTTTGTCATCTACATATCTGTAGAACAGTTTAGGTTGATCTTTGGATTTTGCTATTATACCTTTTTCATAGTTTCTTTTTTCCTCTCTTCTTATGTCTACGTATTCATTTCTCAGTTTAATGTATGTTTGCCATTTAGTCTCTTTTTTGTCCCTTGTGGCGACGCGCCACCAGTCTAAACCAGACTGGCCGTGACGCATTCTGTTCTGTGTTATTTGGGAAAAGATTCCCACGGGCTTTTTGGTGAGCCCGTTTGGAGGGTGATTTGACTTATGAGTGTGTGCGGGTTTAACCACACACACTCATACATTCACAAGATGTGCATACGCATGTAAAATACGTATGCACATCTCGGCGAATGCACCCTTCATAATGTATCGGTGTTTGGTGATACAAGTAGTGTAAACAAGTGATATACATGTATATATATATATATATATATATATATATATATATATATATATATATATATATATATATATATATATATAATATATATATATAAATGTATAGGGGGGGGGGGCTGACACTCCACCAGCCGACGCAGTTCGTAATTACTTAAGTGGCTACATAGGCGGTGCACAAGACCCTCAGTTGTTGTCGGAGGCCCTTTTCTCAGAAAAGCAGTTGCGGGGCAATTCTTAAGGTAGTGTTCTAGGGTGGCTTCTGGGTGGCTGCAGTGTTGGCATCTTCTTTCTCCTGCCGTAGAGTTGGCCTTTATTTGCCAGAAACAACGGTCCTCCAGTCGCAGACAGAAGAGCAGAGTTTCCACTTTTCTAGGTGTGGAGCGAGGAAGTTCAAAGGGCTCGTAGTCTGTGACTGCCTTGTACCACCTCGCCCTCTCTGACACCTCTGCTTCCAGTCTGTGCTGAAGGAACCGTTGTACCTGGTTAAGAGCCCTGGTGCATAAGCGCAACTCATTTCTGTTAAGAGGGACGACAACATCGACTTCGGGTCTTTGGCGCGCCGCTTCTGCTGCGGCGTCGGCTAGCTCGTTGCTTGGGACACCTACATGGCTCGGCACCCAGTTGAGCGTAACAATCCTGCCTTGCTGATGTAGCTTCAGCAGGAGTGCTAGGATGGAGGTCAGTAGGCGTACATTGTCGCTGGGCTGTGTTGAATCCAAGCTGCCTAGCAGAGACTGTGAGTCCGTGTAGATCACTACAGGACCAGTTCGTGATATTAGAGCATGCTCTAACGCTCCTTGGACTGCTATGGCCTCAGCTTGGAGAGTGGACGCATGATCAGATACTCTCCTGCCGTAGGTCAAACCATCCGTCACGAAAGCAGCCCCCGCACTACGAGGCCTGTTGGGGTCTACGGAGCCATCCGTGTAACAGACCGCCATTCCAGGTTCCGACAGTGCACGGATGCCTTGTAGGGCCTGCGCTCATACTCTTTCCTGATCACATAACTTCTTCTTACTGGGAAGCTTTGTGACAACGAAGGTTGCAGGTATCGACAGCCTGACTTGAACTCTGGGTGTGGAGAGTCCCTACTCTTCTCAAGGAGAGCGCTGGTGAGCCTGAAGGAGTCAAGGATCCCAGCCGCCTGTGATAGCCAGGTATCAGAGTGGATAAGAATATCCACCCGTCCCAGAGCTATCACAAGGCTCTGACTCAGTTCAGTTATCCTGGAACTCTGGACTATCTTGGCAAGAAAGTCGACCTACAGCATTCTGACCCGTGATGTTAATGAAGGCAATGAAGCCTCCATCTGGAGGTTAACAATCTTGGTCCAAGGTGGAGCTCCCAGGATAATCCTTGCTGCGGCATTTTGGCAAGGTTCTAGGTCTTCAAGCTTAGCAGTTCCCACATTTATGAGAGCTGGGGCAGCATAGTCCACCAAACTGCGGACTGCTTGCACATAGAATGTGCGAAGGACCTGATGTGTGGCACCAAGTGCCTTCCCCGTCATTGCTTCCATAACTGTGGTTCTTGCCTTCAGTCTCTCCTTGAGATAGGTTAGTTCCTTCTGAAAGGTGAGCCTCTCATCAATCCAGACCCCCAGGTACTGAAACTGGTGAACCCAGTCCAGCCTAAGGTCCTGGATGGTGAGGTGCTTCCCTTCTTTCCAGAGTCCTAGTGCCATGGCCTTCGATTTTGTGGGGGAGATCTTTAACCCTAACCTGCAACATTCGGTCGCCACAGTGCTTAAGCAACTCTGGGCCCTGCTGAAGCACCGCCGTTTCCCAGTAATTATGATCGCAATATCATCTGCATAGCAGATGATCTTGCAACCATGTAGTAGTAGTTCCAGAATGTTGGAGACGAGCATATTGAACAGAGTGGGGCTGAGGACCCCCCCCCCCCCTGTGGAGTGCCATTCTCCAGCATTCTGGCCTCTGATATATGACCCTGAAATCGTACTTTCGCAGACCGGTGACTGAGATAGTCAGCAATCCAAGAAAGCAGCTTGCCTTTTACGCCCTTGCGAGCAAGGGTGTCTAAAATCACAAGTGGACTGGCCAGCTCAAACGCATTTTCCAAATCCAAAAAGACCACGATGGACGGTGTGCCACTGACAGCATTGAGGAGTGTTGCTATACTGTTTGCTGTGCCAGTGCCCTTGTGGTAAGCATGTATATGCTCATGCATTGGGCCCAGTTTCCACAGCAGCCTATTTAGCACCATCCTCTCCGCTGTCTTCCCCATGCAGCTTGTCAGGCTGATGGGGCGATAAGCACTAGGTTCCTTTGGCTTTGGAATCGGCGTTATGATTGCCGCCTTCCAGGCTGTTGGTAGCTTGCCAGTCCTCCAAGACTCGTTTATCACCCTTAGAAGTGCCTCATCGCCCGCTGGCCCAAGGTGGGTCAGCATGGAATAGGTGACGAGGTCCTCTCCAGGTGCCGTGTCTGAGCTGATTTTGTGTGTGACCCGTAGCTCCTGAAGCGTAAAGCTAGCGTCAGTATCATCCGACCGACTTACCATGTCCTCAACACTATGGCGCCTCACTCTTTGGAGGTCCTGCAGTGTGTCTGGAACACACTGCGGGAGTGAGGTACTGCTGGAGCGAGAGACAAACTCCTGCACCAGCCGCTGTGCCTCAGCATCAGGGGCATGATGAGTGCGTCGTGGTTGAGTCCTGCCAGTAGCCTTACGGAGCTTAGACCACAGCTCTGCTAGGGAGGTGTGAGCGTTAAAGCCCTCACACCATTCAAGAAATTTAGCTCTTCTGGCATCTGCAGCTATGACGTGAGCGTCATGAACTGCAGCACGCAAGTTGGCCTAATTGGTCTGAGTTCGGCGCCGTCGGAAAACACGCCTAAGCATGTTCACCCGATGGTTGGCCTCTCTCACCTCGGGGGTATAATACCAGCTGTTCTTATGTTCTTTGGGGGACTGGCGAGTCTTTGGGATGGCTCTGTTGGCAGCCACCTGAATGGCTGCAGAAAAGTCAGCTTCTAACCTTTCCACGTCCTGTGGTGGAACGTAGGACGCTGCCCATTCTTCAACAGATCTCTCAAAGGGAAGAGGTAATACAGCTGGTATGGATTGTGCATCCCGTATGTGCACAGAGACACCGAAGTGATCGCTAGTGACAATAGGATCCACCTCCCTGGTTACCCTAGGGAGGAGAGTGGCCGTCGCCAAGGTCAGATCAAGTCGTCTACCTTGCACGTGCGTCGGATTACCATCATTCAACAATGTAATGTCAGGGTATTCGTCTAATACGTAACTTAAGTGGCGCCCAGCGACATTGGACCCTTGGGGCGACATCAAGTTATTATGATGGGCGTTGAAGTCCCCTCCTATGATGAGGAGCTTGTCCGCAGCAAGAGCACACACTTCTCCAAGGTCCAGTTCCGCTCTCTGGCCCCTGTATATGTTATAGATAGTGTACGTTTCGTGGGCCCGATGGAGTCGAACCGCAAGAACTTCTACACCATCTCCACATGATACAGTGTCCACGATCTCACTGCAGAGGATGGATGATTTGACTAAGATCATGCACCCCCTAGTAGTGGGTAAGCGAGGGAGGGAGAAGATGCGATATCCCGGAAATCGCACCTCATCACTCACCAATGTCTCCTGGGGAAGTATGATATTGTAATCATGCTCTTGCGCAAGCGCAAGGAGATACGAGCTTTTGCTGCGGAACCCGTTTATGTTCCACTGTAGCAACCTTAAGTGATTATTGAACAGGGCGATGTTCTTCCCTGTCTAGTTCCATTGCTGTCTCATCTTGTCCTCCCCGGTCAGAGGACAAGATGGGTTGCGTCTTTGAAACAGTGGGGACATTTCCCTCCTCATCACAAGAGGTGACTACAAGCCTAAGCGCAAAATGACGTTGGGGCTTAGCAGAAGGCACTTTCCTCGTCTTTAACGCTGTAGGTGTTGCCTTCCCAATGGTGAACGTGGGTGTAGCGGGCTTGGGGGACGTGGAAGGGGGGGGCTGTTGGTAGCTTGCCAGTCCTCCAAGACTCGTTTATCACCCTTAGAAGTGCCTCATCGCCCGCTGGCCCAAGATGGGTTAGCATGGAATAGGTGATGAGGTCCTCTCCAGGTGCCGTTTCTGAGCTGGTCCTGTGCGTGACCCGTAGCTCCTGAAGCGTAAAGCTAGCGTCAGTATCATCCGATCGAGTCATCATGTCCTCAACACTATGACGCCTCACTCCTTGGAGGTCCTGCAGTGTGTCTTGAACACACTGCGGGAGTGAGGTACTGCTGGAGCGAGAGACAAACTCCTGCACCAGCCGCTGTGCCTCAGCATCAGGGGCATGATGAGTGCGTCGTGGTTGAGTCCTGCCAGTAGCCTTACGGAGCTGAGACCACAGCTCTGCTAGGGAGGTGTGAGCGTTAAAGCCCTCACACCATTCAAGAAATTTAGCTCTTCTGGCATCTGCAGCTATGACGTGAGCGTCATGAACTCCACCTGAATGGCTGCAGAAAAGTCAGCTTCTAACGTTTCCACGTCCTGTGGCGGAACGTAGGATGCTGCCCATTCTTCAACAGACCTCTCAAAGACTGGCCAGTTTACCAAAGCTGTCTTCCACCTGGGAACAGGTAATACAGTTGGTATGGGTGATGCATCCCGTATGTGCACAGAGACACCGAAGTGATCGCTAGTGACAATAGGATGCACTTCCCAGGTTACCCTAGGGAGGAGAGTGGCCGTCGCCAAGGTGAGATCAAGTCGTCTACCTTGTACGTGCGTCGGATTACCATCATTCAACAACGCAATGTCAGGGCATTCATCTAGTACGTAACTTAAGTGGCGCCCAGCGACATTGGGCCCATGGGGCGACATCAAAATATCATGATGGGCGTTGAAGTCCCCTCCTATGATGAGGAGCCTGTCCGCAGCAAGAGCACACACTTCTCCAAGGTCCAGTTCTGCTCTCTGGCCCCTGTATATGTTGTAGATGGTGTACGTTTTGTGGGCCCGATGAAGTCGAACCGCAAGAACTTCTACACTATCCCCACATGATACAGGGTCCATGATCTCACTACAGGGGATGGATGATTTGACTAAGATCATGCACCCCCTAGTAGTGGGTAAGCGAGGGAGGGAGAAGATGCTATATCCCGGAAATCGCACCTCATCGCTCACCAATGCCTCCTGGAGAAGTATGATATCGTAATCATGCTCTTGCGCAAGCGCAAGGAGATACGAGCTTTTGCTGCGGAACCCGTTTACGTTTCACTGTAGCAACCTTAAGTGATTATTGAACAGGGCGATGTTCTTCCCTGTCGGTTTCCATTACAGTCTCATCTTGTCCTCCCCGGTCAGACGACAAGATGGGTTGCGACTTTGTAACAGTGGGAGCGTTTCCCTCCTCATCAGAAGAGGAGTCTTCAAGCCTCAGTGCAAAATGACGTTGGGGCTTAGCAGAAGACACTCTCTTAGTCTTTGAAGATGTGGGTGTAGCTTTCCCTATGGTAAAAGCGGGTGTGGCAGGCTTGGGGGAAGTGGAAGGGGAGGAGGAGGAGGTTGAGGAAGAGGCGGGGGAGGAGGCAGGAGAGGAGGAGGTAGAGTGGGAGGGAGTCCTCTCCCTTCGCCTAGGGTTCCTCTTCTCTTTTAGGAGTTTGAGCACGTTCTTGACGGCCCTGTCCACCATCACTAGTATCTTGTCTGGGTCGCTTTCCCCGAGGGTAGTAGCGACTGCAGAGACGACACCAGTCACAATCAGGTCGATATCATCCTCCCTAAGGGGGATGACATCAGATGGATATTGAGGTGGAGGGGACCGTTGGTCCTGTGCTCGTGGGGTTGGTACTGGGGGCGTGGGTTTGGCTTTAGGTTTGGGGGTGGGATTGGAGGCAGGCGTGGATTTGGAGGTGGGCGCAGGTTTATAGGCGGGCACGGGTTTAGAGGTGGACGTGGCTTTTTTGGGAGCTAGTTGTGTTTTCGTGTTAGTCTGTGTTGGAGCTGAGTTCAGTGTTGGAAAATGCTCCTGATTGTTCAGATCAGGAGCACTGTGTAGGTGGTGGTGGTGGTGCTGTGGTAGGAGAGTGTTTCCTGCTGCTCCATACAAATGTTCCTGGGGGGGCAGGTATGAAGTCCTGTCGCTTCTCTGTCCTCTCCTTACAGGCAATGGCCTGAACTTTACGCACTGCGCATGAGGTATTCCAGGCGTGGTGCTTCTTGCTGCAGTTGGGGCACTTGGCAACAGTCTCAGTGCCAGCCTTGAACTTGTTAAGACAAGTCTCAGTGGCATGAGGCATGCTGCAAATGCCGCACTTGGGCTGCTTCGAAGTGCACCTCGCCTGGTGATGACCATAGCGCTGACACCTGAAGCAACGGAGAGGATCAGGGATGTACGTTCGTACATCATACCTGCCATACCAACCCAGGTCGATCTTATCAAAGGGTTCGCCTTTGATGGTAATCAGCACCTGGCGTGTGGGCGTCTTGTCCCATCTGCGCATCCTCGTGGCCGCGATTACCTGGCTGTGGTCCTCGATGGCCTCAGTCATGTAGCTGGTCGGGTAATCGTGTACCACGAGTCTGTGCTTCCGGTCCTCTGGGTTGAGCCGCTCCAGGTTCACCGGCTTACCATCGAGCGACTTGATCCGATCCAGCTCCTCGACGAGTTCATAAGTGCTTGGTAACAGTAGCACGTTACCATCGCCGAGGGGCCGGAGGGACAGAAGCTTGCCGCGGAGGGGGCCTTTCTCCAAAGCTCTCACCACCTCGAAGGCCGTGTCGTACCCCGCCGAGGGTACGACCTTGAAGGTGGGGAGCTTGCCACCCTTAGTAATAGGAGGGGCCACCACGACAGCAGCCTCGTCTTCTGATGGAGGCGCCGAACCTGGAGCGCATCGTCGCCTTTTCGGCACGCCAGATGCTGAGTCAGTGGCCGTCATGGCGGCACTGATAACGCAAGAAGTGTCGAACTTTAAGCTATCGATAAGTGAAAAAAAGGCGGAAATCTAAGGGGCAGGGGGGCGCAGGCGTTTACTAACGGGTTGGTGCTGATTCGCTTTACGAGACCTGTCTACCTAGCAGCAATGGATCGAACACGAGGCCCGAGTGCACCTAGAGCGTGCGAGACCGGGCTTTTCTCGAAGAAGGGTTCCTCTCCCGCCGTAAAGGCGATTTTTAAAAGAACCGCAAGGGCTGCGCCGATCGTGCAGGGAGAGTTATGCAGGGCATAATCCTGCCAGAGAGAGATTCTACAGAGAAGGGGGAATTGTCTCGAGTAGCAGTACAATTTCGATGGTAAAATGGTCGTAGCACGTCAATTAGAGCTAGCGACTAGGGTGAAAGACGGCTGTAAGGCGTAATTTCGGTGGCGAAGCAATCCAGCGTGGACGTCCGTTCAGTAGTGAATCTATCTTATCTCTGCGGCCGTGAAGAATAGAATAATGGCGATAGTGAAGTGTGAAGGTGTGGGAGCAAGAGGGGGGGGGGTGATAGGTGAAGGTATAGTTTAGAAAGTGAAAGAAGTGTGAGAATGAAAGTGTGGGGCGGACCCACTTGCATAGTGGTTTTGTTTTCGTTATTGGTCATCCTAAGCTCACTGATAATAATAGTTCCCTAGCTAGCTAAACAAATAATAATAATGGTAATAATGATGATAATAATAATAATAATAACAATAATAATAATAATAATAATAATAATACATACATAAACCAAGGCTTTTTCCCCCTTACAAGGGAGGTAGCCAAAAAGGAAAAGGCATAAAAACACTCCCACCCATTTCATCCCTACATACACTCCACACCCCTCCCACCCTCCCTCTCATCTGAGCACCTCCTGGATGACGGGTCATCCCTGCACCCTGCCCACCGCCCTGGGTCAGAAGCAGTGTCGCAAGACACAGCACATCCACAGCAAGGCTGCTTCATTTAATCGGCGACCCCCCCTCTCCGTCCCCCCTTGCATATAAGGAGAGGACGGGGAGAAATCCCTTCGGGCTGCGTCAAAATTTACTCACACATACTACCCCACCCCCCACCCCCCTGCCCATTCCTCCTCATGCAATCACAACATCATCCATATACAACCATTCTCCACTCACCTCTGTCTTCCGTCCTCTCCCTTCCTTCCTCAACAGACATTCCCCTCTTCCCCAAAGCCCCCTTCACCCCATCCATCCACCTCATCCTAGGACGACCCCTCATGTTCACTCCCTCCACATCTGCCTTCCATACCTCTTTTACTAGTCTTTCTTCACTCATTCTTTCCATGTGTCCAAACCATCCTAATATTCTTTCATCAACCCTATCTCCCAGCTCCTTTTTCACCCCTGTTCTCCTCCTCACCTCCTCATTTCTCACTCTATCTAGCCTAGTAACCCCCATCATACTTCTCAGACACCTCATCTCAAACACATTCAAACTCCTTCTCTCTTCCTCTCTTATGTTCCACGTTTCTGCCCCATACAGTGCTGTTGGCACAATCACTCCTTCATACAGTCTCCTCTTCGCATCCATTCCCAAATGTCTATTCCTCATTACACTCTTTAATCCACCAAGGCATTTACTCGCTTCTCTCAATCTACATTCTACCTCCACCTTCACTCCACCTTTTCCTGCTACACTTGCACCCAAGTATCTAAAACTATCTACTTCCTCCAGTCGCTCTCCCTTAATGTTCACTTCCAGTCTACTGCCACTTTCACCCCTTGTACATCTCATCACCTTACTTTTACCCACATTTATCTTTAGCTTTCTTCTATCACATACTCTCCCAAACTCTGCCACCAGCTTCCTCAATCCCTCCTCTGACCCTGCCACAAGCGCAGTGTCGTCCGCAAACAACAGCTGGCTCACCTCCCACTTTTCTCCATTTTCTTTAACCATCTCCAATCCCTGACCCACTACCCTAGCATTCACCTCTCGCACCACCCCATCCATGTATAAGTTGAACAGCCAGGGCGACATAACGCATCCTTGACGAAGTCCCACCTTTACTTCAAACCACTCACTCTCTCCATTTCTAATCCTGACACAAGCTCTACTACTCTCATAAAAACTCTTGACAGCTCCCAGAAGCTTTCCTCCTATCCCATAAATCTGCATAACCTCCCACAGTGCCTTTCTGTCTACCCTATAATAAGCCTTTTCCAGATCCATAAAAGCCCAAAAAACATCCTTCCCCTTTCCTATAACTTTCTCACATATCTGTCTTACCACAAATATCTGATCTACACAACCTCTACCTGTCCTAAATCCACACTGTTCCTCACCAATTACTCCTTCTGTTCCTCTCCTAATCCTCTCAATTAAGATCCTCCCATAAGCCTTCCCTACTACACTTAACAGGCTAATCCCTCTGAAACTACTACATTCACACTTGTCCCCTTTTCCCTTGTAAAGAGGAACTATACAGGCACTTCTCCAGTCCTCCGGTACTCTACCCTCTCTCCAGCAAACATTAAATAACCTCACCAACCAGTCCACCATCACTGAACCTCCCTTTTTCAGACATTCTGCATGGCATCCATCCAGACCAGGTGCCTTACCTGCTTTCATCATCTTAACAACTGCCTTCACCCCATCCTTCCTTATTTCTCCTCCATTCTCCTCACTCATCACTCTCATTTTCTTCGCATTTCCCACTGCAGCTATCATTCCTTCCCTATCCTCCTTCACATTTAGCAACTCCCTAAAATATTCTGCCCATCTTCCCCTTACTGCCATCTCTTCCATTATCATCTCTCCATCTGTACCTTTTACCTTTTCTTCTCTACTTGATTCGCCTCCTCTTCCTCTCTTTATTTCTTTCCAAAACATATTTTTATTACTTTCAAAATTTTCTGTCATACTCCTACCTCACAATAATAATAATAATAATAATAACAATAATAATAATAATAATAATAATAATAATAATAATAATAATTATATATAATAATATAGTAAGGTATGAAGGAAGCACTCATTTGTCAGTATACCTTTTGGTTTATTTAAGGGTGATTGTAGTTAGTAATGTGTTTTCGTTTAATTCAATTAAATTCATTATGAGTGCTTCCTACATTTTGCATATCTTATAACAGGTAGTAAATATTTACATGGGTTGGGAGCAGGTGTGACTAAGTATCGGCAATGGGCCGTGAATATTAATTCAAGTTTTAAGTTTATTAAAAAAAAAATTATTTTAGTTAATGTTATGATTGATGTTGAGACGTGTCATACATGCTCTCAATTAATCTATATGTATGTATATACATATATATATATATACATATATATATATATATATATATATATATATATATATATATTTTAGGAAGGTTACAAGTGTTTATCATTGGCTAATGTGCCATGTGAAGTTTATTATTAGGTGATGTATGTTATACACAATATCCTGTGGATATGTGTGTGGCAATGTGCCTTATGAGTTCTTATATTGAAGTTACTTTAGATCTATCATGCGTAACCTTCCTTTTTTTTTTTTTTTTTTTTAATTAGCTTGGGGGAAGTTCAGGGGTTTAAACAAGAATGGTTTTAAGTCTAGGCCAGTTTTTGTGGTCTTGTGTTTTTTTATTGCTTGGTGGGGGCTGTGGTAGAGTGTTGCTGTTTAGTGTGGTGTTCCAGGCTTTACTGCTCAGTCGTATTAGTCGTGCGTGTATGGTTTCTAGTTTTGCTGTTTCGTGTATTGTGTAGTTGTTGTGTTGTTTCTAAGTAAGGGGGTTTTTTGTTTTAGTATTCTACGTATTGTTTTGTTTTGTAGTGTTTGCAATCTCTTGATGTTTGTAGGCGTGCTTGTGACTGTAATTATGGGTGGGTATTCAAGTTGTGGTCGTGCTAGTGTCTTATATAGTTGTATTTGTGTTTTTGTGGAGAGTCCTCGTGAGGCGCAGCGAACTGGGGACTGCGCAGATCAAATGGACAATCAGCATCATAGCTTCCGTGACGTAGACAGACTTGGGACGGAAGGTTATTTATTCACGGGAATGTTCGATGCGTCTTTATTGCAGATCCGATCCATCACGCAGGATGGACCCAAAGGAATTTCGATAGTTACGGTGGAATGATGAAAACTGGAAATGGGACTGTAGTTATTAAAGGCTAAAAGCTACACATGATATAAAAGTATTTCCAAGGATCCACTAGTACACTCTAAACCTAAAATATAAAGGGTTTTACTACTTACTGAGTTGGTTACAGAGAGGGGTGTGTACACCTTTCGAGTTTCGAACCAGACTAGATGTGTGACGTGACATCACAAACGGCAACCGGTCTTACACACCTTCTTAATTCTAATTCTTAAAGTGAACATTGTACAAATAATGCGATGTTATCTTGCGACATAGCTTGCAGACAACTTACAAAGGTGGGATTTCGAACAGATGAGGTCTCTGTTCGAAATACACTTAAAATTAAAGCATTACAAAAAACAAAATTGAAACCCCTTCCGAGGGGAAACGAGCCTTACGACAAAAAATATGTAAACATGGAGGTACACGGAATTATATATATAAAAAAAAAGCCCCGTTACTGCTCGTAACGGCACACTCCCTTCCTAATTTTCTAGGGGGAAATTACAAAATCTATTGACATAACAGTACAAGCTCAGAAATGGGTCTTACATATTCATGAGCCTTGTTGTTTACCAAAACTCTTACTTGGACTTTCCTGACTAAACCATCCTTGCTAGGGAATACTTTAATTACAATACTCAAGGGCCACTGTCCTTGGGGACACTCTTGATTTTTCACCAACACTACATCATCCACCTTTACATTTGGAGAGGAATTAACCCACTTTCTTCTAGGTTGCAAAGAGGAAAGATACTCTTTCTTCCATCTCTTCCAGAATTCCTCAGCAAGGTGATGTACATGCTTCCATTGTGTTTTGTATACTGCCTTAATATCTATCTCTTCAGGAAGAGTTACAGGAATATCTGTTTTCTGAGTGAGAAGGATAGATGGAGACAAAACGAAAGGACTACTAGGGTCCGATGAAACAGGAACTAAAGGTCTGGAATTCACGATCTTACATACCTCCGCAAAGAAGGTTACTAACACCTCATGTGTTAATGCCTTGGGGTGATGGTTAGTCAGTATTACATTCATGATGTTGCGGACTATCCCAACCATACGCTCCCATGCTCCACCCATGTGAGAAGCATGAGGAGGGTTAAACAACCAAGTGCAACCTTGACTTGACAAGAAACTATTGACATCACCACCTTCATCGGTAATGGCAAGCAAGTTCAGTGCTTTGACAGCACCTACAAAGTTCGTGCCTCTGTCAAAACACATCAATTTAACTGGGCCACGAATACAGATGAATCTCTTTAAGGCATTAATGAAGGAAGAAGTACTCAATTCTTCTACAGTCTCTATATGGATAGCTCTGGAAACAAGACAGGTGAACAGAACGCCCCATCTTTTACTTTCGAGGAAGGAACTTCTAGTGCGCCGCATTTTTATATGCCAGGGGCCAAAGAGGTCAACTCCTACATAAGAAAATGGCGGACTGGGAGTCAGTCTGTCAATGGGCAAGTCTCCCATCTTCTGAACACATACCCCACCTCTTACCCTTTTACAGGTGACGCATTTAGAAATGACCTTAGAGATGGTACGTTTCCCTCCCAAAATCCAGAAACCACCTGTACGGATGGCTCCTTCTGTAATCACTCTCCCTTGGTGGTGCACTGTCTCATGGTAGTGACGGATCAACAACAAGCCTAAGTGGGATTCCTTTGGAATAATAATAGGCCTTGCAAGCATACCAAGTACATCGCTGCCTTGACTCAACCTGCCTCCTACACGAAGTAGGCCCTTCTGGTCTAAATAAGGAGACAGAGATGCAATGGGACTGGAAGGAGATAAACAAACTTCACTTTGCAATTTAGTCGTGGCAGACGAGAAATAATCCTTTTGGTATATCTGAACAATGAGATCAGCTGCATCTTCTAGTTGATCGGGCGACTTATGTTTGTTGCACATATGCCAACCTGAACAACACTTGTTACCTTGTTTGAAAGAACGGGCTATATGCTTAAGGAGAGCTACCGCTCTTACAAGTCTCCTCCAACAGGAGAAATTAGAGAACCTCTGAGCTAATGACACAACTGCAGGTTCTACATTGCTCTTGTTTACACTAACAAGGGGTTCAGACTCAATTGTGTAGTCTGATACCTTCACTTCTTTATCTGTCTCAGGGCTTACAAGAGGAAAACTTCCACGGGTGGATACAACATCCTCAAATAAGCATGAGGGACCTGACAACCATTCACTCTGATTTAGGTCAGTTATTTCGAGACCACGGGTAGCCAGGTCTGCTGGATTACAATTCGTAGGTACATAATGGCATTGGGTAGGTTCGGTGGACGACCTAATGTGGTCTACTCTGTTACTTACGTAGACATGAAATCTACGCCTTTCATTATGAATATAGCCTAAGACAATCATGCTGTCAGAATAGAAATGCCTTGCGTCTAAGGTTTTGTCTAAGCAATCTGTGATGGAATTACTGAGATTAACTGCCATCACTGCAGCACACAACTCTAACCTGGGAATAGTATGACCATGGTTGGGAGCTACTTTAGCCTGTCCCCTCACAAAACACACCTGGTAGCTTTTGGTATCACTAAAAACTTTAACATATGATACAGCTCCTATTGCTACTCTGGAGGCATCTGAAAAGGTATGAAGCTCTATCCTGTGAGCTTGAGACAAAGAAATACTAGCGAACTGACGATTGATGCTTATGTCCTTGAGGTTCCTTAAGGACGTTAGCCATCTGGACCATTTAGTGTGGATCTTAGCTGGTATGGGTTTCTCCCAACCACACTTTAGATTGGTTATCTCTCTCAGGAGTAGTTTTCCCACTATTATTACTGGAGCTAAGAACCCCATGGGGTCAAACAGACAGTATTCCTCTTTTCGTCGAAGGCTTGTCTGAATCCATGAATCTGTATAAGAAAACATCTTTTTGGATATCCCATAAGAGGCCTAGGCTAGACTGCATAGGCATAGAGTCAGAAGTTAGGTTCAGCTCCTGAAGGTTATCAGCCAGCTCACTGGTGGCAAACTTTTCCAGCACTTCCTTACTGTTGGAAGTGATCTTGTGCAAGCGCAAGCGTCCTCCTTCTTGGAGTGCTGACTTAGAGTCTTGGATTAACTTGTAAGCAGTCTCTGCATCTGGCAGAGATGCTAACCCATCATCCACGTAGAAATTGTTCTCTATGAAATAGCGAACTTCAGGAGAGGCATTTTCTACAGACTTACGCAAGCCATAGGTGGCAATGGCGGGAGATGGAATGTTTCCAAAGACGTGAACAGTCATCCTATACTCAATCAACCTTTGATCAGGGTCGTTATCCTTGTACCAGAAGAATCTGAGGTAATCTCTTTGCTCAGTCTTCACTTTGAAATTGTAGAACATCTGTTCTACATCAGCTGCCACTGCTACAGCTTCCTGACGGAAACGCAGAAGAATCCCGAGAATGCTGTTTGTCATATCAGGACCTGACATCAGCATATCATTTAGGGAGAACTCTCTGGATTTGGCAGAAGAGTCGAACACAACTCTGATCTTGTCAGGTTTCTTAGGGTGGTATACCCCAAACAAGGGAAGATACCAGCACTTCTGATCAGACTTCAATGGTGGTGCAACCTCAGCATGCCCACGATCTAACATCTTTTGCATGAAGGCCATCATATGCTGACGTTTTTCAGGCTTTGTGCTGAGGCTACGATGGAGAGACAGTGTGCGGTGCCACACAAAGTCTCTATTATTACTGGTGGCTACAACATTAGGACGGAAAGGCAGTGGCGCGACCCAATGGCCACTTTGATCCTTGCGGAACTCTGAGTTCATGACATCTAAGAACTTCCTGTCTTCAATCGACAGGGCAGTCTTGTCATCATCTTTGGATACTTTGAACAAATCATCCTTTACTTCAGAGACGTGAATCTGGTTACCACATGGTGCGACTATAGAGGGACGTCTATCATGTACAAAGGATGTTTTGAAACTGCTAATGACAGAAGGCATACAAGTGCCATGGAGACACACTTCCCCAATGATTGCCCATCCCAGACTGGTCTGTTGAGCTAGAGGGGCATTGACAGGTCCGATTCTCTGGTCAAAAATGTAATGGGCTGAAGGTACATCTCGACCAATGATGAGTAGAATCTCAGCCTCGGGGACTAGAGGCGGAATACATTCAGCCAGGTCGGACAGATGGGGATAGCCGCGAGCTATGGCAGGAGTGGGTATCTCTTCTCTCACATTCGGAATGCTGTCACATTCCACTAGCAGAGGGACATGTACCTCATGTGAGTTATGCCACGACACGATGGTGTAATTTTTGGTGGTGCGCCCAGAAGCGCCCGTTACACCTGCACAGGTAGCTAGACGATATGAAACCCGTTTGCTCTGCTTGTCAAACAAATCGAAAAACTCAGACCTTGCTAAAGAGCAATTGCACTGATCGTCTAGGATGGCATAACACCACACCCCGAGCTCTGGCTTACTTTCAGGATAAACTTTCACCAAGAAGGTCTTGGCACAGGACTTACTCATGGAGGTGGGGTTACTGCATATCAAGGTACACTTTGAATTGACAGCAGCGTCCTCCCCTCCATGAGTCTTTACTACAGGAGTAAGAACATTGGGAAGCGACACTTGGTTGACTACAGGGGCGCGAGGTGTCTTATCTTGAGCAGCCTCCCTTCCTTGCTGTGTTACAGCTTGAATGGAATTTCCCTTTTGTCTGGGTCCATCGTAGTGTAAGGCAGCCACGTGACTGGAGGCCTTACAGAGCTTGGAGAACAGTCTTTGTCTGCAGCTGGAGGGAGGATGGTCATCCTTACAACATCTAAAGCATATACCTTTATCACTTAAGAAATCCTTCCTTTCGCTGACAGACAGGGTACGGAAGGCCCTGCAGAAATTCAAATTATGCACCTCCGCGTTATGGAAAATACAGAACCTCTCTTCTTCTGCCTTTCCTTGATCGGCGGAACTAGCAGTGTTAACTGACCTGTCAGCAACCGCGGTCGTCTTACTACCACTGGACAGGGTGGTGTCGGTCTTCCTCACGTGTACTTGGGGAAACTTAGAGGAATGTGGCTTCTCTGCTTTCATAAACCTGTCACCCGGGTCGTGAAAGGCGAAACATGGATTATTCTTGACCTTTGCCATCTCCTTCACAAACTCTACAAAGAATGTGAAGGGTGGATACGGTACACCGTAGGTGGTCATGTAATTCGAGGCTTTGCCAACCCACTTCTCTTGTAAACAGGATGGGAGTTTATTGACAATAAGATTGATGCCTGAATAGGTATCATAATAGGCAAAGGGAGTACTGTAGACCGGGTCTGCCTTCAAAGCTTCTATATGGAACAGGATGTCACACAGGTCAAATAACTTGGAGGTATCTTTAGGTGCTAGTCGGGGAAAGACGGCTAACTTCTTTTTAATCGAAGTCTCAACGATCCCAGGGGCAGCAAACCTATCATAGCGTTCCCAGATTCTATTGCACGCCCTGTTTGGATCATTTGCATTGGAGGCTCTGGTCGCACGGGCCCATCTTTTCGATTCAGGCCCTAGGTGCTTAACTAACAGATCCATTTCCTCCTTGCGTGAGATATTCAACTCTCGCACGACTTCGCTGAAACTCTCTCTCCAGATAGCATAATTTTCAGGAGTGTCATCAAAATTAGACAGTCTGCCAAGAAGTAATTCCTTCCGCATGAGGAACTTAGTTACATCAACACAATTAGAGGGTGTTCCCGACCCATGACACGTACTACAAGGAGGTTTTACTACAGGTTGGGACACAGAAATGCTATGATTAGTAATGGGTTGCTGTGCAAGTTGCACAGGCTTCACGTTCGCTTCCTCACTGCGAGGTTCAACACTGGATGGAATATTGTTCACAGGCTGTGAGTTAACTCTGAGATCAAAACAGGGCTTGAAAACAGGACTTTCAGGGTTCAAGCCTACCGGATCTTTCTGACTTGCAGAAACATCAACTATACCACCCTACTGTTCCACATATAGCTGGGTGCGGGTAGCAACTGTTTCTTTTAGTTAGTCCCATTCACTGCATGTTTCCCAATCATTGTTGGCTCTTAAGTGCCTAAGTTCGGCTTCGGCTACTTCCAATTCCTTTTGCTGTGCCATAACTTTGAACTTGGCCAGCATTTCAGCCTCTTCTCTTGACTTTTGAGCTTCCTTTTCAGCCCTTTCCTTCATAAGCTGACCTTCTCGGCAAACTTGACTCTAATACGAGCGGTCTCCACCTTGGCTCGTTGCCTCCTTGCAACACTAACACTGGTGCTACTGGAACGACCTGACCTAACCGACTTTCTTGAACTGTCCTTCTTGGAAGGGGGTACACAAAACTCAGAGTGGTCGGCGAGGGATAAAGGAACTTGACTGGACTTCGGGTCATCTTGTAAAAACGGTTCAGTGTGGTGTTCCTCTTCCGTGACTTCAACTGAGGAAGAGGATGCATAATTACTGATTGCCTGACGAAAAGATGCCCGAAAATCCCTGTCTTCATTCTTTACTAATTCAGCACGAGCCAGACTTTCTGAAGTACGTTCACGCGTTAAATATTCCAGATACTTTTTTACAGTATCCTGGTACACAGCGTGGGCCTGGTACAACCAAGGACTACGATTCGGGTCCTCTAATAAGGCCTGTACTCCATCTCTACTCGCCTTTACCCTTTCTTCATATTGGTCAGTTACTCTATGATAACCTTCTTGTCCTCCGGCCGTGAGAGTCCTTACTCTGTTAGAGACGGGTCCCTCATCCATACTGTGAGTGGAGGACATATTGCCAAGCGGGAGAAACAGCGAGAGACAAGACTGAACAATGCTAAGGAAGGCAAGGAGAAAACTCAAACTTAATCGAAAACCGCAGAGTAAGATTACACACTCCTAACTATACGACGATTGAGGTAGACAACAACAGATTAAACCCTACATTTGGTTCAATCTAAAAATGCACATTAATCGCATGCTTATATTAACATATGACAGGTTTAAGGCAAGGTAGCTTTGCCTTCAAAAGGAAAAAACATGCTTACATAAATACGATGGAAAAATGGTGTTACGTAAACAACACTGGTGAACTCGGCGCCCGTACATTGCTGCCACATCGACCTGTGGGCCGATACGATTACTAAGACGACATAAGATCACTAATTAATTTTCCGTATCGGCAACTTCACAACACTACGCATACACTTCCACTATCTTATCACTCGCGAAACACTAGCGACATTTGTTGATTCGTGGGACACATCAAGCTATGTTGTGGTGACGACGAGGCGAATCTAGACTTGGCAACGGCGTGCAGGGCGTGGTCTGGTTAAATCCTCTTCTTTTTATGCTCCTTTCATCTCTAATTGGGTTCTATCATGCTCATTTTCATTGAGACGCAGCGAACTGGGGACTGCGCAGATCAAATAGACAATCAGCATCTTAGCATACGTGACGTAGACAGACTTGGGACGGAAGGTTATTTATTCACGGGAATGTTCGATGCGTCTTTATTGCAGATCCGATCCATCACGCAGGATGGACCCAAAGGAATTTCGATAGTTACGGTGGAATGATGAAAACTGGAAATGGGACTGTAGTTACTAAAGGCTAAAAGCTACACATGATATAAAAGTATTTCCAAGGATCCACTAGTACACTCTAAACCTAAAATATAAAGGGTTTTACTACTTACTGAGTTGGTTACAGAGAGGGGTGTGTACACCTTTCGAGTTTCGAACCAGACTAGATGTGTGACGTGACATCACAAACGGCAACCGGTCTTACACACCTTCTTAATTCTAATTCTTAAAGTGAACATTGTACAAATAATGCGATGTTATCTTGCGACATAGCTTGCAGACAACTTACAAAGGTGGGATTTCGAACAGATGAGGTCTCTGTTCGAAATACACTTAAAATTAAAGCATTACAAAAAACAAAATTGAAACCCCTTCCGAGGGGAAACGAGCCTTACGACAAAAAATATGTAAACATGGAGGTACACGGAATTATAAAAAAGAAAAAAGCCCCGTTACTGCTCGTAACGGCACACCTCGGAATTGTCTTAGTCTGTTTAGTGTGGTTTCTGTTGTTCTTATTCTGTTTTTAATGTGTTTTTGTATTCCTTGTGTTGTTATGGTGAGGCCTAGGATGTGTGCTTCTTTGTTGTATGGTATTGTAGTGTTATTGATCTTTATTGGTGGAAGTTGTCGTGTTGATGGCTAGAAGTTGGAATTTGTTTGTGTTTGTTGAAAATTTCCATTGTTTTTCGTATGTGTTTATTTTGTGGATCTCGTGTTGTGTTTTCCTGGCAAGCATTTGTTTTCCTGTGGTGTTGGGATATGTAATGATCTGTGTTATGTCGTCTGCGTATTGTATGGTGTAGCTTCCGTGTGATGGTGGAGGGGTGTCTGCCGTGTATAAGTTGAAGAGTGTTGGGGATATGACGCTTCCTTGTGGTACTCCACTATGGAGTGGGAAGGCTGGTCCGATGTATTGGTTTATTTTTATTTTCGCTGTTCTGTTGTCGAGGAAGCTACATAGTGTTTTTGTGATAGTGCCAGGAAGTTGTGTTTGAAGTACTTTGTATTTAAGGCCTTCGTGCCAAACTTTGTCGAAGGCCTTAGAGATGTCCCGTGATATAATAATACATGCTTGTTTGTTTCTTTGTGTGTCTGCTATTGTTTTGTATAAGGTGGCGAGTGCGGTGTGTGTTCCCTTGCCAGAAGTGAATCCGTGTTGGTATGGGTTTAAGAAGTCGTGGTCGTGTAGGTGTGCCATTAGTCTGTTTGTGATGATTCTTTCGAATATTTTTCCTGGTGTTTCGAGTAGTGAAATGGGTCTGTAGTTTTGTATTTGTGTTATGTCTTTGTTATGTTTTGGAATGAATATGATTATTGATTTTTTAATTTTTTTGTGGAAAGTATCCTAGGCTCAGTGAGTGTTTCGTTGAATATGTCTGTGAGCAATTGTTTGGTTATTTTTGGTGTGTGCGAGTATTTGTTTTGTAATTCCGGATTGTCCAGGTGTTTTATTTTTTGTGTGTTTTATTGTGCTTGTGACGTCTTCGAGTTGTATGGGTTGGGTAATGTAGTTATCGGTGTTTAGTTTGTTTAGGTCTATGTTTGTGTATGGTTGTGTGTGGTGGAGGTGTGTCATGTGGGCGAGTATTTCTGTTTCGTGGTTTGTGTCAAAATGTGTGTTTTCTTCTGGTGTGATTTGGAATATGTTTTGCCATACTTGTCTGAATGCGGTTTCTTTGTTTTTGTCGTCGTGTAGTTTGTTGTTGTTGTGTATTATGTATGGAGTGTTGGAGGTGTTGGATCCTAAGAGTTGTTTTATTTTGTTCCAGAATTCTTGTGTTTTTTTGGGGGGTTGAATTTGATGTTTGATATTATGTTGTTCCATGTGTCTTCGTAATTTTGTTTGCATTCTTAGAGTATTAGTGTTTGTATTTGTCTGATTGTTTTTATTGAGTGTGAAGTCCAGTTGTTTTCAAGTGTGGCTTTGTTTTTTATGTAGTTTGCCTGCCATGTTAGTTGTGTCAGTTTTTTGGATGTCTTGGGTGTGGGAATTTGTTTCTGTCGTGTTATTGGTATGCTTTGTGTGATTGCGTCGTTTATGAGTTTGTACCATGTTTAGTTTGTTGTCTATGTAGTTTGTGTTTTTTGTTTGGGTGTTTGTGTTTTGTTCTTCTGTGGTTATGTATTCGTTTGTTGTTGTTTCTAATATTGTTTTGATTTGTTTCCAGTCTGCTTGTTTGTATGATAGTTTAGGTTGTGTGGGGATGGTGATGGCTGTGGTGGAGAGTGTGAGGTTGAGAGGTATGTGATCTGAAGATGTTATGTCTCCTGGGTGTATTCTGTATGTAAGGTGGTGATGTCTGTTGGTGAAAATCATGTCAGGGTTGCTTGTTCCTAAGGGAGGGTTGTGGGAAAGTCCGGGCCAAGGAAGGTAAGGTGGTTTTGTGTTATGAGGTGATGTATGCTTTTTCCTGTTTGATTGCTGTATGAGTGTTTTAGTGTTTGGTGTTTTGCGTTGAGGTCTCCTATAATGTATGTTGGTTGTGTAGCAGTGTGTCGGTGAGGGAAGTTGAAAAACGGGGTCTTGCTTTCTTGAGTTTATTAGCAAGCGGGTGTAAACAAACAAGCGACGTCTAGAACGTCTTCGTATCAATAACTTGACATAAACAAAAGATGTCTACATAGGATTCAATTAGATACACATGACTAAAAGTGCTGTATAGGATCTAAACCTATTACAAAGTATAAAACATATGAGAATCACATATATAAGGAAATTACAGCACCAGTATACAATTCTTTAACCCATTTACATGTATATAAAAATAATAATAAGACAATTAATCTCAATTTACCACATCCCTTTTCCCTTATTGAAAAAGGAGTATCCATAAGAACATAACTGAAACATTTATCTTTATAACACCACAATTATAGATTCAATTTATCAGGTGGTTTCACAACTCTGCTAGATCTTCTAACTGGTTGTGGACTTGGTACATTCACAGCATTATCAACATTTACAGAGGAATTTTCATCAGCCTTATCCATTACTTCTGAACTATCAGGACAGTGTCCTTGACCTGAAGAATACATAGGTACAAAATGTTTACTGATACCTGAATTATCTTTACGTACAGTGTCATTACTGGGAACAGTTGGTGTATATCTAGGCATAAGTTTATCAGAATGTCTTTTCCAAACAATGTTTCCAAAATCTTTTAACATCACTTTGTAGTTTCTCACACCTAGAACTTCAATTACTTTCCCTTCCAACCATGAATGACCTTTGCCATAATTCTTGACAAAAAACAGCATCATCAATCTTATATTCAGACTTTTCAAACTTACACTCTTTTTCCAAAACCTTTTCCTTCTTATTTTGTGCTTTAATTTTCTCAATTATACCTCTGAAGTTTCTGTTAAACATTAGCTCAGCTGGAGCTTTACCTGTGGAACAATGAATTGAACGTCTGTAGTTATACAAAAATCTACAAATTCTGGTTCTGATATCACCTTCCTTAAATTTACTTAATCCTTCCTTGAAAGTTTTTACAGCTCTCTCAGCTAAACCATTAGATGATGGGTTATATGGGGCTGGTGTCATATGTTTTATTCCATTCTTTTCAAAGAAAGTCTCCATTTCCTCAGATACAAATGATGAGGCATTATCTGAAACTACAATGTCAGGTAACCCAAAATTACAAAAAGTTTTTCTCAGCATAGAAATTGTTACTGTAGATGTTGTTGACTTTGTTACATGAACATCCATAAATTTTGAGTGTGAATCCACAATCACTAAGAAATAATTTTCATTGATTGGACCTGCATAGTCCATATGGAGTCTACACCAAGACTTACCCGTCTCAGGCCATGATAAGGTAACTTCCTGAGAACCTTGAAAATTTTTAAAACAAATTGAACAAGCTTTAGTAACCTCAGATATATCTTGATCTAACTTAGGCCACCATATCCAATTCCTGGCTTCAGCCTTCATAGCACTGATACCATTATGACCTACATGCAGCTGTGAAAGTACACTACTTCTTAATTCAGCTGGTATAACTACTCTATTCCTAAATAGCAACACATCTTCATATATACTTAAATCTGCTTTAACTGCTGCATATTCAGAAATAACAGGATTATCAATCCACCCAAATTTAACACATTGGAAAACCTTCCTCAAAACAGGATCACTCTTTGTCATAACCTTAACCCTTTCATAGGAAATATTTTGCTCTTCCAAATTTTCAACTAAATTCACATATTCAGCAGGTGTATGTGAGTCTAAAACAGAATCTGATACAGGCAAACGGCTCAGGGTATCTGCTACAATGTTTTGTTTGCCTGATTTAAAACACAATTGGTAATCATACTGGGATAACAATAATGCCCAACGCTGTACTCTTGCGTTTGCATTGACAGGAATCTGTTTCTCACTTCCAAATAAACCAAGTAGAGGTTTGTGATCTGTACGGAGCACAAACTTACGTCCAAGCAAAAAATATTTAAACTTAGTTACAGCGTACACTAACGCTAGAGCTTCTTTGTCCAACTGAGAATAATTTAGCTCAGCAGCAGACAGCTTTTTACTTGCAAAGTAAACTGGTCTTGGACTACCATTCATTTCTTGAATTAACACACATCCTACTCCTACTGGTGAAGCATCTACTTCAACAATAACATCATGTTCACCATCAAAATTGGCTAGTAAATCAGAGTTGACTAACTCTTCCTTAACAGTCATAAATGCTTTTGCTTCAACAGAAGACCACTTAAATTTTGCATTTTTCTTCAGTAAATCATACAGAGGTGCTAACACACTTGAAAAATTTCTTACAAACCTACAATAATAAGTTACTAGACCCAAAAATGATTGAACTTCACCTACAGACTTTGGTATAGGTGCATCTAAAATAGCATCAAGTTTCCTTGGTGAAGGTTTTATGCCATCACCTGAAATGACATATCCTAAGTATTCTAAGGAATTGGTATTCAGAACAGTTTTCTTTTTGTTAATAGCAACATTATGTTTCTGAAATACCTTCAACACTTTATCTAATCTCATATCATGTTCCTCTTTAGTCTCTCCTCCGACTAATATGTCATCTAAGAAGGCAACTACTCCATCTATATTCATCAATAATTGGGATATCAATCTTTGGAAGATGGCAGGAGATGATGCAAGTCCAAAGGGTAATCTTTTATATTTAAATAGACCTTTATGAGTATTAATAACTAGCAATTCTTGACTCTCATCATCTACTGGCACCTGTAAGTAAGCATCCTTTAAATCAATCTTTGAAAATATCTTGCTTTTACCCACAACAGCAAGGATTTCATCAACTTTCGGTCAGTCTTTATGGGTGCTTTGGACAGGTCTATAAGTCTTTGTTGTATTAGTGTTTCTACTGTGTCTTCTGGTATGTCTTTGGAGTATATGTATTTGATTTTGCCTGCTTGCAGGAGTGTGTGTGTGTGTTCTGGTGAATAGTGTCGTCTGTCATGTCATTGGTGTCTGGTTTGATTATTTGTATGGATACATTTTCTTATTCTGTTTTCTTTGCCTTGGATGGTTGTTCTGTTTCCGTTGTGTGTTCTGTGGTGTGTGGTCTTTTGTTACGTTGTTCCTCTGTTTCCATGTCTTCTTGTTCTGAGTGGGAGTGTGTGGCGTTGTTTATCATGTTGACTATTGGTATGGGGTTTATGACTGATGGTGGTATAATTACTGTGGGAAGTCCGTTTGCCTTGTAAAATTCATTTATTGTGTGTTGATATGTACCGGGTGTAGCTGCTTCTGTGATGTTGGCGTGCATGATGGCAGTGTTAATGACCGTTAGGTGTTTGAATGTTATAGGGTTGGGTGTAGGTGTCGGTGTCGGTGTAGACTGAGCAGTTTTTCCTGAGGTTATGTTGGCATATGATGTGTTTGTGTGTGTGGATGAGTGTTGTTCCTTAAGTTCCTGCGTCTTCTTCTTGATCAGTTCCTTTCTGACTGGGCATCTTGATGCGTAGGTTGGGTGGTTCTGTTTTTGCAGGCGATACGTTTCTTAATGGTGTTGTGGCAATTGTTAATTCTGTGGTCGGTGGAGCAGCATCCGGAGCAGATAGTGTAGGTGTTTGGCTGTGTGCAGTTTCTAAGTGTGTGGTCGTAGGAGTAGCATCTAGTGTATTGTGGTAACTGTACGTAGACTTCTTGGTTAAGGGCGTGGGGTGGGGGGAATGACTGGCTAAAGATCAGTATACCGGTTTCAAGGCTTCCTCTGACCATGGCTGAAGTTTCCAGTTTAACTTTAATGGTGGTCTTGGCATTTGGGATCTTGATGACTTCATTTACTTTGATGTTGTTCAGACGTTCTAGTTCAGCCTTGATTTCTTCGGTGTCTTTCTCTTGTATATGGTCGTCAACTTAATTGATTACCAGTGTCTTTTTGGCGTTGAGTTCCGGTGGGTCAGTGATTTCTAATCCCTCTTTCGTGAAGGCAGCTTTAGAGTTTTTCTTGGTCAAGTCCTCGATAGTTGTGTCGTCGGCGATGATGGTGTGAAGGGGTCCGCTGGAGAATAGCTTGTGTATGTGTATATTGAGAGTCGATAGAGTTTTCCAGATTACATGCCTTTTGTTGGTGCCGGCCGAGGGCCGGATTTCCCTAATTTTAATCCTGCCCATTGCGCCGAAGCGCGTTGGGCTTTGGGTGTGTGTGTGTTCTGTAGTGTGTGTGTGACAGAGTTGAGAAGTTAGAAAGAAAGAAAAAAGGAAAATGGTATAACGGAGGGAGGGGGGTCGCAGAGGTTCGGTCTAATTCTCGCGTAATCGAATGGCTGGCGATGGTTAGGGGAAAGCGGCAGCGTGGGCTGGTACCCGTGTGTCTATTGGCAGCGTTGGAATTGGCTCGGTCGCCGGGGAATCGAGGCCTATGCCGGGTCCGCTAGAATGCGGGAAACCGGGAGGGGGGTTCCCTTCCCCGCCAGTCGACTGAACAAGTTTTATAGACCACAGGGGCTATGTTCAGTCGACAGGGGGGTTATCAAGGGCATAAACCGTCAGAGCGAGAAGGCGAAGAGAATGCCCTTAGCTTGGGTAACGGCGCTGGAGAAATCGTCGACGGTATGCGCTGAGGAGGTGTCTTATCTCTCTATCTCTCGCGGCCGTGACGCATTCCAACCCAAGCTTATATATGCCCCATAGTGGGCAAGCATAGTCAGCAAGGACGTCCGAACGCAAAGCAGCTAACCAATCAGAAGCCCGGAAAACTCGCCGGAGACCGGTCGGCAGACACTCGACTTAGGCCAATGTACCCCGCTTCTCATAGTGGGGAAGCGTAGTGAGCAAGAGCGTCCACAAGAAAATTAAATGGGCCAATCAAGAACCAGCACAAGTTGCCTGGGTACGCACCAGCCTCCTTTATAAGGAGGGGGACCAAGCCTTAACCATGTCTCCTCCACAAGCACCTCTCCTCCACAAGAAGCTCTCCTCCACAAGCAGCTCACCTCCACAAGCAGTACTCCTCTCCAAGCAACAGTCATCTCCAAGCATCAAGTTCTCCTCTGCTCTCAAGCTCATCCCTTTACTAGTTTAAAGTTAAATAATAATTTTTTTTATAAATAAATAAAACGAGTGCATAGTGTTACCGTGAGTTTCATTTCCCTGGCTTGTCCGAACCATATCACAACAAAGTGGTGACCCTGGAGTGAACTGAATTCTGAATTCCTAGGAAAGACCACCCGCTTGCGCGGGATCGGTTTCTGTTGGAGGGGAAGAATGTCTGTAAGAAAATGAAAAGATAGTAGTGTATAAAAGAGGGCTATTGCCACCGGGCGAATTAGCGAGCGATTAGGGGCTGCTGGTGGTCGTGACTCGGGAGAAATGGACTGGGAACTTGGACGGCAGCGCCGACGCCGGGATTAGGGATTAGGATCACCAACAAAAGTTTAGAAAATGGTAGGAGGCGTAGTAGTAGAGAAAGGTGGAAAAACGGAAAAATCTTAAATGATAGGTAAACTGAAATAAGAAGATGTAGTATAAGAGAAAGTTAGAAAGGAAGCGAATTTTAGTCGAAGAAAAAGTAAGTGTAGATGTTTGTGCGTTGGTCGTGGCTATGTTCGTGAGAGGTGTGTGTGATACGGGAAGTGAGTAGAGTTCACTTCCCGTGTGCAGAGTGCGTTCCTGATAAGCCACAGGTGGGGCCTGAGTAGCCTGCTTTTTCCCAGGTTGGGTTTGAGATCCTATAGAGTTGATTCAGTGGCGGTGCGAGGGGGGGGGCCAGGCGTGCGGTATAAACCCGCCTGCTGACGTCAACGAAGAGATCGGCCTGTGCCAGACCGGCAGCAGCAAAGGATATATATCTCCTCGCCACCACCGGCGATCGTGTAGAGCGCGTTCCTGATAAACACAGGTGGGGCCTGAGTAGCCTGTTTTTCCCCAGGTTGTGTTTGAGATCCTGTAGAGTTGATTCAGTGGCGGTGCGAGGGGAGGGGGGGCAGGTGGGCGGGTGTTGTATTATCTCTCTCCTCCAATCACAACTCTGAAAGCAGAGAATTACGTGACTGGGGAATGTGTGTAAATGTCAGAAGTGTAAACTCGCTCGCCAGCGTCAGCGAAGAGGCCAGCGTTAGGTTTCGGGCCGGTTGGACAGAGAGGCGTCCCAATTCCTCTCCGTCGACCAGCCTGCGAGCAGATGAGGGTTCTGAATAAGAGTTGGGTTGGGCCTCTGCTAAGCCAGCGAGTTAATGTGCGTGTGCCTCTTTTCTTCCAAGCACTACTCTGAAAACAGGGAATTACGTGACTTGGGAAATGTGTGTATTTGTCTTGGTGTAAACCCTCCTGCCGACGTCAACGAAGAGGTCGGCCTGTGCCAGACCGGCAGTGGCAAAGGAGATATATCTCCTCGCCACCACCGGCCGGCGAAGATTGCTGGGCGTTTGTTGAGAGAGCTGGAGGGGAAAGACGTCCGACCTCTAGGAGCGCTGAGAGTGAGCTCTGAATTCTGAATTCCTAGGAAAGACCACCCGCTTGCGCGGGATCGGTTTTTGTAGGAGGGGAAGAATGTCTGTAAGAAAATGAAAAGATAGTAGTGTATAAAAGAGGGCTATTGCCACCGGGCGAATTAGCGAGCGATTTGGGGCAGTTGGTGGTCGTGGCTCGGAGAGTGAACTGAATTCTGAATTCCTAGGAAAGACCACCCGCTTGCGCGGGATCGGTTTTTGTGGGAGGGGAAGAATGTCTGTAAGAAAATGAAAAGACAGTAGTGTATAAAAGAGGGCTTTTGCCACTGGGCGAATTAGCGAGCGATTAGGGGCTGCTGGTGGTCGTGGCTCGGGAGAAATGGACTGGGAGCTTGGACGGCGGCGCCGACGCCGGGTTTAAAAACATATTTCAATCACCAAAAGTTCAGAAAATAGTAGGAGGCGTAGTAGGAAAAGTGGAAAAACGGAAAAATCTTTAGTGGGAGGTAAACTGAAATGAGAAGATGTAGTATAAGAGAAAGAAAGGAAGCGAATTTTAGTCGAAGAAAAAGTAAGTGTAGATGTTTGTGCGTTGGTCGTGGCTATGTTCGTGAGAGGTGTGTGTGTGCATCTTACGGGAAGTGAGTAGAGTTCACTTCCCGCGTGTAGAGCGCGTTCCTGATTAGCCCCAGGTAAGGCATGAGCTCTCCTGCTTTTCCCCAGGTTGGGTTTGAGTTGTGTATGCTTGTAGCCTGTCAATTATTGGGCTACATGCAATATTATTATTACTATTATTATTTCATCATTATTGCTATCACCAGTCAAAGCTGGTGAAGGGGTGTATTATTAATAGGTACGGTTATACATGTCTTATCGTGTACACCGCACGTGGGACGGGCGCAGCTGACAGTCTGTACGGTGTGGTCTAGATGTAATGTGTTGTATCAGGTGTTTGTGTCTGTCGTTCAGTTTTTCTAGGTGTCTTGAGTGAAGTTTGTGTTTGTGTTGGTTGAGTGGACGGATGTTGGAAATTCGGTGTAGAGACTCAGTGGTTCTGAAGTCGCTCCATCGCGAACCCGTGATGAACTTGACAGCGGCATTCTGAACCTTCTGATGCCCGTAGTTATTAGTGGGACATGTCAGCTGGCTTAGTCCCGGAGACTGGCACAGAATCGGTCTGACGAGGGCTAGGTACAATCGACGTTTGGTGGTCACTGTTGCAGTTTTGAAGCGTCTTAGCTTTCCCAGCAGAGCCCTAGCCTTCGCTCCCTGCTTGCGGAAGTGTGGGGTCCAGGTAAGGCCACTATCAAGTGTGCTACCCAGCACACATGTATGGTCCTTCACTGGGATGTTTGTGTTGTTTATTTTAAGAGGAGTGTTTGTGATTGTTCTGTTGGTTCGCTTGCAGCAGAAGTATACAGCATTGCATTTCGACGCGTTGGTCTTAATGCGCCACTGTTGCTCCCAGTGAACTGATTTCTCGGCTTGGTCCCCCTCCTTATAAAGGAGGCTGGTGCGGACCCAGGCAACTTGTGCTGGTTCTTGATTGGCCCATTTAATTTTCTTGTGGACGCTCTTGCTCACTACGCTTGCCCACTATGAGAAGCGGGGTACGTAGGCCTAAGTCGAGTGTCTGCCGACCGGTCTCCGGCGAGTTTTCCGGGCTTCTGATTGGTCAGCTGCTTTGCGTTCGGACGTCCTTGCTGACTATGCTTGCCCACTATGGGGCATATATAAGCTTGGGTCGGAATGCGTCACGGCCAGTCTGAACCAGACTGGCCGTGACGCATTCCGGTCGGCAGACACTCGACTTAGGCCTACATACCCCGCTTCTCATAGTGGGCAAGCGTAGTGAGCAAGAGCGTCCACAAGAAAATTAAATGGGCCAAACAGGAACCAGCACAAGTTGCCTGGGTCCGCACCAGCCTCCTTTATAAGGAGGGGGACCAAGCCGAGAGATCAGTTCACTGAGAATCATCACAGCGCTCCTAGAGGTCGGACGTCTCTCCACTCCAGCTCACTCAACAAGCGCCCAGCAATCTTCGTCGGCCGGTGGTAGCGAGGAGATATATCTCCTTTGCTGCTGCCGGTCTGGCACAGGCCGACCTCTTCGTTGACGTCGGCAGGCGGGTTTACACCAAGACAAATACACACGTTTCTCAAGTCACGTAATTCCCTGTTTTCAGAGTAGTGCTTAGAAGAAAAGAGGCACACGCACACTTGCTCGCTGGCTTAGCAGAGGCCCAACCCAACTCTTATTCAAAACCCTTATCTGATCGCCGGCTGGTCGACAGAGAGGAATTGGGGAGCCTCTCTGTCCAACCGGCCCGCATCCACGCGCTGGCCTCTTCGCTGACGCTGGTGAGCGGGTTTACATTTCTGACATTTACACACAATACCCAATCACGTAATTCTCTGCTTTCAGAGTTGTGATTGGAAGGAGAAAAATAATACAACGTCCGCCCGCCTGCCCCCTCTCGCACCGCCACTGTATCAACTCTACAGGATCTCAAACCTAACCTGGGGAAAAGCAGGAAAAGCTCAGGCCTTACCTGGGACGAAACAGGAACGCGCTCGACACGCGGGAAGTGAACTCTACTCACTTCCCGTAAGATACATACACACACCTCTCACGAACATAGCCACGACCCACGCACAAACATCTACACTTACTTTTTCTTTGACTAAAATTCGCTTCCTTTCTAACTTTCTCTTTTCAGTTTACCTACCACTAAAGATTTTTCCGTTTTTCCACCTTTTTCTTCTACTACGCCTCCTACCATTTTCTGAACTTTTGGTGATTTTAATCCCGGCGTCGGCGCCGCCGTCCGAGTTCTCTGTCCATTTCTCCCGAGCCACCACCACCAACAGCCACTGATCGCTCGCTTAATCGCCCGGTGGCAATAACCCTCTTTAATACACTACTATCTTTTCATTTTCATACAGACATTCTTCCCCTCCCACAAAAACCGATCCCGCGCAAGCGGGTGGTCTTACCTTGCAAGTGGCAAGTCGCAAGTTCACTCCAGGACACGACACCTTCAAGCAGCTCTTCTCTACAAGCAGCTCTCCCCATCAAGCAGCTCTTCTCTACAAGCAGCTCTCCCCATCAAGCAGCTCTCCTCCACAAGCACCTCTCCTCCACAAGCACCTCTCCTCCACAAGCAGCTCTCCTCCACAAGCAGCTCTCCTCCACAAGCAGTACTCCTCTCCAAGCAACAGTCATCTCCAAGCTTCAAGTTCTCCTCTGCTCTCAAGCTCATCCCTTTACGAGTTTAGAGTTAAATAAAAAACCGAGTGCGTAGTGTTACCGTGAGTTTCATTTTCCTGGCTTGTCCGAACTGTATCACAACACCCTTTTTCATAATTTCCAAGCTTTGTCTCTTTTGTCTTTAGCATCGCTACACTTTTTATTATAACAGCACTTTATGTACTCCCTTTTCTGTTTCCGCTAAGACACATATTTGTCTGTTCCCTCCTTATAAATTTCTTTGGAAATGTTCCATTTCTCTTCCGTCTTTGTTTCTTCATTTGCAAAAATTCTTAAGTTTTACAAAATCAGTTTTGTTGTACATTAGTCTTCCTTCTCTATGTTTCTCGTTCCTTCTTACCACATTTTATTCCTTAGATTTGATCTCTATTAATATGAGGTCACTCTTCCCAATTGGTGCTTTATCATTTATTTCCTCTACTATTTCTGGTTCAGAGGTGAATAACAAATCTAATCTCGATGGTTCTTCGTTTTGTCTAAATCTAGTATTTTCATTAACCCATTGCGTTAATTTGTAATCTATGGTTATATCTAGTAGAACATTTCCCCAGAGTTCGTCGCCACCTCCCATACTCAATTCTTCCCAATTTATTTCCTTTACGTTAAAGTCACCCATAATTACTCAATTTTCTCTGTATTTCAGTATCTCGATTAATTCATTCTTTGTATCTTCTAGTAATTTTGAATGTTCGCTGTCAGTCCAGGTCTTAATTTTTGGTGGCACATAAACAACTATAAACCTTCTACTTTTCATATTGCTGTTTTCGACCTTAACTGTGATTAATTGCACATCATCTTTTCCTTCTGTTGCCTTTATTACATTTAGGTTCTTTCTAGTCACTATCATGACTCCACCCCCCTGTTTGTCTGTCCTAGTTTTCGACCAAATGTTGTATAATCCTTGTCCCACCACACTTGATTGTATAGGACCTTTCAGTTTTGTCTCTGCAATTACCATTATATCAGGTTTCTCTATTGATAGGTACTCATTCAATTCGTTTAATCCTGATATCATACCGTCCATATTTGTATATGCCACTTTTAATTTTTTCTTCTCTTCTCTCTTTTTTTTTTCCATTTTTCTGATGTACCATTTTCTCAGTCTCAGATCTAGCACTTTCTAATGAACTGTTTATTAGACTATGCATTTTGTCCGTTAGTTCATTCCTGCATTCTCTCAAAATCCAGTTTGCCATTTCATCCGGTCCATGCGATTTTCTGACATCGAGATTACTCAAGTGTTTTATTATTTCATTCCTTGATACTTCTATCTCTTTCATAGGGGGGACTTTCTCCTCCCATTCGATATCTCTAGGTTGTAGGTTCTCCCTCGTAAACACCGATTTAAAATGATTGTTCATAATTTCTGCCATTTCTATTTCCTCTGTGTATTCTATTCCTCCTTGTCGTAGTTTCTCTAATTCTTGTTTGTTTTTCAGTTTGTTGTTACAAATCTATAAAATAGTTTTGGTTGATCTTTACATTTTTCTATGACATGTTTTTCGTATTTTCTCTTTTCTTCTCTGCACACTTGTACATATTCATTTCTAAGACTAGTATATATTTTCCAATTTTCAGGTCATTTGTCTTTTTTCCATTTTATCCAAGCTTTATCCCTTTTGCCTTTTAACTCCCTACATATTTTGTTGTATCAGCACTTTACATATTCTTTTTCTTGCTTTTGTTTTAGAACAAACTTTTCCACTCCTTTATAATTTTTTGTCAAAATATTCCATTTCTCTTCAACTGTTGTTTCCTCCTTGTGTATTCTTTCCCAGTCAGCTTTTTGAAAGAATTCTCTTATCTTATAAAAAAAAAAAAAAAATCATACATCAATCTTCCCTTTCTATATTGCTCGTTTTTTCATGTATTTTTTTTCTCGTTTAGTTCCAGTTCAACCAATATGTGGTCACTTTTACTTATTAGTGTCTTATATTCAATCTTGTCCACTATTTCGGGTCCTGATGTGATTATTAGGTCCAGTCTCGATGGTTCTTCCTCATTTCTATACCCAGTATTCTCTTGAATCCATTGCGTCATTGTATGTTCTATAATCATATCAAGTAGTACATTTCCCCATAGGTCATATCCACCCTTCACTGTCATCTCTTCCCGGCAGATTTCTTTACAATTAAAGTCACCCATTATAACTATTCTTCCTCCATCTTCCATTATCTTATCTAGTGTTATCCTTTATCCTTGTGTCTTCTAACATATTTTTGTGTTCTCTCTCTTCCCACGAGGCCGTTTTAGGAGGTACATAATTTACTACAAACTTCCTGCTCTTCCCATCCATGTCCTCCACTTCCATCATAATAATCTCTACTCTATTCATTCCATATTCCATACATCAATCTTTCCTTTCTATATTGCTCGTTTTTTCATGTATTTTTTTTTTCTCGTTTAGTTCCAGTTCAACCAATATGTGGTCACTTTTACTTATTAGTGTCTTATATTCAATCTTGTCCACTATTTCGGGTCCTGATGTGATTATTAGGTCTAGTCTCGATGGTTCTTCCTCATTTCTATACCCAGTATTCTCTTGAATCCATTGCGTCATTGTATGTTCTATAATCATATCAAGTAGTACATTTCCCCATAGGTCATATCCACCCTTCACTGTCATCTCTTCCCGGCAGATTTCTTTACAATTAAAGTCACCCATTATAACTATTCTTCCTCCATCTTCCATTATCTTATTTAGTGTTATCCTTGTGTCTTCTAACATATTTTTGTGTTCTCTCTCTTCCCACGAGGCCGTTTTAGGAGGTACATAATTTACTACAAACTTCCTGCTCTTCCCATCCATGTCCTCCACTTCCATCATAATAATCTCTACTCAATTCATTCCATATTCCATACATCAATCTTCCCTTTCTATATTGCTCGTTTTTTCATGTATTTTTTTTTCTCGTTTAGTTCCAGTTCAACCAATATGTGGTCACTTTTACTTATTAGTGTCTTATATTCAATCTTGTCCACTATTTCGGGTCCTGATGTGATTATTAGGTCCAGTCTCGATGGTTCTTCCTCATTTCTATATCCAGTATTCTCTTGAATCCATTGCGTCATTGTATGTTCTATAATCATATCAAGTAGTACATTTCCCCATAGGTCATCTCCACCCTTCACTGTCATCTCTTCCCGGCAGATTTCTTTACAATTAAAGTCACCCATTATAAATATTCTTCCTCCATCTTCCATTATCTTATTTAGTGTTATCCTTGTGTCTTCTAACATATTTTTGTGTTCTCTCTCTTCCCACGAGGCCGTTTTAGGAGGTACATAATTTACTACAAACTTCCTGCTCTTCCCATCTATGTCCTCCACTTCCATCATAATAATCTCTACTCTATTCATTCCATATGTGACATTCCTCAAATCTATATCCTTCTTAGTCAAGAACATAACTCCACCCCCTTGTTTTACCTCTCTGTTTCTAATCCAATAATTATATGCACCATGTCCTACACTGTTGGGTGGTAGTGGACCTTTCAATTTTGTCTCTATAATTCCCATTATGTCCAGTTCTTTTTCCTTCAGCTAATCATTCAGTTCGTTCAAGCCTGTTATTAAGCCATCTACTGTATATTTGTATAAGACACTTAATTTTCTGCTACTTCCATTGTGTTCTCCGTTTCCCTTTTGTTTTCATCTGCTATGAACAATTTCCTTACTTTCATATCCACTACTCTCCAATAGAATTTCTCCTTCTCTGACTCTGTTCTTTTCTCGTTTTTTTTTTCTTAGCTTCTAGTCTTTTTGTTTTCTCATCCTCTCTTTCCTCTTTATTCATCTTTCTTTTTATCCATACCTTTCGATATTGCTCACTGTCTGCTAGTTTCCCTGTTTTTGCTAAGATATTCTCTGCTGTCGTTTGTGACCTGAATTAAACATTAATTGGTCTGGTCTTATCTGTATTGTATTTCCCGACCTATACATTTCTTCTATTTGTTTCCCTATTTCTGGTTCATCTTGAACTACTTCTAATATATTATTTACTCTTTTCCTTTTCCTCCTTCATTCTTGTAGTCCTATTTTGATTATACTTCTTTTCCATCCCTAATATAATTATACATTTCTTTTTATCCGCTAAGTCTCTTATTATATTCTCCTTCTCCCTCATCACTTTAATAACTGTGTCCGTAGTTTGTTTTTTCATCTGCTGTTCCATTATACCTTTAAATTCCATTTATTGTTCTCTTGTACTTTTTTCCAACCACTTACCTCTTTTGCTATGGATTCTTTATTTTCTTTATTATTCCTCTTTAATTCCTCATTCTCTTCCTTTACTTCTCTTAACTGTCTTTTTAATTCTTCTGTTTTTTTAGTTATATTTTTATTATCTTTCCTTAGTTCTTCCAGTTTATCAACTTTCTCGGCAACTAGAGTTAATTGGTCAAACCTAACCTCCCATTCTTCGTTCATTTTTTTTTTTTTTTTTTTTTCCTCTCTCCTTTAGATTTACTAGTCGGGGGAGGTTGTCACCTCCTCCCTCATTAAATCCATAAAAGCAGTTATCTTCTCTTTCCATTGAGCTGCTATTATCTATATTTCTGCTCTTGACACCTCTGCTTCCTTGTTGTTCGTCTGTGTATTCTGTCCCCCGTTTGTTTACGCTTCTCCTAAGATCCGGGGCCCGTTCGTCCCCTTCCTCATTTCCTTCCATTTTCCTCAGTAATCCCTCCCCTTCTCCTTTTTCTTCACCTTCCCACTACACCACGAGCTTTCCCCTTCCCTATTAATACAACACAGGTACTTCCTTGTCGTTGTGATCCTCGTAATTTTGAAGATTTCACCGGAGTCCAGACTTCGCTGCCACCCCGACCGACGTGTGTGTGTATTTACCTAGTTGTATTTACCTAGTTGTATTTTACGGGAAGGGGAGCTATGCTCGTGGTGTCCCGTCTTCATATCTCATTTTATCTAAACTGTTTTTAAATTCATGTATTGTTTTTGCACACACCACTTTCTCATCTAACTTGTTCCAAATGTCTATTACTCTGTGAGGAAAGCTGTTCTTTTTCAGATCTCTTCTATAGCTGTCTTTTTTTATTTTATTTCCGTGTCCTCTTGTATTTCTATCATCCATTTTATCAGATTCTCTCTATCAGTAATTTCTATGCCTTTCATGATTCTGTAAATAGCTATCAAATCTCCTCTCTTCTTTGCTCTTGTGTCTGTAATTCAAGTTTTGCTAGTCTCTCTTCATATGATAGTTTTGAGAGTGTTGGTGCCAATTTTGTAATTGCTCTTTGTATTCTTTCAAGTTTTTTTTATACATTTTTTTGTACTTGGTGACCATATCGTTGCTGCATATTCCAATCTTGGTCTTATCAGGGTGATTAGAATTTTCTTCACCATTTCTTCATCCAGGTATGTAAATGCAACTTTGATTGTTCTTATTAAATTATAAGTTTCTCCAAAAATCTTATTTATATGTTTCTCAGGTGACATATTATTCATAACAATGACTCCCAGGTCCTTCTCATTTTCTACTTTTTTATTCCTTCTTCTCCCAATTTATATGATCCTGTTATTCTGTTTTTGCTTTTTCCAAATTCCATTATATTACACTTTTTTGTATTGAACTCCATCTCCCACTTCCTACTCCATTCCTGTACTTTATTTAGATCACTCTGTAGTGATTCACAATCTTCTTCCGTGTTCACTTTTTTCAATAGTTTTGCATCATCTGCAAAGAAGCTCATATAGCTTTCAATTCCTTCATCCATATCATTAATATATATAGCAAACATTATTGGGGCCAGAACTGTTCCTTGTGGAACACCGCTTATTACTTCATCCCATTTTGAGTGTTGGTCTCTTATCGCTACTCTCATTTTTCTTTCTTGCAAAAAGTCTTCCATCCAATTAAGTACTTTGCCCTGTATTCCTCCTTCAGTTTCTAATTTCTTAAGCAACTTCTTATGTGGTACTTTGTCAAAAGCTTTTTTTAGGTCTAGAAATGCACAATCAGCCCATCCATCTCTTTCTTGTATTATATCTATTAGCCTTGAATAGAAACATATTAAATTGGTGACGCATGATCGTCCTTGTCTGAATCCAAATTGCCTTGGATTTAACACTTTGTTTTTTCTAAATATTTTACCCATCTACTTTTGACAATTCTTTCACAATTTTTTGCTATTGTACTTGTTAGAGAGACTGGTCTATAGTTGGTAGGGTCTTCTTTATTTCCCCCTTTATATATGGGTACTATATTTGCTTTTTTCCAATCTTCTGGAACTTTTCCTTCTTTCAAGGAACTGTTTATTATGCTATGTATTTTGTCTGCCAGTTCATTCCTGCATTCTTTCAAAATCCAGTTTGCTATTTCATCTGGTCCATGCGATTTTCTGACATCAAGATTACTCAAGTGTATCAATATTTCGTTCTTTGTTACTTCTATTTCTTTCATGGGAGGGATTTTCTCTTTCCATTCAATCTCTTCAGGTTGTATGTTCTCCCTTGTAAACACTGATTTAAAATGTTTGTTCATAATTTCCGCCATTTCAATTTCCTCTGTGTATTCAACTCCTCCTTGTCTTAATTTCTCCAAGTCTTGTTTGTTTTTTAGTTTGTTGTTTACAAATCTGTAAAATAGTTTTGGTTGATCTTTCCATTTTTCTATGACATCTTTTTCATATTTTCTCTTTTCCTCTCTGCACGTTTGTACATATTCATTTCTATAACAAGTATATATTTTCCATTTTTCAGACCTTCTGTCTTTTTTCCATCTGGTCCAAGCTTTGTCTCTTTTGTCTTTTAGCTCCCTACAACTTTTGTTGTACCAGCATTTTACATATTCTTTTTCTTGTTTTTGTCTTGGGACATACTTTTCCACTCCTTTTTTTATAAATTTTTGTCAAAATATTCCGTTTCTCTTCCACTGTTGTTTCTTCTTTGTATATTCCTTCCCATTTTTCTTTTTGAAAGAATTATTTTATTTTATCAAAGTTTGTTTTTTCATACATCATTCTTCCTTTTCTATATTGTTCATTTCTTTTCATGTATTTTTTCTCATTTAGTTCTAGTTCTATCACTTTTACTTATTGGTGCCTGGTATTCTATCTTTTCCACTATTTCAGGTTCTGATGTGATTATTAGGTCTAGTCTCGATGGTTCTTCCTCATTTCTATACCTAGTGTTCTCTTGGATCCATTGTGTCATTGTGTGGTCAATAATCATCTCAAGTAGAACATTTCCCCATGAGTCTTCCCCACCCTTTACGGTCATCTCTTCCCAGCAGATTTCTTTGCAATTAAAGTCGCCCATCATAACTATTCTTCCTCCATCTTCCATTATCTTTTTTAGTGTTATTCTTGTGTCTTCTAACATACTTTTATGTTCACTCTCTTCCCATGAGGCTGTTTTTGGGGGCACGTAGTTTATTACAAACTTTCTGCTCTTCTTATCTCTGTCTTCTATTTCTATCATAATCATCTCAACTCTGTTCTTTCCATATGTGACACACCTCACGTTTATATCCTTCTTAGTCAGGAACATAACTCCACCCCCTTGTTTTATCTCTCTGTTTCTAATCCAATAATTATATGCATTGTGTCCTATGCTGTTGGGTGGTAGTGGACCTTTTAATTTTGTCTCAACAATTCCCATTATGTCCGGACCTTTTTCCTTCGGATACTCGTTCAGTTCATTTAGTCCTGTTATTAATCCATCTATATTTGTGTAGGATACTCTTAACTTTCTGTTATTTCCATTGTATTCTCTGTTTGTTTTTTTGTTTCTCTCTGTTATGGTCCATTTCTTCAATTTCATATTCACTACTCTCCAGTAAAATTCTTGTTTTTCTGACTCCGTTCTGGTCTCGTTTTTTTCTTTAGCTTCTTTCCTTTTCATTTTTTCTTCCTCTCTTTCCTCTTGATTCATTTACCTTTTTATCCATACCTTTTTATATTGTTCACTTGTTGCTAACTTCCCTGTTTTAGCTAAGATATTATCTGCTGTTGTTTGTGATTTGAATTTAATCTTAATTGGTCTGGTCTTATCTGTACTATACTTTCCGAGTCTAAACTTCTCTTCAATTTGTTTCATTATTCTAGGTTCATCTTCTTGAACTAATTCTAGTAATCTACTTACTTTTTCATTTTCCTCCTTGATTCTTGTGGTTCTATCTGGGTTATGTTTCTCTTCCATTCCTAATATAATTATACATTTCTTTTTATCTGCTAAGTCTCTTACAATATTCTCCTTCTGTCTCATCACTTTGATAACTGAGTCTTCAGTTTGTTCTTTCATTTGCTGTTTAATTATATCAGTAAATGCAACTTTACTATTTTCCTGTATCTTCCTCCACCCCTGTGCCTCTTTTGCAATTGTTTCTTTATTGTCTTTATTGTTCCTTTTTAATTCTTCATTCTCCCCTTTTACTTCTTTTAACTGTCTTTTTAGTTCTTCTATTTCATCAGTTAAGTTTTTGTTCGCCTTCTCTAGGTCTTCCAATCTTTCAACCCGTTCAGCAATTTTTTACATTTTACCGAATCTAACCTCCCAATGTTTGGTCATTTGTTCAAGTTTTTCCTCCAGTTTTGCCAGTCGGGGGAGGTTGGCATTCGCCGCCCCCTCATTAAATCCTTGGAAATTATTATCCTCACCTTCCATTGAATTGTTCTTATCTATGTTTCTAATCTTTACATTTTTGTTAGTCCCATCGTCAAAATCAAAATCATCGGTTCGGCGTTTGTTTACAAGCCGTCTGGCCTCTTGGACCAAGTCCTCCCCTTCCTCATTTCCTTCCATTTCCCTCAATAATCCCTCCCCTTCTCCTTTTTCCTCACTTTCCCACTACACCACGAGCAATCCCCCCCTGTAGATACAATAGGTACTTCCTTTCCGTTGAGATCCACGAGAATTTCACTCTTTCTTCAGAACGTCAATCCTCGCCGTCCATCTAACGTACGTGTGTGTGTGTGTGTGTGTGTGTGTGTGTGTGTGTGTGTGTGTGTGTGTGTGTGTGTGTGTGTGTGTGTGTGTGTGTGTGTGTGTGTGTGTGTGTGTGTGTGTGTGTGTGTGTGTGTATTTACCTAGTTGTACCTAGTTGTATTTTACGGGAAGGGGAGCTATGCTCGTGGGGTCCCGTCTTCATATCTCATTTTATCTAAACTATTTTTAAATTCATGTATTGTTTTTGCACACACCACTTTCTCATCTAACTTGTTCCAACTGTCTATTACTCTGTGAGTAAAGCTGTTCTTTTTCAGATCTCTTCTACAGCTGTCTTTTTTATTTTATTTCCGTGTCCTCTTGTATTTCTATCATCCATTTTATCAGATTCTCTCTATCAGTAATTTCTATGCCTTTCATAATTCTGTAAAGAGCTATCAAATCTCCTCTCTCTCTTCTTTGCTCTAGTGTCTGTAGTTCAAGTTTTGCTAGTCTCTCTTCATATGATAGTTTTGAGAGTGTTGGTGCCAGTTTTGTAATTGGTCTTTGTATTCTTTCAATTTTTTATACATTTTTTTGTACTTGGTGACCATATCGTTGCTGCATATTCCAATCTTGGTCTTATCAGGGTGATTAGAATTTTCTTCACCATTTCTTCATCCAGGTATGTAAATGCAACTTTGATTGTTCTTATTAAATTATAAGTTTCTCCAAAAATCTTATTTATATGTTTCTCAGGTGACATATTATTCATAACAATGACTCCCAGGTCCTTCTCATTTTCTACTTTTTTTATTCCTTCTTCTCCCAATTTATATGATCCTGTTATTCTGTTTTTGCTTTTTCCAAATTCCATTATACTACACTTTTTTGTATTGAACTCCATCTCCCACTTCCTACTCCATTCCTGTACTTTATTTAGATCACTCTGTAGTGATTCACAATCTTCTTCCGTGGTCACTTTTTCAATAGTTTTGCATCATCTGCAAAGAAGCTCATATAGCTTTCAATTCCTTCATCCATATCATTAATATATATAGCAAACATTATTGGGGCCAGAACTGTTCCTTGTGGAACACCGCTTATTACTTCATCCCATTTTGAGTGTTTGTCTCTTATCACTACTCTCATTTTCCTTTCTTGCAAAAAGTCTTCCATCCAATTAAGTACTTTGCCCTGTATTCCTCCTTCAGTTTCTAATTTCTTAAGCAACTTCTTATGTGGTACTTTGTCAAAAGCTTTTTTTAGGTCTAGAAATGCACAATCTCTTTCTTGTATTATATCTATTAGCCTTGAATAGAAACATATTAAATTGGTGACGCATGATCGTCCTTGTCTGAATCCAAATTGCCTTGGATTTAGCACGTTTTTTTTCTAAATATTTTACCCATCTACTTTTGACAATTCTTTCACAAATTTTTGCTATTGTACTTGTTAGAGAGACCGGTCTATAGTTGGTAGGGTCTTCTTTATTTCCCCCTTTATATATGGGTACTATATTTGCTTTTTTCCAATCTTCTGGAACTTTTCCTTCTTTCAAGGAACTGTTTATTATGCTATGTATTTTGTCTGCCAGTTCATTCCTGCATTCTTTCAAAATCCAGTTTGCTATTTCATCTGGTCCATGCGATTTTCTGACATCAAGATTACTCAAGTATTTCAATATTTCGTTCTTTGTTACTTCTATTTCTTTCATGGGAGGGACTTTCTCTTTCCATTCGATCTCTTCAGGTTGTATGTTCTCCCTTGTAAACACTGATTTAAAATGTTTGTTCATAATTTCCGCCATTTCAATTTCCTCTGTGTATTCAACTCCTCCTTGTCTTAATTTCTCCAAGTCTTGTTTGTTTTTCAGTTTGTTGTTTACAAATCTGTAAAATAGTTTTGGTTGATCTTTCCATTTTTCTATGACATCTTTTTCATATTTTCTCTTTTCCTCTCAGCACGTTTGTATATACGAGTATTTATTTCTATAACAAGTATATATTTTCCATTTTTCAGGGCTTCTGTCTTTTTTCCATCTGGTCCAAGCTTTGTCTCTTCTGTCTTTTAACTCCCTACAACTTTTATTGTACCAGCATTTTACATATTCTTTTTCTTGTTTTTGTCTTGGGACATACCTTTCCACTCCTTTTTTATAAATTTTTGTCAAAATATTCCATTTCTCTTCCACTGTTGTTTCTTCTTTGTATATTTCTTTCCAGTTTTCTTTTTGAAAGAATTATTTTATTTTATCAAAGTTTGTTTTTTCATACATCATTCTTCCTTTTCTATATTGTTCATTTTTTCCCATGTATTTTTCTTCATTTAGTTCCAGTTCAATCAATATGTGGTCACTTTTACTTATTGGTGTTTTATATTCAATCTTGTCCACTATTCTAGGTTCAGATGTGATTATTAGGTCTAGTCTCGATGGTTCTTCCTCATTTCTATACCTAGTGTTCTCCTGTATCCACTGTGTCATTGTATTGTCAGTAATCATCTCAAATTGAGCGTTTCCCCATGAGCCTTCGCCACCCTTTACTGTCATCTCTTCCCAGCAGATTTCTTTGCAATTAAAGTCGCCCATCATAACTATTCTTCCTCCATTTTCCATTATCTTATTTAATGTTATCTTTGTGTCCTCTAACATACTTTTATGTTCACTCTCTTCCCACGAGGCTGTTTTCGGAGGCACATAATTTATCACAAACTTTCTGCTCTTCTTATCTCTGTCTTCCACTTCTATCATAATCATCTCTACTGTATTCTTTCCATATGTGACACACCTCACGTTTATATCCTTCTTAGTCAGGAACATAACTCCACCCCCTTGCTTTGTCTCTCTGTTTCTAATCCAATAATTGTATGCATCATGTCCTACACTGTTGGGTGGTAGTGGACCTTTTAATTTTGTTTCTACAATTCCCATTATGTCCGGTTCTTTTTTCTTCAAATAATCATTCAGCTCATTCAATCCTGTTATTAATCCATCTATATATGTGTAAGACACTCTCAGTTTTCTGCCACTTCCATTGTGTTCTCTGTTTCCCTTTTGTTTTTCTCTTGTATGTCGAATTTCCTTAGTTTCATATTCACTACTCTCCAATAGAATCTCTTTTTCTGACTCTGTTCTGGTCTCGTTTTTTTTTTTTTTTCTTAGCTTCAAGTCTTTTCTTTTTTTCTTCCTCTCTTTCCTCTTTATTCATTTCCCTTTTTATCCATACCTTTTTATATTGTTCACTTGTTGCTAGTTTCCCTGTTTTGGATAAGATATTCTCTGCCGTCGTTTGTGACCTGAATTTAATATTAATTAGTCTGGTCTTATCTGTACTATACTTTCGGAGTCTAAACTTCTCTTCGATTTGTTTCATTATTTCTGGTTCATCTTCCTGAACTAATTGTAGTAAACTGCTTACTATTTCATTTTCCTCCTTGATTCTTGAGGTTCTATCTGGGTTATATTTCTGTTCCATTCCTAATATAATTATACATTTCTTTTTGTCTGCTAAGTCTCTTATAATATTCTCCTTCTGTCTCATCACTTTGATAACTGAGTCTTCAGTTTGCTCTTTCATTTGCTGTTTAATTATTTCAGGGAATGCAACTTTACTATTTTCCTGTATCTTCCTCCACCCCTGTGCCTCTTTTGCGATTGTTTCTTTATTGTCTTTATTGTTCCTTTTTAATTCTTCATTCTCCTCTTTTACTTCTTTTAACTGTCTTTTTAGTTCTTCTATTTCCTTAGTTCAGTTTTTGTTCGCCTTCTCTAGGTCTTCCAATCTTTCAACCTTTTCTGCAAGTTTTGACATTTTACCGAACCTAATCTCCCAATGTTCGGTCATTTGTTCAAGCCTTTCCTCCAGTTTTGCTAGTCGGGGGAGGTTGGTATCCGCCTCCCCCTCTTTAAATCCTTGGAAATTATTATCCTCACCTTCCATTGAATTGTTCTTATCTATGTTTCTAATATTTACATTTTTGTTAGACATTTCGTCGTCACTAAATTGGTCGGGACCTCTTTTGTTTACATGGCGTCTGCCTGCCTGGGCCAAGTCCTCTCCTTCCTCATTTCCTTCCATTTCCCTCAGTAATCCCTCCCATTCTCCTTTTTCCTCACTTTCCCACTACACCACGAGCAATCCCCCCCTGTAAATACAATAGGTACTTCCTTTGCTTAGGGATCCGCGAAAAATTCACTTTTCTTCAGAACGTCCTCTACGCCGTCCGTTCGATGAAGTGTGTGTGTATCTACCTAGTTGTATTTACCTAGTTGTATTTTACGGGAAGGGGAGCTATGCTCGTGGTGTCCCGTCTTCATATGTATTTACCTAGTTGTATTTACCTAGTTGTATTTTACGGGAAGGGGAGCTATGCTCGTGGTGTCCCGTTTTCATATCTCATTTTATCTAAGCTATTTTTAAATTCATGTATTGTTTTTGCACACACCACTTTCTCATCTAACTTGTTCCAACTGTCTATTACTCTGTGAGGAAAGCTGTTCTTTTTCAGGTCTCTTCTATAGCTATCCTTTTTGATTTTCTTTCCGTGTATTTACCTAGTTGTATTTACCTAGTTGTATTTTACGGGAAGGGGAGCTATGCTCGTGGGGTCCCGTCTTCATATCTCATTTTATCTCAACTATTTTTAAATTCATGTACTGTTTTTGCACACACCACTTTCTCATCTAACTTGTTCCAACTGTTTATTGCTCTGTGAGGAAAGCTATTCTTTTTCAAGTCTCTTCTATAGCTGTCTTTTTTTCTTTTCTTTCCGTGTCCTCTTGTATTTCTGTCATCCCATTTTATCAGATTCTCTCTGTCAGTAATTTCTATGCCTTTCATGATTCTGTAAATAGCTATCAAATCTCCTCTCTCTCTTCTTTTCTCTAGTGTCTGTAGTTCAAGTTTTTCTAGTCTCTCTTCATATGATAGTTTTGAGAGTGTTGGTGCCAATTTTGTAATTGCTCTTTGTATTCTTTCAAGTTTTTTTATACATTTTTTTGTACTTGGTGACCATATCGTTGCTGCATATTCCAATCTTGGTCTTATCAGGGTGATTAGAATTTTCTTCACCATTTCTTCATCCATGTATGTAAATGCAACTTTGATTGTTCTTATTAAATTATAAGTTTCTCCAAAAATCTTATTTATATGTTTCTCAGGTGACATATTATTCATAACAATGACTCCCAGGTCCTTCTCATTTTCTACTTTTTTATTCCTTCTTCTCCCAATTTATATGCTCCTGTTATTCTGTTTTTGCTTTTTCCAAATTCCATTATACTACAATTTTTTGTATTGAACTCCATCTCCCACTTCCTACTCCATTCCTGTACTATATTTAGATCTCTCTGTAGTGATTCACAATCTTCTTCAGTTTTCACTCTTTTCAGTAGTTTTGCATCATCTGCAAAGAAGCTCATATAGCTTTCAATTCCTTCATCCATATCATTAATATATATAGCAAACATTATTGGGGCCAGAACTGTTCCCTGCGGAACACCGCTTATTACTTTATCCCATTTTGAGTGTTGGTCTCTTATCACTACTCTCATTTTCCTTTCTTGCAAAAAGTCTTCCATCCAATTTAGCAGTTTGCCCTGTATTCCTCCTTCAGTTTCTAATTTCTTAAGCAACTTCTTATGTGGTACTTTGTCAAAAGCTTTCTTTAGGTCTAAAAATGCACAGTCCGCCCATCCATCTCTTTCTTGTATTATATCTATTAGCCTTGAATAGAAACATATTAAATTGGTGACGCATGGTCGTCCTTGTCTGAATCCAAATTGTCTTGGATTTAACACTTTGTTTTTTTCTAAATATTTTACCCATCTACTTTTGACAATTCTTTCACAAATTTTTGCTATTGTACTTGTTAGAGAGACTGGTCTATAGTTGGTAGGGTCTTCTTTATTTCCTCCTTTATATATAGGTACTATATTTGCTTTTTTCCAATCTTCTGGAACTTTTCCTTCTTTCAAGGAACTGTTTATTATGCTATGTATTTTGTCTGCCAGTTCATTCCTGCATTCTTTCAAAATCCAGTTTGCTATTTCATCTGGTCCATGCGATTTTCTGACATCAAGATTACTCAAGTGTGTCAATATTTCATTCTTTGTTACTTCTATTTCTTCCATAGGGGGGACTTTCTCTTTCCATTCAATCTCTTCAGGTTGTATGTTCTCCCTTGTAAACACTGATTTAAAATGTTTGTTCATAATTTCCGCCATTTCCATTTCCTCAGTGTATTCAACTCCTCCTTGTCTTAATTTCTCCAAGTCTTGTTTGTTTTTCAGTTTATTGTTTACAAATCTGTAGAATAGTTTTGGTTGATCTTTACACTTTTCTATGACATCTTTTTCATATTTTCTCTTTTCCTCTCTGCATGCTTGTACATATTCATTTCTATAACCGGTATATATTTTCCATTTTTCAGGTCTGCTTATTTCCATCTGGTCCAGGCTTTGTCTCTTTTGTCTTTTAGCTCCCTACAACTTTTGTTGTACCAGCATTTTACATATTCTTTTTCTTGTTTTTGTCTTGGGACATACCTTTCCACTCCTTTTTTGTAAATTTTTTTTCAAAATATTCCATTTCTCTTCCACTGTTGTTTCTTCTTTGTATATTTCTTCCCAGTTTTCTTGTTGAAAGAATTCTCTTATTTTATCAAAGTTTGTTTTTTCATACATCATTCTTCCTTTTCTATATTGTTCATTTCTTTTCATATATTTTTCTTCATTAAGTTCCAGTTCAATCAATATGTGGTCACTTTTACTTATTGGTGTTTTATATTCAATCTTGTCCACTATTCTAGGTTCAGATGTAATTATTAAGTCTAGTTTCGATGGTTCTTCTTCATTTCATATATGTAACCATTGTGTCATTGTATGGTCAGTAATCATCTCAAGTAGAGCGTTTCCCCATGAGCCGTCACCACCCTTTACTGTCATCTCTTCCCAGCAGATTTCTTTGCAATTAAAGTCGCCCATCATAACTATTCTTCCTCCATTTTCCATTATTTTATTTAATGTTATCTTTGTGTCCTCTAACATACTTTTATGTTCACTCTCCTCCCATGAGGCTGTTTTCGGTGGCACATAATTTATCACAAATTTTCTGCTCTTCTTATCTCTGTCTTCCACTTCTATCATAATCATCTCTACTGTATTCTTTCCATATATGACACCCCTCACGTTTATATCCTTCTTAGTCAGGAACATAACTCCACCCCCTTGCTTTGTCTCTCTGTTTCTAATCCAATAATTATATGCATCATGTCCTACACTGTTGGGTGGTAGTGGGCCTTTTAATTTTGTTTCTACAATTCCCATTATGTCCGGTTCTTTTTTCTTCAAATAATCATTCAGCTCATTCAATCCTGTATTTAATCCATCTATATTTGTGTAAGACACTCTCAGTTTTCTGTCACTTCCATTGTGTTCTCTGTTTCCCTTTTGTTTTTCTCTTGTATGTCGAACCGCCTTAGTTTCATGTTCACTACTCTCCAATAGAATCTCTCTTTTTCTGACTCCGTTCTGCTCTCGTTTTTTTCTTAGCTTCAAGTCTTTTCTGCTTTTCTTCCTCTCTTTTCTCTTTATTCATTTCTCTTTTTATCCATACCTTTTATATTGTTCACTTGTTGCTAGTTTCCCTGTTTTGGATAAGATATTCTCTGCCGTCGTTTGTGACCTGAATTTAATCTTCATTGGTCTGGTCTTATCTGTACTATACTTTCCGAGCCTGAATTTTTCCTAAATTTCCTTCATAATTTCTGGTTCATCTTCCTGAACTAATTGTAGTAAACTGCTTACTTTTTCATTTTCCTCATTGGTTCTTGAGGTTCTATCTGGGTTATGTTTCTCTTACATTCCTAATGTAATTATACATTTCTTTTTATCAGCTAAGTCTCTTACTATATTCTCCTTCTGTCTCATCACTTTAATAACTGAGTCTTCAGTTTGTTCTCTCATTTGCTGTTTAATTATGTCAGTAAATGCAACTTTACTGTTTTCTTGAATTGTCTTCCATCCCTCTCTGTTTTCTTTATTATTCATCTTTAACTCTTCATTCTCCTTTTTTACTTCTTTTAACTGTCTTTTTAGGTCTTCTATTTCCTTAGTTAAGTTTTTGTTCGCCTTCTCTAGTTCTTCCAATTTTTCAACCCTCTGTACAATGTTGTTAACATGACCGAACCTACGCTCCCAGTCCTCGATCATCTTATCGAACTTCTCTTCTAGTCTTGTCAGTCGGGGGGGGGGGGTTGTGTCCCCCCCACCCTCTTTAAATCCCTGGAAAATATTCTCATCACTTTCTACTGTATTGCTCTTATCTATACTTCTAATCTTTACATTTTTATTAGACATTTCGTCGTCGCTCAGCTGGTCGGGGGGCCGTTTTTTGGTGTTTACATTTCGTTTGTCTGCCTGGGCCAAGTCTTCTCCTTCCTCATTTCCTTCCATTTCCCTCAGCAATCCCTCCCCTTCTCTTCTTTCCCTACTTTCCCACTACCCCACGAGCAATTTCCCCCCACCCTGTAAATACAATAGGCACTTCCTTTGCTTTGGGATCCACGAAACTTCACTTTTCTTCAGAACGTTCTCTAAGCCGTCCGTTCGTTGAAGTGTGTGTGTGTGTGTGTGTAGGAAAATGTATCCTATCTATTTTTTTTTCTTTTTTTTTTTATTACAGTTGAAGTTTACTGGAAGAGGCCTTATGTGGCCTGTGACTCCAGTGTGGCAGCCTGATTTCTAGTATGATGGTGCTGGCCGCGTGCAGTGTTAATTTGTGCTCTATAGTTATATATTTGCTCTTGTCCCTCCCAGAATTTGTCTAGCCTTGCCTCAAAATTTTTGACTGTGTTTGCATTTACCACCCATTCTGGCAGCTCATTCCAATTATTAATGACTATATAAAGGAGTACTTCCAGAACACCTTCGGATTCTCCTTCACATACCGTGAGATCCGAATAAGTCCGACAGAACACAAAGTCGACAAGTGAATTAAAAATCCACATATTATATTTTTCACAGTTGCATTTTGCGGAAAAGGGACCATAGCTCCTCTTCCCGCAAAATACAACTAGGTAAATACAAGCGAAATTCAGAGGCGACATTTTGGTGACTGCAGGCGAATGTGAAACATGTAAAGTAATTCATGAATATATATTCAACTGTTATCATCTTGTGGGATAATGCATGTAAGTATCTTGTCTACGTGTTTGCCACATCTAAGATATGATTGTAAGTAGTGAATATACTATCATACTGCATTACATAGCTGAAATAATATAATTTAATATCAGAGAACGCGACATCCGAATGAGTTTGCAGGAACACATGGTCGGCAAGTTAGTTATTTTAAAAAATCACTTTGACGTCTTTTTTCGAAATAATGATAAATTACTGACTTATTTGGAAATACCAGTCGAATGATTAGTACATTTTGTAATTGAATTATCAACAATCAATCCATTACTTGGTAAGTACAATTCAATAGTACTCACCAAGTAATGGTATGAGTGTTGGTTTTTACTCGACCACGCTACATATGTAATGTTACATAATATTAGTGGGAAACTTCTTGCCTAAATAATGTGAACTAGTTACGGCCTTTAATTACGACATGTATGTACACATTCTACAAATTTCCCTCTGTATTTGGAATGAAGTCTAACGCCAAAGTGTTGTGTGCGGCAGCTAAGGTTCATTGCTTACCCAGTAGGTAGTGGTAAGGTGAACATCCCCAAACAGAAATGTATTCATTCGTTGAACATTTGAATATTTAAATTTGTATCGTATCAATATTGAATTTCCTTTGTTATTATAGCCGAACTTATCCAAGGGCATCACCTTTTTTATTAAATTAGCAATATTCTCTGGGGTAAACTACATTTTACAGCAAGATAAATCAGAAGAATGCCAATGCAATTGGGAAATTAGTGTTGCCTCCTGGTTCACACACAGGAATTGGTTCATGTTTTACATAGACGAAATTTCAGATGAAGTACCTGTAGTAATCCAGTTGCAAAGAATATGATTGAATATAGACTGGTTATGGAGTACTGTCTGTCTCCAATTATCAAATTGCTTTAAAATCATGTATTCCTTAAACTTATTTTTACTTGTTTCATCCTACTATTGAATGCACTCGTGTAGGTAACTGTTACTTATTGTATTGGCAAAATTGTAATTTCCTAATTGTACAGGAAAGTAGTTATGTTTGTAGGGTGCTCTATCTTAATTCCACATTTCTGTCGGAAGATTTGTCTGTGGCACGGCCGCCTGTACAATGCGCCTTCGTCCAAAAATATCTGTCGTTGGTTAATAAGTACTTCTAAAAACCCATACATACGATATCTATGTGCTATCATGATACTTTATTAATAAATTCTGAACAACTGCATTAATAACACTGTTTTATGTGTGCAATTTTTGATAATACGTCCATTTACATGTTCATAAGCTGCTAACTTCAGCGCTGTTTAGCGGTACTTGACAAACAACTGTTTGCTAGCTAACAGTTGTTAGTTAAGCATTGGTGTATAACTTTTAGTGGTTTTCTGTTAGCTAGCAGAGATTGTTAAGGCTAACAAATAGTTTTGTGTATACGGCCCCTGGGGGGGACCTGTGGGAAATCGTTTTTTTTTTTTTTTTTTTTTTTTTTTTTTTTTTTTTTTTTTTTTTTTTTTTTTTTTTTTTTTTTGTGGGTAGCACTAATAAATCGAGTGATGCGTGTTGTAAAACGGGTATAGAATTAACAAGAACACCTAAAAAAGATATAAAAACATAAATTTCACCTTTGAGGTCTGGAGTGTGGTCGGCTAACGCGATCAGTAGCCATGTTTGTTTACCAAGTTACCAACAATTTGAAATATTTTTCGCTACGCAAGGTTACGTTACGCTAGATTAGGTCACGTTATGTTAGGTTATGCTAGGTTAGGTTATGTTACCTTAGATTATGTTAAGTTACGTTAGGTTACGCTAGGTTAAGTTAGGTAAGGTTACGTTAGGTTATGCTAGGTTAGGTTAAGTTATGCTAGGTTAGGTATGTTGGGTTAGGTTATGTTAGGATAGGCTAGGTTACGTTATTTTATGGTTAGCAACTCCTACGCAGGTGGAATGGCCTTCGCTAAATGTAGCGACAAATATTTCGAATCGTTGGTAACTTGGTAAACAAACATGGCTACCGATCGCATTAGCCGACCACACTCCGGACCTCAAAGGTGAAATTTATGTTTTTTTTTATATCTTTTTTAGGTGTTCTTGTTCATTTTATACCTGTTTTGCAACGCGCATTACTCGATTTATTAGTGCTCCCCACCCAAAAACCCCGATTTCCCACAGGTCCCCCCAGATTGTTGGGGAGATGTAGGCATAAGTGCATAATTTCAATAATTAATTACTTGGAAAGTACGCATTTGCGACGGAAATGATGTACACCATCGTTCATATCACAACATTTCTCACCAGAAACACATAAACCACATATCAAATTCGTTGGTTGGGTGAAACTAGAGATTGACCAAAAATAATGCATAACCTTTTGTCTGATGAGCCAGAAAGACTGTTTCCATCCCCAAGTGATGTTAGAACCCAAGTACATCAACATAAGATAACTCAATCTCACTGCTCCAAAGAATGTCAGATGTTTCTTCTTTGTAAGAGTCATCGGAATCTGGAAATTTTTCCCCACAATGATTACAGAGATAGATGACATTGGCACTTTCAAGACAGCACTGAGGACTGCTGAAGGCCTTTTATTATACTATATAAGTATTAGATTAAGATCAAGGTTAAGCTACTTACAGTGCACTTTCCAGCTATGTTTATTGACTGTCTATCTAGTTCATTGTTTCATAGGCCGTCGGATTGGTAGTATTGACCTTTCCAGGGAAAGGTCATCCAGGTAAGTACCACACTAGCATGACTGTGGTCAGGTCACTATCCAGCAGAAAGACATTACTAACATAGAATTGGCCTGGCCACAGACACTAAATGCATCAGATGCAACCACACATATTGCACTGAATACATCATTGTACACTGCCCTGCATTATCTCTAGAAAACAGTACAATATTTCTTCTTAGGAACTATATGGGCCTACCTGATGGCCATTGCCAGTTACTTTTGAGCCATGGTTCTCTAAAAAGAGAGACCTGAGGGATGGATTGATTGACTTTACATTTCCTTGGGTTATTCAGTCAGTCTGTTCCCCCAGGTCTCTCTTTTAGGAGACCCACATCTTCCAGGTAACCAGTATGGCCCTATGGCCCCAGGGCAGGCCCATAAATCACTTGGGGAAGAAATTTTGTGTTGCTGCCTAAGGGTTGTGAGTGTAGGGGATTGCAGAATGAGATGCTCATAATTGAGTTAAGTTTCATGAGCTACCTTTGAGGCATTTGGTCCAATTTCTTTAGATATCCTTGTTCTGCTTTGGTCTATACTTGCCTTCCCCAGACAACAGCACAATAGCTCCTCCTTGAGTAATTTATGGGGCAATCCTATGACTGTTGCTGCTTACCTGGGAGCTGTTTGTCGCTTGCAAAAGAGATGTGGGCCAACAGATTGATTGATCATATTCTGTTAGTACTCTTTCTATGGTGGATAGAACACTGTCATTGCAGTGTAGTTCTTCCATGTTGTGGGGGTGATTTCTCAGTAGGGCTGATGTCTTGGTGGAGGTGGGATTGAGTGTAGTATTGGAGTTGGTCTGGCAATGTTGTAATTGAGTGTGTTTGTATTTTTGTATTGATGTATTTATGTAATTATAGTGTAAAGGAAAGGAACAACACTTGTATAGTTCTGACCCTTACTCACCAATTATAATACCTAGTTTCAAGTTCATGTATGGTTCCAGTTTGGACCATATCTCCTTATTTTCAAGTTATCATACTTTGATTTTGATGCACCTTCTAAGCTATTCAAAGTATTTATACATCTGTGCAAGACATTTTATTTCTTATATATTTTATGCATTTAGTCTTTGTGGTATGAATGTATTGCGGATATGGGTGCGCAGTTGGCACCCCCAGCGCGGGGTCAAAGGTCACTCTAGAAGGGGGTGAATGGGCATTGGCTGCTGCATATGGGCAGTGTGTATGTGGAACAAATGAGGGGAAGAGAGTGAGTGAGAAAATTGCACTGAAAAAAAAAATATAGAGAAAGATTAGCTAGTGATTCGATTGAAAGAGAAATTAGCTAGAAAAGTCTTCATCATCAAAGAAGAAGCAGGAAATAATGCAGATAAAGTAAGTGATACGTTGCCCCACAACCACAGTATTCAACTTATTTTCATGGCCTCTTAAAGGCCCGCAATCAAAAGATCTCTTTTGCCATTATAATCTACCCCTTTTAGCAGCATAAATACAGTAATTGAGGCATCTCTTTCTTTGTGATCTTCCAGTGTTAGTAGATTCAATGTTTTGTATCTCTTTGTATTTATTATCTGTCAGGCTTTGAATCAGTTTGGTTGTGCTCGTAGTATCCTCTCAATCTTGCTCCTATCTTTCACTCTGTGTGAGGACCATACCACTGACATATTCCAGTCTTGGATACATTAGGGTTTGTGTAACTTTTTTCATGATTTCATTCACATAGAGAGAAACCACTTTTATGTTCTGCAGCAATCCATGTCTCCAACGATATTACTGATATGTCAGTTGACTGGTAGTCTTTTATCTGCACTCCGAGAACTTTTTCCTTTCATTTGCTTTTCAATTTTTTTTTTTTTTTTTTTTTTTTTCCTGTGGTGGGGGCAAAAGAATACTGCCACCAAGTATTTCCACTTTGATCATAAGAGGCGAGAAAAAAGGGATGGTGATTGGGACCAGGTATCCTTCTCCCTGTAGCCCCACGGGGGACATTCCTAAAAAAAGTAAAGGCATAGTTTTTCAACCAGCACCTTAAGGTTTGGGTCTTTTAATGTGTGTGGATGTGGTACAGATTAGAGTAAAAGGGAAGAGATAGGTAGTATGTTTGTGAGAAGAAAGATTGATGTGTTGGCTTTGAGTGAAACTAAGTTGAGAGGGAAGGGCGAGTGTAAGTGGAAGGGTATCAGGAGTGAAGAGAGGGTGAGGGAGAGAAGGGGTGGCTATACTAGTAAGTGAAGAGATAGGTAAACATGTAGTGGTGTGGAATGAGGTTTCCTCAAGGATAATGTGGATGAAGGTGAAACTGGGAAAGGAGATGTGGGTTTTTGTAAGTGCATATGGACCTGGTAGCAAGAAGAGTGTTGAAGAAAGGAAGGATTTTTGGATAGATTTAAATGAGTGCATAGAGGGATTAGGGAGAAATGTCAATGTAATAGTACTGGGAGACCTTAATGCTAGGATAGGAAATGAACCAATTGACGGAGTGGTTGGGAAATGTGGAGTTCCAGGAAAGAATCATAGTGGAGAGTTGATGGTGGAGATGTGTCTAGAGAGTTGATGATAGCAAATACAGTGTTTCAGAAGAAAGTCAAGCATAAGTACACATGGGAGAGGGTGGTGGATGTAAGGGTGGTAGATAGAGCATTAATGGACTATGTAGTGGTAGATAGGAGTATAATAGGAAGAGTTAAGGATGTACATGTGCTAAGGGGAGAGGGTGGGGGAATATCAGATCCTTTTTTGGTGGAAGGTAAGTTGAGAGTGGAGGATAGATGGAGAAAGAGGAAAAGGACAAAAGGTAGGGAGGTGCTTAGAGTGAACTCTTTAAATGAAAAGGAGAAGGAGTACAAGAAGAAGCTGAGAGAGGAGTGGGAGGGAGTGAAGGATAGAGTAGAGCTAGGAGTGGAGGAGGAATGGGGATGGTTGAAGGATGGAGTCACAAAGTGTGTAAAGATGGTGTGTGGAACAAGAAGGATGGGAGGAAATAGAAGGAAGGGTAGTGAATGGTGGGATGAGGAAGCAAAGAAGGTTGTAGAAGAGAAGAAGCAAGCTTTCACAGTTTGGTAACAAAATAGGATGAGGGAGTCATATGAGAGGTACAAAGAAAAGAAAAGAGAAGTAAAGCAAAAGGTAAAGGAGGCAAAGAGGAGAGCAGATGTGAAATGGGGTAAGAGTATGACAAAATTTTGAAAGTAATAAAAAGATGTTTTGGAAAGAAATTAAGAGGAAGAGGAGGCGAATCAAGTAGAGAAGAAAAGGTAAAAGGTGCAGATGGAGAGATGATAATGGAAGAGAAGGCAGTAAGGGGAAGATGGGCAAAGTATTTTAGGGAGTTGCTAAACGTGAACGAGGATAGCGAGGGAAAGATAGTTGCAGTGGGTAGTGCTAAGAAAATGACCATGATGAGTGAGGAAAATGGAGGAGAAATAAGGAAGGATGAAGTGAAGGCAGTTGTTAAGATGATGAGAGCAGGTTAAGCACCTGGTCTGGATGGATGTCATGCAGAATTAAAAAAAAAAAAAAAAAAAAGGAGATACAGTGATGGTGTACTGGCTGGTGAGGTTATTTAATGTTTGCTGGAGAGAGGGTAGAGTGCCGGAGGACTGGAGGAGTGCCTGTATAGTTTCACTTTACAAGGGAAAAGGGACAAGTGTGAGTGTAGTTTCAGAGGGATTAGCTTGTTAAGTGTAGTTGAGAAGGTTTATGGGAGAATCTTGATTGAGAGGATTAGGAGAGGAATAGAGGGAATAATTGGCAAGGAACAGTGTGGATTTAGGACAGGTAGAAGTTGTGTAGATCAGATTGTTGTGGTAAGACATGTGAGAAAGCTATAGGAAAAGTTAAAGATGTTTTTTGGGCTTTTATGGATCTGGAAAAGGCTTATGACAGGGTAGACAGGAAGGCACTGTTTTTTTTGTTTTTGTTTTTTGCAGATATATGAGATAGGAGGAGAGCTTCTAGGAGCTGTCATGAGTTTTTATGAGAGTAGTAGAGCATGTGTCAGGATTACAAATGGTGAGAGTGAGTGGTTTGAGGTAAAGGTGGGACTTTGTCAGGGATGTGCTATGTCGCCCTGGCTGTTCAACTTACACATGGATGGGGTGATGGGTCAGGGATTGGAGATGGTTAAAGAAAATGGAGAAAAGTTGGAGGTGAGCCAGCTGTTGTTTGCGGATGACACTGCACTTGTAGCAGGATTGGAGGAGGGATTGAGGAAGTTGGTGACAGAGTTTGGGAGAGTGTGTGAAAGAAGAAAGTTGAAGATAAATGTGGGTGAAAGTAAGGTGATGAGATATACAAGGGTGAAAGTGGCAGCAGACTGGAAGTGAGCATAAAGGGAGAGCGACTGGAGGAAGTGGATAGTTTTAGATACTTGGGTGCAAATGTGGCAGGAAAAGGTAGAGTGAAGGTGGAGGTAGAATGTGGATTGAGAGAAATGAGTAAATGCTTTGGTGGATTAAAAAGTGTAATAAGGAATAGACATTTGGGAATGGAGGCTAAGAGGAGACTGTATGAAGGAGTGATTGTGCCAACAGCACTGTATGGGGCAGAAACATGGAATATAAGAGAGGAAGAGAGAAGGAGTATGAATGTGTTTGAGATGAGGTGTCTGAAAAGTATGATGGGGGTTACTAGGCTAGATAGAGTGAGAAATGAGGAGAACATGGGTGGAAAGGGAGTTGGGAGATAGGGTTGATGAAAGAGTAGTGGGATGGTTTGGACACATGGAAAGAATGAGTGAAGAAAGACTGGTAAAAGAGGTATGGAAGGCAGATGTGGAGGGAGTGAACATGAGGGGGTATCCTAGGATGAGGTGGATGGATGGGGTGAAGAGGGGAATGTCTGTTGAGGAAGGACAGGAGAGGAGAGAAGATGGGTAAATGGAGAATGGTTGTATATGGAAAATGTTGTGATGCATGAGGTGGAATGGGTGGGGGGATGTGGGGTGAGTTAGTATGTGTGAGGAAAATTTGATGCAGTCCAAAGGGATTTCTCCCCATCTTCTTTTCTGAATGGGGGGACAGAGAGGGGGGGTCGCCGACTTAATGAAGTGGTCTTGCTGTGGATGTGCTATGTCTTGTGACACTGCCTCTGACCCAGGGCAGTGGACGAGGTGCAGGGATGACCCGTCATCCAGGAGGTGCCAAGATAAGAGGGAGGGTGGAGGGGAGTGGAGTGTATTTAGGGATGGAATGGATGGGAATGGTTTTTATGCCTTTTTCTTTTTTGTTGCCTCCCTTGTAAAGGGGAAAAAGCCTTGGTATATGTATGTATGATTCTTCATCCAAAAGTCATATGGACCTTGTCCCACATTATTTGGTGGTAGAGTACTTTTTAATTTAGTTTCTACTATTCCCATTATGGGTGTTTTTTCTAATGTCAGATAGTCATTTAATTCATTCAGTCCTGAAATCATTCCATCTATATTGGTATAGGCTAACTTTATTTTTTTTTCCTTTCTTGTGTGTACAGACGCTCCTCAACTTACGTTTTAGTTACGTTCCGATCAGCCGAACGTAAGTTGAAAATGAACGTAAGTTGTTACTCAACTATACATCCATAAATTCTATTACCGTATCTTATAAAACACCGCTAAATCATTAATTATACATACAACATTGTAAAATAATAACATTAATTTCAAATATATTAAATTCAAGCAACATAAATTGAGATGGTGGAGGAGGAGGAGGAGGCAAGGCACGTTCAGTCTGTCGTTTGTGCCATGTAAACAATGGACGCAGCGTCATGCGTAAGTATCGTTTGAACTACGGAGAGCGCGCTAAACTAAAAAATTTACTCAATTTTTTTTTTTTTTTTTTTTTTTTTTTTTTTTTTTTTTTTTTTTTTTTTTTTTTTTTTTTTTTTTTTACAGTCAGTTGAAACGTAAAATCGAAAAAACGTAAAACGAATGAACGTAAGTAGAGGAGCATCTGTATTTACCCAGTTGTATTTTGCGGAAGAAGAGCTATGCTCATAGTGACCCGCAGTTGTATCTTTCCGCATCCAGTTCTTTCTTAAAATCATGTATAGTTTTAGCACTCAGTGTTTTCTCTTTCAATTTATTCCATGTATCTACAAGTATTACTCTATGTGTAAAGCTGTTCTTTTTCAAATCTCTTCTGTAAATGCCCTTCTTAATTTTCTTCTCGTGTCCTCTTATGTTTCTTCTGTCCCATTTAAGTAGATCATCCCTATCAAGGATTTCCATCCCTATCATAATTTTGTAGATGGTTATCAAATCGCCACTTTCTCTTCTTTGCTCCAGAGTTAGTAAGTTTAGATTGTCCAATCTTTGTTCGTATGTCAACTTGCTAAGTGTTGGTGCCATCTTTTTCAATGCTCTTTGAATTCTTTCTATATACATATACCAAAGGCTCTTTCCCCCTACATGGGGGGGGTAGCCAAAAAGAAAAAGGCATAGAAACCACTCCCACCCATTCCATTTCCTATATATTCCACTCCCCTCCACCCTCCTCCCTCCCTCTTATCTTGGCACCTTCTGGATGATGGGTCATCCCTGCATCCTGTCCACTGCCCTGGGTCAGAAGCAGTGTTGCAAGACACAGCACATCCACAGCAAGGCCGATTCATAAATTCGGCGACCCCTCCTCTCCGTCCCCTCACACAGAAAAGGAGAAGATGGGGGGAAATCCCTTTGGGCTGCGTCAATTTTTTTTTCTCATACATACTTCCTCACCCCCCATCCCCCACCCACTCCCTCTCACACATCACAGCATCATCTATACACAACCCCTCTCCATTCACCCCCATCTGTCCTCTCCCGTCCTTCCTCCACAGACATTCCTCTCTTTTGTAATGCCCCTTTCACCCCATCCATCCATCTCATCCTAGGATGCCCCCTAATATTCACTCCTTCCACCTCTGCCTTCCACACTTCTTTTACTAATCTTTCTTTACTCATTCTTTCCATGTGTCCAAACTATCCTAATACCCTTTCATCAACCCTATCTCCCAGTTCCCTTTCCACCCCTGTTCTCCTCCTCACCTCCTCATTCTATCTATCCTAGTAACCCCTATCATACTTCTCAGACATTTCATCTCAAACACATTTAAACTCCTCTCTTCCTCTCTTATGTTCCATCTTTCTGCCCCGTACAATGCTATTGGCACAATCACTCCTTCATATAACCTCCTCTTAGCATCCATTCCTAGATGTCTATTTCTCATTACACTTTTTAATCCACCAAGGCATTTACTCGCTTCTCTCAATCTACATTCTACCTCCACCTCCAGTCCTCCCTTTCTTGCCACATTTGCACCGAAGTATCTAAAACTATCCACTTCCTCCAGTCTTTCACCCTTAATGCTCACCCCCAGCCTGCTGTCACTCTCTCCCCTTGTACATCTCATCACCTTACTTTTACTCACATTTATCTTCAGCTTCCTTCTTTCACACACCTTCTCAAACTCTGTCACTAACTTCCTCAATCCCTCCTCTGATCCTGCTACAAGCGCAGTGTCATCAGCAAACAACAACTGGCTCACCTCTTTTCTCCATTTTCCTTAATCATCTCCAACCCCTGACCCACTACCCTTGCATTCACTTCTTGCACCACCCCATCCATGTAAAGATTGAACAGCCTGGGCGACATAACACATTCCTGACGAAGTCCCACCTTTACCTCAAACCATTCACTCTCTCCATTTCTAATCCTAACAAAAGCTCTACTACTCTCGTAAAAACTCTTGACTGCTCTTAATAGCTTTCCTCCTATCCCATATATCTGCAGTACCTCCCACAGTGCCTTCCTGTCTACCCTGTCATAAGCCTTTTCCAAATCCATAAAAGCCCAAAAAACATCCTTACCTTTTCCTATAGCTTTCTCATATATATGTCTTACCACAAAGATCTGATCTGCACAACCCCTACCTGTCCTAAACCCACACTGTTCCTCACCAATTACTCCCTCTGTTCCTCTCCTAATCCTCTTAATCAAGACCTTCCCATAAGCCTTCCCAACTACACTCAACAAGCTGATCCCTCTGAAACTACTACACTCACACTTGTCCCCCTTTCCCTTTTAAAGCGGAACTATACAGGCACTCCTCCAGTCCTCTGGCACTCTACCCTCTCTCAAACAAACATTAAACAACCTCACCAGCCAGTCCACCATCACTGTACCTCCTTTCTTCAAACATTCTGCATGGCATCCATCCAGACCAGGTGCCTTACCTGCTCTCATCATCTTAACAGCTGCTTTCACTTCATCCTTCCCTATTTCTCCTCCATTTTCTTCCCTCATCACTCTCATTTTCTTAGCGCTTCCCACTGCAACTACCTTTCTCTCCCTATCCTCCTTCACATTTAGCAACTCCCTAAAATACTCTGCCCACCTTCTCACTGCCTTCTCTTCCATTATCATCTCTCCATCTGCACCTTTTACCTTTTCTTCTCTACTTGATTTGCCTCCTTTTTCTCTTATAATTTCCCTCCAAAACATCTTTTTATTGCTTTCAAAATTCTCTGTCATATTCTTACCCCATTTCACATATGCTCTCCTCTTTGCTTCCTTTATCTTATGCTTAACTTCCCTTCTCTTTACATTGTACCTCTCATACGATTCCCTCGTCCTACTTTGCAGCCAATCTATGAATGCCTGCTTCTTCTCTTCTACACATTTCTTTGTTTCCTCATCCCATTACTCACTACCCTTCCTTCTTTTTTCTCCCGCCCTCCTTGTTCCACACACCATCTTTGCACACCTTATGACTCCCTCCTTGAACCATCCTCATTCCTCCTCCACTCCTAGTTCTACTCTATCCTTTACTCCCTCCCACTCCTCTTTCAGTGTACAATATACTTTATTGTGGCATGGTCTACAGTGTACTGCCCCGGCAGTGCGCGGCAGCGCCGACGACGGCTTGCGCGTTGATATGTCGGCCCAACATATCGTACATATCTTACATCTCCCCCCAAGATAATACATGTACATGGCATTCACAATGTATGGACAGTGTAGTATCTGACTGCAGTAACATTCACGAATATAAACATAAAGGAATGTAAATTTAATCAGAGTATCTTACAAGGTATAAGATGAACCAAGAAAAAAAAAAAAACTGTAGTTGTACAAAAATGCACACGTAAATACAAACAGATATACTGTAACGGGACGGGTGTAACGGTATCGTTACATCATCTCCATCCAACGTTACTTGTAGACACAAAATGTAACGGGGTCGTCACATCATCAGCAGAAAGGGTTCACTTGCACAAACACCTTTAAGTTTTTGTTCTTTATTTGTCACATCTTAACCAACTTAGTTTAAACACTATTACACAGTCTTATCACTAGGGCACGTCACTAGAACCGACCGCTCTTCGGGTGTGTAAGCCAGTTTTCATGCCCGGAAGTGATGAGTAGACAAATTCTAGAGTTGCCCTCAATCGTGATCTTAATAATATTGTCTTGTTAGTCTGTTGTCCCACATGGGTGGGGCAACTGCATTAATTACGTATTGATGTCTACTATCATACATGTTAATTATATATCCAGGGGAGGACCGTCAGTATACGTAATATCGTATGTCAGTACTGGGTGGCTACTAGCTTGATCGCGTGTGTTCGTCTGTGTGTGTGTGTGTCGTTTGGTGGTCGACAGTGTTGTCGCGAAGCCAAAGGGTTGATGTGTCAGGGACTTGTGCATCCCACTGGGCCTCGTGATGCTGAATTGACGTTTGATGCTTGTGGTGGACAGTGAGTGAGGAAGTGGGTTATATGACTGGGGTTATATTACTCGTCATGTATATGAGATGTATACAATACACGCATATATCTAATGTGAGGGTGTGGTAATAAAATCTGCCATCCATGCCGGTTGTTTGACACGACGCCGTGGGCGATCCACCGTCTCTTGCTGTGTGTGGAGTCGAGGAGTTGGTGGAGGAGGAGAGCTTGGGTTTGTCCGTGTTGTGAGTTGAGATGAGCCTCTTACGGCTCGCAGATGCCTGCGGTTGCGTAGCGTCAGTCGTCCACTTCCCTCGAGTTTGACTGTATATTGACGATGCGGCAGGATTTCACTGACCACGCCTCGTCTGTCCCACAGCTTCGTGGACTGGTCTTGCACAAACACACGGGTACCAAGCGTTAATGGGGGCAGCGATCTGGGTGTGCCTTGTTTCCCAACCCATGCTTCCTGTTGCCGTACTGCCTCACGCTCCCTTGTCCGGAGGGCGTGTCGCCAGTGGATGTCCACTTTGTAGTGTTGCCTGTGGACGGGGACACCGTCCCGCAGCTGCCTGCCCATAGCCAGCTGCGCTGGTGACTTGTTCACCCCGCGTAGAGGCGTGTTTAAGTACTGCAGTAACGCCATAGCTGCTCTGTCGGTGTCAAGGCTCCCTCCGACGCCTGTGTTGTCGCGAAGTAGCCTCTTGGCAGACTTGACTGCCGCCTCTGCACGCCCGTTCGACTGTGGGAAGTGAGCAGAGGTGATTCTTCCCTTCACTCCCCATTTCCCAAAGAAGTTGCGCATCTCCTCGCTGGTTAGGTTGGTTCCACCGTCTGTCGAGATTGACTCTGGTGCGCCCCACCGATGGAAGTACTGTCGAAGTGTTGACGAGAGCTTGCTTGATGTAGCTCCGCTGGTCAAGTGCGCTATTTCCAGCCATCCCGTGAGCCTGTCTGCGTACGCTAAGTATACTCGTCCGTCGAGCTGGAACAGGTCTGCCACGGTGTGTTGGAATGGGTACTGGGGTGGGGGTGTCAGGGTGAGGGGTTCGGCGGCTTGCGAGGGTGAGTGCGTGTTACAGCTGGCACAGGTGTCTCTGTGGTGCTGTAGGTCACCTTCCATGCCAGGCCAGTACACAGCCTGTCTCGCCCTTCGTAGCATCCCGTCTAAACCTTGATGGCTTGCGTGGAGGTTTGCTGCCACACGGTGTCTCAGTGCTGCAGGTACCACTAAACGGACCGCTCCTTGTTCGTAGGTGTATGTCACCAGCCCTTGCGACACCGCCAGTCTGTCCCTGACTCCATAGAACTGTCGCAGGCAGGTCAGCTCTTGAGCCCGTTGTGGGTGCCAATCTCCTGCTGTCACTTTAGCGATGAGTAGCTGATAGTCTGGGTCATCGGCGGCGGCCTGCACCACTGCCGAGTTCTCCAGGGCTATTTGGTCATCGCTGGCGAGCACCGCCACTGTTGCGGCCGCTACAGCAGCTTCCATGTCGTTGGCCAGCTCTTCATCTATGACGTCCGGTGGTGCACAGAGCGCTGGGTAACGGGACAAGAAATCAGCTGCAGAGTTGCGCTTACCTGGGAGGTACTTGATCTGCAACCTATATTGCAGCGTTTTCTCCTTCAGGGCAAACAGTCTCGGGTTCACTACGTCCTTCAGCTCTCTGTCCCCCAGGAGCTTCACTAGCGGACGGTGGTCGGTGATTATGAGGAGATTGGGGCATCCAAGCAGGAAAAGGCGAGCTTTACGGAGGCACCATGCGACAGCCAGAGCTTCGCCCTCCACCGGTGCGTAACCTGCCTCCGCGGGTGTTAGGTGACGGCTGCCACACAGTGCCAAGCGCCACCCGCTCTTGCAGCAGAAGGGAGCCTCTCTCAGGGGGCAGGGGCAGTATTGCTGTAGAATAACAAAGCCAATGCCCACCTTGCTCCAGTCCGTCACTACCACCGTAGGTCTTTCCTTGTAATATGTTAGGCCTTCTTTGGCGAGCTTGCAGACTACTTCTTTGGCTTGCCGAAACTTTTCCTGTAGGTTTTCGTCCCAGTAGACTTTCCTCCCCTGTGGTCTCCGTAGTAACTCCCGGAATGGCTCCATGACTGGAGCGGTGGCTAGGAAAGGTGCCAGCTGGTTGACGAACCCATGCCAGGAGCGTATGTATGTTACAGATGGTTCGACAGGCATGTCAAAGTTCCTGATGGCGGCCAGTCTTTCTTCCGTGGGCTTGTAGGCGTCCCAGCCTACATGAAAGGCCACAAAGTCCACCTGCCTTCTACAGAACCTGAATTTTTCTGGTTTCAGGGTCACACCTTTCATGGCACATGTCTCCAGAAAATCATACGTGTGCCAGAAGGCGTCTTCCACGCTGGCGTCGTACAGTAGGGTATCGTCCACACACTTGAATTTTCTTGGGATCCCAGCGATGGCGTCGTCGTACCTTCTGGTATAGGCATCCGGAGCAGCACAGTGGCCCATGGGGGTTCTACAGTACCTATACCTGCCCCAAGGTGTGATGAAGGTAGTAAGCCTTCTGCTGGCTTCCTGTAGCTCTACCTGATGGAAGCCCCAGTGAGCATCTGCTGTTGTCTCGTAGGTGTGGCGTGGGATGCTAGATACCATGTCAAACGGTGTAGGAGTGTCGTGGGTCTCTCTCCTGCAGGCGGCATTGAGTTTCTGGTAGTCGATGGTGCGTCTCGGTTGGCCCGACTTCTTCGCGACCACCACCATCCTTGCGCACCATTCTGTTGCCTCTCCAACTGGTACCGGCTCCAAGATTCCCTTCCTCACGTCCTCGTCCAGCTGCTTCTTCACCACCGCCTCCCAGTGTTTCGGCACCGTAGCCGGTGTATGGCAGGCGTAGGGCTTGGCGTCCGGGAGCAGGTGGATGACATGTGGCTCACCTTCCATTACTGGCAGAGGGCTCCTGTCAGTGTTGAACGTTGACCCGGAAAAATGGCGGAGAAGCCAGTTCTCTAGCTGTGGCACATTTTCTTCTAGTGAGGTGAACGGGACTGAGGTAGGCCGCGGCAGCGGCAGTGCGCCGTCAGTTGACTCGGTGGCAGCCGATGCTGCAACTGCGGGCTGGTGCGGGAAGTTAGGGTGTACCAAACCCAGATCCTTATAGGCCTGTAAGGAAATGTAGCAACGGGAGGCGGTCTTCACGACGAAGACCTCTTGCGTCGTGAACCTGCTGCCATGTTGCATGCGACAGGTAACTGCGCCCATGGGTTTCAGGCTCACATTCGCTACGTCACGCAGGCTGCCCCGGCTCACTAGCGATTTCGTATCAACGCCCAGGGCGGCTAGCAGGCCTGGTCCCGCAACGCACACCTGGGCTCCTGTGTCCGGTACCACTCGGATCCTGGCCGATGTCTCCTTCCGTGTGTCGCTGACGGTCACCCAAATACACGGCTGGCTCTGGGCTTTCCCTGCGGCTGCAATTACTATACCGGAGGTTTCCCCCTCCATCGCAGCTGCTTTTTTACTCTTCCTGCACAGGCGACGTAGATGACCGGTCTTGCCGCACCCGTAGCATGTCAGCGTCTCCGCAGGACACATGCCTTTCCTTGGCTTGCGTTTGTCCCCACAGTTGCCACAGTGGGGCTTGTGGGGTGGTGGGCGGTTCCCAGCGACCTGTGGCTGGAGATCCTCTTGCGGTGCGCATGGCTGCGGAGTCACCGCCGCCGTTGGCGTTAGCGTCTCACGCCCAAGATTACCGTCCAGACCTGGGGGAGCGGCGTCCTTGTGAGCCGCCTCGAACGCCACACAAAACTTACGCAAGGAATCTGTATCCTTGAACGAATCACATTTGCGAAATACCTCCTCTTTTAAACCAACACTCTCCAAACCACTCACTAGCTTACGGAGCAGCATGTACTCAGACAAGCTACTGTCACAATGGGGGCACTTAAATTCGCAATCCGCTGCACACTGAGCAGACCGAGTAAAGTACTCACTTATGGGCTCGTTGCGTTCCTGGCGAGCGGTGAAGAACCTGCACCAGTCGGCTGCCTGGTTGGTCGCCTGGAGGGCGATGCCACTGATAGAGTCCAAGGCTTCCTTGACGGTCAGTGCCTGCCACTCGGCTGCGGTGAACCTGGCATCCAAGGAGCGTTGCAGAGGAGGCGTGCAATGGAGGCGGATGTACAGGACGGCCTCCGTCGGTGCCCATCCATTCAGGTCCAGCCAACACTGCATCGAACGTCTCCACGACCGGAACGCTGCTGTGGACATGTCCATGTCGCACTTCTCAGGGGCTGACGACCGTGAGGCTGATGTGGTCTGAGCAGGGCGCGCTGCTAGCTGCTGCTGTAGGGAGACGATGGCGTCGGTTTGCGCCAGGAGCAGCCGGTGAGCCTGCTCGAGTGCTGTCGGCGTCTGTGGCGTCTGTGATCCACCCAACACTCTCCTGTGGGTGGATCTGGGGGTATAGGTGGGTCTTTCTCGTGCACGTCCAGCCATGGTGGGTAGCGTAGGTTTGATCTCTCACTGCGCCATGTACAATATACTTTATTGTGGCATGGTCTACAGTGTACTGCCCCGGCAGTGCGCGGCAGCGCCGACGACGGCTTGCGCGTTGCCGATATGTCGGCCCAACATATCGTACATATCTTTCATTCAGTTTCTTCTTAAACTCACTCTCCTTTTTTTCCTCATTTAAGCACCTCCCTACCCTCTGCCCTTTTCCTCGTTCTCCACCTATTTTCCACTCTCATTTGACCTTCCACCAGAAAATGATCTGATATTCCCCCCACTCTCTCCCCTTAGAACATGTACATCCTTAACTCTTCCTACCATACTACTGGTCACCATTATATAGTCCATTAACGCTCTATCTGCCACCCTTCCATCCACCACCCTCTCCCATGTGTACTTATGCTTGACTTTCTTCCTAAACACTGTATTTCCTATCATCAACTCTCTTTCAAGACACATCTCCACCATCATTTCTCCACTACGATTTTTACCTGGAACTCCAAACTTCCCAATCACTCCGTCTGTTGGTTAATTTCCTACCCTAGCATTAAGGTCTCCCAATACAACTACATTGACATTTCTCCCTAATCCCTCTATGCACTCATTTATATCTACCCAAAAAGCCTCCCTTTCCTCTACACTTCTCACTACCAGGTCCATACGCACTTACAAAAACCCACATCTCTCTTCCCAGCTTCACCTTCATCCACATTAACCTTGATGAAATCTCCTTCCACTCCACTACCCGCTTACTTATCTCTTCACTTACTAGTATAGCCACCCCTCCTCTCCCTCATCCCCTCTTCACTCCTGAGTACCTCCCAGCTACACTCCCAAATTCATAGTTGCCCTTTCCTTTCATTTTAGTTTCACTCAAAGCCAGCACATCCATCTTTCTTCTCACAAACATACTGCCTATCTCTTCCCTTTTACTCTCATCTGTACCACATCCACACACATTAAAAGACCCAAATCTTAGGGTACTGGTTGGAAAACTCCCAGACCCTCTTATGCCTTTTCTTTTCTTTTTAGGAATGTCACCTTTCGGGGCTACAGGTAGTATGACTCCTAATCCCATCCCCGTCCCGTTTTTTGTCGCCTTTTACGACTCAAGTGGAAAGACTTGGTGGTACCATTCTCTTCCCCCACCACAGGTACGGCGAAAACAGAAAATGAATACTCAGAGAAATGGTGCAGGACAGCAACAAGGGGTTAGGGGACAGCATAATGGAGGGACAGTCATAGTATAAAAGTATCATCATTTCTCTATGAACAGAATTTTCCTCTATCATAGACAAAATGATGTGTGGCTCTGGTCGGTAGGGGCACCCCATATAGACCCTAAAGTATCAACTGCATGCTACTTTGCCACAATAACATGCAGCCAATAGTTTCTTTATGCTTTTCTATTGTATTGGTTGTTGTTGTTGTTGACGTTCCCTAGACTGTCCGAGCAGTCCCGTCTCCCCAAGGAAGGCCACAGCCGAAACTGGGTTTTCCCACAAATCCTTTATAGAGTGTATGTTGTGTTGTTTGCGTGCATGATTGTGTATAATGCAGTCTTCCATTATGTGTTGTATGGTATGGGGTGAAGTGTTACATCCTGGGCATCTGTTCACAACACGGTCGTCCAGCCTCTTCTGGTAGCTTAGAAGTGCTGGGTGGTGACCGCATCGCAGTCTGGCCAAGTGGACTCTGTCCTTTCGTGGGAGAGAGGATTCAGAAGGGTGGATATCAGGGGGTCTGGCATGCAGCAGTGTGTTGTCTTTCAGTGTGTTAATGGAGCGGTGAGTGATATGATTATGAATATGTTTCCGGAGGCTGGTATTTGGTGGTTGTGGAGGAAGAGAAGAGAGTATCTGTGCGTAATAAAGGTCTTTGGGTGTAGTTTTAATGTTTCTTGGTGTGTGTGGGTGTTCTGCTATGTAGTGTAGCGGGTGTGATGTGTTTGTGGTGGCTGCGGCAAGTGTTTGTGTGCCTCTCATGTCGAGGTGGTCCTTGACTTTGAGGATTTTTGTTTCATGGTGTAAATGGTCTGTAGGTGTTGTATTTGTGCAGCCTGTAATTGTTTTTAGGGCTTTGTTTTGTATGATTTGAAGGGTGTTGTGGTGTGTCTCACTGAGATTAGGAGCCCATGCAGGACTTGCATAATTCATCACTGAGCGTATGCATTGTTTGTATATTGTTATATTAGTTTCTTTGTTTTGTCCAAATGTTGTTCCAGTGATTGACTTAAGTGCGTTAAGTCTAGGTGTGCATTTGTTTTTTATGTTTGTGAGGTGTTGTTTGAAAGACATGGATGTATCGTATGTTACACCAAGAATTTTCGGTGTGTTTGTGGGTGGTATTAGAGTGTTGTTGATGTAGAGATGAGGTATGTATTTGTGTTCTTTTGTCCAGTTGGTGAGAAGTGTTGCTGTAGATTTGGTTGGAGCTATTTTGAGTCTGTTTGTGATGAACCATGTGTTGAGTGTGTCAAGGTATGGCTGGATTATTTCTGCAGCTTTGTCTGTGTTACGATGTGTGCATGTGATTGTTATGTCGTCTGCGTAGGAAGAGATTTGTATTTCTGAGGTGTCTGGTGTGGGTAAGTCATGCATGTATAGATTAAATAGTGTGGGGGATAGAACTGAGCCCTGTGGTACTCCGTTCTTAATGTTTCTGATGTGCGATGATTGGCCATTATATGACACATGAGCATTCCTGCCTGCCAGATAATTGGCCAGCCATCTTTTGGTGTTATTGTGCATGTCTGTGTTATATATTTTATTTGTTAGGTTGTGGCGGGGGATAGCATCAAAAGCTTTACTAATGTCCAATGTTATAAGAAGTGTTCTGTGGTGGGGCCTATCTGAATTGATGCCATCTAAAATTCTTTGTGTGAGGTTTGTCAGAAGAGTGTTTGTGGAGTGTAGTGGCCTAAAACCGTGTTGTGAGTCAGCAAGGGGAATATATGGTGTGACAAGTTTAAGTATTAGGCGTTCAATGACTTTAGAGGGGGTGCAGAGAAGTGTGATTGGGCGGTGCGATGTTGGGATTGTTGGGTCTTTGTTCGGTTTTGGAATGGTGATTATTTTACCATGCTTCCAGATGTCGGGTATAGTGTTGTGTGAATAGCTGTAGTTTGCAATGTTTGTGAGTGCGTGTATACATTGTGGTCCAATGTGTTTTAGGTGGATGTTGCTTATGTTATCAGGGCCACAGGCAGATGAGTGCTTGAGATTATGCATTATGAGTTTTGTCTGACTGTCTATGAAGGGTGTATAGTCTGAGTCTATGGGGAAGTCTTTCTTACGTCGAATGGTGCGTCGGTCGTCAGGGTGAGAAGTAAGATGGCTCGTCTGTGCAAAATGACGTATGAGTGCGTTTGCTTGTTGTCTGTTTGAGGGTAGATTATCTGTTGTTGTGATTATTGCTGCGTGAGAGCGTGTAGTGTTAGTGTTGGATAGTGTAATGCTGTTGAGTGTTTTGTACAATTTGCTGGTGTTTGTTTTGTGATCAAGTGTATTGATAAAGTTTTGCCAATTTTGTGTTTTTTGTTCATGTATTTTATTGGCAATCACAGTGTTTAGTGTTTGTATTTGGTCTGCTATGTTTTGAGGGATAGGTGTGGGGGTATCGTGTTTAAGTGTGTCACGTTGTCTGATGAGGCCTTGGATTTCTGGTGTGAAGTTGGGGTTGTGTGATTTTCTGTTGCCTCTAGGGATGTATCTCTTGTCTGCGTTTTGTATGATTGTATTAAAAGCGTGCACAGCATTGTTTATGTTTGTGATTGGTGTACTGTTAAGTGTTTCAAAATGTTGTTCTGTCTCTTCAGTAAAAGCTTCCCAGTTAGCTCTCTTGTAATTGGTGTAAGTGTGTCTGTGGCCAGCTGGGGTGCATCTTGTTTTGGTGGTGATGATGATTGGAAGGTGGTCAGAGCCAAGGGCTCCGACCACTCTCCATGATGTTGTTGGGGTTAGGCAGGGGGGGCAAAAGGTGATATCAGGAGAGGAGGTACATAGTGTCCATAGTGATGCTGCATATTCTAATTTTGGTCTTATCATTGTAACAATTATTCTCTTTACCATTTCCTTGTCCATGTAGTCAAAGGCCACTTTCATTGATCTTGTTAACTTGTAGGTTTCTCCAACTATTTTGTTTATATGTTTGTCTGGTGACATGTCGTTTGAGATAATTACTCCTAGGTCCCTTTCTAAGTTTACTTTTGTAACTTCCTTTGTTCCAATTTTGTATTGACTGGAGTGTGTGTGTATTTACCTAATATTTTACAGGAAGGTGAGCTACACATGTGGTGACCTATTCCTGTATCTCGCCATAACTGATTTACTCTTAAATTCTTCTATTGTTTTTGCACACACTATTGTTTTGTCTAGTGTGTTCCATACATCCACCACTCTATTTTTTTTTTTTTTTTTTTTTTTTTTGTCTCTTCTATAACTGTCCTTTTTGAGTTTCAATGTCTTGTGTTTCTCTTATCTTAATTTAGTTAGTGATCTCTATCAAGGACTTCTACACCTCTCATAATTCTGTAGATGGTCAACAAGTCACCTCTTTCTCTTCTTTGTTCCAGAGTTGATAGTTCAATTTTTGACAATCTTTCTTCATGTGACATTTTTGATAATGTTGGGGCCATCTTCGTAATTGCTCTGTGGATACTTTCAATTTTCTTTATTCTTTCTAGTACTGGGTGACCATAGTGTTGCTGTATACTCCAATTTAGGCCTAATCAGTGAGACTAGTATTTTCTTTACTATTTCTTCATCCAAGTAAGTAAAAGCCACTTTTATTGATCTTAGCAAGTATAGGTTTCACCAACAATTTTGTTTATATATTTGTCAGGAGACATATATTTTGTGATGATCACTCCCAGTGTAAGAGGCCGGTAGATTGAGGTAGACATTTAAGTAGATAGAGGGGTAGGTGGAAAGGAATTCAATTTTATTACCTGGATGTTTTGAAACAATGGTCGAGAGGAAGTTGCAGAGTTGCACATTCTCGCTTACCATCCAATATTTGTAAACATAAGCAAGGTATCGATAGAGGTGCTGATGTGACAAAATGTAAACACTAAGCCACTTTCCGTTTGTGAGAGAAGTGCTTGCGTAAACAGTATTGCTTGAGACAGTATAACAACCTCTCTGGAGGAAAGGGTGGAGGAGGAGAGAAATTGTTGGTGGATGGAGGTAAAGTCACGCCCGTGGGGGGTGGCACTTATTTGTAACGTTCAAAGTTATTGGATGAATTAAAGATTGACATCAAAGCAGACTTGGCTTTATGGGTGTACAAGGATCCCAGGGGGAGTCCTCTGGTGTACCTAATATAATAATGATGTAGAGAATTAGTGAAGAAGAAAACCAAGAAGATTTAAGTCCAGTTTGATTACCCCATCCAGAAACATTACGAACTAGTTACAGAAAATATGGTGGAAACATACTCAAGAGAAGGAAGTGGCATGGGGCCTATAGATGAATAACATGACTGAGGAATTACTGAAAGTGTTAGTGGCAGTGGAGCTAACCCCCAGGTCTTTCTCCAATCCCACTTTCATTACTTCTTTTTCACTAACATTATATTCACCTTCACCTTGGTCTTTGTATCACATATTGGACTCGTGTCCCGATAGTCTTGTTTTTTACTTTTTCCAAATTCCATTATGCTACTTTTTATTATTGTTGAAGTCCACTTCCCACTTCTGACTCCATTCCCAGACCTTGTTCATATCTCTCATTAGTGACTCACATTTTGTTTTAGTACTTTAACAATTTTTCATCACCTGCAAAGAGACTTAAATAACATTCCACACCTTAGCCCATGTCATTCACATAGCAAACATTATTGAAACCAGTACTGATCCTTGTGGAACTCCACTAATTACCTCTTCCCAAGTAGAATTCTTATCTCTAAGCACTACTCTCAGTTTTCTTCCTTGTAAAAAGTCCTCCATCCTTTTCAGAAGTGTACCTTGTGTATCTCCGATGGTTTACAATTTTCTTAATAGTTTTTTGTGAGAGACTTTATCAAAAGCTTTATGTAGATCTAGGAATGCACAATCAGTCCATCCATTCCTTTCTTGTATTATGTCTAGTAATCTTGAGTAAAAGCAGATCAAATTTGTGGTACATGATCTTCCTTGTCTAAATATGAATTGTCGTGGATTTTAGATTTAGGATCTTGTTCCATTCCAAATGTTTTATTCATGTATTTTTTTTATAACTTTCTTACAAATTTTAGCTACTGTGGTTGTGAGGAAAACTGGTCTGTAATTTGTTGGGTCTTCCTTATTTCTTCCTTTATAAATTTGTATGATATCAGCATTTTTCCAGTCTTCAGGTGTCTTGCAAAAGTGCTGATATCGTGTGTATATTTACTTACTTGTATCTTATGGGAAGAGAAGCAATGCTTCTGGTGTCCCATCTATATATATGGTTTTTGCACATACTAGTGGTTTGTTTAGTTTGTTCCAGATGTCTATCACTATGTGTGGAAAACTTTTTTTTTTCCAGGTCTCTTCTGTAACTATCCTTTTTTAGTTTTTTTTTCATGTCCTCTTGTGTTTCTCTTGTCCCAGTTTAGTAAATCCTCTCTATCATGACTCCCGTGCCTTTCATGATTCTGTAGATGGTCAGTAGGTTGCCTCTCTTCTTTGTTCCAAAGTTGGTAGTTTCAATTTAGCTAGTCTCTCCTCATATGACAGGTTTGAAAGTGCTTGGACCATTTTTTGTGGCTGTTCTCAGGATTCTTTCAATTATCTTTATATTCTTTTTGGTACTGGGTGACCATAGTGTCACAGCATACACTAGTCTAGGCCTTATTAGTGTGACTATTTTTTTTAACCATTTCTTTGTCTAAATAGGTAAAAGACACTTTTATTGATCTTAGCAACTTAAGATTCTCCAACAATTTTGTTTATTTGTTTATCAGGGGACAAGTCATTTGTTTTGTACTTACCTAGTTGTATGGTCTTTACATATTTCGATGAAGAAATTATTAAAAAAAATATTAGTCACATTAGTAAGGCCTATATTGGAGTATGCTGTGACATTATGTTTTTTTTTTATTATTATTTATTATTATAGGTTTATTCAACAATATTAAATACAATTAGACATACATATATACATTTTTTTTTTTTTTTTTTTTTTTACAAAATTGGTAGTTGAAAAGGGAGAGCGAGAAGCAAAGCTTATGGGGAGTTGCTCTCCCTTAAGGAAAAAAATTATTTTTATTTATTTATTTTTGTTACATGTTAGTATGGTACATACACATCTACACACATATATACACACATACATGCATACGAAGAAAAACAGTTTTCCTCATAGAGTTTTGGACACTTGGAACAAACTGGACAATGAAATAGTATGCGCAAAAACCATTCATGAGTTTAAAAACAAACTAGACACTGCAAGATACAAAGGCGGGACAACACGAGCATAGCTCCCCTTCCCGCAAAATACAACTAGGTAAATACAACTAGGTAGGTAAATACATATATACACACACACAATGACATGCGTCACGACGTCCGCTAACTCCGACCTCACGTAGAAATCGGGGGCACGAGCGAGCATCGCAACTTGTGGGGGTCAGGTGAGAGGTGAGAGGTCAGGTCGATTGTTGACGGGACGATAATTGCTTAATGTGCAGATCTGGGTCACCGTGACCTGCTAGAATAGAAAAAAAAAAGAGCGGCAGACTTGGGCAGTGCATGACAGTTTCTCCATGAATACAACCATGAAATGGACCTGAAGTGTTCAATATACTAATACTTATAGATTAAATACTTTTTAAAGTATCGTTTGAATGATGATAAACATTTTGTCTTATGTATATCCTTTTCCAGTTTATTCCATGTGTTAACACCTATAATAGATAAGCATTGGCTTTTTTTGGTTGTTCTGTATTGAGTTTTAAAGAAGTCGTTTGTTTGCCTAGTCGCATAGCGAGTTTCGTAAGTTGAGTAAAATTTCAATATGTTTTGATTCATGTGTTTATTGTAGATTTGGTGCATAACAATGGCAGTTTTGTACTTTATTAAGTCATTGAATTTGAGTAGATTTAGTTTTTTAAATAAATTACTTGTATGTTCCAAACGACCTACATTGCAGATTATACGCAGTGCCCTTTTTTGAGAGGTAATTATGCGTTGAAGATTAGTTTGATAAGTATTACCCCAAATTTCTGAACAATAGTTTAAGTATGGTAGTAGTAGACTACAATAAATGGTACGTAGGGTATTTTCATTGAGGATATTTATCATTTTATGCATAATTCATAAAGTTTTGGATATCTTATTTATCACGTGATTTATATGATGTTTCCAATTAAGTTGATCGTCTAAATACACGCCTAGGAATTTACTGACGGACGCTTTTTCAATAATTTCGTTGTTTATTTTGATCGGCTTAGTACTTTCATTATTTTTGTAGAAAAGCAGGTAGTTAGTTTTTGATACGTTTAAGGATAGCTTATTGGCTGAAAACCAGTTGGATAGTTGACATAATCCTTCATTAATTGTCTTGATCAGTTTGTCGGAATTTGTATCGGAGCATAGAATGGTGGTATCGTCGGCGAACAGTATAAATTTCATAAGGTTGGATACATTTGTAATGTCATTAATGTATAGTAAGAATAGTTTGGGTCCTAGAACTGAACCTTGAGGTACTCCGCATGTAACTGGTAGAATGTGTGATCTTTCTTCCTCAATGGCCACATATTGTTTCCTGTTTTTTAGATAACTTTTTAACCAGTCATTAACTTTACCTCTTAGCCCATAGTATTCGGCCTTTCGAATTAGGATTTCATGATTTACTGTGTCAAATGCCAGTACCAAAATGAATATAAAGAAAATTGAAAGAATCCAGAGAGCAACCACGAAAATGGCCCCAGCACTTTCAAACTTGTCATATGAAGAGAGACTGGCTAAGTTGAAATTACCAACTTTGGAATAAAGAAGAGAGAGGCAACTTACTAACCATCCATAGAATCATGAAAGGCACAGAAATACTTGATAGAGAGGACTTGTTAAATTGGGACAAGAGGATATGGAAAGAAACTCAAAAAGGATAATTATAGAAGAGATCTGATGAAAAACTGTTTTCCATACAGAATGGTGGATACTTGGAACAAAGTGGATGAAACAATAGTGTGTGCAAAAACCATACACAAATTTAAGAGCAAACTAGACACTACGAGATACAAAGGTGGGACATCACAAGTGTAACTCCCCTTCCCGTAAGATACAACTAGGTAGGTAAATACAGAAGCAGAGAGCAGTGCAGTCCAAATCTGCTGCCTTACACTTGCATCTGTGCCTGCAGCCATTCTTATAGCCACATGACACCAGCTCCTTGCATGTTTCTGCAACTTCAGGGAGTGTGGTCCAGATTGGCTCATAGGAGCCATCTTCATCCCTGGTCCAACCCCAGCTTGTTAGTGGAGGTAGCTGTGGCTGTACAGCCAACAAGTGACCCCAGACTTGACCACCCTCCAAGACTGCCCCTTTGACATGTTTTTCCAGGGCATCATTGATGGGTGGAAAGTCTTCCTCGCAAAGATCTTTCTTGCTTTGTTCACTTTGATGTGTGTGTTGGTGCAGTCATAGAGGAGGACCACATATCTCTGGATTACTTGCATTGCCTCCCCTGTGCATTGGTGAGCTCTGGGGTAGTGTTACAGGTTGTTGTTGTTGTTGTCATTCCCTAGACTGTCCGAGCAGTCCCGTCTCCCCAAGGAATGCCACAGCCGAAACTGGGTTTTCCCACAAATCCTTTATAGAGTGTATGTTGTGTTGTTTGCGTGCATGATTGTGTATAATGCAGTCTTCCATTATGTGTTGTATGGTATGGGGTGAAGTGTTACATCCTGGGCAGCTGTTCTTTTGTGGGAGAGAGGATTCAGAAGGGTGGATATCAGGGGGTCTGGCATGCAGCAGTGTGTTGTCTTTCAGTGTGTTAATGGAGCAGTGAGTGATATGATTATGAATATGTTTCCGGAGGCTGGTATTTGGTGGTTGTGGAGGAAGAGAAGAGAGTATCTGTGTGTGATACAGGTCTTTGGGTGTAGTTTTAATGTTTCTTGGTGTGTGTGGGTGTTCTGCTATGTAGTGTAGCGGGTGTGATGTGTTTGTGGTGGCTGCGGCAAGTGTTTGTGTGCCTCTCATGTCGAGGAGGTCCTTGACTTTGAGGATTTTTGTTTCATGGTGTAAATGGTCTGTAGGTGTTGTATTTGTGCAGCCTGTAATTGTTTTTAAGGCTTTGTTTTGTATGATTTGAAGGGTGTTGTGGTGTGTCTCACTAAGATTAGGAGCCCATGCAGGACTCGCATAATTCATCACTGAGCGTATGCATTGTTTGTATATTGTTGTACTAGTTTCTTTGTTTTGTCCAAATGTTGTTCCAGCGATTGACTTAAGTACGTTAAGTCTAGGTGTGCATTTGTTTTTTATGTTTGTAATGTGTTGTTTGAAAGATATGGATGTATCCTATGTTACACCAAGAATTTTCGGTGTGTTTGTGTGTGGTATTAGAGTGTTGATGTAGAGATGAGGTATGTATTTGTGTTCTTTTGTCCAGTTGGTGAGAAGTGTTGCTGTACAGTTGGTTGGAGCTATTTTGAGTCTGTTTGTGATGAACCATGTGTTGAGTGTATCAAGGTATGGCTGGATTATTTCTGCAGCATTGTCTGTTAGTAGGTTCCCTTGTATCCCTCCTATATGTTCCAGTTTTTTAAATAATTTTTTGTGTGGTACTTTGTCAAAAGCTTTTTTTAAGTCCAGGAAGGCACAATCAGCCCATCCATTCCTTTCTTGCCCTATGTCTATTAATCTAGAGTCAAAACATATTAAGTTTGTGGTGCATGATCTTCCTTGTCTGAACCCAAATTGTCTTGGGTTTATTATATTGTTGTCTTCCAGGTGTTTTAGCCATCTATTCTTGATGATTTTCTCACAAATTTTGGCTATAATGCTTGTTAGTGAGATTAGCCTATAGTTAGTTGATTCTTCCTTGTTTCCTCCTTTATATATTAGTACAATGTTGGCATTTTTCCAGTCTTTTGGTATTTTTCCTTCTTTAAGTGAGCAACTTATTATGTTATGTATTTTGTCTATTAGTTCTTCTTTGCATTCTTTTAGAATCCAATTTGCAATTCCATCCGGGTCATGTGATTTCCTGACGTCAAGGTTTTATAGATGTTCCAATATTTCTTTTTTGTGTTATTGTTATCTCGGTCATGGGGGAGATCGCCTTTCATTACCTTCATCCCAATATTGTGCTTTCTAGTGAAGACAGATTTGAAGTGATTATTCATGACTTCGGCCATTTCTAATTCTTCTGTGTATTCTATATTCCCTTGGCAAAGTTTCACCATTTCCTGTTTGTTTTTAAGTTTACCATTCACTTATCGATAGAAGAGTTTGGGTTGCTCTTTGCATTTATCTATAATATCCTTTTCATGGTTCCTTTTTTCCTCTCTTTTCAAATTAACATACAACCACTCCTCGTTTAACGACCTACTCGGTTAGCGACGACGCGGAGTTACGACGGGCTTTATGACAGACCAAATTTGTATGATGTTATGATTGAACTTGTACGGTGGATATTAGCTGTGAGGTAAAGTGTTCTGAAGCTTAGGTCTACATTACCATCCTGCAAGCTGAAAAAACTACCTGGGGTACAGTATATACCGGTAGTGGTAAATTTTTAGTTTCGACCATGGGTGCAATATAGCAATAGAAAATTAATTATTAATTTTGTAAGTTATAATGTATCAAAGTACTGTAATATGCAATTTTGTGAGCGGAAAAAAAAAGTGCTAAAACAAATTTCGTAAGTAATGAAGTCATGTCGGACGAATGGTACACCATGTTTGTTATGGTAGATGCCGATGTCGAAGAAATAAAAGGATGATAAATTCGTCTAACCTAAACTAAACTAACCTGACCTGTGTTTGATAAATCATTACCTGCAAATTAAATGTCATCCGGCTCGTCCTCGTTGTCGTCGTGAGAGACGTTGGCAGACGACAAGATGGCGTCCCAATCCTATGCTACCGACTTCGTTCATTAGCATATTTTCTTGTAGCATGGTATTTTTTACTTTCATTTCCGCCCACAAAATTGCTTATTTCGTTGATACATTTTAATTTACAAAATTAATAATTAATTTTCTATTGCTATATTGCGCCCATGGTCGAAACTAAAAAAAATACCCCGGTATTCAATATGGAATGTCAGCATACGCGGATTTGGTCATATACGGTCATTTCAGGAACCTAACCACCGTAAATAAACAGTAAATAAAGCTTTAATGTACTGTATAAAAGAGGGAAAATACACGAAAATAAAGATACATGTATTGCTGGACATTGTACATACAGTACATGTACGTATATGTATACACTTTCGCTTAACGACCAATTTGGTTAACGACGGCGCGCTTGTCCCAATTGTCGTCGTTAAACGAGGAGTGGTTGTACTCATTTCTATAGTTAATATAAATTTGCCATTTTCCAGGTTTTTGATCTTTTCTCCATCTTTTCCAAGCTCTGTCTCTTCTATCTTTTGCCTTACTGCATCTTTTGTTCAACCAGCATTAAATGTACACTCTCTCTAGCTTCTGTCTTGGTACTGTACATGCCTATTCGGTATGCAGACAAAATGCCGATGGACATAATGTCAATGGACAAAATGTCGATGGACAAAGTGCCGACATTTGTTCAAGTAGGACAAAATGTCGACGGACATAATGTCGATGGACAAAATGTTGATGGACAAAGTGCTGGCATTTGTTCAAGTAGGACAAAATGTCGACGGACATAATGTCGATGGACAAAATGTTGATGGACAAAGTGCCGATATTTGTTCAAGTAGGACAAATGTCAAAGGAGTCAATTGTGCGCACAATTAGACGACAACGCAATGTAAATGAAGATGAAGATTTGATGACAACTACAAGAGGAGAACCTTTTTTGTTACACGATAGTGAGGACAAGCATTTACTCAACGTCTAATAATCTAAGAATGTTAGAAACCTATTCAACATGGCTTTGTGATGGGACGTTCGATTCTCCTCCTGTTGGGAATCAATTGTATACTATTCATGCCCTTGTTACAAATAACAAAACACTACCAATGGTTTATTGCCTTACAAGCAAAAAGGATGAGCAAACTTACGCGTTCATTTTTTATTTTTTGCAAGACCGCAATTTGAATCCAACCTCAATCAGTGTTGATTTCGAAAGATCCTCTATTAATAGTATAAGGGATATATTTCCAGATACTATTGTTTATGGATTTTTTTTTTTTTTTCAATGTCTGTGGCACAAAATCCAGTAATGCATTCATCATAAAGCAATTTCAAGCACTGGCATTTGTTCCTCCTGATTACGTATATACTTTTTTTGAAGAGCTTCTTGGTTCCCTAGCTGAAGAAATAGAATGTGTTCTCGATGAATTTCTGGTGTATTTTGAAGTTACATGGATAGGTGGAGTCCAACGTGGACGACGACGTAAACCCTGCTATGAAATGAAGCTATGGTCAGTTCATAGTTGTGTCGCAGATGACTTGCCACACACGAATAATGCACTTGAAGGGTGGCATAATACTTTTAACGGGAGAAAGGTGATTAAGCATTCATCTGTAGAAAAATTGGTTAACAAACTGAAAAAAGAACAGGCAAATACAGAAATGTTGACAGTGCAACTAACCAATGGGAGAGGAATCGGAAGGCACAACCTAAAATATGTTAGAAACACTGAAAGATTGAAGAACCCGGTCACAAACTTTGATCCTAATCAAGGGATACAGATTTTAAAAGCAGTTGCTTATAACTTGGAAAGCTTTTTAGAATGATGTTGTTTTAATAGGTAAATTGTGCATTCATTATATCTTTTGTAACACTTTTTAATTGATTATATAGTTGTTAATAAATTTGTAGCTCTACAACTGAGCCATCTTGTGATTCATTAAAATCAATAGACTGTCAAGTTTGTTTATTTTGGAACTACCATTTTAACCTGTATTATTATGAATGAATGACAGGAAACATATAGGGAGAGAGGTATAAAATTGGTGGCAAAAATGGCTCAGTGCCTGCATTAACAACTGGAATCATCTTACTAAATAAATAACTATTAAAAGTCGTTGTCGACATTTTGTCCTACTTGAACAAATGTCGGCACTTTGTCCATCGACATTATGCCCGTCAACATTATGTCCATCGGCAATTTGACCTACAACCGCCTATTCACCCTTTCATTGTAATTATCCATCAAAATATCCCATGTCTCTTCCATGTAAAAATTTTCCCAGTTTGCATTCTGGAAGATTTTCTTTAGTTTTGCAAAGTTTGTTGTAGATTAATCTCCCTTTCCTATGCTTTTCATTTCTCTCCATGTATATTTCTTCTTTTAGTTCAGTCTCTGTGAGTATATGGTCACTCTTTCCAATTGGTGTCTTGTATTGGATTTAGTATGTAGGGGATGGAATGGGTGGGAGTGGTTTTATGCCTTTGTTTTTTGGCTACCCCCCTTGTAAGGGGAAAAAAAAGCCTTTGATATAGGTATGTATGTTTTTGGCTACCTCCCCTGTAAAGGAGAAAAGCCATTGGTATGTATGTATCATAACCTAACCCTAACAGTTTGGGAGCATTAATGGTTAGGTTAGCTTAGTTTAGTTAATAATTTTTTTTTTACTATGACCTGAGTGTTGGCGCCTGCCTAAGTGTCAGTGCAGAGCAACAGCAGAGCACCCCAGACCTCCTCCTATCATCACATGTGTGTGAGGGGGAGATTCTGTAATTGATCCAATTCTTGGTATAACCTCATATTTTATTTTTCATGATACATTGATGACATTTAATTTGGCTTCTTACAAATTTTTCAGCACCATGTGACCAGCCTGAACAGTCGTGTGGTATGTTGGAGACCCAAACAGGACAACCATGTAGGAGGAAATCAAAGTGATATATTTCCCTTTGCAAGTATTTTGAATACAGAAGCAGGGATAGGCACCAGTTCATTATCATTTTTGTCTCAAGAGGTCTCTCAATGTGGAGTTTCAGCAACTGCATTACCCTATAACACTGGAGATTGTGCCGACAGCACTGGTCATCCCTGCATCTTGCCTTCTGCCCTGGGTCAGAAGCAGTGCTACAAGACACAGCATATCCACATCAAAGCCACTTCATTAAATCAGCGACCCCCCCCTCTTCCTCCCCTCATGCAAAAATGGAAAAGACTGGGAGAAATCCCTTCGGAGTGCTTCAATTTATTTTTCACACATACTCCCTCACCCATTCCACCTCATGCATCACAGCATTATCTATCCACAACCGTTCTCTATTCACCCCTATCTTCTGTCCTCTCCTTTCCTTCCTCAACAGACATTCCCCTGTTTCCCATTCCCAATGCCCCTTTTACCCCATCCATCCATGTAATCCTTAGTCACCCCCTCATGTTCACTCCTTCCACCTCTGCCTTCCACACCTCTTTTACTAATCTTTCTTCACTCATTCTTTCCATGTGTCCAAACCACCCCAATACTCTTTCATCAACCCTATCTCCAAACTTCCATTCTACCCCCATTCTCCTCCTCACCGCCTTGTTTCTCATTATCCAGCCTAGTAACCCCTATCATACTTCTCAGGCACCTTATCTCAAACACATTCAAACCCCTCTTCCTCTCTTATGTTCCATGTTTCTGCCCCATACAGTGCTGTCGGCACAATCACTCCAAACAATCTCCTCTTAGCATCCATTCCCAAATGTCTATTTCTCATTACATTTTTTAATCCACCAAGGCATTTACTCACTTCTCAATCAACATTCTACCTCCACTTCTCCCTATCCCACATTTACAGCTAAGTATCTAAAACTATCCACTTCCTCCAGTCTCTCTCCCTTAATACTGACTTCCAGTCTGCTGCCACTTTCTCCCCTTGTACATCTCATCATCTTTTACCCACATTGTAGCAGTGTGTCGGTGAGGAAAGTTGAAAAACGGGGTCTTGCTTCTTGAGTTTTATTGCAAGCGGATGTAAACAAACAAGCGACGTCTAGAACGTCTTCGTAACAGTAACTTAACAAAAACAAAAGATGTCTACATAGGATTCAATTAGATACACATGACTAAAAGTGCTGTATAGGATCTAAACCTATTACAAAGTATAAAACATATGAGAATCACATATATAAGGAATCTACAGCACCAGTATACAATTCTTTAACACCATTTTCATGTATATAAAAATAATAATAAGACAATTAATCTCAATTTACCACATCCCTTTTCCCTTATTGAAAAAGGAGTATCCATATGAACATAACTGAAACATTTATCTTTATAACACCACAATTATAGATTCAATCTATCAGGTGGTTTCACAACTCTGCTAGATCTTCTAACTGGTTGTGGACTTGGTACTTTCACAGCATTATCATCATTATCAACATGTACAGAGGAATTTTCATCAGCCTTATCGATTACTTCTGAACTAGTAGGACAGTGTCCTTGACCTGAAGAATACATAGTCACAAAAGGTTTACTGCTACCCGAGTTGTCTTTACGTACAGTGTCATTACTGGGAACAGTTGGTGTATATCTAGGCATAAGTTGATCAGAATGTCTTTTCCAAACAATGTTTCCAAAATCTTTTAACATCACTTTGTAGTTTCTCACACCTAGAACTTCAATTACTTTCCCTTCCAACCATGAATGACCTTTGCCATAATTCTTTACAAAAACAGCATCATCAATCTTATATTCAGACTTCTCAAACTTACACTCTTTTTCCATAACATTTTCCTTCTTATTTTGTGGTTTAATTTTCTCAATTATACCTCTGAAGTTTCTGTTAAACATTAGCTCAGCTGGAGCTTTACCTGTGGAACAATGAATTGAACGTCTGTAGTTATACAAAAATCTACAAATTCTGGTTCTGATATCACCTTCCTTAAATTTACTTAATCCTTCCTTAAAAGTTTTTACAGCTCTCTCAGCTAAACCATTAGATGATGGGTTATATGGGGCTGGTGTCATATGTTTTATTCCATTCTTTTCAAAGAAAGTCTCCATTTCCTCAGATACAAATGATGAGGCATTATCTGAAACTACAATGTCAGGTAACCCAAAATTACAAAAAGTTTTTCTCAGCATAGAAATTGTTACTGTAGATGTTGTTGACTTTGTTACATGAACATCCATAAATTTTGAGTGTGAATCCATAATCACTAAGAAATAACTTTCATTGATTGGACCTGCATAGTCCATATGGAGTCTACACCAAGACTTACCCGTCTCAGGCCATGATAAGGTAACTTCCTGAGAATCTTGAAATTTTTTAAAACAAATTGAACAAGCTTTAGTAACCTCAGATATATCTTGATCTAACTTAGGCCACCATATCCAATTCCTGGTTTCAGCCTTCATAGCACTGATACCATTATGACCTACATGCAGCTGTGAAAGTACACTACTTCTTAATTCAGCTGGTATAACTACTCTATTCCTAAATAGCAACACATCTTCATATATACTTAAATCTGCTTTAACTGCTGCATATTCAGAAATAACAGGATTATCAATCCACCCAAATTTAACACATTGGAAAACCTTCCTCAAAACAGGATCACTCTTTGTCATAACCTTAACCCTTTCATAGGAAATATTTTGCTCTTCCAAATTTTCAACTAAATTCACATATTCAGCAGGTGTATGTGAGTCTAAAACAGAATCTGATACAGGCAAACGGCTCAGGGTATCTGCTACAATGTTTTGTTTGCCTGATTTAAAACACAATTGGTAATCATACTGGGATAACAATAATGCCCAACGCTGTACTCTTGCGTTTGCATTGACAGGAATCTGTTTCTCACTACCAAATAAACCAAGTAGAGGTTTGTGATCTGTACGGAGCACAAACTTACGTCCAAGCAAAAAATATTTAAACTTAGTTACAGCGTACACTAACGCTAGAGCTTCTTTGTCCAACTGAGAATAATTTAGCTCAGCAGCAGACAGCTTTTTACTTGCAAAGTAAACTGGTCTTGGACTACCATTCATTTCTTGAATTAACACACATCCTACTCCTACTGGTGAAGCATCTACTTCAACAATAACATCATGTTCACCATCAAAATTGGCTAGTAAATCAGAGTTGACTAACTCTTCCTTAACAGTCATAAATGCTTTTGCTTCAACAGAAGACCACTTAAATTTTGCATTTTTCTTCAGTAAATCATACAGAGGTGCTAACACACTTGAAAAATTTCTTACAAACCTACAATAATAAGTTACTAGACCCAAAAATGATTGAACTTCACCTACAGACTTTGGTATAGGTGCATCTAAAATAGCATCAAGTTTCCTTGGTGAAGGTTTTATGCCATCACCTGAAATGACATATCCTAAGTATTCTAAGGAATTGGTATTCAGAACAGTTTTCTTTTTGTTAATAGCAACATTATGTTTCTGAAATACCTTCAACACTTTATCTAATCTCATATCATGTTCCTCTTTAGTCTCTCCTCCGACTAATATGTCATCTAAGAAGGCAACTACTCCATCTATATTCATCAATAATTGGGATATCAATCTTTGGAAGATGGCAGGAGATGATGCAAGTCCAAAGGGTAATCTTTTATATTTAAAAAGACCTTTATGAGTATTAATTACTAGCAATTCTTGACTCTCATCATCTACTGGCACCTGTAAGTAAGCATCTTTTAAATCAATCTTTGAGAATATCTTGCTTTTCCCAACAACAGCAAGGATTTCATCAACTTTAGGCCAAGGGTACTGGTCACATGAAATACTTTTGTTTAACTCCTTGAAATCTACACAGATACGCATTGACTTTTTGTCAGCTTTTAACGCTGGTACAATTGGAGCTGCCCAAGTACTAGAATGTACTGGTTCAATGATATTGTTATCAACTAACTCTTCTAAAGCATCTTCTACCAATTTTCTGTAGTGGTAGGGCACAGGCCTTGCTTTTTTCCAACTAGGTACAGCACCGCTCTTTAGGTGTACCTTTGCTACAACACATGAAATTGGCAATCTAGAATCAGCTGAAAAATTATCTAATTGTACCTTGGAATCCAAAACATTAACTCCTTCCTCTATACCTGTGAGTGCAATACCAATTTTAGGCATTAAATCTCTTCCACATAAGTTAGAGTTATTAGATTCAACTACATACAAACTTTGAATTACATTGTGACCATTATAAAATATATTTGCATAAACCTTACCCAAAACATGCAAATCATTATTACCATAAGCCTTCAAAATTTTATCACTAGGCTCTAGAGATAAATTTAATTTCTTAACCCAATGTAAGGTTAGAGTCGACACACTGGCACCACAGTCAATTTCATACGGCACATTATGACCTTCAATATTTATATCAACCTTGTTTCTTACTGGCAAAACCTTACCTACAACACTGTGTATAGGTTCATGAGAAATATCAACACTAACCACTTCTGGAAGGCTAGGTCGATCCACTAAATGTAACAATTGGTTATCATCACTACCAGTATCTCTCTCTTCCTGAGAAATTCCCTCGAAAACCATATTAGTTTTCTTTTTTCCAAACGTCTTCTTGTTGGTAAATTTTTCAAAAGATCCTTTCTGGGCACTGTGTGGCTTACCAGACACAGTCTTATCAAAACAGCACACTCGTTTTAGGTGTCCTCTCGTGTTACAAACTGAACAAGTTAGGTGCTTAAACCTACAGTTCTCACTTTTATGTGGATACCCGCAATGCTTACAACTTTCTTTTTTCTGACTATTAACATATTCAGAACTAACCCCCACTTTCCTCACTTCAGTAGTCGGGAGCTTTTCTCCAACGAAAGCTTTTTCCAAATTTAAAATTTTCTCTAAGGTGTCCGTTGAAGACATAGTTTTAAATCCAAATTCTCTGCAACTAAGTTCGGGAAATACACTTCAGTTTCAATAGCCATAAACAGTTGGTCTCTCACTCGGGCGTCGTATAAGGTCCCAAAGTTGCAATCTTTGGCTAGACTTTTCAAGTCTGCATACAAGTCTCTTAAACTTTCAACAGATTTTTTCTTTCTGTTTTGAAATTTAATCAAACTCTGATGATAGCTCGGTTTAACCTTGTAATGTGCTTCTAAAAGCTTCACTAAATCATTATAGTCTTTCTCATGTGGCAAATTAGGTGGTGAGCGAAGCTAGCGTGCTGTATGTTTCACTTCCTAATGATACTAATAAAGAATTTTTCTTCTTGTTATCATCAGTGACTCCATTGTATGCAAAATGAGCTTGCAGCATACTAAGCCATATCTCCCACTTAATCTTATTGGGATCAAAACAGTCAATCTTACCTGAGTTATTTGCCATTGTAATTCTACTTGTATTAAATCCAGTTTCCTATTGAAACAATTGATTCGTAGCCTGCTACACAAAGGCTATTTACGAATCCAGAGTGGCCAGGACGGTTCCAATGGGGTGAATGGGTGAGTATATCTTCATCCTTCGATTTCTCCACCATCAGAGGGAAAGGCAGCTATTTCTGTCTTCTAAAACTGAAATCAGTCCTTTGGCTCACTAAATCCACAAATCTTCGTCGCCACTGTAGCAGTGTGTCGGTGAGGAAAGTTGAAAAACGGGGTCTTGCTTCTTGAGTTTTATTGCAAGCGGATGTAAACAAACAAGTGACGTCTAGAACGTCTTCGTAACAGTAACTTAACAAAAACAAAAGATGTCTACATAGGATTCAATTAGATACACATGACTAAAAGTGCTGTATAGGATCTAAACCTATTACAAAGTATAAAACATATGAGAATCACATATGTAAGGAATCTACAGCACCAGTATACAATTCTTTAACCCCATTTTCATGTATATAAAAATAATAATAAGACAATCTCAATTTACCACACACATGTATCTTCAACTTCCTTCTTTTGCACTCCTTCCCAAACTCTGACACTAAATTCCTCAATCCCTCCTCTGATCCTGCTACAAGTGCAGTGTTGTCAACAAACAACAACTGGCTTATCTCCCACTTTTCTCCATTTTCTTTAACCATCTTCAATCTCCAACCCATTACTCTTGCATTTGCCTTTTGCACCACCCCATCCATAAATAAATTGAACAGTCAAGGCAACATAACACATCCCTGACAAAGTCCCACCTTGACCTCAAACCACATCAAGGTGGGACAAGCTCTACTACTCTCATAAAAACTCTTGACTGCTCTTAAAAGCTTCCAATCCCATATATCTGCAGTACCTCCCACAGTGCCTTCCTGTCATAAGCCTTTTCCAGATCTATAAAAGCCCAAAAAGTATCCTTACCTTTTCCTATAGCTTTCTCACATATCTGTCTTACTACAAAAATCTTATCCATGCAACCCCTACCTGTCCTAAACCCACACTGTTCCTCACCAATTACTCCCTCTGTTCCTCTCCTAATCCTCTCAATCAATACCCTCCCATAAGCCTTCCCAACTACACTTAAGGGACTGTGGGAAGTGCTTATAGGTGAACGTGTCATAAAAGTTGTTCAATTTCTTTGGTGAACTTATGTATACTTACTCTATCGGAAAGAGTATTATTGCATACTAAATTGTTTTAGTAACATGTATATATTATGTGTAGTTAATTTTTTCTTTCTTTTTATGATAGTATCTGTAATCATTGAAGTATCCATAGGCATAGGTAATCAGCCTACTATGTAGGAAATGAAAGATTAGAGTCTTGGGAACAACTTTATTAAGTTAGATTTTTTCCTACTCTCTTTTATTTTTTTATGATTTTTTTTTATTTTGAATAGTAGAAACTTCAGTGAAAATCTGCTATGATAAATTAAACAAAAAAATTAAGTTACTGTTTCCTTTGTTTTTTTCTAATCAAATTAAAGAATTACTCTTTCTCTTTACAAATTCGAAAGAATGAATGAAATCGGACAAAAAGAAACAGAGATTTAAACGCTATTTAAATATAAAAACATAAACTTTTCAGGAGAGGCATTTAAAGTTTAAAGGAGCGCACCGGCATTTAAAATCCTCCGGCCGCGTACTCACTCGTGACATTGTCTATTTTTTTTACGTTTCCGTTTAAAACTTTAAACAAAACTGAACTGGCTATCGAAAATTTGACTTTATTTCAATATACAGAATGTTTTTTCATGCAATGGGGTTACCAGATGTCGCCAATAATTTATCTATTTCATTTTATATATAAGAGCAGAAACGGAATTGAGCTGTAATATTTGGTCGAAGTGTTACAGCCATCATAGAGAATCTTTTGAATACCTGTTGGTAGAAAAAAAGATAATACGATCGCATGCATGACTGGTAGGCTAACAGATACGCGACAGGGCGACATCCTTTTTCCTTTAGCTTTGAAGAGATACTGAGATCCTTGTGGTGATTGACGATTAGTGTTGGGCATCTCCATACATATTAATTATAGTAAACAAAACAGAACTGGGTATCAAAATTTTGACTTTATTTCAATATACAGAATGTTTATTCATGCAATGGGGTTGCCAGAGGTTGCCAAAAATTTATCTATTTTATTTTATATATAAGAAAAGAAACGGAATTGAGCTGTAATATTTGGCCAAAGTGTTACCACCATCATAGAGAATATTTTGAAATGTTTACCTAAAATTCGTTAATTTTCCAGAATTTTTCGTGTTTTCGCGCCCTACAGTCCCTTAACAAACTGATCCTTCTGAAACTACTACACTTGCACTTGTCCCCTTTTCCCTTGTAAAGTGGAACTATACAGGCAGTCCTCCAGCACTCTCCCCTCTCTTAAACAAACATTAAACAACCTCATCAGCCAGTCCATCATCACTGTACCTCCTTTTTTTTTTTTTTTTTTTAGACATTCTACATGACACCCATCCAACTTGGGTGCCTCTTGGGGATTGGTGCCACCTGCATAGAGCTGGTGGCCAGGACTGGTTGCCACCGTTTGGCCCCCAACTCTTGGGGTTGGGGGTGGTCCCACGACGTACCAGAAGAGGCTGGATGACCACATTGTGAACAGCTGCCCAGGATGTAACGCTTCACCCCATACCATACAACACATAATGGAAGACTGCATTATACACAATCATGCATGCAAACAACACAACATACACTCTATAAAGGATTTGTGGGAAAACCCAGTTTCGGCTGTGACATTCCTTGGGGAGACGGGACTGCTCGGACAAACAGTCTAGGGAATGACAACAACAACAACTTGGGTGCCTTACTTGCCCTCATCTTAACAATTGCCTTTACCTCATCTTTCCTCATTTCTCCTCCATTTTCCTCACTCAATGTGGTGATTTTCTTAGCACTTCCCACTGCAACTACTTATCCCTCCCTGTCCTTCACATTTAGCACCTCCCTAAAATGCTCTGCCCATCTTTCTTTTACTGCCATCTCCTCAATTATCATCTCTCTGCACCTTTTACCTTTTTTTCTCTACTTGATTTGCCTCCTGTTCCTGTCATAATTTCTATCAAAATAATTTTTTATTTAAAATTTTTGTCATATCCTTACCCCATTTCACATCTCTTCTCTTTGCCTCCTTTATCTTATGCTTTACTTCTCTTCTCTTTTTCTTTGTACCTCTCATATGATTCTCTTGTCCTATTTTGTAACCAATCTGTGAAAGCTTGCTCCTCTTTTACAACCTTCTTTGTTTCTTCATCCAACTACTCACTACCCTTCCTTCTATTTCCTCCTGTCCTCCTTGTTCCACACACCATCTTTGCAGACCTTGCGACTACTTGAACCATCACCATTCCTCCCTCACTCCTAGTTCTATTCTATCCTTCTCTCCCTCCCATTCCTCTCTCAGCTTCTTCTTGTACTCCTTTTCTTTCTCATTTTAGTAGTTCGCTCTAAGCACCTCCCTACCTTCTGTCATTTTCCTCTTTCTCCATCTATCGTCCACTCTTAACTTACCTTCCACCAAAAAATTATCTGATATTCCCCCACTCTCTCCCTTTAGAAAATGTACATCCTTAACTCTTCCTACTATACTCCTAGTTACCACTATATAGTTAATGCTCTACCACCTATCCATCCACCACCCTCTCCTATGTGTACTTATGCTTGACTTTCTTCCTAAACACTGTATTTGCTATCATCAACTCTCTAGACACATCTTCACCATCAACTCTCCATTAGGATTTTTTCTGGAACTCCACACTTCCCAACTACTCCATCTATTGGTTCATTCTTACCCTAGGTATCGCCAACTCAATTGCATCACCAAGGCTGACCAGTACCCCTTTCCACATTTCCAAAATTTCCACTTCAAGCTCCACGGGAAGTAGGTGTTCTCTAAGATCGACCTCATAAGGGCATTCCACCAGATTCTTGTAGAACCATAGAATGTTCAGAAAACAGCCGTTATCGCTCCCTTCAGCCTTTTCGAGTGGAGAATGATGTCATTTGGCCTCCGCAATGCCGCCCAAACATTCCAGCAGTTTATGGATCACGCCCTCAGATACTTCAACTACGTCACCCTCTACATCGATGATATACTGGTGGCCTCTGATAATTATGACCAGCACTGCCACCATCTTTGCCTCTTGTTCCTCCAATTGCAGGATTATGGCCTCAGGATACACCCATCAAAGTGCCTTCTAGGAGTGCCATTACTCGACTTCCTCGGACACTGTATATCAACAGAGTCTCTCTCCTCTTCCTCAAAAAGTGGACACCATCATCAACTTCCCCCAGCCATCATCTGTCAAAATGCTGTGCCAATTCCTAGTGATTGTCAATTACACTGTACAACAAATTTCAAGTTCAAGAAAAAAACATAGGTTTATTAAATTCAGTATGCTAAACTTGAATTTGATAACAAAAATTTCATATGTCACATGTTCCCAATGTGCAACAGAACCACTTTTGTGCTGTAAAGGATCCATCTATGAATAGCCTCCACTCATTTAGTTCATAGGTCAGCTCAAGGGCATTGAATAGGCCTCTAATATCATTACAATAAGTCAAGTTGTTTTCCAAAGTGAAGAATTGCTGTAGATCTGCAGAACGCTTCCTATATGATAGGCGAGTGAAGAGTGATAGGCGAGTGAATAGTGTACTCTATTGATGAGTGACGCCTACTGGCGACTAGCGTGGGTACAGTGGGTAGGCACGGTAGTGGTGCCTGCCTGGAGCCCAACTTATCCTACATCCCCCTCCCAAGACAATTAAATGTACCATATGGTATATAACAAAACTAGCAATGCGTCGTCGTAGAACTTCCGGGATCACTAATCGCACGGCGCCTTGGTCGTATGTGTACGTCACCAACCCGTGTGACACTGCCAACCTCTCCCTGACGGCATAGTACTGCCGAAGGCTGGTCAACTCTTGTGCTCGGTGAGGATGCCAATCGCCTGCTGTCACCTTAGCCACTAGTAGCTGGTAGTCTGGATCATCTGCAGCTGCCCGCACCACCGCTGCATTATCGAGTACGATAGAGTCAGCGACATCGAGCGCGGCAACTGCTGCTGCTGCCACAGCGGCCTCCATGTCATTTGAATCCTCTTCGTCCCCAGCCTCTGGTGGTGCACAGAGCGCAGGATAGCGGGACAAAAAGTCTGCTGCACAGTTCCGCTTCCCGGGCAGGTACTTGATCTGAAATCGGTAAGGAAGGGTTTTTTCCTTCAAGGAGAATAACCTTGGGTTCACTATGTCTTTCAGCGCCCTGTCCCCAAGAAGCTTGACTAGCGGGCGATGATCAGTGACGATCAGGAGGTTGGGGCATCCGAGCAGGAACAGGCGGGCCTTACGGAGACACCAAGCGACCGCCAACGCCTCCCCCTCTACCGGAGCGTAACCCGCCTCCGCAGGTGTGAGGTGGCGGCTGCCACAAAGTGCGAGGCGCCACCCACTCTTGCAGCAGAATGGACTCTCTCTCATCGGGCACTGACAATGCTGCTGCAGCACCACAAACCCGATGCCCACCTTACTCCAATCGGTAATCACCGCTGTGGGCTTGTTCTTATCGTAATAGGTTAGGCCCTCCTTAGCAAGGCTACAGATAACCTCCTTTGCCTGCTGGAATTTCTCTTGCAGATTTCCATCCCAGTACACCTTCCTGCCTTGAGGTTTCCGTAGCAGCTCACGAAACGGCTCCATAATTGGTGCAGTAGCGAGGAAAGGTGCCATTTGATTGACGAACCCATGCCAGGAGCGAACGTCCGTCAGTGATGGCTCCGCAGGCATACTGAAGTTCCTGATGGCAGCCAGTCTTTCGTCTGTCGGCTTGTAACCCGACGAAGTCCACCTCTCTCCTTCCGAACTTGAACTTCTCGGGTTTGAGGGTCACTCCTTTCGTGGCGCAGGTTTCAAGGAAGTTATACGTATGCCAGAATGCGTCCTCAACGCTAGCGTCAAACAGTAGGGTGTCGTCAACACACTTCACTTTTCTCTGAATCCCTGCAATGGCCTCGTCAAACCTTCGAGTGTAAGCGTCGGGGGCGGCACAGTGACCCATGGGGGTCCTGCAGTATCTGTAACGGCCCCAGGGTGTGATGAAGGTTGTGAGTTTCTTACTGGCTTCCTGAAGCTCGACCTGGTGAAAGCCCCAATGTGCGTCCGCGATGGTCTTGTATGTGTGGCGCGGGATGCCGGATACCATGTCAAATGGTGTAGGGGTGTGATGGGTCTCCCTTCTGCATGCAGCGTTGAGCTTTTGGTAATCAATGGTGCGCCTAGGTTGACCTGACTTCTTAGCCACAACTACCATTCTCGCGCACCACTCCGTGGCCTCCCCCACAGGCACTGGCTCTATAATTCCCATCCTGACGTCGTCGTCGAGTTGCCTCTTCACCTCTGCCTCCCAGTGTCTAGGTACCGAGGCCGGTGTGTGACATGCGTAGGGCTTGGCGTCTGGAAGCAGGTGGATGGTGTGCGGTTCACCCGCCATTGTTGGAAGGGGACTTCTGTCTGTGTTAAATGTAGATCCCGAAAAATGACAGAGGAGCCATTCCTCCAATCTGGACACGTTTTCTTCAAGGGGGGGAAACGGAGGGGAGGATGGGCGTGGGTGCATGGTGTCAGCTGACTGCGTGGCAGCGTCGCCAACGCCGCCAATAGCCGCTCCTGCGACGACAGTGTGATGAGGGAAGGTCTCATGCACCAGTCCCAACTCCCTGCACGCCTGTAGCGATATGTAGCACTGTGTGGCTGTCTTCACCACAAAAATCTCCTGCAGTGTCGACTTGTCACCATACTGCAGTCGACAGGGAAAAGAGCCCAGAGGTTGCAGCTTGACGTTCGCCACATCTCGCAGTCCTCCCCGATGTGTCAGCGATGCTACCTTGACGCCCAATGAAGTCAGTAACTCCAACCCAGCCACACACACCTGAGCTCCCGTGTCAGGTACTGCCTGGATTTTTGCGGATTTGTTCTTCCCTTTCGCATGACTGACCGTCACCCAGACGCGTGGTTGACTTCGAGCTGCGTCTGCAGCTGCAATCACGATGCCAGACGCTTCCAGATCTTCAGCTGCCGCTGCTGCTGCTGGTTTCACTTTACTCCTGCACATTTTCTGCACGTGCCCAACTCTACCGCAGCTGTGGCAGGCTAGTGTCTCCGCGTAACACAGCCCTCTGCCTTGCTTGTGTTTTAAACCACAGTTGCCACAGCGTTTCAAAACCTGCTGCTGTTGGCGGGCTGCCTGCGGCATGCGAGTGGGTTGTTGGTGGCGGGCTCCAGCTACCTGAGGGTAGGAATCTGCTTGTGCGTCTGGCAGCGGCGTCACCCCAGCAACCGCGGCCAGATTTTCCCGCCCGAAACTCCCGCCCAATGTGTTATGGCGGGCGTCCTTTTGTGCCGCCTCGAAGGCAACACAGAACCTGCGTAACGAATCCACATCATTGAAGGATTCACACTGACGAAATACTTCCTCTTTCAACCCCACACTATGTAACCCACACACTAGCTTACGGAGGAGCATGTACTCAGAAAGGCTACACTGACACTGGGGACACGAAAACTCGCAATCCGCCGCACACTGTGTGGAACGAGTAAAGTAATCACTTATGGACTCACTGGGTTCTTGCACCGCCGAGAAGAACTTGAGCCACTCCGCCGCCTGGTTGGACGCCTGCACGGCCATGCACCCAATAGCGTCCAGTGCTCCTTGGATGGAGAGAGCCTCCCATTGCTGCGTGGTGAATCTAGAGTCCAAAGAGCGTTGTAGGGTCGGCGTGCAGAGGAGACGGATATGAAGGACCGCCTCAGCAGGTGCAAAGTCGCTGAGGGTCAGCCAGTACTCCATGGAGCGCCTCCAGGATCGGAAAGCTGCCGTGGACATACCTACGTCACATTTCTCGGGTGCTGAGGACCGAGGAGCCGATGAGTGGTGTCTGGGCTGTGCCGCTACCTGGCGTTGCAGGGCTGTGATGGCTTCCGACTGTGCTAAGAGAAGCCGATGAGCTTGCCCCAGGGCTGCGGATGCTTGAGGGGACCCACGGCTGGACCGTGGGGTCTGAGCAGGTAGCCGAAGACGACGTCCGGCCATGTTGAGTGCGTAGGTCGTGAACCGGTCACTGCGCCATATATGATAGGCGAGTGAAGAGTGATAGGCGAGTGAATAGTGTACTCTTTATTGATGAGTGACGCCTACTGGCGACTAGCGTGGGTACAGTGGGTAGGCACGGTAGTGGTGCCTGCCTGGAGCCCAACTTATCCTACACTTCCTAAATATTGTAATTCGAGCATCTTCATCCAACAGGTTCCATTGTTGCAGACGTGAGGCCAGGAGTTCACTCTGTTGCTTAGTAAGTGTTAGATCAAGAACTAGATCATTGAGTTCCGGTTGGGTGATGAGGTGTGGTTTCTTGTCAGATGCAAGCTGTGTCACATATGTTGTATCTTGAGATTCTGAATAATCTGAGTTGCTTGTGCTATCGCTTGGTAGTTCAGAGTGCGGCTGTACTGGTACAGGAATATCACTTGAATATCGAACTGGGCGAATGGGAGACTGAAGACCTGGATACATGAAAGATTTCTTGCCTTTTCTGTTGCAACCTGCAGAGAAATAAATTAAAATCGGACTTTAAATGGGTATTATTGGTTGTGATCATGTGCATGTTGAGGGATAACATACTTGCACCTGTTTATATATACTAAATATTTAATATCTGAACAAATTTGGACGAGATTATAAAAACAAAAAAAAAAGTTGCATCTATAGTTATAGATGCTTTTTATATATATATATATATATATATATATATATATATATGTATATATATATATATATACATGTATATATATATATATATATACTCTCGTCCAAATTTGTTCAGATATTAAATATTTAGTATATAAAAACAGGTGCAAGTATGTTATCCCTCAACATATGTGCATCTATCTTATTCAAAGAGGCATTAGACAGAGTATAAAAATAAACAAGTAATTGACCAATTTAGTCACTGTCAGATGCTGCAAGCCTGCAACAAGTGTAGATACTGTATATGGGCCAGTATAGCTATTGGCTGGCTACCTTACAAAATTTACCATTTATCTTAGCATACTCTTCAAAGATTAAACACTCCAATTTCCCATAGTGACCCTGGACGTTGCCTAAACATAGATCCGCCACTTGGACAGTGGAAAAGGGGTTAACATAGTAATGGGGGGAAACTGTTGTACTCCCTGCCACCCATCAAGGCTCAGAGCTTACTTTCTACCTGACTTTTTGCTCACTATCCCTTAACTTTAACCTACAATCATACATAAGTCTTTGAGGTTCCCCACTGTGGGGTCTGCTGTAGGCTATAAACCTGTATAGGCTGTATTGAAATAATGGTAGTTTTAATGTTGGGACACTACTCACAGGTGAAGGACCTTTTCGATTTATAGTAACTTAAACTTTGGCATGTGTATTTAAGCGATTGTTATCTTAGCCAAACAATAAACATTATCCAGATGTGGTTTCAGGAGGAAGATTGTCGATTCTTGCGTTGGATGGCAGTGACCGCCATCCAACGCAAGCTTGACCGCCACGTGCCACATTCACGCGCACACTCGAAGCTGTGCTTCATCAGAAAGTTCATTGCAATCATGTGAAGCCAGTCAGTGTTATTGACTGCGACGCATCCATACATTCCCTGCTAATTGGAATGCTATCCATTGGTATTTTCCTATAGCAACATATAAGGCGTGAAGAAGCAGGTAAACTACTATGTCACGCTGGGGAAAAAAATGTGTTTATATTAATGTATGCATTTTTCCATGGCACATAATACATGTATATGCAATTTCTGTATTCCATATATGATATTGGCTAAATGTGCAAAAAGTCCTTGTTGGCAAAGCGTCTATTAGCTAAGTGTCTATTGGCTGGTTCCATGACAAATGCTCACAAGGCAAATACAAGACAACTGCCCACACCCATAACTGAAAAAGAGACAAATGTTCACACTATTATTTATTTATCTCAAATATATCTTGAGATATGGAAATAAAAGTACAAAAATGTAATACCTTTGTTATCCAAGGTTCTTGTGAGTAATTCAAGCAGTAACTTACAGACTAGACTTGAAGTACTTCGAGCAATTTCTGTTATTATTTTCAAGGGAACAGTTATTTGAGCAGCTCACTATTAGATATGTGCCGAGTACATTGTGCAGTTTCTGTATCGGGTAAACAACCATTTTGGCCATATATTAGTATGTCATGATTGAAGATTGCAGAACACTAGAAGAGTTCCTCATCACTAGGACAGTGCATCCGTCTGGAATAAAGACTGATAACCTAAGTGGATCCATAAATTTGATACAGTAAATACTGTGAGACTGTAATTATATTTAAAAGGAGTAATAAGTAAAAGTGTGCTAATGATAAAGATTAGATTATATGATACTGTAAAAAGCTGCAAGTATTGTGAAATAAAGATTTGTTGAGCAAACACTTGTGGTTTGTTATATATTTGCAGTCTAAATATATAGTGTTCCCGTGTTGTGCTCTGGTATCGACAACCAAGGAAGAAGGAGCCTGAAGATATATGTGGGTAATCTGATCTCTTGTAGTCACCAAATGAGTATATGGCAAGTCTGGAGCTCGAGGTCCTCAATCGCTGAGACGATCGATGAGGCTGTTCTGCCTTCGGTTGGCAAAAGGCCGGCCTTTTTTTTTTAACCCCGTGGTGGGATCACGGACGGGTCCCGTTGGAACGTCTTGCCTTCTGATTGGCCGCCTTCCCTTCTGCTGTGATCCTTGCGATCGAGCTGTGAGCCTTGTCAAGTGGGTACGCCTCCGCTCGTGTTGGTGACGTCATCAGTCTGGGTTGGACCGGCCAGGGAAGCAGACATATCCGGCGTCGGCGGCTGAGACGTCACCATAATATTCACCCCCCCCCCTCTTTCTCTCTCTCTCTCTTTAGAAGCGAGCAACGCGGAGGGTAAGGAGTCGCACTAGCGGAGTGGGAGTAGCGGGCAGGCCTTCTGACCTGATGGCCGGAGCAGGTGATCGTCCCGTCGAGCGAGTTCTCTGGAGAGGATGGGCCAGATTATGGAGAAGGGGACGGCGGCCGGCTGTAAGCGTGGTCGTGGTTTTGACGAGAGGGTCCTGGCTGAGCATGGAGCTGTAGAGATAGACGGGTAGGTGAGTCGGGTAAAGGTAAAGTCGAAATTGAGTGCGGAAGGAAGGTAATGTGTTGAGGGTTTGGGGAACACTTGTGGTGGGAGGAAAAGGTGGGTTGGCTTGATGTGGACTAGTGGCAGGGATATCTTGTAAGAGGGAGAGGTGGGAAAAGAGTTGGGTTGGAGAGGAGGGAGGTAAGCTGGTTTGAGCCTGTCAGTGGAAATGCAGTCTGGCTTTGAACCTCGGTTAATGAGGAAGTGTTTAGCTGACCTATTGATAACTTTGTAGGGTCCATCATACAATCGTCCATGGTGGCGGGGGACGGGTGTTGGCAAAGGTCACCTTGAGTAGGTGAAGGATGGCGTGTCGGTCGGGGTCGCCGAAAGCAGGGGTGGCTAACTCCCCAGGAAGGCGAAGGTCCTCTGCATCCACTAACTGGGATGGAGTTGCTGTCGACCCTGGGAGTGTTGCTGATGGAAAGGAGCACCAGAGGGAGGGCACCGGCCCAACCATATAAGGGTTGCTGTACTTTTAGTGACGGCGTTGGAACCTTTCCACGAGTCCATTAGCTTGTGTGGTACGCAGTGATCCTGTTGCGGTTGGTGCCAAGGAACTTGAGTCTGGAACAGAGGTCAGATTCAAAATGGGCGCCCCTGTCGGTGATGATGGCGTGAGGTGCGCAGAATCTGGATACCCAACCTGAGAGGAAGGCACAGGCAGTTGTTTCAGCAGAGATGCCAGGGAGAGAAATTGCTTCCGGCCACCTGGTGTACCTGTCGGTGCAAGTGAATAGGTAACGCGTGCTACGAGAGGGAGGTAGGGGGCCCACAATGTCCACATAGACCGATTGGAAGCGTTTTGTGGGTGCGGGAAAGCGATGGAGTGGAGCATGGACATGGCAGGTAACCTATGACGACTGGTAGGTAAGGCAGATACGGGTCCATTCTCTGACGTCTTTGTTGATTCCAGGCTAGACGACGCGATCCGTGAGGAGACGTGTTGCCCGAATTCCAGGATGACTGTGGTCATGGAACGTTGAAAACACACCCTTGCAATGACAGGCCGGGATGTATGGTCGGGGTTTGCCTGTAGAGATGTCACACCACACTGGAGCGGGAGTATTGTGGACCTGCAGGGAGGATGTGTTATTCAGGTGGAGATGATTGAGTTCTCCGTCGTTAGTCTGGGTAAGACATCAGCAACATGGTTATCTTCTCCCTTAATGGATTTGACGTGAGTGGCAAACTGGGACAAGAATGACAGCTGCCGAAAGACTCCTCTCGATGAGTGGTGGTCAGATACCCTGTCCAGTGCGTTGGTGAGAGGCTTGTGGTGAATGGACGCCCTTTTAGAAGGTAGAGAAAGCTCTTGACGGCCGAGACAATGGCCAGAAGCTCTCTATCAAATGCACTGTAACGCATTTGGGAAGTGTTCAGCCGTTTGGAGAATGTAAGAGGCAGGTAGTTTGAGGTAGAGGGGTAGGTGGAAAAAATATTCATTTTATTGCCTGGATGTTTTGAAACAATGGCCGATAGGAAGTGCAGAGTTGCATATTCTCGCTTACCGTCTGATGTTTTGCAAACATAGGGTATCAATAGAGTGCTGATATGACGAAATGTAAACATTTAAGCCACGTTCCGCTTGCGACAGAATTGCTTGCGTAAACAGTTTTGCTTGAGACAGTATAACAGTCTGATTGGAGAAAAAGGTGGAGGAGGAGAGAAATTATTGGTGCACGGAAGCAAAGGCACGCCCTTAAAGGGTGGCACTTATTTGTAACGTTCAAAGTTATTGGATGGATTAGTGGCGTCGGAGCAGACTTAGCTTAGTGGATGTACAAGGATCCCAAGCGGGAGTCCCTTGGTGTAGTTTTAATAACTAAGTGTAAATAATTGGAAGAAAACTATATCTCCGTTTTAATTCACCCCATCAAGAAACATTACGAACTGGTTATAGAAGATTTGGTGAAAACATACTTAAGAGAAGAAAGATGCATGGGGCCTACAGATGAATAACATAAGTGACTAAGGTGTTAGCAGTGGAACTAATAGTGGTGGCAGCGGTGGGATGAACTTCCTCCGAAGTGATTAAACGAACACCTCCGAAGAGAATACAAGACTGAGGGCAAGATAAGTCTATGAGTGTACTAGGTACAGCGAGCTTTGAAGAACGAGGGACAAGCCACAAGCAACAGTGAACGACGATATCCAACGAAGGTTGATGAAGTACGTAAGGAAGGCTAACTATAGAGGCAGTAAAGTCAAATAAACTTACTGAAGGTATGAGTAACACTAATAGTAACGTGCGTAAGCACGAAATATATACCTCAAATATGAACATTCCTGAATTCACTAATGATGAAAACACCTCAGGGGTTAATAAGTTTATTACCATAATAGATACATTAATTGTAAGAAAATATAAAATGAAAAAAGGAAAATGGAAATTTTAAAGGAGAGTGTAGATCCTGAGAAAGGTAGAGCTAGGTTTATCATAAATTTCCAGCAAATGGAATATATCAGCCAATATGAATCCTATAAGAAAGCATTTATTAAACATTTTATGTCAAAGTATGATTAGGATCCTATCAGGTCTTTGGTTAGAATTATCAAAGAAGTTAGAACAAGTTAATCAGACACAGAACACTTACCTAGATTAGATAGATGGTCAAAAGACACGAATTCTATCTTGAAAGATTCAGATTGGATAGATCTAGTGACAAAGTGAAAGTTTCTCAGGTAACAAAATTGATCACATGTAGATTGTTAACCAAAAATTCTGATGATTTAACGGCAGAAAAGTTATATAAAGGTCTCAAGTCAAATATGAATTTAGGGGAGGTAGATTATCTAATGCGAGGGTACAGTGAGACTAAAATAATAAATCCATATGTGATTACAGTGGGACAACAGAAGAACTCTAGAAGTGAGTATAAGAAAACCGAATTAGGGCATAGACAAAGTTAGAAGTCCATCCAGGGATACTAGAATTGTATGTTTTAATTGTAATACTTGGGGGGCATAAAGCACAAGAATGTTATGAAATTATTTGTAGAAATTGCAAATATGAGGGTCATGATGAGTATCAGTGTAGAAACCCACCTTTCTGTGTGTATCATAAAAAGGACATTGAGCAAATTAATGTAGAAATTCTCGTATGCACCCCGAAACAAGAGGAAAACCCCCAGACACAGAATAAACCAATATTCTAGAACTCCCTATATATATACAAATAGTATTGTGTTAAGGACAAGGGTGAAAGAAAAATCCATCAAAGATAGTCATAAACTGACAATTACAATTGGAAGGACTTTTTTAGGACCTCTCATTGCTGATAGAGTGTTCAGTAAACCTATTCAAATATTTATTGATACAGGATCTGTACTTAATGTTATAACTAGTAGAATTTGAAACCAGGAGTGAAAATCTTGGAACCAATCCATTACTCATTGCAAGAAGTAACTGGAAATCAGCTAAAAACATTAGGTAAGGTTGAACTAGAAGTCATATACAAATGAACATTTACACATCCCAGTGATAGTTGTAGAAGAATCTGTTTTCCAGGAGATTTATTAATGGGATTTGCAACTATGAGAAAAGAGAACATGGTGATATGTCCTGCTGACTTAGGGATCTTAGTGAAATCACAGTTAATCCCATATTTAAATCAACCAGACTTAAAGACCAGTGACAGGAATCAATGAATCCCTAGACATAGATAAAGATAACATTTTTACTTTAGATAACGAGGCCGAGCGGTCCAGACCAACAGAAAGTAAAGCCACATATAGTGAACCCAACTCAGATATTGAAGAAATCCCAGAAATTACTAATTCATCAACTACAAATGAAGCCTTGCAAATTGTGGATGGTGGCATAATAAAGTCGACATTATTACACTCCAGAGCAATTAACAGGGTTGAAGTGCAGTTGAAAGGAGTCACTGTAGACTGAAATTTTAACCATCCCAGAATCAATTAGATTAAAAGGTTTGAAATTGGACTCAGGGATTTATAAGTCAAATAAGAACATGGTAGAAATATTAATGATTAATACTTTGAATAAAGATATAGTTTTAAGGAAAGGTACACAAATAGGATGTTTTCAGGTGTGTACAAAACCGATTAAGATTTTAAATAGTACTAAGGAGGTGGAATTACCAATTTCATCAATCTGTTCAGTTCAGGAAGAAATAGAGTTAGGAAAGAAATACAAGAATCAACTAGAACCTACTAATTGCCCTGAGTTGGATGAAAGCTCAGTTGCTTTGCTTGTGAACCACAATAAAGCAATTGTTTTGCTGGGGGACGCCTTAGGCAAAACAACTGTTTTAAAACATCAGAATAAATTAAAACCAGGAACACAGCCTATTTACATACCTGCCTACAGAGTTCCTCACTCTAAATTAGCAATAGTAGATAAACTGACCACTGAAATGTTATCGCAGGATATTATTGAAAATAGTAAAAGTGAGTGGAACTTCCCTTTGATTCTAGTTCCAAAATCAGATGGTACTGTGCGCCCAGTTATTGATTATAGGGAATTGAATAAGCACACCATTCGTGACAGGTAACCATTACCAGAAATAGGGGACATTCTTAGAAGTTTGGGAACTGAGAATAGATATTTTAGCTCTATGGATTTCAAATCTGCTTTTTGGCAAATAGAGTTGCATGAAGACTCACGAGAGTTCACAGAATTTTTTACTCCAATGGGACATTATGAGTTCAAACTAATGCCATTTGGGTTGTGTAATAGTCCATTCATTTACATGAGATTAATGAATACAATTCTAGATGGGTTGTTAGGAAACACTGCCAGTGTATTTCTAGATGATATTTTAGTAGTTTCCCAGACAGCGGATGAGCACTTTAAGAAATTAGATTTGAAGTTCTTGCAGGATAGTGTTATTTATTTGGGACATAAGATAGACAGACATGGACTTAGTACAGTGAATTCAAAGGTTGACGCTGTCAAAAAATTTCCAGACTATGAAAAAGAATTTATTCTTTGCACTGATGCATCTGACATAGGATTAGGAGGAATACTTATGCAAGAGAGAAATGGAACTTTGAAACCAATAGCTTACACATCAAGACTTTGTAATAGCGCAGAGATAAACTATATAACAGAAAGAGAAACATTAGCAGTGATATATTCATTAGAAAGTTTTAGAGATATGATATTGGGATATCCAATTAGAGTGTGGACTGATCATACAGCTATTCAGAACTTATTTAAGCATAAGAATCTTAGGGGCAGACTCGCTAGATGGTTTGCGGTACTTCAGTGCTATTAAGTTAAATTTTAATATATTCCGGGTAGAATGTTGAGGCAGATGCACTTTCTAGAAACATTAGCCAACCAATGACAGGGTTGATTAATTTTGTTTGTAGTGTAGAGGAGTTTGTAACCTTAGATGAGGAAATGCTAATAAGAGAACAGAGGGATGATAAGACATGTGACTCATTAGCCAAGTATTTAATGAAACCAAGAGGAAATCCTCCAAAACTACCAAAGGGGTATAAGATGGAGGAATTTCATTTGACTAATGGACTTTTGTATAGAAAAGTTATAAGTGGGAAAGATATTTCTAGAGGTCTAGTAAATCAGTTGGTAATACCACAAACTCTTGTAAAAGAGATATTGGAGTTACTTCATGATAGTGATTTTAGTTCACATCCAGGGAAGGATAAAACTTATAGACAAGCTCAACTTAAATACTTTTGGCCAGGTATGAAGAAAGATATATATGATTAGAAAATTGTATAAAATGTGTTAAGGTGAAAGGAAATACACCAAAACCTGCTCCTATGTTTACCTATCCCATTCCACAGAAACATTGGGAAAGAGTTCACATAGATACATTGGAGTTACCTGTGTCTGAGAATGGATATAAATATGTATTTGTTGCCTTTGATTATTTTTAAAGATTTTGTATTTTACAACTCATTCTAAGAAAGCTGAAACTATTGCTTTAGTAACTATAATCAGATAATCTGTAATTTCACTACACCTAATATCTTAGTTTCAGATAATGGAACTGAATTTAATAACAAAATCTTGGAAAAATTATGTAATTTATTTAAGATAAAGTAAATATTCTAGTGAATCGTCCACAAAGTAATGGAGTTGTAGAGAGGTTAAATAAGAAAATTATTACATGTCTTAGAAGTATGATAAGTCCTCATAGTATAACTTGGGATACTTGGATTCCTTGTGTTAAATGTACTCTGAACAACCAAATCAACGTAGCAACAGGTGAAACACCTCATTTTATTATTTTTGGGGAAGACAAAACTCTTCCATATGAAATCTTGACTGCAAAGCAGAAACCTATGTATAATATAGATGATATCTCAAATAGGATAAATACTTTTCAAAGTATTCACCAGAGAGAGTATTCACAGAGATGAGAAAGCAACAACACAAAATAGCACATAAACTAGAATTAAAAATAGGAGAATTAGTCATGGTCAAACTACATTCACCCTATAATAAACTTTCACCAAGGTACTCAGGTACATATAGGGTAACTGATTCTGCAGAAGATAGGGAAGAATAAGCCATCTAGATGATATGAAGAAGGTTAGATTGCAGTTTTCTGAAAATGACTGTTGTGATACCCTCTGTATCAATTTTAATGAATCAGAAGAGTATAGGGAATATTTTGATAAAATTTTATGTGAATTGAATATTAATCTTGATACATCTTACAGATGAAGACTGCCATTTTATTCTTGATATACTTTGTGAATGCCCTGGACTGGAAACCAATTTGTTCTGGAGCATTGGTACAACATCAAGGTAACCTAATAATGGTAGACAATCTTATTAGGATATTTCTTGATTACAAAAACATAACTCTTATTAAAGATAATGTTGACTCCTTGAGAGTGAATTTGAAATTATTAAAAGAGAACATTTCCAGTAAAAATGTTCAAAAGAAACTTGAAAATAAGATAAAGGAGATAGAACATAAACTTGATGTCATAGATTCAAATTTCAAAAGAAATGGTAGACAAAAGAGAAGTATGTTAGTGGTGGCTTTAGGAGCTCTTGCTGGATTGGGAATATCCAATTTTGCCTTCCTTGCTGACTTAAAAATTTCTATGAATAAATTGAATGAGAAGGTTGCAAAAATTGATAATTTACAAACAAGTGTAAAGAACATTGAGGAACTGATCTCTGAAATTACAGATAATTTAGAGAATCTCAGTTTAAAACAAAGTGAACAGGAGCATACAATACTTCTTTTCTTATTACTTAATACTATGCATTTGAAATTATCTGAGATGCAAATTCAGTTGGAATCTTTTGTGCAAGATTTAGTTCTAGCAAATTCTGGTCAACTAACATCTCTTCTCCCAATACCTCAACTTATAAGAATAATTAACTCAGCAAAGAAGGATTGGAACTTTAAACCTTTCTTTGATGAAGCTAATGTGGCATTCTATTGCACTTTATTAACTGCATATTTAAATGTTTCCTCAGTACGTACATACATACATACATATACCAAGGCTTTTTCCCCCTTCCAAGGGAGGTAGCCAAAAAGGGAAAGGCATAAAAACACTCCCACCCATCCCATCCCCAAATACACTCCAGTGATAATAGAAATTCCTTTTTCTTCTAGTTATAGATTTAATCTATACAAATTGATACCCTTCCCTGAGGAGGTAAATGCTTCATTATATGAAGTGGATGTTCCAGTTGTAGATCCATTCAACTACATCCTTTCTGTAGACAACCTAAAGGAGAGTATGATGTCTAATGATAAATTAAATGATTGTAAAATAGTTGATAAGAGTCTTTATCTTTGCCATTCTTCTCTTTTTGTGTTTCGTGAAGCTTTGAAAAACTCTCATGAAGCTTCTCTGGTTAGAAATGTGTCTGTGATGAATAATTGTCATTACAAGAAAATTTTGGTAGACCAGATTTCTCATAGTAACATACAAGGTGTAGTAGTTTTAGTTCGGAACAACGGCAGAACAATTGAAGATCAACAGAAAATATCTAATCTCTTTCTTTTGGTAATTAGCCACAAGGTGCGATACTAGAAGTGTCACATGAGAAATATGGGTGAAGCTCGGACTAAGGCCACAGCTTAGTGGACCTTATGGTTGTAGCTGGACGTGGAGCCTAACGTCAGCGAGGCGGTAGCAGATGATGACGGCGAGGCTCGATGGGACAGCTAGAAGACTGGACGAGGAGATGTAGTTGTGCGCTGGTCGGTCTGGTCGGTACTGTTCTGGAATTCTGGAATTCAAGAAAAGACCACCTCGCTTGCGCGGGATCGGGTTTTGTGGGAGGGGAAGAACGTCTGTTAGAAAATGAAAAGATAGTAGTGTATAAAAGAGGGCTATTGCCACCGGGCGAATCGCGAGCAATTAGGGGCTAGATTGTTGTCATGACATAGGAGGACTTGACCAGGAGCTTGGAGGGAAGCGCCCGACGCCGGAGGTTAGGAGGTTGGGATTACCAACGGGGTTACCAACGGGGTTAGGATCACCAACGAAAGTTGAGAAAATGGTAGGAGGCGTAGTAGTAGAGAAAGGGGGAAAAACGGAAAAATCTTTAGTGGGAGGTAAACTGAAATGAGAAGATGTAGTATAAGAGAAAGTGTGAAAGGAAGCGAATTTTAGTCGAAGAAAAAGGAAGTGTATATGTTTGTGCGTGGGATGCGGCTATGTTCGTGAGAGGTGTATGTGTGTAATTTACGGTTAGTGAGTAGATTTCACTTCCCGCGTTTAGAGGGCGTTCCTGATTAGCCCCAGGTAAGGCATGAGGATTCCTGTTTTACCCCAGGTCAGGTTTGAGTAACGATATTATTATCATTATTATTATTACCATTACCACTATTATTATTACATTATCACCAGTCAAGCTGGTGAAGGGGTGTGTTACTTGTTGGTGCGGTTATACACGTTTTATCGTGTACACCGCACGTGGGACGGGCGCAGCTGACAGATAGTCTGTACGGTGTGGTCTAGGTGTAATATGTTGTATCAGATGTTTGTGTTTGGCGTGCAGTTTTTCTAGGTGTCTTGAGTGAAGTTTGTGTTTGTGTTGGTTGAGTGGACGGATGTTGGAAATTTGGTGTAGAGACTCAGTGGTTCTGAAGTCGCTCCATCGCGAGCCCGTGATGAACTGGACAGCGGCATTCTGAACCTTCTGATGCTCGTAGTTATTGGTGGCACATGTCAGCTGGCTTAGTCCCGGGGACTGGCACAGAATCGGTCTGACGAGGGCTAGGTACAATCGACGTTTGGTTCTCAGTGTTGCAGTTTTGAAGCGTCTGAGCCTACCCAGCACAGCCCTAGCCTTCGCTCCCTGCTTGCGGAAGTGTGGGGTCCAGGTAAGGCCACTATCAAGTGTGCTACCCAGCACACGGGTATGGTCCTTCGCTGGGATGTTTGTGTTGTTTATTTTAAGAGGAGTGTTTGTGATTGTTCTGTTGGTTCGTTTGCAGCGGAAGTGTACAGCATTGCATTTCGACGCGTTGGTCTTAATGCGCCACTGTTGCTCCCACGCGTGTGCCCCGTCTAGGATGTTTTGCATTACGTGTAACGCTCCCTGCAGCGTTTTGTGTCTGCTTATGTTCTGCCCATCTCGACGAAACGCCAACCTTTTAAAGGAGGCTGGCGGGAACGTGAGGAGCTTTCAAAGTTCCTGATTGGCTGACCGCTAGCTGGCAGGGACACCCTTGCGAACTACGCTTGCCAACTTCAGGAACTTGGAAGATTTCTTTGATTAGTGTGTGACGGGTCGTAGGATGCATCACATCACTACTAAGGTTTCCATTATCTATTTTCCCTAATAAGACAAAATTTTCTATTGTCCAGGTTTAAGTCCTAAATTGGGATAGGTGGAAGGTCTTATTTCAGTTTTTGACACCTGTGAATTACATTGAAGCACATTTTCCACTATTGCCAATACCCTTGTCACGGCAAACCGCGACAAAAAATTTTTTTTTCTTATATATATATATATGTATATATATATATATATATATATATATATATATATATATATATATATATATATATATATATATATATATATATATATATATATATATATATAAACCAGATGCTACAGATTGCCACCCATCTTCTGGAGGAAGTGATCATTTTTCCGCTACTCCTTGACAGCCAATGTCACAAACCGAAGGATGAGGAGTTGTACTGGGCTGCAGGTTAGTCTTATGGTAGGACCTAGGACATGAAGTAGGTGGGTCCTAGTCCGCTGTCCATTCTTGGTTGAAAGGAAACTCGACCGTCATTGGTTCGTTTATTCTTCTAACCTCATCCAAAAGCTTCCCAAACCGGGGAAGGGAGGGAATTGAGAACTTGCATCCCATTCGGTCTCCTATTAGTTCCAACACTAATTTCTGAGACCAGACTCGTTTCTGTTCTCCAACTGGTTCCCTTTTAAAAGGGACAATTTGACGAAGATATTAATAGCCTGGGTTGGCTGTCTTGGAGTGCCTACGTGGCATCTCTCTCTCAGACCACGTGAGTCTGAGCAAAAACATCGAAAACGTTTTTGATCCCTTCTTTCCGATAGAGAGTAGGAATATATATTTGACATAGTAACATTTTTACATGTGTTTGTTGACGAATGCAGTCCTTTTTATGGATTTCATTATAATTAATTTTAATTATTACAATAGTAATTTATAGAGCTGGATGATGAATCAATTTCTAAGTACATCCAAAATTTTAGAAGGATAGCTTTTCACCCTGACACCCTACCATGCATTTAACTGAACATTCATATATTTCAACCTTCAACTTTATATTACCCGAAAACTCTCGCCCTTTGAAAATTAAAAGAAGATCATTGTCAAGATCTCCCTCAAATGATTATTCTACCAATAATATAGTTATTCTTAGTGTCCTTCTTTCTTCCATATTGTTGTCTGCACTGATTTCAATTTTTGTATTCAGGAGATTGTCTCTGTTAAACCCCATTAGCCATGTCTCGGCTTGAATTATTATTGTGCATTTTGGAGGGTTGCTTATTTCTTTGACATGTTTTTCTGATACCATTTTACCAGTTTATGCAAGGGTAGATTAGCTTCTTATATGTGATGATTTCCAAGTATATACTAGTGAGCCCTGTAAGAGGGTAGTAGAAATAATTGGTTGGGATGACCAAGGGTAGCTGCCAAGCCCTGTAAGAGGCCAGTAGTTTGAGGTAGACATTTAGGTAGATTTTTTTAAACAATGGCCGATAGGAAGTGCAGAGTTGCATATTCTTGCTTATCATCTGATGTTTTGTAAACATAGGTTAGGGTATTGATAGTGCTGATATGATGTAATGTGAACATTTAAGCCACGTTCCACTTGCAACAGAATTGCTTGCGTAAACAGCATTCCTTGAGACAGTATAACAGTCTGATTGGAGAAAAGGGTGGAGGAGGAGAGAAATTATTGGTGCACGGAAGTAAAGTCACGCCCTTAAAGGGTGGCACATATTTGTAACATTCAAAGTTATTGGATAAATTAAATAGTGACGTCGGAGCAGACTTGGCTTGGTGGATGAACAAGGATCCCAAGCGGGAGTCCCTTGGTGTAGCTTTGATAACGAAGTGTAAATAATTGAAAGAAAAGAAGAAAACTATATCTTTGTTTTACTTCACCCCATCAAAAAACATTACGAACTGGTTATAGAAGATTTGGTGGAAACATACTTAAGAGAAGGAAGAGCCAAAGATGCATGGGGCCTACAGATGAATAACATAAGTGATTAAAGTATTAGTGACAGTGGTCCACTGCCACTAATACTTTAATCACTGAGAAAAATGCGATTGGCTGGAGGTATCTGTTGACCCTCTGTTGGAGTATTGCACCTATGGCTGTAGAGGAGGCATCAGTGGTGAAGATTTTGGGAATTAGCCTATCATCATACCACAGGATGGAAAATGGGACCATGCAAGTGGGCGTTGTTATTCCTACCCTCTTTAACGTACTCATAAAGAATCTGGTTCTCCTTGACCTCGGGGAGGATGTTCTCTCACTGCGCTATACAGATTGCCTCACGTTGGCAGTCAGTGGGAGCGGCTGCCTCCGAAGGGCTCAGCGGGCACTCGGTCATAAAAACATAATAAAGGAGGCTGAAAAATATCATAAGGCCTACACTAGGCAGTTCCATGTGCATTATCACCTATCATCCCCATCCACAAAGTTAACCTTCTCTTAATGCAACCGATAGTTTCAGCGCTCACCACATTGTTACTAAGTCGATTCCATTTGTTGACCACTATTGGTAAACCAGTTCTTATTTATTTCCTTCTTAAATTTAAATTTGTTCAATTAAAATATATTACAGCGAATCTTGCCCTGCGATCTTAATATGATGACATTATCTGTATTACCCTTGCTAAAGCCTTTGGTCCACTTGAAAACCTCTATTAGATCGACTTGCATGTCTTTCCAGAAACTGTAAATTAAGGTGCCTAAATCTATCCTTGTAAGGTAAAGTAAATGCCTTGGTGGATTAAAAAGCATAATGAGGAATAGACATTTGGGAATGGATGCTAAGAGGAGACTGTATGAAGGAGTGATTGTGCCAACAGCACTGTATGGAGCAGAAACATGGATGTTTGTCCACGACTAATAACACTTCAATTTCCTCGTAATTCACTCGTCACAAGGCCCCATGCCTCCGTTACGTCAGTTGCACTAACTTCCTAGTTCATCTTATTCAGTAGGCCCCATGCCTTGTACTTCTCATACTTCAGTCAAGTCCTTAGGTTAAGTAAAGTTATTTAATTTTCTTCTTTTTCTTCTTATTAAATCTACACTGTGTTCGTTACATCCAGAGTCTCTCTGTTGAGATCCCCATATCATACGCCAAGCCACCTTCGTCTGATGTCACTAATTTTTCTCATCCAATCTCCTCTTCTCAAATAAGCGCCACTCCTTATGGGCGTGACACCAATAATTTTTCTCCACCTTTTCCTCCAATCCGGAAGGCTGTTACATTGTCACAAGCAATACCGTTTACCTCAGCATTTGTCAAACGGAAATAGCTTTGCGTTTACACATTTGTTACATTAGCATATTTCATCGCCGCTCCAGCCATTGTTTATAAACAGTCAAATCCAAGCTAACGTGAGTCTGACTCAGCTATTCCCTGTCGCCAGTCGGCTGTTGTTTTCATAACTGATCTTGGATTAGCATTCAGTCTCCTTCTCCCTAATTGTCTACCTCGATCTACCGGCCTCTTACAATGGAACATAAGAGAGAAGGAGTTTGAATGTGTTTGAGATGAGGTGTCTGAGAAGTATGATGGGGGTTACTAGGCTAGATAGGGTATGAAATGAGGAGGAGAACAGGGGTGGAAAGGGAGTTAGGAGATAGGGTTCATGAAAGAGTATTGAGATGGTTTGGACACATGGAAAGAATGAGTGAAGAAAAATTAGTAAAAGAGGTGTGGAAGGAGTGAACATGGGCGGTCAATCAAGATGAGATGGATAGATAGGGGAAAAGGGGCATTGGGAAAGAGGGGAATGTCTGTTGAGGAAGGACGGGAGAGGACAGAAGACAGGGGTGAATGGAGAATGGTTGTATATGGATGATGTTGTAATGCATGGGGTGGAATGGGCAGGGGGATGGGGGTGAGGTAGTATGTGTGAGCAAAATTTGACACAGACCGAAGAGATTTCTCCCCCGTCTTCTCCTTTTGTGCATGGGGGGACGGAGAGGGGGGGGGTCGCCGATTTAATGAAGCGGCCTTGCTGTGGATGTGCTGTGTCTGGTGACACTGCTTCTGACCCAGGGCAGTGGACAAGGTGCAGAGATGACCTGTCATCCAGGAGGGGCTCAGATAAGAGGGAGGGTGGAGGGGTGTGGAGTGTATTCAGGGATGGAATGGGTGGGAATGATTTTATGCCTTTTCCTTTTTGGCTACCTCCCTTGTAAGGGGGAAAAAGCCTTGGTATATGTATGTATGTATCATATAGGTCATTCTCCACTGTACTGATTCTAGTGAATTAATATCCATTTTATAGGATGGAGACCAAAACTACCCCATAGTCAAGGATGCATCTATTTAACACCAGATAGAGCTTGATAACTACCTACTTGTTTGTAACCGTCCTAACAATGAGCCCTATTGCTCTGTTAACTCTATTCCTGGCGCCAATGCACTGTTTCACAAGCATTCCCAAGTCTCTCTCGCATTCGGTTTTCCCTAAAAGGTGTTATCTAAGCTATATCTGCTTTCTGGGTTGTGTAAATGTTAAAAGTTATGGGGTTATCCACACACAAAAGTGAACTTAAACAGTTTATTCTTCTTCAAAGGCATGATGCACATGACACAGACAAGTTTATGTAAGACAAAAAGTATCAACCTCTCTACACTGTGGTTCCGTTATAACTGCTTGTAATGGCATGGTGTCTCCCTTAGCACGGGAAAAAGCTCTCAGGCCTAGCAACTGAACTTTGTTACATGACATGCAAATAAACACAGATCATACAATAAATCAAATGAAAAATTCCTACTATATATTTTATTGTACATCAAATCAAAAACAACACCAGATGCATAATAACAAATATTTATGTTTCAACACTCCTCAACTTGTATTGTTTTTGTAAATTCTATTCATTCAGTTTTGGTTCAGTCATTCCCATCAGTTTTCTAAAATTTTTAAACTTAACTACAGGGAGTGCCTTGGTTAATATATCAGCCTGCAGAATCTCTGCGTCGTCTCCTGACCTAATTAGGCGTCCTATTTTAGTGTCGTCCGCAAACTTACTAATATCACTATTCATTACATCGTCTAAGTCGTTTATATACATAATGAACAATAAGGGACCCAAAACCGAGCCCTGGGGGACCCCACTAGTAACATTGCCCACCTAGATTTTACTCCATTTATGGTGACCCGCAGTTTTCTGTTACTAATCCAAGCTCTAATCCATTCTAACACTTTTCCTCCTATGCCATGGGCTTTGATTTTATTTAGTAGTCTCTGGTGTGGCACCTTATCGAACGCTTTGCTAAAGTCAAGGTGAATAATATCGTAATTATCATTGTTATCTGATGCCTTATATACTATAGTGTAAAAGGATAGAAGATTAGTCACACATGGCTTACCCTTGGAGAAACCATGCTGTGAATCACGAATTAAATGATGTCTTTAGATGTGTGTAGCAGTGTGTCGGTGAGGAAAGTTGAAAAACGGGGTTTCGCTTACGAAGTTTAATTGTAAGCGGATGTAAACAAACAAGCGACGTCTAGAACGTCTTCGTATCAGTAACTTAACAAAAACAAAAGATGTCTACATAGGATTCAATTAGATACACATGACTAAAAGTGCTGTATAGGATCTAAACCTATTACAAAGTATAAAACATATGAGAATCACATATATAAGGAATCTACAGCACCAGTATTCAATTCTTTAACACCATTTTCATGTATATAAAAATAATAATAAGACAATTAATCTCAATTTACCACATCCCTTTTCCCTTATTGAAAAAGGAGTATCCATATGAACATAACTGAAACATTTATCTTTATAACACCACAATTATAGATTCAATCTATCAGGTGGTTTCACAACTCTGCTAGATCTTCTAACTGGTTGTGGACTTGGTACATTCACAGCATTATCATCATTATCAACATTTACAGAGGAATTTTCATCAGCCTTATCCATTACTTCTGAACTATCAGGACAGTGTCCTTGACCTGAAGAATACATAGGCACAAAAGGTTTACTGCTACCCGAGTTGTCTTTACGTACAGTGTCATTACTGGGAACAGTTGGTGTATATCTAGGCATAAGTTGATCAGAATGTCTTTTCCAAACTATGTTTCCAAAATCTTTTAACATCACTTTGTAGTTTCTCACACCTAGAACTTCAATTACTTTCCCTTCCAACCATGAATGACCTTTGCCATAATTCTTTACAAAAACAGCATCATCAATCTTATATTCAGACTTCTCAAACTTAACCTCTTTTTCCAAAACCTTTTCCTTCTTATTTTGTGGTTTAATTTTCTCAATTATACCTCTGAAGTTTCAGTTAAACATTAGCTCAGCTGGAGCTTTACCTGTGGAACAATGAATTGAACGTCTGTAGTTATACAAAAATCTACAAATTCTGGTTCTGATATCACCTTCCTTAAATTTACTTAATCCTTCCTTGAAAGTTTTTACAGCTCTCTCAGCTAAACCATTAGATGATGGGTTATATGGGGCTGGTGTCATATGTTTTATTCCATTCTTTTCAAAGAAAGTCTCCATTTCCTCAGATACAAATGATGAGGCATTATCTGAAACTACAATGTCAGGTAGCCCAAAATTACAAAAAGTTTTTCTCAGCATAGAAATTGTTACTGTAGATGTTGTTGACTTTGTTACATGAACATCCATAAATTTTGAGTGTGAATCCACAATCACTAAGAAATAACTTTCATTGATGGGACCTGCATAGTCCATATGGAGTCTACACCAAGACTTACCCGTCTCAGGCCATGATAAGGTAACTTCCTGAGAACCTTGAAAATTTTTAAAACAAATTGAACAAGCTTTAGTAACCTCAGATATATCTTGATCTAACTTAGGCCACCATATCCAATTCCTGGCTTCAGCCTTCATAGCACTGATACCATTATGACCTACATGCAGCTGTGAAAGTACACTACTTCTTAATTCAGCTGGTATAACTACTCTATTCCTAAATAGCAACACATCTTCATATATACTTAAATCTGCTTTAACTGCTGCATATTCAGAAATAACAGGATTATCAATCCACCCAAATTTAACACATTGGAAAACCTTCCTCAAAACAGGATCACTCTTTGTCATAACCTTAACCCTTTCATAGGAAATATTTTGATCTTCCAAATTTTCAACTAAATTCACATATTCAGCAGGTGTATGTGAGTCTAAAACAGAATCTGATACAGGCAAACGGCTCAGGGAATCTGCTACAATGTTTTGTTTGCCTGATTTAAAACACAATTGGTAATCATACTGGGATAACAATAATGCCCAACGCTGTACTCTTGCGTTTGCATTGACAGGAATCTGTTTCTCACTTCCAAATAAACCAAGTAGAGGTTTGTGATCTGTACGGAGCACAAACTTACGTCCAAGCAAAAAATATTTAAACTTAGTTACCGCGTACACTAACGCTAGAGCTTCTTTGTCCAACTGAGAATAATTTAGCTCAGCAGCAGACAGCTTTTTACTTGCAAAGTAAACTGGTCTTGGACTACCATTCATTTCTTGAATTAACACACATCCTACTCCTACTGGTGAAGCATCTACTTCAACAATAACATCATGTTCACCATCAAAATTGGCTAGTAAATCAGAGTTGGCTAACTCTTCCTTAACAGTCATAAATGCTTTTGCTTCAACAGAAGACCACTTAAATTTTGCATTTTTCTTCAGTAAATCATACAGAGGTGCTAATACACTTGAAAAATTTCTTACAAACCTATAATAATAAGTTACTAGACCCAAAAATGATTGAACTTCACCTACAGACTTTGGTGTAGGTGCTTCTAAAATAGCAGCAAGTTTCCTTGGTGAAGGTTTTATGCCATCACCTGAAATGACATATCCTAAGTATTCTAAGGAATTGGTATTCAGAACAGTTTTCTTTTTGTTAATAGCAACATTATGTTTCTGAAATACCTTCAACACTTTATCTAATCTCATATCATGTTCCTCTTTAGTCTCTCCTCCGACTAATATGTCATCTAAGAAGGCAACTACTCCATCTATATTCATCAATAATTGGGATATCAATCTTTGGAAGATGGCAGGAGATGATGCAAGTCCAAAGGGTAATCTTTTATATTTAAAAAGACCTTTATGAGTATTAATTACTAGCAATTCTTGACTCTCATCATCTACTGGCACCTGTAAGTAAGCATCTTTTAAATCAATCTTTGAGAATATCTTGCTTTTCCCAACAACAGCAAGGATTTCATCAACTTTAGGCAAAGGGTACTGGTCACATGAAATACTTTTGTTTAACTCCTTGAAATCTACACAGATACGCATTGACTTTTTGTCAGCTTTTAACACTGGTACAATTGGAGCTGCCCAAGTACTAGAATGTACTGGTTCAATGATATTGTTATCAACTAACTCTTCTAAAGCATCTTCTACCAATTTTCTGTAGTGGTAGGGCACAGGCCTTGCTTTTTTCCAACTAGGTACAGCACCGCTCTTTAGGTGTACCTTTGCTACAACACATGAAATTGGCAATCTAGAATCAGCTGAAAAATTATCTAATTGTACCTTGGAATCCAAAACATTAACTCCTTCCTCTATACCTGTGAGTGCAATACCAATTTTAGGCATTAAATCTCTTCCACATAAGTTAGAGTTATTAGATTCAACTACATACAAACTTTGAATTACATTGTGACCATTATAAAATATATTTGCATAAACCTTACCCAAAACATGCAAATCATTATTACCATAAGCCTTCAAAATTTTATCACTAGGCTCTAGAGATAAATTTAATTTCTTAACCCAATGCAAGGTTAGGGTCGACACACTGGCACCACAGTCAATTTCATACGGCACATTATGACCTTCAATATTTATATCAACCTTGTTTCTCACTGGCAAAACCTTACCTACAACACTGTGTATAGGTTCATGAGAAATATCAACACTAACCACTTCTGGAAGGCTAGGTCGATCCACTAAATGTAACAATTGGTTATCATCACTACCAGTATCTCTCTCTTCCTGAGAAATTCCCTCGAAAACCATATTAGTTTTCTTTTTTCCAAACGTCTTCTTGTTGGTAAATTTTTCAAAAGATCCTTTCTGGGCACTGTGTGGCTTACCAGACACAGTCTTATCCAAACGGCACACTCGTTTTAGGTGTCCTCTCGTGTTACAAACTGAACAAGTTAGGTGCTTAAACCTACAGTTCTCACTTTTATGTGGATACCCGCAATGCTTACAACTTTCTTTTTTCTGACTATTAGAATATTCAGAACTAATCCCCACTTTCCTCACTTCAGTGGTCGGGAGCTTTTCTCCAACGAAAGCTTTTTCCAAATTTAAAATTTTCTCTAAGGTGTCCGTTGAAGACATAGTTTGTAAATCCAAATTCTCTGCAACTAAGTTCGGCAAATACACTTCAGTTTCAATAGCCATAAACAGTTGGTCTCTCACTCGGGCATCGAATAAGGTCCCAAAGTTGCAATCTTTGGCTAGACTTTTCAAGTCTGCATACAAGTCTCTTAAACTTTCAACAGATTTTTTCTTTCTGTTTTGAAATTTAATCAAACTCCGATGATAGCTCGGTTTAACCTTGTAATGTGCTTCTAAAAGCTTCACTAAATCATTATAGTCTTTCTCATGTGGCAAATTAGGTGAAGTGAGCGAAGCTAGCGTGCTGTACGTTTCACTTCCTAATGATACTAATAAAGAATTTTTCTTCTTATCATCAGTGACTCCATTGTATGCAAAATGAGCTTGCAGCATACTAAGCCATATCTCCCACTTAATCTTATTGGGGTCAAAACAGTCAATCTTACCTGAGTTATTTGCCATTGTAATTCTACTTGTATTAAATCCAGTTTCCTATTGAAACAATTGATTCGTAGCCTGCTACACAAAGGCTATTTACGAATCCAGAGTGGCCAGGACGGTTCCGATGGGGTGAATGGGTGAGTATATCTTCATCCTTCGATTTCTCCACCATCAGAGGGAAAGGCAGCTATTTCTGTCTCCTAAAACTGAAATCAGTCCTTTGGCTCACTAAATCCACAAATCCTCGTCGCCACTGTAGCAGTGTGTCGGTGAGGAAAGTTGAAAAACGGGGTTTCGCTTACGAAGTTTAATTGTAAGCGGATGTAAACAAACAAGCGACGTCTGGAACATCTTCGTATCAGTAACTTAACAAAAACAAAAGATGTCTACATAGGATTCAATTAGATACACATGACTAAAAGTGCTGTATAGGATCTAAACCTATTACAAAGTATAAAACATATGAGAATCACATATATAAGGAATCTACAGCACCAGTATACAATTCTTTAACACCATTTTCATGTATATAAAAATAATAATAAGACAATTAATCTCAATTTACCACAATGTGTTCTCTAAGTCTATTTACTATTATTGATTCAAGCATTTTTTCTATAACCGATGTCAAACTGATTGGCCTGTAGTTGTATATAGACGATCTTTCTCCCTTCTTAAAATCAGGAACAATGTTTGCTTGCCTCCAAGCAGTAGGCACAAAACCAGTGTCTACTGATTTATTAAATATTTCAGTTAACTGGTCGCAGATCTCAAATTTACACTCCTTTAGCATTCTCGGAAAAAATTTCGTCTGGACCCGGGGATTTTGTAGCTTTAAGTCTTTCAATCTGCTTGACTACTTCTACTTTACTAATGCTGATATTAGATAGACTACTTTCTTCATCCCCTCTGAATATCGGATCGCAGTCAGGTACTTTATCTAATCTCTCATTAGTAAACACCGATAGAAAATAATTGATAAACTCCTCACTAATTTTCCTCCAATTATATCATAACATTTTCATCATTTTTAATTGGTCCTATTTTTTTTTTTTTTTTTTTTCTTTCTGTAGAGATGAAAGAAACCCTTTCGGTTGGATCTTGATTGACTAGCAACCTTAATTTCATAATTACGTTTCGCTGTACGTATATTCTTTTTAACCAGCTTATCCATTTCGTTATATCTTGATACCCGTCTGGGGTATTGGCTGCTTGTTATTGTGGCAAAGTAGCATGCAGTTGATACTTTAGGGTCTATATGGGGCGCCCCTACAGACCAGAGTCACACATCATTTCGTCTATGATAGAGGAAAACTCTTCATAGAGAAATTATGACACTTTTATACTACGACTGTCCCTCCGTTATGCTGTCCCCCAACCCCTTGCTGCTGTCCTGTACCATTTCACTGAGTATTCATTTTCTGCTGTGGGGGAATTCCCTGTGGTGGGGGAAAAGAATACTGCCACCAAGTATTTCCACATGGATCGTAAGAGGCGAGAAGAAAGGGACGGGGAGTGAGACTAGGCATCCTTCTCCTTGTAGCCACACAGGGGACATTCCTAAACGAAAAAGTAAAGGCATAAGAGGGTCTGGGAGTTTTCGGAACAGCACCCTAAGGTTTGGGTCTTTTAATGTGCGTGGATATGGTACAGATGAGAGTAAAAGAGAAGAGATAGGTAGTATGTTTGTGAGAAGAAAGATGGATGTGTTGGCTTTGAGTGAAACTAAGTTGAAAGGGAAGGGTGAGTGTAAGTTTGGGAGCGTAAGTGGGAGGTTATCAGGAGTGAAGAGAGGGCGAGGGAGGGAAGGGGTGGCTATTCTAGTAAGTGAAGAGATAGGTAAACGTGTAGTGGAGTGGAAGGAGGTTTCCTCAAGGATAATGTGGATGAAGGTGAAACTGGGAAAGGAGATGTGGGTCTTTGTAAGTGCATATGGGCCTGGTAGTGAGAAGAGTGTAGAAGAAAGGGAGGCCTTTTGGATAGATTTAAATGAGTGCATAGAGGATTTAGGGAGAAATGTCAATGAAATAGTACTGGGAGACCTTAATGCTAGGGTAGGAAATGGTCCAATTGATGGAGTGGTTGGGAAATGTGGAGTTCCAGGAAAGAATCGTAGTGGAGAGTTGATGGTGGAAATGTGTCTAGAAAGAGAGTTGATGATAGCAAATACAGTGTTTCGGAAGAAAGTCAAGCATAAGTACATATGGGAGAGGGTGGTTGATGGAAGGGTGGTAGATAGAGCGTTGATGGATTATGTAGTGGTAAATAGGACTATGATAGGAAGAGTTAAGGATGTACGTGTGCTAAGGGGAGAGGGTGGGGGAATATTAGATCATTTTTTGGTGGAAGGTAAGTTGAGAGTGGAGGATAGATGGAGAAAGAGGAAAGGGACAAAAGGTAGGGAGGTGCTTAGAGTGAACTCTTTAAATGAAAAGGAGAAGGAGTACAAGAAGCTGGAGGAGGAGTGGGAGGGAGTGAAGGATAAAGTGGAGCTAGGTGTGGGGGAAGAATGGGGATGGTTCAAGGGGGGAGTCACAAAGTGTGCAAGGATGGTGTGTGGAACAAGAAGGATGGGAGGAAATAGAAGGAAGGGTAGTGAATGGTGTGATGAGGAAACAAAGAAGGTTGTAGAAGAGAAGAAGCGAGCTTTCACAGATTGGTTACAAAATAGGACGAGGAAATCATATGAGAGGTACAAAGAAAAGAAAAGAGAAGTAAAGAAAAAGGTAAAGGAGGCAAAGAGGAGAGCAGATGTGAAGTGGGGTAAGAGTATGACAGAAAATTTTGAAAGTAATAAGAAGATGTTTTGGAAAGAAATTAAGAGAGGAAGAGGAGACGAATCAAGTAGAGAAGAAAAGGTAAAAGGTGCAGATGGAGAGATGATAATGGAAGAGAAGGCAGTAAGGGGAAGGTGGGCAGAATATTTTAGGGAGTTGATAAATGTGAAGGAGGATAGGGAGAGAAAGATAGTTGCAGTGGGAAATACTAAGAAAATGACCGTGATGAGTGAGGAAAATGGAGGAGAAATAAGGAAGGATGAAGTGAAGGCAGTTGTTAAGATGATGAAAGCAGGTAAGGCACCTGGTCTGGATGGATGCCATGCAGAATGTCTAAAAAAAAAAAAAAAGAGGTACAGTGATGGTGGACTGGCTGGTGAGGTTATTTAATGTTTGCTGGAGAGAGGGTAGAGTGCCGGAGGACTGGAGGAGTGCCTGTATAGTTTCACTTTACAAGGGAAAAGGGGACAAGTGTGAATGTAGTAGTTTCAGAGGGATTAGCTTGTTAAATGTTGTTGGGAAGGCTTATGGGAGGATCTTGATTGAGAGGATTAGGAGAGGAACAGAAGGAGTAATTGGAGAGGAACAGTGTGTATTTAGGACGGGTAGAGGTTGTATAGATCAGATCTTTGTGGTAAGACAGATATGTGAGAAAGCTATAGGAAAGGGGAAGGATGTTTTTTGGGCTTTTATGGATCTGGAAAAGGCTTACGATAGGGTAGACAGAAAGGCACTGTGGGAGGTTCTGCAGATATATGGGATAGGAGGAAAGCTTCTAGGAGCTGTCAAGAGTTTTTATGGGAGTAGTAGAGCTTGTGTTAGGATTAGAAATGGAGAGAGTGAGTGGTTCGAGGTAAACGTGGGACTTCGTCAAGGATGCGTTATGTCGCCCTGGCTGTTCAACTTATACATGGATGGGGTAGCGCGAGAGGTAAATGCAAGGGTAGTGGGTCAGGGATTGGAGATGGTTAAAGAAAATGGAGAAAAGTGGGAGGTGAGCCAGCTGTTGTTTGCTGACGACACTGTGCTTGTAGCAGGATCGGAGGAGGGATTGAGGAAGTTGGTGACAGAGTTTGGGAGAGTATGTGATAGAAGAAAGCTAAAGATAAATGTGGGTAAAAGTAAGGTGATGAGATGTACAAGGGGTGAAAGTGGCAGTAGACTGGAAGTGAGCATTAAGGGAGAGCGACTGGAGGAAGTGGATAGTTTTAGATACTTGGGTGCAAATGTGGCAGGAAAAGGTGGAGGTAGAATGTAGATTGAGAGAAGCGAGTAAATGCCTTGGTGGATTGAAGAGTGTAATGAGGAATAGACATTTGGAAATGGATGCTAAGAGGAGACTGTATGAAGGAGTGATTATGCTAACAGCACTGTATGGGGCAGAAACATGGAACATAAGAGAGGAAGAGAGAAGGAGTTTGAATGTGTTTGAGATGAGGTGTCTGAGAAGCATGATGGGGGTTACTAGGCTAGATAGAGTGAGAAATGAGGAGGTGAGGAGGAGAACAGGGGTGGAAAGGGAGTTGGGAGATAGGGTTGATGAAAGAGTATTAGGATGGTTTGGACACATGGAAAGAATGAGTGAAGAAAGACTAGTAAAAGAGGTATGGAAGGCAGATGTGGAGGGAGTGAACATGACGGGACGTCCTAGGATGAGGTGGATGGATGGGGTGAAGGGGGCTTTGGGGAAGAGGGGAATGTCTGTTGAGGAAGGACGGGAGAGGACAGAAGACAGGGGTGAGTGGAGAATGGTTGTATATGGATGATGTTGTGATGCATGAGGTGGAATGGGTGGGGGGATGGGGGTGAGGTAGTATGTGTGAGCAAAATTTGACGCAGCCCGAAGGGATTTCTCCCCGTCTTCTCCTTTTATTCATGGGGGGACGGGGAGGGGGGGGGTCGCCGATTTAATGAAGCGGCCTTGCTGTGTCTGGCAACACTGCTTCTGACCCAGGGCAGTGGACAAGGTGCAGGGATGACCCGTCATCCAGGAGGTGCTAAGATGAGAGGGAGGGTGGAGGGGTGTGGAGTGTATTCAGGGATGGAATGGGTGGGAATGATTTTATGCCTTTTCCTTTTTGGCTACCTCCCTTGTAAGGGGGAAAAAGCCTTGGTATATGTATGTTGATCTAAGGTGTGTTTCCCCGTTTTTTTGTTTTTACGTAAAGTCCTCTTTTCATTCCGATCCCATGTTTCAATCTGTCCGCCATCCATTTGGGAGTATTAATATTTTTCCGTATTGACTTCAGGGGGTTAAATGTATTTTGTGCATTAACAATTGAATCAGTTAGATTGCTATACATTTCATCCTAATCGCTGACCTGACTGTTGAGCCCTCGCCCCCTAATGATGTCGTGAGACGATGCGCTGTCTTTGTGTTTCAAGCGGGTATAGGCCGTCCGAGCCCTCGGGTCGCGCATCTTGCGCAGCTTGGCCACGCCCCCAAGCCCAGGTCGCGTCGCCGGGTCAGAGTGTGATTGACGCAGGTCAAATTGCACACGACCCGTGGCGACTGCGATTGGTTGCAGGGGTTGCGCACGACCTGTGGGCATAGCCTCGTACCCCGCGAGCAATCAAAGCACGCACTTCAGCTGCATAGGTCATCACGTGAGTACCATTTCCTTACTTTGCTCCTGCTAATTAATCAGTGTACATAGTTGAATATTTTGCCTCCGTGCCAAATACACATTTAAGCACATTTCGTGTTTGGAATTATCTATCCTATTTCTACCACACTACCATAATGACCTGACCCAAGGTATGCATATTACCCTTCGTGACCCGACCTCTAGTCATGACCTGACCCCCGGTCACGCACCGAGATTCAACAATGTCCGAAACGTCCGCATGACATTTCATATTCAATTTCAAATAGGTTTTTATATTGTCAAAGGAAGGTGGGGGCGTGGGCCACCAGGTAAGACAGGCGAACAGCCTGTGCAATTGCAGCCTTGACCTGCCCAAATGCTTGGGTAGCTTCAGGAGACCACTTCACGGGTACGACCGACCGCTTGGAACGGTTCTTGGTGAGATCGTTCAGTGGTGCGAGTTTGGGAGCTGCATTGGGGATGAATCTATGATAATAGTTGACGATCCCTAGGAATTGGCGCAGCATCTTGACGGATGTTGGCTGTGGGAAGTCTGTGATGGTGTCCACCTTCTGAGGGAGAGGGTACAGGCCTGCTGTTGAGATGCGGTGTCCGAGGAAGTCGAGCGATGACATTCCTAGGAGGCACTTAGACGGGTGGATACGGAGGCCATAATTTTGCAGTCGGGGGAAGAGAAGGCGGAGGTGTTAGCGGTGTGGGGCGTGGTTATCAGAGGCCACCAATATATCGTCGATGTAGACGGTGACGAAGTTGAAGTCTCTGAGGACGTGGTCCATAAACCACTGGAACGTTTGGGCGAAATTACGCAAGCCAAACGACATAATTTTCCACTCGAAAAGGTCGAACGGAGCTTGAATTGGAAGTCTTGAGAGTGCGGGATGGGGTAGAGGTTGGCATTGGTGATGCGGTTAAGTTGGCGATATTCACTGTAGGCCCGCCTCTGGCAGGTTGGTGGAGTTGTCTTGGGGACCATGTGGAGTGGCGATGCCTACTTACTCTCCGATGGGCGGATGATGTCTTGGTCAAGAAGTTCTTGGAACTCTTGTTTAGCGGCGACCAACTTCTCTGGGGAGAGGCGTCGTGGCTTGCTGTAGACCGACGGGCCAATTGTTTGAATGTAATGCACAATGTTGTGGGGACGGGTAGTGGTGGCCTCGCATGGAGACGTCAGCTAAGGAAAATCTTGTAGGATGCATGTGTATTCGCTAGCTGGCTGAAGGGAAGATACTTTAGAAGTGGCGTCGGTGGTAGTTCCTGGTGTGCGTCTTGTTACATGGTACAAGCAGATACCCTTGGCGCTGACTGCCATTTTGTAGTATTGTAGGAAGTCGTAGCCAAGAATGGGTTGACGGACATCTGCGATAACAAAGGTCCAAGGAAACTTGCCATTCTGGAGGTCCACGATGCAGTGGCTGCCATGCGTGGCGATGGGTGTACCGTTGGCTCCAAGCAGGTTGTTCGACGGAAGGCTTGTACCTTGGCTCAGGTCTTTGGTCGGAGGCATGATACTGACTGCTGAGCCCGTGTACACCAGGAAGGATAGTCCAGTATAGCTATCACGCACTGAGAAGAGTGTGGGGGCATGGTTGGCGGAGGTGGGGATGATTACCGACCCGCGCGTCTGGAAATTCCTCGACCAGCTACAAGGTTGTGTACACTTAAGCGCCTTGTTGTCGAAACGGGTATGGTACCAGCAGGGACCACTATCCTGTCCCGGGGCGGTGTTTCGTGGTGTTTGATGGCGTTCCTTTTCGTCCAAAAACCGGCTCAGCAATTTCTTTATGTCGGTGATTTCCTGCTGTAGATGCTGCACACTTTGATCCTTGGCATTGTGCGATGAAAGAGTGCTTTTGCTCACTGCACTAATGTCTGAAGAACAGCGGGTTGGGGGGTTGTAACCGTGAATCCCGCGATCACTAGGACCTGGGCTCTCACTGCACACTTCACTTATAATATTTATCGCATCAGCTCTGTACAACATGTTCCTCGCAGAGTATGTGGCGTGTGTCGTAGCTTGTAAGGACCTATGGCGCTGGTACACCCTGTCGCCGATGGAGCAGTAGGCGTCGTCATCCTTGTCGGCAGCTAGGGCTTCCAGATTTAACTGGAGGGCCTCCGGCATCTTGGAGATGTGTAATGACCGGAGGAGCTCTTTGGGCAACTGCACCTTTGCTCGTGCGTTAAGAATGGCATTTTTCGCTGTGCTGGATTTCCTTGTACAGTTCGTTATCGGGCCTGGTGTAGTGTTTCCTCAAGGCAGTCTTGAGGGCTGCACACCTGTTTTCCTCCGGTGGTGAACTGATGATGTCACGGACAAGAGCAATGACGTCCGTCGGTAGTGCGGCGATGTATGCTCCGAAGCCTTGCTGGTCTGGCATGTCGTTCTGGGTGGCTAAGTATGTCTCGGCGTGAACTAGCCAGCTCTCCAAGTCATGGGAGAAACTGGGAAGTTTAACCTGTGAGCCTGCCATCTTCCTGGTTGTCCTCAATCGGGGTCACCACTTTGTTGTGGTTTGGTTCGGACAAGCTAGGGAAATGAGATTCACAATAACACTAACACTAAGATTTAATGGTTACTAGGCTCGGAGGTCACGGAGGGCTCGTAGAGGGAAGTTCCGGAGTGAGGGCCTCATCAAGTGTCGTGGGCTGGTGCGAAGGGCCGCTTGAAGCTTGGCGACGTTACTTGCTGGAGAGGACTGCGTCCTAGGCGTCTTGCTGGGAAGAACTGGTCCCGAGGCGACTTGCTGGAGAGAAGTGCAGCTTGGAGATGTGCCCGGGAGAGAACTGGTCGTCTCGGCAAGACGCCGTCCTTTTAAAGGAGGCTGGTGGGTCCCCGGGGAGCTTTCCCGAGTTTCTGATTGGCTTCTGGCTGGCTGGCCGAGACGTCTTTGCGAACTACGCTTGCCAACTACAGCGAGTATATAGGCCTAGCTCGAGTTAGGCATTGAGCTAGCCGATGCGGCAGCAGAAGCGGCGCGCCAAAGGCCCGAAATTGAAGTTGTTGTCCCTCTCAGCAAAAATCAGTTGCGCATACGCACCAGGGCTCTCAAACAGGTACAACGGTTCCTCCAGCACTGACTGGAGGCAGAGGTATCAGAGAGGGCGAGGTGGTACAGGTGTAGTGACGCACCGCTGGTCAAAACCAGACTCGCCGCCACAGAACTCGAGCTAGGCTTATATACTAGCCGTAATTGGCAAGCGTAGTTAGCAAAGACGTCCATGCTTAAGCCTAACCGGCCAATCAGGACCTCGGAAAGCTCGCCGGAGACAGGCCGCCACACAACTCGAGCTAGGCCTATGTACTCGCTGTGGTTGGCAAGCATAGTTAGCAAAGACGTCCATGCTCAAGCCAGACCGGCCAATCAAGAACTCTGAAAGTTCGCCGGGCTCCCCACCAGCCTCCTTTAAAAGGGAGGGGACCTAGCGAGACGGGCAGTTCACTCCAGGACACGACATCTCCAAGCAGCCCTCCTCTCCAAGCAGTACTCCTCTCCAAGTAGCACTCCTCTCCAAGCAGCACTCCTCTCCAAGCAACACACCTCTCCAAGCAGTACTCCTTTCCAAGCAGCACTCCTCCCCAAGCAACACTCCTCTTCAAGCAGCACTCCTGTCAAAGCAGCAGTCCTCTTCAAGCTTCAAGTTCCCCATCGCTTTTAGATTACGACCTTTCCCCAACGAGCTTAGAGTTCATTAAAAACCCGAGTGCCTTAGTGTTATTGTGAGTTTCATTTCCCTGGCTTGTCCGAACCATATCACAACACAGGGCAGTCACCGACTACGAGCCCCTTGTACTTCCTCGCTCCACACCTAGAAAACTGGAAATTCTGCTCTTCCGTCTGCGGCTGGAGTACCATTGTTTCTGGCAAATCAAGAACAATCCAACACCAGAAGAAAGAAGATGCCACCATTGTCGCCACCCTCGAGCATTGCCCTGTAACTGCCTTTCCGAGGAAAGGGCCTCCAACAACATCTGAGGCTCTTGCATGTGCGCCGCCTATGCAGCCACCTCAGCCAATTTGAATTGCGTCGGCTGGTGGAGTGTCAACCCTCTCCTTTAAATTTTCTCAAATGACGAATTACTAGTTTTACACTGTGTTAGCATAGGGTGTATTCACAGGGATGTGCATACATATACCACATATGTATGCCCATCTCGTGGTTGTATGAGTGGGTGTGGCCAAAACCACACACTCATACATTGAATCACCCTACAAACGGGTTCACCATAAAAGCCCGTGGGAATCATATGTAGTGACGCACCTCTGGTCAAAACCAGACTGGCCGTCACACAACTCGAGCTTGGCTTTTATACTCGCTGTAGTTGGCAAGCATAATTCGCAAAGACGTCCCGGCCATTCATCCGGGAGCCAATCAGAAACTCGGAAAGCTGTCCGGGTTCCTACTCGCCTCCTTTAAAAGGTCGGTCGCCCAGTGGCAAAAGCCCTCTTTTATACACTGCTATCTTTTCATTTTCTTACAGACCTTCTTCCCCTCCCACAAAAACCGATCCCGCGCAAGCGGGTGTTCTTACCTAGCAAATCGCAAATCGCAGCTTGGAAGAAAAGAAATACACGCACACTTGCTCCCTGGCTTAGCGGGGACCCACACTTCAACTCTGATTCAGAGCCCTTAATCTTCGCCGGCTGGTTGCGAGAGAGGAATTGGGGAGCCTCTCTTGCAGACCGGACCGCACCCACGCCCTGGCCTCTTCGCTGACGCTGGCGAGCAGGTTTACACTTCTGACATTTACACACAATTCCCAAGTCACGTAATTCTCTGCTTTCAGAGTTGTGCTTGGAGGGAGAAATACAGTACAACACCCGGCCGCCTGCCCCCCCCCCCCTCACATCGCCATTGGACCCACTCTCCTGACTCTCAAGCCCAACCTGGGGATAAACAGGAACGCTCATGCCCAACCTGGGACTAATCAGGAACGCTCTCTCTACACGCGGGAAGTGAATTCTACTCACTTCCCGTAAGATACACACACCTCTCACGAACATAGCCACGCCCCACGCACAAACATCTACACGTACTTTTTCTTCGAATAAAATTCACTTCTTTTCTAAATTTCTCTTATACTACATCTCATTTCAGTTTACCTCCCACTAAAAAAAAATCCGTTTTTCTACCTTACTACTACGCCTCCTACCATTTTCTCAACTTTTGGTGATTCTAATCCCAGGCGTCGGCGGCGCCGTTCAAGTTCTCTGCCCATTTCTCCCGAGCCGCGACCACCAACCGCCCCTAATCACTCGCTCAATCGCCCGGTGGATAACGCCCTTTTTTATACACTACTATCTTCATTTTCTTACAGACATTCTTCCCCTCCCACAAAAAACCGATCCCGCGCAAGCGGGTGGTCTTACCTAACAAGTCGCAAGTTCTCAACTCCGAGCAGCAGTCCTCTCCAAGCAGCATTTCTCTCCAGCAGGACACCTCGGGACCAGTTCTCCCCAGCAAGACGTCTCGGGACCAGTTCTCCCCAGCAAGACGCCTCGGGACCAGTTCCATCCAGCAAGTCGCCTCATTCCCTCCTGTGGCCCTTCGCCCACAGCCACGACGCTTGATGAGGCCTTCACTCCGGACCTTCTCCCAACGAGACCTCGTCCGTGACCTCCGAGCCTATTAACCATTAAACCTTAGTTTTAGTGTTATTGTGAGTCTCATTTCCCTGGCTTGTCCATACCGAACCAAACCACGACACATATTTCCAAGTTGTGTGACGGCCAGTCTGGTTTTGACCAGCGGCGCGTCACTAAAAACTCATCGCCAAATGTCGCGTAATTCGCGTTGGGAGTATCGGCGATGTAATCAAATTACAGTCCTAGCACGAAATTGCCAATGAAAACCATAGGGCAATGCCACCTTTCGGAAACTAGCTTCGAATCGTCGCAACATTATATTTGAATTAAACAACATTACAATTATATTTACTGTATACACATGGGAGTCATGTTTTCCTCACAGATACCCATTATATCACGTCATCATTGTATTTAAATTTTATGATCTTTGTTAAATATTGTTGCATGTGATATGGGTTTCACCAAAAAAATTCTCGTATACCAATAACATTACAGATAAAAAGAAAGAATATGTACTTTCTCGTGGGATCACATAAGACATAAGAATCAAGGATAAATTGATTATATATATATTTTTACCCATGGTTATTTTACATAACCTAGCACAATTGAAAAAAAAAAAAACTTGTTTTGTTTTACATGTTGCCAGACAGTGTTTTTTCAGATTTGTTAAATTACGACATCTGGACATAGTATCTTAATCGGCAACAATGAATATGTGAGTGGAGAAGGACATACAACATAATGTTCTTGTAATTAACTCTTTTTGCTCACTCACTTTTTAAGTATTATGTTTGTCATCAGATGTAATATGCATGCATTGGGAAGGTATAATTATGGGAATATTTCATCCTTGCCGGGTTTTATTGAAATCGCAATATCCGACACATGAAATAGGTTTACACGATAAAAAGAAAAGTTAAAGATATTTTGTGTGGTAGCGGGAGCACACTTGAAATAATGAATGAAGTCAAAGACATGGGACGCGAAATATTGGTATTAGATAATTAGGTGCATGATAAATACAACTAATATATTTATGGTTCAATAACTTATGTTGATTCGTTTTAGTTATCGCCTACATCATGTACATGCATTTGTGAATTACTATATTGACGAGTGGCTATAGTGGCATCGGTAATGGGGTTCTTATCCAATATCGCATACACATTTTTCCTATGGAATGGTTACGTTAGTATAAGGTAGGTTATGTATGGTTAGGAGCTATTGAACATCAAACATTTCATGTTCGATTTAATTTCTATGTTTACCTGATTCGGGAATTTTACCAAAAATGTATCATTGATTACAAGGGTGAGTACTGAGTATAATAAATGTTTGTAGACAATAATAAAAGGACAAGGTGTACCCTTATATTTTCTATTGTACACTGTAGGCTGTGTAGAGAGGTAACCCCTAGTGCACAAATTGTTGGTCCTACTATATAACGCCCGGTAGCGACCAGTGATTTCCTATGGTGCCCGGGTGTTGTGTAAGCCTGTTTTTTCAGTTCCAGTGGTACATATATGAATGATTTGTCCACTAGTGAAGTCATGAATTTTTTTTTTGAATTTTACAGGAGAAATGATGCACAAAGCAGAAAATCCTTTGCTTAATTTAGCGCCCAGACCGTGGCAGTGTCGCCATCTTTGTTTATGTCTGGTTGTTGGAAAATGTGGAATAGCTAAAGTACAGGCAGTTAGGTTAGATTAAATTACCGGCGGTTAGGTTAGGTTATTAAATTAAATTACTGGCGGTTAGGTTAGGGGACCTAACCTAACCTAAACCACCGCCACGGTCTGGGTGCTAAATTCAGCAAAGAACTTTCTGCTTTGTGCGTCGTTTCTCCTAAATTCAGCAATTTTTTCATGAATTCACTAGTCAATGAATCATTCATATGATATGAACCATTGGAACTGAAAATAAAATACACTTACACAACGCCCGGGCACCATAGGAAATCGCCGGGCATTGCCGGTCACTGCTGGGCGTTAATTAGTACGACCCCAAATTGTAGGGTAGAAGTTGTACCAGAGGTTATCATATGTTAAGGTAAGTGGAGATAGTAGATTTTCATAAGTGCACACCAATGTGATATATATACATATACCAAAGGCTTTTTCCCCCTTACATGGGGGATAGCCAAAAAGAAAAAGGCATAGAAACCACTCACACCCATTCCATTTCCTGTATATTCCACTCCCCTCCTCCCTCCCTCTTATCTTGGCACCTCCTGGATGATGGGTCATCCCTGCATCCTGTCCACTGCCCAGGGTCAGAAGTAGTGTCGCAACACACAGAACATCCACAGCAAGTCTGCATCATAAATTCAGCAACCCCCCCCCCCCTCTCCGTCCCCTCATGCAGAAAAGGAGAAGATGGGGAGAAATCCCTTCAGGCTGCATCAAATTTTTTCTCATACATACTTCCTCACCCCCCCCATCTCCCACCCACTCCCCCTCATGCATCACAGCATCATTCATACACAACCCTTCTCCATTCACCCCTATCTTCTGTCCTCTCCCGTCCTTCCTCCACAGACATTCTTCTCATTTGTAATGCCCCTTTCACCCCATCCATCCATCTCATCCTAGGACATCCCCTCATATTCACTCCTTCCACCTCTGCCTTCCACACTTCTTTTACTAATCTCTCTTCACTCATTCATTCCATGTGTCCAAACCATCCTAATACTCTTTCATCAACCCTCTCCCAGCTCCCTTTCCACCCTTGTTCTCCCCCTCACCACCTCATTTCTCATTCTATCTAGCCTAGTAACCCCTATCATACTTCTCAGACATTTCATCTCAAACACATTCAAACTCCTTCTCTCTTCCTCTCTCATGTTCCATGTTTCTGCCCCATACAGTGCTGTTGGCACAATCACTCCTTCATATAACTTCCTCTTAGCATCCATTCCCTGTTAATTTTGTAAGTTATAATACATTCATGTGATATACATTTTTCTTGGTGGAAATCAATAACAGAAAAGGCTACTAAAAGTGATATACAACCAGTCCTCATTTAACGACCTACTTGGTTAACAACAACGCAGAGTAACGATGGTCTTTATGACAGACCAATATTCGTTTAACGTAAATCTCCCGAAGTTACGACGTTGTGTTGTTGTCGTTCCCTAGACTGTCTGTCCGAGCAGTCCCGTCTCCCCAAGGAAGGCCACAGCCGAAACTGGGTTTTCCCACAAATCCTTTATAGAGTGTATGTTGTGTTGTTTGCGTGCATGATTGTGTATAATGCAGTCTTCCATTATGTGTTGTATGGTATGGGGTGAAGTGTTACATCCTGGGCAGCTGTTCACAACACGGTCGTCCAGCCTCTTCTGGTAGCTTAGAAGTGCTGGGTGGTGACCGCATCGCAGTCTGGCCAAGTGGACTCTGTCCTTACGTGGGAGAGAGGATTCAGAAGGGTGGATATCAGGGGGTCTGGCATGCAGCAGTGTGTTGTCTTTCAGTGTGTTAATGGAGCGGTGAGTGATATGATTATGAATATGTTTCCGGAGGCTGGTATTTGGTGGTTGTGGAGGAAGAGAAGAGAGTATCTGTGTGTAATAAAGGTCTTTGGGTGTAGTTTTAATGTTTCTTGGTGTGTGTGGGTGTTCTGCTATGTAGTGTAGCGGGTGTGATGTGTTTGTGGTGGCTGCAGCAAGTGTTTGTGTGCCTCTCATGTCGAGGTGGTCCTTGACTTTGAGGACTTTTGTTTCATGGTGTAAATGGTCTGTAGGTGATGTATTTGTGCAGCCTGTAATTGTTTTTAGGGCTTTGTTTTGTATGATTTGAAGGGTGTTGTGGTGTGTCTCACTGAGATTAGGAGCCCATGCAGGACTCGCATAATTCATCACTGAGCGTATGCATTGTTTGTATATTGTTATATTAGTTTCTTTGTTTTGTCCAAATGTTGTTCCAGTGATTGACTTAAGTGCGTTAAGTCTAGGTGTGCATTTGTTTTTTATGTTTGTGAGGTGTTGTTTGAAAGACATGGATGTATCGTATGTTACACCAAGAATTTTCGGTGTGTTTGTGTGTGGTATTAGAGTGTTGTTGATGTAGAGATGAGGTATGTATTTGTGTTCTTTTGTCCAGTTGGTGAGAAGTGTTGCTGTAGATTTGGTTGGAGCTATTTTGAGTCTGTTTGTGATGAACCATGTGTTGAGTGTGTCAAGGTAAGGCTGGATTATTTCTGCAGCTTTGTCTGTGTTACGATGTGTGCATGTGATTGTTATGTCGTCTGCGTAGGAAGAGATTTGTATTTCTGAGGTGTCTGGCGTGGGTAAGTCATGCATGTATAGATTAAATAATGTGGGGGATAGAACTGAGCCCTGTGGTACTCCGTTCTTAATGTTTCTGATGTGCGATGATTGGCCATTATATGACACATGAGCATTCCTGCCTGCCAGATAATTGGCCAGCCATCTTTTGGTGTTATTGTGCATGTCTGTGTTATATATTTTATTTGTTAGGTTGTGGCGGGGGATAGCATCAAAAGCTTTACTAATGTCCTGGAGCTGCAACGTCTACGTCGTGGGACCACCCCCCAACCCCAAGAGTTGGGGGCCAATCAGCAGCAACTACCCCTGGCCATCAGCTCTACGCAGATGGCACCGATCCCCAAGGAGGAGCTACGCCTACCTGGGGGAGTACCACGACGTTGTGTATGATAAGTTGGCTGAGGCAAATTTGTATGATGTTATAAATGAACTTGTACGGTGTATATTAGCTGTGAAGTAAAGTGTTCTGAAGCTTAGGTCTACATTACCATCCTGCAAGCTGCAAAAACTACCTGGGGTACAGTATATACCGGTAGTGGTAAATTTTTAGTTTCGACCATGGGCGCAATATAGCAATAGAAAATTAATTATTAATTTTGTAAATTATAATGTATCAACATAATATGCAATTTTGTGAGCGTAAATAAAAAACAAAATACGTGCTAAAACAGATTTCGTAAGTAACTAAGTCGTGTCGGACGAATGGTACACCATGTTTGTTATGATAGATGCCGACGTCGAAGAAATGAAAGGATGATAACTTTGTCTAACCTAAACTAAACTAACCTAACCTGTGTTTGATAAATCATTACCTGCAAATTAAATGTCATCCAGCTAGTCCTCGTTGTCATCGTCGTGAGAGACTTTGGCGGGCTTTTCAACCACTCTCTCAGCTTGTGGAGTATACAAAGTTCTTGCAGCTTGAAGGAATGCATGTATCTCCGCTCCATAACATTCCTTCAAGAAAATATACCTGGCGAGGTACTGTCAGAAGTACCGAGGCCATCAATTGACAGAGAAGATGGCGTCCCAATCCTATGCTACCGACTTCATTCATTAGCATATTTGCTTGTAGCAAGGTATTTTTTATTTTCATTTCCGCCCACAAAATTGCATATTACGTTGATACATTTTAATTTACAAAATTAATAATTTTCTATTCCTATATTGCGCCCATGGTCGAAACTAAAAAAATACCCGGGTATCTAATATGGAATGTCAGCATATGCAGATTTGGTCATACACGGTAATTTCAGGAACCTAACCACTGCGTTATTTGAGGGCTTTCTGTACTATCAAAACAGTAAATAAAGCTTTAATGTACAGATGCTCATCAATTTACATTTTAGTTACGTTCCGAACGGTCGAACGTAAGTTGAAAATGAACGTAAGTTGTTACTGTACCATACATCCGTAAATTCTATTAACGTATCTTATAAAACACCCCTAAATCATTAATTATACACATAACATTGTAAAATGATAACATTAATTTCAAATAAATTAAATTCAAGCAACATAAATTGAGATGGTGGAGGAGGAGGAGGAGGCAAGGCACATTCAGTCTGTCATTTGTGCCATGTAAACAATGGACGCAGCGTCATGCGTAAGTATCGTTTGAACTACAGAGAGCGCGCTAAACTAAAAAATTCACTCAAAAATTTTTTTTTACAATTTTTTTTTTTACAGTCAGTTCAAACGTAAAATCGAAAAAACGTAAAACGAATGAACGTAAGTAGAGGAGCATCTGCACTGTATAAAAGAGGGAAAATACACAAAAATAAAGATACATGTATTGCTGGACATTGTACATACAGTACATGTATGTATATATATACACTTTCGCTTAATGACCAGTTCGATTAACGATGGCGACGCTGGTCCCAATTGTCGTCGTTAAACGAGGAGTGGTTGTACTTGTGAATGGAGCCATGGGGGCTGCTTGAGATGCCCTTTTTTTTTTATAGTTGCAGTGGTTGAACAAATTAAAGTATGATAAATTCGTTTACTCTAGCCTAACCAAACATGCATTTAGTAATGTGATACCTATAATTTTGTAGTTTTTTTAGAATGCACACCTATGCGACATAGCAATAGAAAATTGAATGTTAATTTTGTTAATTATAATACATCAACATTATATACATTTTTCTTGGCAGAAATCTATACAGTGGTACCTCTATTTATGTGACTGATCTGTTCTGTACATCTCCACATAAATAGAAATATGCATAAATGGAAATGCTACTTTACATTGAAATCAATGTCAATTCAATTAATCCATTCCTGACCTCAAAAAAGTCTACTTTTCCCCTCTGATATGATGAAGCCTGTCACCAAACAGACATAAATAGGTGTGATTATGATGTTCCTGCAACATTAATGCCAAAAAAATCAATGTTAAAGACCACTTACAAGGTAAAAAATATAATGAAAAAAGGAATCTTTTGTATCTACCAATGGTAAGGCTTGCAGCTGGCGTAAGGGGATGGGAGTGAGAAGGTGGTGGATTGGTGAGGGCTTACTGACCCCCCTCTGAAGGAGGAGGTGCTCCTTCAGCTGGATTGGCACCCTCATTAGGGCATTGTCATTTGGCATGAGGCTGGAAGAACTCTGTGATGGTTGCTTGCTGGCACCATGTGTGCAGGATTTGGCTGTGTGAGGCATGACCAGTTCATTGAAGTGGCCTGCAACATGGCTCACTAGTGTCTGGTCTGGGTGTGTGACCTCCATGAAATTGTAGAGCTTCCTCCACATTACACAGGCCTCCTTCACCTCCTCTGTGGTGGGGTCCTGAACATGATTGTCGTCTCCCTCAACCTCTTGCTGTTCCCAGGCCAGTTCGGCAACCTGCTCCTGATGCAGCTCCTTCAGCTCCTCTGTGGTCAGTTCATCCTCATGCTCCCCTACTAACTCCTCGACATTCCTGTCCTCCATCTCCAGGCCCAGGTCCCTCCCTAGCACAACAATGTCCGAGATGACCGATGGACCAGCAGGCTCAAAGCCCTCAAAGTCCCGCTCCCTGTCAAATGATGGCCAAAGCTTCTTCCACACTGCCTGTAGAGTCCTGATGGTAACCTGCTCCCAGCTCTTGCTAATCATCTTGACACAGTGCAAGATGTTGAAGTGGGACTTCCAAAATTCTCGCAGGGTTAGGTCTGTGTCGGTGGTAGTGTTGAAGCAGTGTTCAAACAGAGTATGCATGTACAACTTCTTGAAATTAGAAATGACCTGCTGGTCCATTGGTTGCAGAATGGAAGTGGTGTTCAGAGGCAGGAATTTAATTGTGATGAAATCCAGGTGTTGGGGAAGATGTGCCTGCATGTCGAGGGGATGTGCTGGGGTATTATCCAGCAGCAGGAGGCACATCAGTAGCAGTCCATTCCCCTGGAGAAACTTCTTGATCTCAGGGCCGCATGTCTGCTCTTCAGGACATTGCCCCTCATGAATGCTTGTGGCGTCTCCAAATGATACACTATGAGCAGCATGATCTTGCAGTCTCCGCTCACATTAGCACACATCACTGTAAGCCTGTCTTTCATAGGCTTATACCCCGGCAAAGCTTTCTCCTCAGCAGTAATGTAGGTGCTGTTAGGCATCCAATTACAAAAGAGCCCTGTTTCATCACAATTAAATACCTGCTGTGGCAGGTAACCTTCATGATGCACTAGCTCCTCAAACTCCTTGACGAACGCCTCGGCTGCGCCCGTGTCTGCGCTTGCCGCCTCACCTTGCTGTGTCACTCTGTGGATGCCCGTACATTGCCGAAACTTCTCAAACCATCCCTTACTGGCTGTAAAGGGCACTGAAGGTGGTGTAAGCTGGCCACTGGTACCAGCCTGTTGCCGCTGCAGGTCAGCATACACTTGGCAAGCCCTTGAACAGATCATTTCCTCACTCAAGCTGTCACTCTTACACTGCTTCTCCTGTATCCACACAAGCAATAACTTTTCCACCTCGTCAAACAACACTGGCCTCTTATGTGTGCTCATATACCTTATACCCTTAGACACATTAGCTGACAGAATTTTATCTCTATTTAAAAGAATGTTCTTATTGTTGACTCAGGCATACCAAACTCTCCCACCAGCTTACACATGAATAAACCCTGAGCAGCTTTGTCAATCACTTCCCTTTTTTTTCTGAATCGCAATGCTGGTTTTCTTACCAGCTTCAGTAGGACTTCTCACCTGTTTTGGAGGCATTTTAAAGGCACAAACAGTACAATACCAAGGGGTAGGCACTGAAAGAAGGACCAGTCGTGCACACAACAAACAAAGATGTTGGGAGGAGACTCAACAGTGTGTGAATGGTGACATCAGCAAGATGGCAGCGTGGGTTTTGATTTTCCATGCAATAATGGACACCAATGTGCCCACATAGAAATTTTCTGCATAAATAGCAACAAGATTTTCCCCATAATTTGACCGTGTAAATAGAATTTTGCATACATAAGGGCACGCATAAATAGAGGTACCACTGTAATAGAAAAAATTACTAAAAGCGATGCACTAACAAATGGAGATGTGGCAATTGCTTGAGATGCCATCTTTGCTTTGATAGACAACAATGACCCTGGTGACCTTTAGAAGTACTAAATGCAGGTTATGTTAGATTAGACAAATTGATCATACTTTAATTTCTTCGACCTCTGCATCTATCAAAACAAAGATGACACCTCAAGCAGTTGCTGCAGTTCCATTTGTTAGTATATCACTTTTTGTAATTTTTTCTGTAATACATTTTTCTTGGCAGAAATTAATTACAAAAAAAGTTGTTAAAAGCAATACACTAATAAACAAAACCATGGCAACAGCTTGAGATGACATCTTTGTTTTGATATACAATGACAACAACCCTGATGACCTAGAATTATAGGTACTGCATTACTAAAAGCAGGTTAGGTTAGAGTAGACAAATATATCATACTTTAATATCATCAACCTCCATATCTATCAAAACAAAGATGGCATCTCAAGCAGTCACAGCTGCTCTGTTCATTAGTATATTGCTTTATCAACTTTTTCTGTTATTGATTTCCACCAAGAAAAATGCAAATTACATTGATGTATCATACATATACCAAAGGCTTTTTCCCCCTTACACAGGAGGGTAGCCAAAAAGAAAAAGGCATAGAAACCACTCCCACCCATTCCATTCCCTACATATTCCACTCCCTCACATCTTGGCACCTCCCGGATGACAGGTCATCCCTGCATCCTGTCCACTGCCTTGGGTCAGAAGCACCAGACACAGCACATCCACAGCAAGGCCGCTTCATAAATTTGGCGACCCCCCCTCTCCGTCCCCTCATGCAGAAAAAAAGACGGGGAGAAATCCCTTCAGACTGTGTCAAATTTTTTCTCATACATACTTCCTCACCCCCCATCTCCCACCCACTCCCCCTCATGCATCACAGCATCATCTATACACAACCCTTCTCCATTCACCCCTATGTTGTCTCCTGTCCTTCCTGCACAGACATTCCTCTCTTTTGTAAAGCCCCTTTCACCCCATCCATCCATCTCATCCTAGAATGCCCCCTCATATTCACTCCTTCCACACCTCTTTTACTAATCTTTCTTCACTCATTCTTTCCATGTGTCCAAACCATCCTAATACTCTTTCATCAACCCTATCTCCCAGCTCCCTTTCCACCCCTGTTCTCCTCCTCACCTCCTCATTTCTCACTCTTATGTAGCCTAGTAACCCCATCATACTTCTCAGACATTTCATCTCAAACACATTCAAACTCCCTTTCTCTTCCTCTCTTATGTTCCATGTTTCTGCCCCGTACAATGCTATTGACACAATCACTCCTTCATATAACTTCCTCTTAGCATCCATTGCCAGAAGTCTGTTTCTCATTACACTTTTTAATCCACCAAGGCATTTACTTGCTTCTCTCAATCTACATTCTACCTCCACCTCCATTCCTCCCTTTCCTGCCACATTCGCACTGAAGTATCTAAAATTATCCATTTCCTCCAGTCTCTCACCCTTAATGCTCACTTCTAGCCTGCTGTCACTCTCTCCCCTTGTACATCTCATCACCTTAATTTTGCCCACATTTATCTTCAACTTCTTTCACACACCTTCTCAAACTCTGTCACTAACTTCCTCAATCCCTCCTCTGATCCTGCTACAAGAGCAGTGTCATCAGCAAACAACAACTGGCTTATTTCCCACTTTTCTCCATTTTCTTTAACCATCTCCAACCCCTGACCCACTACCCTTGTATTCACCTCTCGCACCACCCCATCCATGTATTGATTGAACAGCCAAGGCGACATAACACATCTCTGACAAAGTCCCACCTTTACCTCAAGCCACTCACTCTCCATTTCTAATCCTAATACAAGCTCTACTACTCTCGTAAAAACTCTTGATTGCTCGTAACAGCTTTCCTCCTATCCCATACCTATATCTGCAGTATCTTAATTTACAAAATTAATATGTAGTTTTCTTATGGTATATCGTGTAGGTGTGCATTTCTGAGAAATTTCCCTTATGCATAAATGTGTAGAATAGCTTGTGTAAAGAAATGGGCTAATCAAAAACATAAGTAAATACAGACACCATTGAAGTAAACCAAAGAGAATTTTGGCTTTATTGTTCAAACAATTGTACTGTAATTAAACACTGCAATAAACAAAACACATACCAGGCTAGACACACAAACAAGCACAATAAAAAGCAACTAAACACAGCATTTAAGTACTTAACAAACAACTAAACAATCAAAGATATCTAAGAAGCTTGACCAGACTTCTTACAGGTTGGTAACATAAATAGTAAAACTAATATATACATGCAAGAAAGTTAGGCGAGCAGTGTACTGTATCATGTGGCATTCCCAGTAGTACTGAGCCAATCAGTCAAGCAAACTCAACATATGAACACACTCAGAGGGATCACTAATATAAAGAGACACGTCACATATTACCACATTCTCCTCCACCTAGGTAAGTTCATGTGGAGTAATCTTGGAGGTACTTTGGAGCATGTTGTGTTCTCTCAGACTTCCGAAATGGAAGGGGTGAGGATGTCTGGTAAGGCAATGTGGGAGAGTCATTTTGGGTTGTGGAGTCCAAATGAGAATCGCAATGTGTAGTCTCCAAGGGCACAATAATAGTGGGCACTTGTCAACGGGCCCAGGGTAGAGGTACATAAGAATCAGTATCTACTTTCTCTTCTGCTACTAGTCATAGGTGCAAGATGCCTTAATGAAACTTTAGTCACTCTATCTTCTGTTAGCTTAATGTGAGCACTGTAACAGTTTTCCATATTATGCCATTATACCATTCTATTTGACCATTCCTTTTAGGGTTATAAGGTGTAGTATGACTAGTAGCTATACCTTTCTTCAATAGAAAATCCTTTAACTCTTCTGACATGAAGGACATACCGTAATTTGTGGCGTATAAGTCGAGTTTTTAAGCCTAAAAAATCTTTCCAAATCTAGGGGTCGACTTATAGGGCGGGACTAAAATACAAGCCTTTACCAACGAGTTGTTAACCCCTTCCATACGGTGCCGCACACGTAGGCGTCATGAGGAGCAAGTGGATTTGCGACGCTGCCATATCGGCGTCTTGATTATATTTATTGTAGTCGCCCCTGTGTTTTTACATTCTCCCAAATGCGCCCTGAATCCCATTCTCTGTGGTTTTCAAAATTCGCGGGTGAAAGAGAGAACGATCGATATAAGCGGCGACTATATTTTATGATGCGAATATTATTACGTTACGTCATACGGCTGGCATTGGCTGCTGCCCGTTAGATTTAAGTCCCGTACTGAAGTGGTTAACAAGAGGTACACGCATATTTACCAAAATCGTCTTTTTGCCTTTGGTGTCAACAGTTTTGTTGCTAAGTATATAAAAAAAACAAGGGGTTTCATCCATGTTACCAATCTGACACTGTGGGTAGTCCTATCCCTTCCTCAGTCCAATGACATATTTGTGGAAATTTGTAATTTTTTCTTTGGGGTCTGCAGGGAGTTTTTGTGCAATTTTAGTCTTTTCCCTCAAACACCAAATTTTTTCTCTTCATAAACCGGGAACACCAGTTTACAGTTGCTGTAAAATTTTTGCTTTTATCTGGGTGTGCTTTGGCCCACTTCAGTGCTTGAGTACCATATTATTATAGCTTTAGTTCATTTACCGGTAGACCTAGGTAAGTTTATTATAGCTTTATTTCATTTACCGGTAGACCTAGGTAAGTTTTGGGCCACTGGTAGCCCACCATATGTTTGAGGTCGACCTATATGGTAGGTATAGGCCTAAGTCAGAATTTTGAGCTAAAAATCTTGAGGTCGACTTGTACGCCGCAATTTACGGTACCTCTGTCAGAGTGGATGTATTAAACAACTGATAACAGTGCTAGTAGTCATGTCACTGCAAGGAAAGGCAAAAGAGAACCTTGAAAATTCATCTATGATAGTATATACTTATTCCTAGACTGCTCAAGAAGGAAGTAGACCTTTGAAATTTACGTCTCAAATGGCAGAGTAGCTTTGATCAGATGACCAGAGTTAGATTTAAAGAATTGTGGTTTGAGCTCCAAACACACTTGACAAGAGGCTGTAGTTTTCTTCACGTCTTCAGTGGAGTAGGGTAGATTCCGACTACAGACAAAATGCATCATGCAAAACACCCCAGGATAACATAGGTTTTCGTGAAGTTCTTTGAATTTGTCAATGGCAGTAGCACCACAGATGTGAGAGAGAGCATCAGCTGGTATATTTTCTGCTCCTGGGCAGTACATAATATAGTGAAAGCATGAGAGCTCAATACGCCAACTTGCTATCTTGTCATTCTTTTACTGTTTGATTTAGAGTCAAACATAAATTTTACACTACACTGATTGGTAATAAGCTTGAAATGATGTCCAATAAGATAGGGTTTCCATTTCCTGAGCTTCCACTATAGCATAAGCCTCTTTCTGCACTGAAGAGTGTCCATGTTCACTGTGAGAAAGAATGCAGGAGAAGAAAGCCACTGGACGATTATTGGGGTATTCTACATGAAGTGTACACATTTTTTGGCAAAATCTCGACACTAGGTCATGGATTTTGATGATTTTTGTATGCAAGTTGGGTCTGGTGAGATAACATCAAGACCAAAGTGCTCAGGAGAAAGAGATCTTTCAAGTGAGTGGAAGAATGACATTACTGAGACAACTTTTGCCATGATGGCCCTTTTTTTGAACTCTGACCTCCCTGGCCAAAGTGCAACTTTGATCCACCCAATTTTTTTTTCTAAAGTTAGCTCTGTTTATCTTTCATAACTCCAGAAAAAAATAAAAATGGGATCTCCATGGCTTTGAATCCATGGGCATTTATTTAACACCAGGTGGATGGTATGTTCAGTCATGTTGCTCTACTGGGGCCATTTATGACATCAGACAGTGTTTGTAATTAGTGACTTTGAGAATTATTTATCTTGACACAGTCATCATATTTCACTCTTTCCAAAGACAACCTCTTCCCTTCCTTACATTAGATGTTATTTAATACAAAACATTAGACAAAAGATTATTTAGGACAAAAATGTAAGCAACATTTTTTAGACAAAACATTGTTTAATACATACATAGGCACCACCCATTTGAGCAGAGCCATCACTTTGTTGCATCAGACTCCTTGCTAATCATGTAGGTTCTTCCTGTTGCAGTTTTTGGTTCTACTGACACCAAAATGTCAGAGATATCCATAAAACAAGAATCTTCCATTTCAGGGAAACAAAAACTGGGAGAGGGTCCATGTGTGTGAAGAAATTTCACATTCACTTCTTGTGACTTTGGAAAAGCTTCAGAAATGCAAGTAAGCCACCAATGTCCATTGTAAATCACATTGACATAGCCTGCAAGTTTTAAGTTGAACACTGGACATGAAATAATTTTTGTTGCTGATTCTAATCTAAAAGTGTCATAGAGACTAAGTGGGCGAACTTGGAGAGCCTCCTTTGATATTGAAATGAATGAAATTTTTGTGTGCCTGGAATAGTTTTGGTCGGAGGTCTGGTTCTCAAAAGATTTTCCTCCTGTTCATATTCCTTTTGAGTTCCATATCCAAACTTCATATTCCCAAGAGTTTCAGTGAATATAAACAAATCTCTTGGCGATACAATCTGCTTGTCATAGGGTCTTCTCAAGCTCTCTTTAGTTGCCTCCCTTTTGATGGTGCCACCTATGCTGTCTGATGGGTTTTTCCCATGGCTAGTGGCAAAAAAATGCCACTCTGCTTCTATACCATATTCCTCTTTATGCCAGCAAAGACTCTGGAAAGATTTACAGTTTTTATACTGTGCAGCACATCAGTCCGAGAAGTAGTAAATTTCCTTTACTGTTTTGAATACTGATTTATTTGCTGAAATAGATGCACTGACACATTATTGTGGATGTACTCTGAAATTATTGTGTATGAGTCGTGACAGAATTTTCCATCTATCATGTGATAAAATACCCAAGGATGTATTGTCACCTGTGTGCAATTGCAATGATATCCCTGGGGTGCATCTTGTATTACAAATGAAAAGTTCTCTGAAAAATCACCAATTACTACAAATTCATTATCTGCAGTATTGTTTTTCACAGTATCCAAGTACTGTGCTTGTGATTTTGCAACAAAATTGTGTCACACCAAAGTTTCAACACAATCACAAAATCTCATTTGATGTCCACTGTTTGAATTGAATAAGATCCACATTCTCCTGTTCATAAAATCCAAATAGTTTTGCTTTTAGTTGATCCACAGGTGGACAGTGCTTATGTAGCATGCTGGACAGGCTGGATTACAAAAGACAGAGGCAAGTAGGTGATGGTAAGAGGGTAGATCAGTGATATCAGACATCTTGTATCCAACCTTCATCAATTTTACATTTTGATGTACATACACATACTGAGATCCCATTTTTATTTTTCTGCAGTTATGGAGGATAAATAGAGCTAACTTCAGAAAAAAATTGGGCGGATCAAAGTTGCACTTTGGCCAGGGTCAAAGGTCAAAGAGTTCAAAAAAGGGTCATCATGGCAAAAATTGTCCTAGGAATGTTATTCTTCCACTCATTTGAAATATTTATTCCTCCTGGGCATTTTGGTATCAGAATCATTCAGACTGGTTAATTCTGGCCAAAGTTATGACCTCTCAAATATTTAGGGTCAATCAGTTTGACCCAAAATTGACCTGCCCATATAACTGACCTCAACCTGATAGGCCTCATACTTGGTATGTGAACTTTATTCATCATAACCAACAGATGATGTCAATTTCATGTGATTCTGTGACCAAGGTGTCAGGAGGGTGTGTACACTTCACATAGACTGCACCTATTCTGAGTAGCTGCTATAGTATGATCAGAAGCATCAATTTCCACAGTGAATGGAGATGAAGGATCTACAGCTAGTACTACAGCACTGGCAATCTCTTTCAATGTAAAGCTTCAGTAGATAGTGGAAAACCATTAGCATGTGAGAGAGGGCATATTTTTCTTGAAAAGTTAGGTATCCACTACAAGTAATGTGCAAGCAATCCCATTGCTTTCCACAGGGAAGCTGTATCCTTAGGAAATGGGAGATTTCACATGGGCTGTAAGCATTCTGGGTCAGGTTTAATATCTCAATCTTTTACTGAATACCTAAGCAAGTTTATGGCTCTGACCTTGAAGTCACACTTGCTGAGGTTTAGAGTCAGGTTGTACTTCTCAGCCACCTTCAAGAACTTTATTAAAATCTGGTCTTGCTCCTCTTCTATCTCACCACACACCGTCACATTGTCCACATAAGCAAATGTACCATTCACTTTTTCTTTACTAAAGATTTCATCAAGTACATGCTGAAAGGCAACCTAAGCACATGGTCAGTCTGATTAGTTGCATCCGAGTTATTTCCCATATTGACATTTTGTATATCATGTTCCAGGCTTACCTTCCTTGAAGTAATGTGATCTTCCTGTCATGTTATAATCATGACATGTTGACTTGATCTCTGATAATAGATTCATTGTTTTATAACCTTTATTACTCCTAGCCTAGAAGAAATGATGAAATATGTCTTTGTTTGTGTGTACCTGATAGTATTGATCCAATTGTAATATACGAGAAACAGAACTATACTCAAGATGTCCTGTCTTGAAAAATTTATCATACTTTGTCTTATATTTGTTTGTTATATGTTTTTGCACTATATTGTCTTTTAGGTTGTTTCATTGATCTATAAATCTGCATGGGAAAAATGTATATTTTAATATCCTATAGATATGTAGTTAATTTGATTTGTGATTATGCCCTCATAAGGTTATCTTGTCCCAGACTAAATTGTCTCTCTCAAACTTGTCTACCTCATTTAGGATTCTAAAAACCACAATCAGGTCTCTTCTTTTTCTTTGGTCTTGCAAAGTAGGTATTTTACTTAGTTGTACCTAGTTGTATTTTGTGGGAGAAGAGCTATGCTCGTAGGGACCTGCAGTTGTATCTTTCCGCATCCAGTTCTTTCTTAAAGACGTGTATAATTTTAGCACTCATTGTTTTCTCTTTTAATTTATTCCATGTATCTATCACTCTATGTGGAAAACTATTCTTTTTCAGATTTCTTCTGTAACTGTCCTTAAGTTTCTTCTTGTGTCTCCTTGTATTTCTATTGTCCCATTTAAGTAGATCATCCCTTCTATTGTCCCATTTAAGTAGATCATCCCTGTCAAGGATTTCCATCCCTTTCATAAATCTATATATAAATATCAAATTGCCTCTTTCTCTTCTTTGCTCCAGAGTTAATATTTTTAGTTTTTCTAATCTTTGGTCACATGTCAGCATACTGAGTGTTGGTGCCATCTTTGTTAGTGCTCTTTGAATTCTTTCTAGTTTCTTTATTTATTTATTTATTTATTTATTTATTTTTTGTACTGGGTGACCATAGTGTTGCTGCATACTCTAATTTTGGTCTTATCAGTGTAAGTAGGATTTTCTTCACCATCCCCTCATCCATGTAGTCAAAGGCCACTTTCATTGATCTTATTAAGTTGTAGGGTTCTCCAACTATTTTATTTACATGTTTGTCTGGTGTCATGTCATTTGAAATTATCACTCCTAGGTCTCTTTCTGAATTTACTTTTGTAACTTCTTTTGTTGCAATTTTGTATTTGCCGGATATTCTATTTTTTCTAAGCACATGGTCAGTCTGATTAGTTGCATCCGAGTAATACAACATTTTTTAATATTGAAATTCACCTCATTCTTTTTACTCCAGTTCCAGACTTTGCCCATGATCTCCCTGAAAATATTTACAGTCTTCTTTGTTACTCACTTTCTTCAATAGTTTTGTATTATCTACAAAGAAGTTTATGTAGCATTTAATTCCTTCATCCATGTCATTTATATAAATAGCAAACATGATCAGAGCCAAAACAGAGCCTTGGGGTACTCCACTTATCATGTCTACCCATTTTGAGTTCTTTTCTCCAAGTATCACTCTCATTTTTCTTCCTTTCAAGAAGTCTCCCATTCATTCCAATAATTTTCCTTGTATTCCACCTATTAGTTCAAATTTTCTTAGTAGTAGTTTTTTGTGTGTTTGTCAAAAGCCATTCTTAGGTCCAGGAAGGCACAATTTGCCCAGCCATCTCTTTCTTGTATTATGTCTAGTAATCTTGAGTAAAAGCATATTAAGTTTGTTGTACATGATCTTCCACTTCTAAATCAAATTGGTTGGGGTTTGATATTTGGTTCTTTTCCAAGTGTTTAGTCCATTTGTTTTTAATAACTTTTGCATATTTTAGTAATTGTGCTTGTCAGGGATACTTGTCTAAAATTTGTCGGATTTTCTTTGTCTCCTCCCTTATATATTGGTACAATATTAGCATTTTTCCAGTTTTGTGGTACTTTTCCTTCTTTGAGAAGTCAATTATCTTGTGTATTTTGTCTGTAAGTTTGTCTATGCATTCTTTTAGTATCCAGTTCACTATTCTGTCTGGGCCATGTGACTTTCTGACATCGAGTTTCTTTATATAGTCCCTTATTTCTTTCTGTGTCACCATTATTTCTTCCATTTTGGAGGATCCTTCCTAGTGACTATCATCCCACAATTGTGAGCTTTCAATTGTAAAAACAGACAAGTGTCTGGTCATTACTTCGGCCATTTCTACATCTTCTGTGTATTCTTGATTTCCTTCATGCAGTTTTATTATTTCGTGTTTGTCTTTTAGTTTGTCATTAGGTTGAGCTTTGCATTTTGCTATTATATCTTTTTCATAGTTTCTTTTTCCTCTCTTCTTATGTCTACGTATTCATTTCTCAGTTTAATGTATATTTGCCATTTAGTCTCTTTTTTGTCCCTTTTCCATCTTTTCCAAGCTTCTCTTTTGTCTTTAGCATCACCACACTTTTTATTTTACCAGCATTTTATGTACTCCCTTTTCTGTTTCCGCTTAGGCACATATTTGTCTGTTCCCTCCATATAAATTTCTTTGAAAATGTTCCATTTCCCTTCCGTCTTTGTTTCATCATTTGCAAATTTTTCCCATCAGGCATTTTGGAAAAATTTCTTAAGTTTTACAAAATTAGTTTTGTTGTACATCAGTCTTCCTTCTCTATGTTTCTCATTCGTTTTTACCACATTTTTTTTTCCTTATGTTCGATCTCTATTAGTATGTGGTCACTCTTCCCAATTGGTGTTTTATAATTTATTTCCTCTACTATTTCTGGTTCAGAGGTGAATAACAAATCTAGTCTCGATGGTTTTTCATTTTGTCTAAATCTAGTATTTTCATTAACTCATTGCATTAATGTGTAATCTATGGTCATATCCAGTAGAACATTTTCCCAGAGTTCGTCTCCACCTCCCATACTCAATTCTTTCCAATTTATTTCCTTTCATTAAAGTCACCCATAATTACTATATATTCTCCATATTTCAGTGTCTCGATTAATTCATTCTTTGTATCTTCTAGTAATATTGAGTGTTCGCTGTCAGTCCAGGTCTTAGTTTTTGGTGGCACATAAACAACTATAAACCTACTTTTCATATTGCTGTTTTCGACCTTAACTGTGATTAATTCCACATTATCTTTTCCTTCTGTAGCCTTTATTACATTTAGATTCTTTCTAGTCAATATCATGACTCCTCCCACCCCTGTTTGTCTGGCCTATTTTTTTACCAAATGTTGTATAATCCTTGCCCCACCATACTTGATAGTATTGGACCTTTCAGTTTTGTCTGGAATTCCCATTATGTCAGGTTTCTCTATTGATAGGTACTCATTCAATTCGTTTAATCCTGATATCATACCGTCCATATTTGTATACAGACGCTCCTCTACTTACGTTCATTCGTTTTACGTTTTTCGATTTTACGTTTGAACTGACTGTAAAAAAAAAATAATAATGAGTGAATTTTATAGTTTAGCGCGCTCTCCGTAGTTCAAATGATACTTGTGCATGACGCTGCATCCATTGTTTACATTGCACAAACGACAAACTGAACATGCCTTGCCTCATCCTCCTCCTCCCCCTCCTCCTCCACCATCTCAATTTATGTTGCTTGAATTTAATTTATTTGAAATTAATGTTATTATTTTACAATGTTATGTGTATAATTAATGATTTAGGGGTGTTTTATAAGATACGGTAATAGAATTTACGGGTGTTTATTACAGTAACAACTTACGTTCATTTTCAACTTACGTTCGGCCGTTCGGAACGTAACTAAAACGTAAGTTGAGGAGCGTCTGTATGTCACTTTTAATTTTTTCTTCTCATTTTTAGTTTAAGTTTCCATTTTTCTGATGTACCATTTTCTCAGTCTCAGATCTAGCACTCTCCAAAAAAAATCATTTTTTTCCGTCCGTTCTTTTCTCGTTTTTTTCTTTAGCCTCACTTCTCAGTTCCCTATCTTTCTCTAATTCATCGGGATTCATTTCCTTTTTTATCCAAACATTTTTGTATTTTTCACTGTTTGCAATTTTTGCCGCTTTTGATAGTACTTCTGCTATCATTTGTGTTCATAGTTTGATTTTCATTGGTCTGTGATTCTTTTCTTTTGAGTATGTACCCATCCTGTGTATGTCACCGATTTCTGTATCTAGACTTTGACCTTCTTCTTGGACCGCTTTTAGAATCTCCTTTGCAATTTCTTTCTCTTCCTTTTCCCTTTGGTATTTGTGTATATTGTGCTAAAAAGAGGCAGGCTTATAAGAAATATAAGTGCTCAGGTGCATCTAATGACTATGAAAGTTATGTATCAATACAGAGAGATTTAAAAAAAGACAATAATAAAAAGAAAATGACAATACGAAATGAATATTGCTGATAAATCCAAAGAGAATCCCAAAGAATTCTATAGTTACATTAGAGATAAAAAGGTTGTTAGGAATCACATTGGTCCACTGTTATCTGCTGACAGTCAACTTGAACATTCAAATGAAGGAATGTATAATATTTTAAACAATTATTTTAGCTCAGTATTTGTAAACGAAACACCTCAAAGTGAACTCCAAACTGAAACCTGTGAAAAGTCTAGGGTAAACTTACCACGGTAAATATAACAAAAGAAAAAATCAAAAGGTGTATAGAGAAACTCAAAGTTAATTAAACACCAGGGCCTGACGGTTGGCATCCAAGAATTTTAAAGGAAATGAAAAATGAGATTGTTGTTCCATTAGAAATTATTTTCAAGAAATCCATCACATCCGGAGATGTCCCAAGAGAATGGAAGCTAGCTAACTTTACTCCCATATTCAAAAAAGGTGACAAAAAGAAACCAAATAACTACAGGCCTACAAGTTTGACTTCAATCGTAGGAAAAATAATGGAAACTATCATCAGAGATGCTATCAAACATCATTTAGAAAGTAACCGTTTGATAAATGATAGCCAGCATGGTTTCAGACAGAAACGTTCTTGCGTGACTAACTTACTCGAATTCTACAACACAGTTATCTCAAATTATGACAAAAGAAACAATATAGATCTAATATATCTAGATTTTGCAAAAGCTTTTGATACTGTCCCCCACGAAAGACTACTAAATTAGCTTCACACGGAATAAGTGGTAGCCTATTAAGTTGGACTAGTAATTGGTTGAATGATCGAAAACAGAGAGTCATTTTAAATGGAAAAACTTCTAGATGAAAAAATGTTACAAGTGGAGTTCCTCAGGGTTCCGTTCTTGGACCACTTCTATTCATGGACTAAAATCTACTGTTTTCCAAATTTGCTGATGATACAAAACTGTGCGGAATGGCAAATGATCACTTAAACCAATTAGATATTCAAGAAGATTTAGATAAATTACAGCAATGGTCTGAAAAGTGGCTAATGAAATTTAACACAAGTAAATGTAAGGTAATGCACATAGGTAAGAATAACAGTAAGTACGATTACAAGTTATTTGGAAATTCGTTAACAAAAGTGGTTAGTGAAAAAGATCTCGGCGTAATTATCAGTAACGATCTCAAATCATCCAAGCAGTGTATTTCGCCCCTGAGAATGCAAATAAGATTCTAGGACTGATTGCACGATCTTTTGATTTCAAAAGTCCATCACTCATTAACAAGCTATATAAATCGTTAGTTCGTCCACATTTGGAATATGCTGGTTCCGTATGGTCACTGAATCTCATTAAAGACATTGACAGACTGGAAAAAGTACAATGGCAAGCCACAAAACTGATTCCAAATATCAAAAATAAATCATACGAAAATCGACCAAAACATATGAATCTGTTTTCCCTAAAAAAGCGTAGACTCAGAGGTGACTTGATACAGGTCTTTAAAATTCTAAAGGGAATTGACAACATCAAAAGTGACAAAATTTTCACAATAAGAATCAGACAAGAAACAATGGTCTCAAACTGTCCAGAAATAGATTCAATTTGGAAGTGGGTAGAAACAACTTCACCAACCGTGTAGTTGATGAATGGAATAAACTTACTGCACAGGTAGTGAAATGTAGTTCAGTTCGAAGCTTTAAGAATCATTTAGATAAACACCTAAGCAAGATGCTGTAATGATTATAATTTATTCTATATTATTTGTTTTTGTTTGTTATTATTTGTCTGTTTGATTTTCATTTATTATTAGTTATATGTCAATTTATCATTATTTACTATTTACCTGTTTGTTTATTATTTAACTATACCTATGCATTTATTTATGTATTTTATTTGTTATTTACATTATTATAGTTTTTATTTATTAATTTATGATTTATTTTTTTTTTTCCATCCGACCTAGATATGGACCAAAAGGTCTCCTGCTGGCATGCTCCGCCTTTGTAATTGCGTTTTTCATTTATACCATAAGCTACAATACATTTCTTATTGTCTACTGTGTCTCTCACCAAATTTTCCTTCTCTTTGATTACCTTGATCACTGTTTCCTTTGCATTCTCTTTTACCTGCTGCTGTACTATTTCTGTGAATGACAGTTTTTGACTTTCGCACTCCTTTTTCACTGTTTTTTTTAATTTGTTTAGGTCAGTCTCTTTGATTCTTCCATTTTTTCTATTACTGCTTTCAATTGTTGTTTTACTTTTTTTTTTCAGATCATCATTTGCAGTCTTAACCTCATTTTCCTTTCTTTCATTTTCTCTTTTTATTGCACTTAGTTCACTTTTTAGTTCATTTAATTCCCTTAGTATTACCCTCGTTCGTTGTTCGTAGGTGGGTTACTTCTAGTTGCAGAGCTTTATAGTCTAATCTTAAATTGATCACTTTGTCTGCTAAGTTGTTAATTTCTCTGTTTCGTATTGCTCTGCTAATTCAGAAATCTCTCTCAGTGTCCATGGTTTTCTGTTTTGTATTGCTCTGCTTATTCTGAAATCTCTCCCAGTGTCCAATGTTTTCTCCAATGTTTGTGTATGTGTGTGTGTCTTTACCTAGTTGTATTTTGTGGGAGAAGAGCTATGTTCATAGTGACCCGCCGTTGTATCTTTCCACATCCAGATCTTTCTTAATATCATGTTTAGTTTTAGCACTCACTGTTTTTTCTTTCAATTTGTTTCATGTATCTGGGTGGATTTTTTTTTTTTTTTTTTTTTTTTTTTCCAGATCTCTTCTGTAACTGTCTTTCTTAAGTTTCTTCTTCTGACCTCATATGTTTCTTCTGTCCCATTTAAGTAGGTCATCCCTATCAAGGATTTCCATCCCTTTCATAATTCTGTAGATGGTTATCAAATTGCCTCTTTGTCTTCTTTGTTCCAGAGTTGATAAGTTTAGTTTGTCCAATCTTTGTTTGAAAGCCAACTTGCTAAGTGTTGGTGCCATCTTTATCATTGCCCTTTGATTTTTTTTTTTTTTTTTTCCCTTCTTCTAGGTGTCCATAGTGACAATGCATATTCAAATTTTGGTCTTACCAGTGTAGTCAAAGGCCATTTTCATTGATCTTATTAGATTGCAAGTTTCTCCAACTATTTTGTTTACCGTATTTTTCGGACTATAGCCTGCACCGTTATATGACCCGCACCCCCTTACACCTTAGTGAAAATCCACACAAGACCCGCACCGCTGTATGACCCACAGTCATATGGCATGCGCGGCAGTGTAGATCCGACGATGTATACTACCCATGTATGGGTGGCCACAGGCAGAGCTCACGGCGGTTGTTGTTACGGCCGGCCATTGACGTGGTGATCAAAGTAATTTCAAAGCTGAGGCTTTTTCTAAATTTTCTGTTTCATCTATGCTTATGTGATTTATAAAAAAAGATATATGTTTTCCGATATTGGCAGGTTTCTTGGTGATATCTTGCTTTTCAGGATTCATCACACGTCAAAGGCCGACACCTACGTACAATTTGGTTTCTGAAGCTGCCACTAGATGTAGTGGTAGCTTCGATGAAAGAGGGGTGATCTCGAAAGTGTGCAACTGATCTTACGATACCTTTGGGATGGGTCGAAGACGCGGCATTGCGATTCATGATCATGATACCAGTATTCCTCCAGTCCTATTTATTTCTGATTGTGATGAAGATGAAGAATAACCAACAAATTACATTTCAATATATTTTATTGCACATATATATATATTACAAAGAACCTTAATAAATTTGTGTAAATAATGCCATAAAACCCTGTTTGATTGTTTACCAGTAATTAATCAATCAATTGGTTTATAAATGCCATACAAAGACTGGTAATTAATTATTAAACCAAACAATTTCCAATGGTTAGTTTTCAATAGAATAGAACAATAATAGAGCACATTACTGAACTGTTATGAACAGAGTCAATGGAGCACATCGTTATTAGAAAAAAAAACAAAAAACCAGTCAGTGATCATAGACGACAGTCAATGTTTATGAAGGCGTATCATCGCTCACGAAGCCATCGAATTCCTCATCCTCTGTAACGTCATGGAAGAGGTTGTGGTATAAATCGGCCAATACTGATGCAGTGACCTCATCTGTTTCCATTTCGATTTCGGATTCGTCCGATTACTTTTCTGAGTCGTAGCATGCATCAAACATTGCAGGATGGCACATTTCCGATTTACGGAAACTGCTCTGAATAGTCGATTCTTTAATTTTCTTCCATGCTTGAACGACCCACATGTAATGCACAAATTTAGCATTAAGGAATCAGGTACAGTTTGTAATTTGTAATTGCGAAAATGGTCGCCCGCTTGTTTTTGTTTGATCGCGACACACGATGTTGGTGTTGGTACCAGTCACTGTTGTATTGTATGTTCATGCTGTTTAGTTAGGCCTGTTTTATTTGTGATACTGCATTTATTAATAACAAGAGCATGTAAAGCGGGTAAGATACTGACAAATCCTACCTTCTCTGTCGTTTGTCTCGATCGTGCGCGCTGTATTATGACATTAATCAACTTTCATACAACGAACCCGGTCGGTCCCCCCACAAATCCCCGATCCAAGAGGGCACCCAGCTAAACTATTCGTTCAAATTTTTTTTACTGCATAAGAGGGCAATTTCTAACCAGAATCCACAGATGACCCGCACCCCCGAATTTTGGCCCCTTTCTGAGGCAAAAAGCCGCGGGTCATACACCGAAAAATACGGTACATGTTTGTCTGGTGTCATGTTTGAGATAATTACTCCTAGGTCTCTTTCTGGGTTTACTTTTGTAACTTTCTTTGTACCAATTTTGTATTGACCGGATGTTATATTTTTACTTTTTCCAAATTCCTTTATACTACATTTCTTGATGTTGAAATTCACTTCATTCTTTATACTCCATTTCCAGACTTTGTCCAGGTCTTCTTGAAATGATTTGCAATCCTTTTCTGTACTTATTCTTTTCAATAGTTTCACATCTGCAAAGAAGTTCATGTAACATTCAATGCCTTCATCCATGTCATTTATATGAACAGCAAACTCTATCGGACCCAATACAGAGCCTTAGGGGACTCCGCTTATCATATTTACCTAATTTGAGTTCTTTTCTCTAAGTATTACTCATTTTTCTTGCGTTCAAGAAGTCTTTCATCCATTCCAATAATTTTTCTTGTATTCCACCTATTGTTTCAGTTTTTCTTAGTAGCTTTTTGTGTGGTACTTTGTCAAAAGCCTTTTGTAAGTCCAAGAAGGCACAGACTGCCCAGCCATCTCTTTCTTGTATTATTTCTATTAATCTTGAGTAAAAGGATATTAAGTTTGTAGTACATGATCTTCCACTTCTAAATCCAAATTGGTTGGGGTTTAGTATGTTGTTCTCTTCCAAGTGTTCAGTCCATTTGTTTTTAATAACTTTTTTGCATATTTTTGCAATTGTGCTTGTAAGGGTTACTGATCTGTAGTTTGTTGGATTTTCTTAATCTCCTCCCTTGTGTATTGGTACAATGTTTGCATTTTTCCAATCTTGTACTTTTCCTTCTTTGTGTGTATTTTACCTGTGAGATCTTCCATACATTCTTTTAATATCCAGGTCACTATTCTATCTGGCCCATATGACTTTCTGACATCAAGTGTCTTTATTTGGCCCCTTATTTCTTTCTGTATCACTGTTATTTCTTTCCTTTTGGGGGATCCTTCTCACTGTCCTTCATCCCACATTTGTGAGCTTTCAATTGTAAATTCAGACCTAAAGTGATTGATCATTGCTTCAGCCATTTCTGCATCTTCTATATATTCTTTGTTTCCTTCACACAGTTTCACTATTTCATGTTTGTCTTTTAGTTTGTCATTCACATATCTGTAAAATAGTTTAGGTTGATCTTCGTATTTGTCTATTATATCTTTTCCATAGTTTCTTTTTTCCTCTCTGTGTATATCTGCATATTCATTTCTCAATTTGATGTATGTTTGCCATTAAGTCACTTTTTTGTCTTTTTCCATTTTTTCCAAGCTTTGTCTCCTCTATCTTTAGCATTGCTACACTTTTTATCATATTTCTTGACCTAGTTGTATTTTATGGAAAGAGAGCTATGCTCGTAATGACCTGCTTTTGTATCTTTCAGCATCCAGTGTATAGTTTTTGCACTCACTGTTTCTTCATTTTGTTTCAGATATCTATCAATCTGTGTGGGAAGCTATTCTTTTTCAGATCTCTTCTGTAACTATACTTTTTAAGTTTCTTTTTGTGTCCTCTGGTTTTCTTTTATCCCACTTTAATAAGTCATCTCTATCAAGGACTTCCATCCCTTTCATAATTCTGTATTTGGTTAGCAGGTCTACTCTTTCTCTTTGTTGCAGGGTAGTTCGAGTTTGTCCAATCTTTGTTCGTATGTCAAATTGGAGAGTGTTGGTGCAATCTTTATCATTGCTCTTTGAATTATTTCTAATTTCTTTGTTCTTTTTAGTACTAGGTGTCGATAATGTTGCAGTGTATTCCAGTTTTGGTCTTATCAATGTAACTAATATTTTTTTTACCGTTTCTTCATCGATGTAGTTAAAAGCCACTTTTATTGATCTTAATAATTGAAAGTTTCTCTGACTAATTTGTTGATATATTTGTCTGGTGTCATGTCATTGTTGATAATTATTCCTAGGTCCTTTTCTGGGTTGACTTTTTTAATTTCCTTTGTACCAATTTTGTATTGTCCTTGTATTCTGTTTTTGCTTTTTCCAAATTTCATTATACAGTCATCCCTCATTATTTGTGTTTTTTTTTATCTGCGGTTTTGACTTCACTGATTTCAATTGAAAAAATTAAAGATTTTTTTTTTTTTTTTTTTTTTTTTTTTTTTTTTTCCCATTGGAAAGCCACTAATGCATCCACGGCCCATGCAGGCAGCATGAGCCGTGTGCAGCATGACCTGCCTCTCAGTTCACACGTGTTCCTCAAGATAAATAATTATAAGGTGAATAATCTCAGAATAATTATTTTTTCTATAGCTGTTCATTCATCAGTTTCCTGTTGATCAGTACCAAATTTTCCCCAATATCAGCAATAGCTTGTCCAAAAATAGCAAAAAACTAGACCTATGTTCAATTGTATCACTCAGAGCGCTAGTGCGTCGATGCAGTGGGCATGGCCTATCGACCAATCGTTGGCCGCGGTTGACTGTCGACCGTGCACCGGGCCAGGCGTCACTGCTGACTATTGTGTGTGTATGATACTTTAGAATAAAAATATTGAATTCATCAGAGGTTTTATTACACGTATATTGAGTCTACACATTCCTACACAGCCGTGTGCAAAGAAGCTAGAGGACGAGAAGTCGAGAACAACAGCAGTGGTGAAGTAGTCAGCAGGAGTGATGCAATTATTTATTGGTTAATGAATGTTTTGTTGTTGATATTTGTCCTTGAAGTATTTCCTTTTATGCCATGCATTAAAAGTTGGATTTTAGCATACGAGATATAAAGTCAGTGAGTGAATGGCCCTATTATGGGCCATATTGTATTATTCTTAGTTTATTAAGTGTTATTAAATTATACACCCACTCCTCGTTTAACAACCTACTCGGTTAACGACAACTCGGAGTAACGACGGGCTTTATGACATTCGTTTAATGTAAATCTCCCGAAGTTACGACGTCGTGTACGATAATTAAGTTGGCTGAGGCAAATTTGTATGATGTTATAAATGAACTTGTACGGTGGATATTACCTGTGAGGTAAAGTGTTCTGAAGCTTAGGTCTACATTACCATCCTGCAAGCTGAAAAAACTACCTGGGGTACAGTATATACCGGTAGTGGTAAATTTTTAGTTTCGACCAAGGGCGCAATATAGCAATAGAAAATTAATTATTAATTTTGTAAATTATAATGTATCAACGTAATATGCAATTTTGTGAGCGGAAAAAAAAGGTGCTAAAACAGATTTTGTAAGTAACGAAGTCATGTCGGACGAATGGTACACCATGTTTGTTATGATAGATGCCGATGTCGAAGAAATGAAAGGATGATAAATTCGTCTAACCTAAACTAAACTAACCTAACCTGTGTTTGATAAATCATTACCTGCAAATTAAATGTCATCCGGCTTGTCCTCGTTGTCGTCGTCATGAGAGACGTTGGCAGACGACAAGATGGCACAATCTGCCCATCCATCTCTTTCTTGTATTATTTCTATTAGTCTTGAGTAAAAGCATATTAAGTTTGTAGTACATGATCTTCCCTTTCTAAAACCTATTTTTTGGGGGGTTTAGTATATTGTTCTCTTCCACGTGTTTTAATTTATTTTTGATAACTTTTTTGCATATTTTTGCAATTGTGCTTGTAAGGGATACTAGTCTTAAGTTTGTTGGATTTTCTTTGTTTCCTTTGTATATTTATACAATATTCGCATTTTTCTAATCTTCTGGTACTTCTTCTTTGAATGAGAAGTAAATTATCTTGTGTATTTTGTCTGTAAGTTCATCTATACATTCTTTCAATATCCAGTTCACAGTTCCATCAGGCCCATATGACTTTCTGACATCAAAGTTCTTTATTTGGTCCCTTATTTTGTTCTGTGTCACTGTTATTTCTTTCATTTCAAGGGATCTTTTTTGCTGTCCTTCATCCCAAATTTGTGAACTTTCAATTGTAAATACAGACCTAAAATACCATTTCTACATCTATATATTCTTTATTTACTTTGCATAGTTTCACTTTTTCATGTTTGTCTTTTAGTTTGTTGTTTACATATCTGTAAAATAGTTTAGGTTGCTCTTTGCATTTGTCTATTGTATCTTTTTCATAGTTTTTTTTCCTTTGTGTGCATATCTACATATTCATTTCTCATTTTGATGTATATTTGCCAATAGGTAATTTTTTTGTCTTTTTCCATCTTTTCCAAGCTTTGTCTCTTCTATCTTTAGCATTACTACACTTTTTGTTATACCAACACTTTATGTAAACCCATATTTGTCTCTTCTGAGGTACATATTTACGGTATCTGTTCCCTCCTTGTATTTTTCTTTAAATGTGTTCCATTTCTTTTCCATCTTTGTTTCATCATTTGAAAATTTTCCCAGTTAGTGTTTGAAAGAAATTGTCTAAGTTTTACAAAGTCCGTTTTGTTGTACATTAATCTTTCTTATCTATGTTTCTCATTTCTTCTTACATCATTTTGTTCTTTAAGGGGGGCAGCTAAGGGGTATTTTTGGACGATATTTTTTAAATCCAACAAATACTTTTTTTTCGCTCAACATGGCCGGGATAGGCTAAATTACCAAATGGTAAGGTTTGTTTTGGTAAAATTAAATCCCCTATGGCCCAGAAGCCATGTGTAAATGCCCCGTGCTGTTGCGTCATAGAGATGAGTCACGCGCTATCACACGTGATATCATTCAGTGCTTGTATTGCCTAAATTTTCAATAAAAAATTATTTCTTCTTCATAAATTTCCTCACGTGCCATCCCTCAGAGAGGGAGAGTGTGAGGCATAGCTCTGTTGCCACACTGCTCTACTCAGTGTTGCCTTCCATCACTTGAGGGAAGGTACACATGAGCTTTGCTCGCATTCACACTGACTGCACATATGATCATCATGACTTACAAGAGGAAGCTAATAAAAGCAAGACTTAGCAACCTCAAGAGAAGTTGTGGAGGAAGACAAAGTGGCCAAGACCCTGTAAATAATGATGATATTGAGCTACAAGTGAGTGTAGCTGGCGAGCACACTCAAGTCCCGCCACCTCCACCACCACCACTACCACCACTACCACCGCAGCCTCATGCTTCTCTCGCCTCACTACCCTCACCTTCCTCACTACCCTCCCTGCCCTCATCTTCCTCTGCTTCTCCACCACCTGCAGTCATCCCTACATTGCCAGAGAAGACATCACTTGAGTTACAGCATGAGATATTGTATAGAGGTGTACAAGTGAACCCTGTTACTGCTCCTGTTGCTGAGCAGAGCGATACATATGTTACTGTGTCACTCTCCCAGCTCAACACTGATCACCTGTCAGAAATGCCCAGTGCGGGCATGCAGGAGCGCACTGACAGTAACCATCCATGAGGGTAGTACGTTGTGGAGTGAGTGCACGAGGTGCCACACACCTGTCGCTTCTGCTGACCCTCCTTCTCACTATTTTCATGACAGTGAGTACTCTATAATAAGGATATGTGAGGTATACTTTAGCCTCATCTCTGGCATTGGCTTTGCTGGCCTGCAAATGAATGAAGCACTACTAACAGATGGAAAGATGTACAACCGTTCTTTCACCATATATTGTAAATACCTGTACCAGCAGATGAATTCATTCTATGAAGAGAAGATGAAGGAAGCCAGGGAACCTGATGAGAATGGCATCCTGGATGTAGATGTCAGCTTCGACGGCAGCTGGATGAAGCGGGGACACAAGTCTCACATTGGAATTGGATTTTCCGTCGAAGTAAACTCAGGCTTCGTGTTGGACATGGATGTACTGTGCAACTATTGTGGAGTATGCAGCTCCAAGACTAACAAGCATCATGCTTGCAAGAAAATTTTTGACAGTAAAGCAGGAGCCATGGAAGCAGAATTTGCTGTACGCATCTGGTCACGAACATCTGACTATAAGATGCGGTTTACAACTTTTGTTGGTGATGGTGACTCTAGCTCATACAATACCATCTGTCGGCTGAATGAAGGAAGAGGCCCATATGAAGTACCAGTGGTGAAGGAAGAGTGTGTAAACCATGTTGGAAAAAGGATGGGTACAAGACTTCACAAAATAAAGAGAGAGGCCTATGAGGAAGTGACAGACCATAAGAAGAACCTATATCTTGCAAAAATTCACTATGAAAAGTTGCACTACATCAGAGAAGTTTACAGTGATCTTGGCAGCCCAGATCTTCTCAGGAGATGCATGAAAGGTGCCACCCAAAATCCCAAAGAATTGCTCCACTCCAAAGTTTGGACCAAGTGCCAGAAGATCAAGTTTTACAGCTGCTTGAGGGTTATGTTCTTGGTACAACATACAATACTGGCACACAACTTTGGCTATGAAGATGGAAACATCATATTACAAATGTTTGGCTCTGAAACAAGACTGCAAGATTCTCTAAATTGGCAAGACCTGGAAAGAGCCAGACATGCAACACCAAAGTCAAAGAAGAAAAGTAGAGAGAAGAAGGATGAAACATACCAGCCTGGAGAATTTTGAGAAAATCTGAATAATAATTTCTTACAACACCAGCCCAGAGAATTTTGAGAAAATCTGAATAATACTTTCTTACAACACTAAGAAAGGGGGACCAGATGCCTTATCAATTCTAAGGTCAATCAGCAAGGTTTACTCAATCATTTGTGAAAATCCCAATGGTGTAGTTTTTCTCTAGTGAAAACTGACTTGAAGTGATTGTTTATGAATTCAGCCATTTCTAGATCCTCTGTGTATTCTGTATTTCCATGGCATAGTTTCTCCATTTCCTGTTTATTTTTAAGTTTACCATTCACATATCTATAGAGTAATTGGGTTGATCTTTACATTTTTCTATTATGTCTTTTTTGTAGTTTCTCTTTTCCTCTCGGTGCACTTTTACATATTAATTTCTATAGTTGATATATATACTATATATATATATGCCATTTTCCAGGTTTTTTATCTTTTCTCCATCTTTTCCAAGCTTTATCTTTTCTATCTTTTGCTTCACTGCATCTTCAGTTGAACCAGCACATAATGTTAGTATTCACTCCATTATAAATTTTCATCAAAATCATCTATTTCTCTTACACTTGTGTCTCTTCATTGTAGAATTTTCCCCAATTTGCATTTTGAGAAAAATTCCTTAAGTTTCCCTAAGTCCATTTTGTTGCACATCAGTCTTCCTTTTCTGTAGTTTTAATTTCTCTCTATATTTCCTCCTTTAGTTCAACTTCCATTAGTATGTGGTCATGCTTTCCAAATGGTGTATTGTATTCAGTTTTATTCACAATTTCAGATTCTGTTATAGATATTAAAGCCATTCTCAACAGTTCTTCATTACTTCTGTATCTGGTATTTTCTTTTACCTATTGTGTCATTGTATGTTCTATAGTCATGTCAATACATTTCCCCATAGATCCTCTCTGCCTTTCACTGTCATCTCTTCCTGACGGATTTTGTTTCAGTTAAAATCTCCCATAAGTACCAGGTTATCTCCATCCTTTAGCATCTCATTTAATGAATAGCTTGTATCTTCTAACATTTTTGAATGCTCACCCTCTTTTCAAGAGCCCATTTATCATGATCATTTTTACACTGTTTCTATTTTATGTAACCTTTGTCACATTTAAGTTTTTCTTGGCCAAAAACATGATTCCCTGGTGTGTGTGTGTATTTACCTAGTATATGGGAAGGGGAGCTATGCTCATAGTGACCTGTCTTTATATCTCGCAACATTAGTATATTCTTAAATTCTTGTATGGTATTTGCACACACTATTCTTTCATCCAATTTGTTCCAGACATCCACCATGATTTTTTTTTTTTTTTTCCAGATATCTTCTATAATTATTCTTTTTGAGTTTCTTTTCATGTCCCCTTGTTTTTCTTCTATCCCAATTTAATAAGTCTTTTCAAGGACTTCCATGCCATTTATGATTCTGGAAATGGCCAATAGATTGCCTCTTACTATTCTTTGTTCCAGGGTTGGTAGTTCCTGTTTAGACCATCTTTGTTCATATGTCAATTTTGAAAGTGTTCGTGACATCTTTGGCATTGCTCTTTGAATTCTTTCTATTTCCCTTATATTCTTTTTTGTACTGGGTGTCTGTAGTGTGACTAGTATATATATATATATATATATATATATATATATATATATTTTTTTTTTACCATTACCTTATTCAAGTAATTAAAAACCACCTATATTGATCCCAATAAATTATAGGTTTCTCCAACTCTTTTGTTTATCTGCTTGTGTGGGGTGATAATTACTTCTAGGTGCTTTTCAGAACAAACTTTCTTTACTTCCTTTGTACCGATTTTATATTGTATTGATATTCTCCTTTTACTTTTTCCAAATTCCATTATACTACATTTCTTAATGTTGAAGTTCACTTCCCACTTTTGTGTCCATTCCCAGACCTTGTCCAGGTCTCTCTGTAGCGATTCACAATCATTTTCCATACTTTAGTAGATTTGCATCATCTGCAAAGAAGTTTGTGTACCATTCTACACCATCCATGTCATTAACATGTATAGCAAACATTATTGGAGCCAGTACTGAACCCAGTGGGACTCCACTTATCATTTCTTTCCAAGTAGAGTGTTTATCTCTGAGCACCACTGTTAGTTCATCTATACATTCTTTTAGTATCCAGTTTGCAATTCCACCTGGGCCATGTGATTTTCTGATATCAAGGTTCATTATTTGGTCTCTTATTTCTGTCTGTGTCACAGTTATTTCTCACATTGGGGAGATATTTCTCCCTAGTCCTTCATACCAATTGTTTATGTTTTCTTTTGTGAATATAGATTTGAAATGTTTGTTCATAATTTCAGCCATTTTTACATCTACATATTTTATGTTTCCTTGACGAAATTTTACTATTTCCTGTTTATTTTTTAGTTTACCATTTACGTATCTGTAGAATAATTTAAGTTGATCTTTACATGTGTCTATTATCTCTTTTTCATCGTTTCTTTTTTCTTCCCTGCATATTTTTACATTCATTTCTTAGGTTAATATATATTTGCCACTTTCCAGGTTTTATTTCTTTTTTCCATCTTTTCCAAGCTTTGTCTCTTCTATCTTTTGCCATGCTACATTTTTTTGTTATATCAGCACTTAATGTTCACCTTTTCCTTTTTTTGTTTTTGTAAATATTTATCCCACTCCTTCATTATAGGTTTCTTTTAATATTGTCCATTTCTCTTCCACCTGCTTTTCTTCAATAAAGAAGTTTTCCCAACTTACTTTTTGAAAGAATTTTCTGAGTTTCCCAAAATCCGTTTTGTTAAACATCAGTCTTCTTTTTCTGTTTCTTGTTTCATCTCAAATATATTTCCTCTTTTAGTTTGAGCTCAAGTAGTATGTGGTCACTCTTCCTAATTGGTGTCTTGTATTCCATTTTATCCTTAATTTCATGCTCTGATGTAAATATTAAATCTAGTCTCAAAGGTTCTTTGTTATTTCTATATCAGGTATTCTCTTTTACCCATTGATTCATTGTGAATTCAATGGTCATGTCCAGTAGTATGTTTCCCCAAATGTCATCTCCTCCCAACAAATTTCTTTGAAGTCACCCATAATTACTAAGTTTCCTCTTTTCAGTATTTCACTCAAAGCATGCCTTGTGTCTTCCAACATTTTGGAATGGTCACTCTCTTTCCAAGAATGTGTTTTCAGGGGCACATATATCACCACAAATTTTATACTTTTCATGTCGGTATTTCAAACTTTTGTCATAATCAATTCCACATTATTATTTCCTTGTGTGATCTTTGTCACATTTAAGCCTTTCTTAGTCAAAAAACATGACTCCTCCCAGGTTTTCCTTTCTATTTTTTATTCAGTGATTATATAAACCTTGTCCAATAGTATTTGGTGGTAGTGGACCTTTTAATTTCATCTCCACAATTCCCATTGTATCTGGTTTTTCTTCCAGATAATCATTTAATTCATTTAATCCTGAAATCAGACCATCTATGTTGGTATACATTTCTTTTATTTTTATTTTTTTCCCTCCTTATTTTCTGTTTCCTGTGTTTCTTTTAATAATATACCATTTTCTCAGCCTCAAGTTCAACACTCTTCACAATACTTGTTCTTTTCAGTCGAAGTTCTTCTCTTGTTTTTTCATTAGCTTCTTTTTTTAGTGTCTTTTCTCTTTTTTTCCTCATCACTCATTTCCTTTTTTATCAATATATTTTTGTACTTTCACTATTTGTCAACTTTGCTGTTTTTGTTCATTTTTCTTCCACCATTATTTGTGACCTTAGTTTAATTTTTAGAGGTCTATTTCTTTCAAGTATGGTCCCATTCTATGCACCTTTATTTCTTTTTCCATCTCTTAACCCTCATCTTTTATCTCTTTCAAAATTTCTTTTGCTGTGTCTCCTCTTTTTCTCTTAAGTATCTAGCTACATTAATTACTTTAATGACCATTTCCTTTGCATTTTCTTCCACTAGTAGGATTTTTTTAAAAGCTTTTTTTTTTCCTGATCTATTTTCCATTGATTTTTGTGAAAATATCTTTGCCTTCTAGAATGTACACAAACTTTTCACTTGTAAAAATGAATGAAAACAATTTAATCATGATTACATTTCCATTATATGACCATCTACCTCAAATAGTCCTACATTTCTTTCAATTACAAGTTAAATGAAAAGGTTTTGAAGTATTAGATAAGTGGCTTTAGATATTGTGTTTTGCACTCTGTTTAGTAATATCAAAGCTAACAATATATTTCTGGATACTCAGTGTAATGAAAATACATGTGACAGTTTTGGTCCAGTTCCCAATATACTTGTAAGAGTACTTCAAATCATCTGAAAAAAAATTATACTTATGCATGAACATACTGAAATATATGCTATTTGATTATCAGCTAGATTTTAGCATACATCCAATCCCTTTAAATGTTTACTTGTGAGAATGTATGAAAGTCCTTAATATAGTGCTACAAGACTTTATATCCAAGTCATTAGCTAAGCTTTATGTTGCTTATGAGTTTGGTTTTAAGTTTGTTCTTATTTTCTTCCTTTTTTTTTAATTGGTAGTTGCCATATAGATATCACATATGTGTTCAATATTTTTCCTTATACCAGAGATTATTATTAAGAATTTATTTACCTGTTTGTTTGTTTTTTATTAAGTTGTGCATCCATAAAAGAGGTTACTTTAAAGACTTAAGTTGACTTCAACATTCTTCAACAATTCCTTTTACAGATTTTAAGGAAAATATATATTCTAGTTTGAACCAAAGCTCCCAGTGTAGTGCTAATTAAAAAGAAGAAAGTCAAAAGTAGAAGAACAGTTGGGCATGGCTTTGTTTCGAGCATGTGCGAGGTCTCGCTTGCAGACCTTGCATCTGCCGGGACTGGCAGCCCTCCTTGGGACGCGACGTTCCCTGGCCTTCATCGACCCTTCGGTCTTATTGGCACTACGCTGCTCATCTTCTGGGCATCTGCATGTCAGGCAATGGCACACCTGGAATTCATACAGGTGTGCCATTGCTGGTATAGGCCAGTGGACCCGATTGCACCCACAAGCTTGTTGTCAGCTTCCAATACACATTTCTTGCATGGGTAAGCAACATTTCCTTTGGTCCCTTGTTTTGTTTTTGTTTTATGTTTTTATGTAGTCATACTCTTGTAAAGTTAGTTGCCATATGTTTTGGATAATGCATGCTATTGATACTTTTTTATCCCAAAGGACCCAGTAGAAGGCAACTCCAAAGTAGGAGTATGGAGACTGAATCATCATCCCTGTCTGAAGGGAAAAAATTGCCCAATGCATCTGCAATGGGAAATACTCCAAAGCTATCGGAGATGAAACGATTGTTTGCTCTAGCAAAACCTGAAGCTTGTACATTGATTAGTAAGTATGATATTTGTTATTGTAGAGCAGAGTTCATAATTAAGTATCTAATAATTTTGTCATTAGGTTTAATATGGTTTGATCAGTTACATATTTAGTATTTGTTACCATTGCAAGCTATTACATAATAAAGATTTAAAATAAATTCATTTTTAAACTAGCTTTACTAAATTGTTGTAATATACATATGGTGTTTTATATATGTGTGTGTGTGTTTTTACCTAGCTATGTTTTGTGGGAGGAGATCTCTGCTCGTAGTAACCTGCAGTTATATTTTTCCGCATCCAGTTCTTTCTTAAAATCATGTATACAGTAGTTTTAGCACTCACTGTTTCCTCTTTCAATTTGTTCCATGTATCTATTACTCTTTGTGGAAATCTCCTCCTCCTCCTCCTCCTCCTCCTCCTCCTCTTCCAGATCTCTTCTGTAATGGTCTTTAAGGGGGTTGCCTCTCATTTCGGTGAAAAATACTTGATTTTGTCAAACTTCGTGTGTGGACTGGTGTGGTGTCCCTGAACACCGCGGGACTGGTTTCCAGATGTATAACGCCACCCTTCTCAGGTAATGGCGGGTTTAAAGGGCCAGAGATTTAAAGGTCCGCCCGTCAGCCACGCCCCTTTCTTTGCTATGGTTTGTTTTCCTTGTATTTTGTCGTTTTTTGTTGTTTTTGAGAATTTTATACTCTGATATTGTTGTACAATAGGTTAGGCAGCAGTCACCACACTCAGTGCGATTGAAAAAGGGTTCAGCGTATGCGTGCGTCATTTCTCCACGTGCTATCCTGTTTTATACATTTCTTGTTTATAAATTCACTACTCCATAACTAAATATGTCAGATGTGATAGTTGCCGAAGTATTTTGCTCCATTCTGAACCTGAGAAGTGCAAGAATACTCACCTTAGCAAAGGGATTGTAATGCATGTGTACCATTCATTATGTGAAGGATATGGAAGGTTAGGATTGTCACGATTCTCAGCTGGCATGGGTAGAAAAGAAATGTAATGAACATCTGCTGCTTACTTCCCAGAAATGGTCAAAGGATTATATAAGTAGATATGTGCATTTGATACTCTTTGGAGGCACTTTTATGGAGTAGTGAATATATAAACATAAAGATACTATTTTCTCAAAACTAGTTTTTTCGCACAAAAGTAACTATAACTTCGTGTGTAAATAAGCAATTTTGATAATTCTTGTTGGAAAATGGTTGTGATACTTATATCTAACAAAACTAGTAAATTCATTCTTAACCTACTTGATATATATTTTTGAAAAAATTTTAAAGTTGTGATTTTTTTTTTTTTTTTTTTAATAATTTGCTGTAAGGCTGACTTTCTTTTTCACTTATAACTACGAGTATACTAGTTTAGGTACATCTGGATGTCTACTAACTGTACACCAAAGGAAATCATTATTCGCCTCATACTTTTGGAAAAATAAACATTATTTCAAAAATAACTCAAAATTGAAAGTAAATCGTCTGTTGTGTAAAAATTACTTAATGGATTTCAATGAAATTTCTGTCACAGATGCATCCCATTTCCCTGCACATTGTGTTAAATTTCCATTGTCTTACATAAAAAAATAAGGTTGGGAGGACCAGAAATGCATAATCCTATCGAGCGAATCACCGAAAGGAGAGTTAACCCCCTTAAGTTTCTTCTTGTGTCCTTTTTTATTTCTTCTGTCTCATTTTAGTAGGTCATGCCTATCAAGGATTTTGATCCCTTTCATAATTTTGTAGATGGTTATCAAATCTACTCTTTCTCTTCTTTGTTCCAGAGTTGATAAGTTTAGTTTGTCCAATCTTTGTTTGTAAGTCAACTTGCTAAGTGTTGGTGCCATCTTTATCATTGCTCTTTGAATTCTTTCTAGTTTCTTTATGATTTTTTTGTACTAGGTGACCATAGAGATGCAGCGTATTCTAATTTTGGTTTTACCAGTGTAACTACTTGTAGTATCTTATATACCATTTCCTCATCCATGTAGTCAAAGGCCACTTTCATTGATTCTTTTAAGTTATAAGTTTCTCCAACTAATTTGTTAACATGTTTGTCTGGTGTCATGTTGTTTGAGGTAATTACTCCTAGGTCCCTTTCTGAGTTTACTTTTATAACTTTCTTTGTACCAATTTTATATTGACCCAATACAGTAAAACCCCGATTATCCGAAACGAAAGGGGGGAGCCTCTTTAAGATAAGCCGATTTTTCGGATAATCCAGATTTATCAGAAATATATTTCGTGTTGACATACTTTGTGTGTGTATGTGTGTCCTGTGCCTTCCTCCCCCCCCCCCCCTCTCTCTCTATCTCTCTGTCTCCATCAGTCTCAAGTTGTGGATGGAACACAATTTTTTTTTTTTTCGTGTTGACGTACATACCTTATACGTAACAGAGAACAAGAATTATTCTATACATATATCTTCCACTATCCTGACGAACACAATAAAGCAACTCCGCCACTCCCGCCTCCGTCACTCCACAACCCTTCCACTCCCCACCTCCTGGTGGTGGAGTCAGAAGGAAGGGTCGTCCATTGCTCCATCTTCACTGTCCAAATCAATGGTAGACAAGGAGGATGAGGCACTTGATGAAGGGCGAGAAGACTGGGTGGACGAAGGTGTTCTTGGCCGAAAAAACGAGGTGATAGAAGTCTGTTTGGTGCAAGACAGCTGTTTCTCGATGACGTCACTCAGTGCTGCTCGCATCATTGGGTACAGTTGATTGCTATTTGAAATGTCCCTGGGTCGCTGGTTAAGAAACTGAAGCACTCCTTCGATGTGGGACCGGACTGTTGCCAAAGACATGGAAGGATCAGATGGATCATCGTCGTCGTCGTCATCATCATCGTTGTCATGCCCGTGCATCACTTCCTCAGCTATTTCTTTGGTTGATTGGAGAGCGTAACCTGGGTCCCCCTCATCCACAGTGAGCCACTCCTGGACGTCCTCCTCTGTAACTGTCTCGTAATCACCCAGGCATGGTGATGTAGAAAGAAGTGAGGTCGAAGCACAGGTAGAACGCGACTGCCCAGTGTGAACTCTGTGACGCGACTTCCGCCGACTGACAATGTAAACAATAAAACCAAACAAACACACGCTACGCTAAACAAAGTAGTACGCTTAAAACGTATTCATTTTAACTGTTCTTATCAATTTTAAATGTGTTAATATAGTACATATGTAGTTTTTTTATTTACATGTTTTTATGAGAGTAGTAGAGCTTGTGTCAGGATTGGAAATGGAGAGAGTGAGTGGTTCGGGGTAAAGGTGGGACTTCGTTAAGGATGCGTTATGTCGCTCTGGCTGTTCAACTTATACATGGATGGGGTGGTGCAAGAGGTAAATGCAAGAGTAGTGGGCAAGGGATTGGAGATGGTTAAAGAAAATGGAGAAAGGTGGGAGGTGAGCCAGCTGTTGTTTACCTAGTTGTATTTTGCGGGAAGGGGAGCTATGCTCGTGATGTCCCGCCATTGTATCTCGCAGTGTCTAGTTTGTTTTTAAACTCATGAATGGTTTTTGCGCATACTATTTCATTATCCAGTTTGTTCCAAGTGTCCAAAACTCTATGTGGAAAACTGTTTTTCTTCAGTTCTCTTCTATAGCTATGTTTTTTTATTTTCTTTCCATGTCCTCTTGTGTTTCTTTTGTCCCAGTTAAGTAAGTTCTCTCTATCAAGTATCTCTGTGCCTTTCATGATTCTGTAGATGGTCAATAGGTCACCTCTCTCTCTTCTTTGCTCCAGTGTCGGTAATTCCAGTTTAGCCAATCTCTCCTCGTATGATAGGTTTGCAAGTGCAGGTGCCATTTTTGTAGCTGCTCTTTGGATTCTTTCTATTTTCTTTATATTCTTTTTGGTACTGGGGGACCACAATGTCGCCGCATACTCTAATCTAGGCCTTATCAATGTAACCAATATTTTTTTTTATCATGTCTTCGTCCAAGTATGTAAATGCCACTTTTATTGATCTTAGCAAGTTGTAAGTCTCCCCGACAATTTTGTTAATCTGTATATCATAGGACAAGTCGTTCGTGATAATTACACCCAAATCTTTTTCGGATCCTACTTTCTTTACTTCCTTGGTTCCAATTGTATATTTTCCTGATATTCTGTTTTTGCTTTTTCCAAACTCCATTATGTTACACTTCTTAGTATTAAAGTCCACTTCCCATTTCTGACTCCAGTTCCATACCCTATTTAGGTCTTCTTGCAGTGCTTCACAGTCCTCATCAGTTTCTACTTTCCTTAACAGTTTGGCGTCATCAGCAAAGAAGCTCGTGTAGCAGTTCACATCCTCGTCCATGTCATTCATATAGATAGCAAACATTATTGGTGCCAGTACAGATCCTTGCGGTACCCCACTGATCACCTCTTTCCAATCTGAATATTTTTCTCTGAGCACTACTCTCATCTTTCTACCAGTCAGAAAGTCCTCCATCCATTTTAGTAGGTTTCCTTATATTCCTCCTATGTGTTCCAGTTTTTTTAGTAATTTTCTGTGTGGTACTTTGTCAAAGGCTTTTTGCAAGTCTAGGAATGCACAATCAGCCCATCCATTTCTTTCTTGCACTATGTCTATTAGTCTTGAGTAAAAGCATATTAAGTTTGTGGTGCATGATCTTCCTTGTCTGAACCCGAATTGTCTTGGGTTTAATATGTTGTTGTCTTCCAGATGTTTTACCCATCTATTCTTGATTATTTTCTCACAAATTTTGGCTATAGTGCTTGTTAGTGATACTGGCCTATAGTTGGTGGGTTCTTCCTTGTTTCCTCCTTTATATATTGGTACAATGTTAGCATTTTTCCAGTCCTTGGGTATCTTTCCTTCTTTGAGTGAGCTGTTTATTAAGATGTGTATTTTGTCTGTTAGTTCTTCTTTGCACTCCTTTAGAATCCAATTTGCAATACCATCCGGGCCATGTGATTTTCTGACGTCCAGTCTTGATAGATGTTCTGATATTTCTTTTAGTGATGTTGTAAACTCACTCATGTGGGGAGATTGCTTGTTATTATCTATGTCCCAATTTTGTATTTTCTCTCTGGTGAAGACAGATTTAAAATGATTGTTCATGACTTCGGCCATCTCTAAATCTTCTGTGTATTCTATATTTCCTTGGCATAGTTTCACCATTTCCTGTTTGGTTTTAAGTTTACCATTCACATACCGATAGGATAGCTTGGGTTGATCTTTGCATTTGTCTATAATATCCTTCTCATGGTTCCTTTTTTCCTCTCTTCTCACATTAACATACTCATTTCTACAGTTTATATAAATTTGCCATTTGCTTTGTTTTTTGTCTTCTCTCCACTTTTTCCAAGCTTTGTCCCTTCTGTCTTTTGCCTCACTACATCTTTTGTTGAACCAACATTTAATGTACTCATTCTCTCGCTTTTGTCTTGGTACATGCCTGTTTACCCCTTCATTGTAATTATCCATCAATATATTCCATTTCTCTTCCACTGTTGTCTCTTCCCTATAAAATTTTTCCCAGTTTGCACTCCGGAAGAATGTCTTTAGTTTTGCAAAGTCTGTTTTGTTGTACATCAATCTTCCTTTCCTATGCTTTTCGTTCCTCTCCATGTCTATTTCTTCCTTTAGTACAGTTTCGATGAGTACATGGTCACTCTTTCCAATTGGTGTCTCGTACTGGACTTTATCCACTATTTCAGGTTCTGTTGTAAATATTAGATCTAGTTTCGATGGCTCTTCATTGTTTCTGTACCTTGTGTTTTCACGGACCCATTGGGTCATTGTGTACTCCATGGTCATGTCTAGCAGTACATTGTCCCACGAGTCATCTCCTCCTTGCACTGTCATGCTGTCCCAACAAATTTCTTTGCAATTGAAGTCCCCCATAATTACCAGATTACCCTTACTCATTAGTATCTCATTTAGTGATTTTCTTGTATCTTCTAGCATTTTTGTATGTTTGTTTTCTTTCCAAGCATTCGTTTTTGGAGGCACATAGGTCACCACAAACTTTCTGCTTTTCATATTCTTGCCTTTGACTTTTATCATGATCAGTTCAACATTACCTTTGCCCTCTGCAATTTTTGTCACCTTTAGGTCTTTCTTGGCCAAGAACATGATTCCCCCTCCCTGTTTCTTGTCCCTGTTTTTTATCCAGTAATTGTATAGACCTTGTCCAATAACGATGGATGGTATTTCACCTCTTAGTTTAGTTTCTACAATTCCCATTATGTCTGGTTTTGCTTCTAACAGATAATCATTGAGTTCGTTCAGTCTTGAAATTAGTCCGTCAATGTTGGTATAGGCCACTTTTAATTTTCTTCCTTCTCCCTGGTTTCTTCTGTCCTTGGTTTTTTCGTTTTGATGCGCCATTGTCTTAATCTCAAGTCTATTACTCTCCACTGGAATTCTTTGCATTCTGTCTCCGTTCTCATCAAGTTTTTTTCCTTTGCTTCTTCTCTTAGTGCCCTTTCTTTTTCTAATTCCTCAGTACTCATTTCTCTTTTTATCCAGTTTGCAGACGACACTGCGCTTGTGGCAGGATCGGAGGAGGGATTGAGGAAGTTGGTGGCAGAGTTTGGGAGAGTATGTGATAGAAGAAAGCTAAAGATAAATGTGGGTAAAAGTAAGGTGATGAGATGTACAAGGGGTGAAAGTGGCAGTAGAATGGAAGTGAGGATTAAGGGAGAGCGACTGGAGGAAGTGGATAGTTTTAGATACTTGGGTGCAAATGTGGCAGGAAAAGGTGGAGTGAAGGTGGAGGTAGAGTGTAGATTGAGAGAAGCGAGTAAATGCCTTGGTGGATTAAAGAGTGTAATAAGGAATAGACATTTGGGAATGGATGCTAAGAGGAGACTGTATGAAGGAGTGATTGTGCCAACAGCACTGTATGGGGCAGAAACATGGAACATAAGAGAAGAAGAGAGAAGGTGTTTGAATGTGTTTGAGATGAGGTGTCTGAGAAGTATGATGGGGGTTACTAGGCGTAATAGAGTGAGAAACGAGGAGGTGAGGAGGAGGAGAACATGGGTGGAAAAGGAGCTGGGAGATAGGGTTGATGAAAGAATATTAGGATGGTTTGGACACATGGAAAGAATGAGTGAAGAAAGACTTGTAAAAGAGGTATGGAAGGCGGATGTGGAGGGAGTGAACATGAGGGGACGTCCTAGGATGAGGTGGATGGATGGGGTGAAGGGGGCTTTGGGGAAGAGGGGAATGTCTGTTGAGGAAAGACAGGAGAGGACAGAAGACAGGGGTGAATGGAGAATGGTTGTATATGGATGATGTTGTGATTGCATGAGGTGGAATGGGTGTGGGGGTGGGGGGTGAGGTAGTATGTGTGAGCAAAATTTGACGCAGCCCAAAGGGATTTCTCCCTGTCCTCTCCTTTTATGCAATGGGGGGACGGAGAAGGGGGGGTCGCCGATTTAATGAAGCGGCCTTGCTGTGGATGTGCTGTGTCTTGCGACACTGCTTCTGACCCAGGGCAGTGGACAGGGTGCAGGGATGACCCGTCATCCAGGAGGTGCTTAGATGGGGGGGGGGGGTGGAAATGATTTTATGCCTTTTCCTTTTTGGCTACCTCCCTTGTAAGGGAAAAAAAGCCTTGGTATATGTATGTATGTTTTTGATGTTTTATAATGTTTTAGTATAGAAAAAATTTGAATTTTAATTGCATTATCCAAATCAATTTCGGATAATCCCGTTTTTCAGGTAATCCGCTTTCGGATAATTGGGGTTTTACTGTATTCTATTTTTGCTTTTTCCAAATTCCATTATACTACATTTCTTAATGTTGAAATTCACTTCATTCTTTATATTCCATTTTCAGACTTTGTCCAGGTCTTCTTGAAAAGATTTGCAATCTTCTTTTGTACATACTCACTTCAATAGTTTTGCATCCTCTGAAACTACTACATTCACACTTGTCCCCTTTTCCTTTGTAAAGTGGAACTATACAGGCACTCCTCCAGTCCTCTGGCACTCTACCCTCTCTCCAGCAAACATTAAATAACCTCACCAGCCAGTCCACCATCACTGTACCTCCTTTTTTTAGACATTCTGCATGGCATCCATCCAGACCAGGTGCCTTACCTGCTCTCATCATCTTAACAACTGCTTTCACTTCATCCTTCCTTATTTCTCCTCCATTTTCCTTACTCATCACGGTCATTTTCTTAGCATTTCCCACTGCAGCTATCTTTCCCTCCCTCTCCTCCTTCACATTTAGAAAAATGGAAACAACAAAAAAGATTAGAAAAGAAAAAATTAACCACTTCACTCCGGACTTAAATCTCGCAGGCAGCAGCCAATGCCAGCCGTACGACGTGTCGTAATAATACTCGCATCTTAAAATATAGTCACCGCTTATATCGATCATTCTCTCTCTCACCCGCAAATTTTGAAAACCACAGAGAATGGGATTCAGGGCACATTTGAGAGAATGTAAAAACACAGGGGCGACTACAATAAATATAATCAAGACGCCGATATGGCAGCGTCGCGAATCCACTTGCTCCTCATGACGCCTACGTAGGCGGCACCGTATGGAAGGGGTTAAAAGTGGCATATACAAACATGGATGGTATAATTTCTGGAAAAAATTAATTCAACAGCTGTTTGTCAATAGAGAAACCTGACATACAGGTAAACGTCGACTTACGATGGCCGCGACTTACGATTGTTCGACTTTACGATGACGACGACGACGACGACGACATGACGTCATGAGGAGCAAGTGGATTCGCGACGGTGCCATATCGGCGTCTTGATTATATTTATTGTAGTCACCCCTGTGTTTTTACATTCTCTCAAATGTGCCCTAAATCCCATTCTCTGTGGTTTTCAAAATTCGCGGGTGAAAGAGAGAACGATCGATATAAGCGGTGACTATATTTTATGATGCGAGTATTATTACGTCACGTCGTACGGCTGGCATTGGCTGCTGCTAATCGTAAGTCGACGTTTACCTGTAATGGGAATTGTGGACAAAACTAAAAGGTCCTATATAATCAAGTATGGTTGGACAAGATTTATACCACCTTTGGTTGAAAAATTGAATGGACAAACAAGTGGAGGAATCATGCTATTGACTGGAAAGGACCTAAATGTAATAAAGGCAACAGAAGGAAAGGATAATGTGGAATTGATCACAATCAAAGTAAAAAATAGCAGTATGATAATAGAAAGTTCATAGTTGTATATGTGCCACCAAAATCTAAGACTTGGACTGACAGTGAACACTCAAAATTACTAGAAGACACAAAGAATGAATTAACAGAGACACTGAAATATGGAGAAAACATAGAAATTATGGGGGACTTTAACGCAAAGGAAATAAATTGGGGATAATTGAGAATAAAAGGTGGAGAGGAACACTGGGGCAACATCCTACTAGATATGACCATCAATTACACATTGACTCAATGGGTCAAAGAAAATACTAGATACAGACAAAACGAAGAACCATCAAGACTAGACTTGATATTCACTTCTGAGCCTGAATTTGTGGAAGAAATAAACTATAAAACATCAATTGGAAAGAGTGACCACATGCTAATAGAGTTCAGGCTTAAGGAACAAAATGTTATGAGAAGAAATGAGAAACATTGAGAAGGAAGATTAATGTACAACAAAACTGACTTTGTAAAACTTAGATTTTTTTTTTTTTTTCAAAATGCTAGTCGGGAAAAATTTGCAAATGATGAAACAAAGATGGACGAGAAATGGAACATTTTTAAAGAAATATATAAGGAGGGAACAGATAAACATGCACCTATGCAGAAACAAAAAAGGGTGTACATAAAGTGCTGATATAATAAAAAGTGTAGTGATGCTAAGATTGAAGAGAAAAAGCTTGGAAAAGATGGAAAAAGAGATAAAAAAGTGACTAAATGGCAAACATACATCAAACTAAGAAATGAATATGTAGACATACGCAGAGAGGAAAAAAGAAACTATGAAAAAGATATAATAGACAAATGCAAAGGCCAACCTAAACTATTTTACAGATATATAAACGATAAACTAAAAGATGAACATGAAATAGTGAAACTGCGTGAAGGAAATAAAGAATACATAGAAGATGTAGATATGGCTGAAGTAATGACCAGACACTTTAAGTCTGTATTTACAGTTGAAAGCTCACAAATTTGGGATGGACATGAAGAAAGATTCCCCTAAATGAAAGAAATAATGGTGACACAGAAAGAAATAAGGGACCAAATGAAGAAACTTGATGTCAGAAAGTCACATGGGCCAGATGGAATAGCAAACTGGATATTAAAAGAATGTATAGATGAACTCACAGATAAAATACACAAGATAATTGAATTCTCACTCAATGAAGGAAAAGTACCACAAAATTGGAAAAATGCAAATATTGTACCAATATGTAAGGGAGGAGATAAAGAAAATCCAACAAACTATAGACCAGTAACTCTTACAAGCACAATTGCAAAAATATGTAAAAGAGTTTGTTAAAAAAAAAAAAAAAAAAAAAAAAAAAAAAAATGGACTAAACACTTGGAAGAAAACAACATACTAAACCCCAACCAATTAAGATTTAGAAGTGGAAGATCATGTACTATAAACTTAATATGCTTTTACTCAAGATTAATAGAAATAATACAAGAAAGAGATGGTTGGGCAGACTGTGTCTTCTTGGACTTACAAAAGGCTTTTGACAAAGTACCACACAAAAAGCAAATAAGAAAAATTGAAACAATATGTGGAATACAAGGAAAATTATTGGGATGGATGAAAGACTTCTTGAACAGAAGAAAAATGAGTGGTACTTAGATAAAAAAAAAATATAACTCAAATTGGGTAAATATGATAAGCGGTAAGACTAGTAAGACTAATAAAGACTAGAAACACTAATAAAAGAGGTATGGAAGGCAGATGTGAAGGGAGTGGACTAGTAAAGACTAGTAAAAAAGGTATGGAAGGCAGATGTGGAGGGAGTGAACATGAGGGGGCAACCTAGGATGAGATGGATGGATGGGATGAAAGGGGCTTTGGGGAAGAGGGGAATGTCTGTTGAGGAAGGACGGGAGAGGACAGAAGACAGGGGTGAATGGAGAATGGTTGTATATGGATGATGTTGTGATGCATGAGGTGGAATGGGTGGGGGGATGAGGGGTGAGGTATTATGTGTGAGAAAAATTTGACGCAGCCCAAAGGGATTTCTACCCGTCTTCTCCTTTTCTGCAAGAGGGGACGGAGAGGGGGGTCACCAATTTAATGAAGCGGCCTAGCTGTGGATGTGCTGTGTCTTGTGACACTGCTTCTGACCCAGGACAGTGGACAAGGTGCAGGGATGACCCGTCATCCGGGAGATGCTAAGATGAGAGGGAGGGTGAAGGGGTGTGGAGTGTATTTAGGGATGGAATGGGTGGGAATGATTTTATGCCTTTTCCTTTTTGGCTACCCCCCTTGTAAGGGGGAAAAAGCCTTGGTATATGTATGTACCATTTTCTCAGTCTCAGATCCAGCACTGCAGTATTGGCTGCATGTTATTGTGGCAAAGTAGCATGCAGTTGATACTTTAGGGTCTATATGGGGTGCCCCTACAGACCAGAGCCACACATCATTTTGTCTGTGATGGAGGAAAACTCTGTTCATAGAGAAATTATGACACTTTTTATACTACGATTGTCCCTCCGTTATGCTGTCCCCCAACCCCTTGTTACTGTCCTGTACTATTTCTCTGAATGTTCATTTCCTTCTTTTGCCTACCCTGTGGTGGGGGGAAAGAATGCTACCACCAAGTCTTTTCACTTGAGTCGTAAGAGGCGACAAAAAACGGGACGGGGGATAGGATTAGGAGTCCTGCTACTGTAGCCCCACAGGGGACATTCCTAAACGAAAAAGTAAAGGCATAAGAGAGTCTCTCAGTTTTCCAACCAGTACCCTAAGGTTTTGGTCTTTTAATGTGTGTGGATGTGGTACAGATGAGAGTATAAGGGAAGAGATAGGCAGTATGTTTGTGAGAAGAAAGATGGATGTGCTGGCTTTGAGTGAAACAAAAATGAAAGGGAGGGGTGAGTGTGAGTTTGGGAGTGTAGTTGGAAGGTTCTCAGTAGTGAAGAGGTGATGAGGGAGAGAAGGGGTGCCTATACTAGTAAGTGAAGAGATATGTAAGCATGTAGTGGAGTGGAAGGAGGTTTCTTCAAGGGTGATGTAGATGAAGGTGAAGCTGGGAATGAAGATATGGGTTTTTGTAAGTGCATATGGGCCTGGTAGTGAGGAGAGTGTAGAGGAAAGGGAGGCTTTTTGAGTAGATTTAAATGAATGCATAGAGATATTAGGGAGAAATGTCAATGTAGTTGTATTGGGAGACCTTAATGCTAGGGTAGGAAATGAACCAATAGACGGAATGATTAGGAAGTATGGAGTTCCAGGTATAAATCATAGTGGAGAACTGATGGAGATGTCTCTTGAAAGAGAGTTGATGATAGCAAATACAGTGTTTAGGAAGAAAGTCAAGCATAAGTACACATGGGAGAGGGTGGTGGATGGAAGGGTGGCAGATAGAGCATTAATGGACTATATAGTGGTGACCAGGAGTATGGTAGGAAGAGTTGAGGATGTACATGTTCTAAGGGGAGAGAGTGGGGGAATATCAGATCATTTTCTGGTGGAAGGTAAATTGAGAGTGGAGAATAGGTGGAAAAAGAGGAAAAGGGCAGAAGGTAGGGAGGTACTTAGAGTGAACTGCTTAAATGAGAAAGAAAAGGAGAATTAGTATAAGAAGCTGAGAGAGGATTGAGAGGGAGTGAAAGATAGAGTAGAACTAGGAAATTGTGAAAGAGCGGAATGTCTGTTGAGGAAGAGAGAAGACAGAAGATAAGGCTGAGTGGAGAATGGTTGTTTATGGATGATACTGTGATGCATGGAGGGGAGTGGGTGAGAGATGGGGGGATGAGGGAGTAAATGTGAATTATATTTTGATGCAGCCCAAAGGGATTTCTCCCTGTCTTCTCATTTTTCTGCATGAGGGGATGGAGGGGTGGGGGTCACTGATTAAATGGAGCGCCCTTGCTATGGATGTGCTGTGTCTTGCTACATTGCTTCTGACCCAGGGCAGTGGGTGAGATGCAAGGATGATCCGTCATCCAGGAGGAGCCAAGATAAGAGGGAGGGAGGGTGGTGAATGGGAGTGGAGTATGTGGGGATGAAATGGGTGGGAGTGGAATATATTCCTTTGTTTTTTTTTGGCTACCAAAAAAGTTGGTGATATATATATATGTACTTAATTCTTCTCATCTGTGCTTCATTGGCTTCCCCAAATGAATGTGACTCGCCCTGAACCCTTATTTAAGCTTTATTCATTCAGGATTGTCTTTTTTTGCAGGTGCAATTGGTTTATTAGCAGTGTCAAGTACAATCACAATGGGAATACCCTTTGCACTAGGACATGTAATTGACATCATATATACTGCTGATCCAAAACTTATGAAGGAAAATCTCACCAAAGTGTCAGCAATACTTGTTGGTGTCTTCCTGACTGGGGGTTTAGCAAATTTTGGACGTGTCTACTTGATGAATATTTCAGGTTAGAACATTGCATTTCAAAGTAATATTTGTCTTGATATTGTATTTGTGCATGTAATAGTAATATATCCAAAACATTCCCAGAAATGGTTATAATATATCACATACAGTATATGTGCAGTACACTCAACAACTCATGCCATACATATGAAGTTTTGTTTTTTTTTTTTTTAATGATGGTAACAAGTCCAGTCATTGTTTGGAATATTCCTAAACTTCTTAATTTCTTCAGGACTCAAGGCTTGAAATCATATTTCATCACTTATGCTCAGGGTGGATACTGGAAGTGATTCCTGTTCTCTTTCTGTCATATACCTGTCGTGCTCCTTGTTTACGAATAAATATAAATAAGTATAAGTAAATGGTAGCTGTGGCCAAGATAACCAGAATAACAAGGAACACGAACAAACATATGTATAAGAAATTATCACTTCACATTTGGTGGTGAATGAGACTAATGTTTCCTAAGTATGTGACTTTTATTATTATGTGATATCAATTTATATTCAAATTATATAGTGAATCATTGTGATGTGTACGAGTGTGCGTGTGTGGGAGGCTGGACTATGTTTTAACTGGTACAGACCTTTCTCTGGTTTGTGAGGATGCTTCAAGGTTCATGATGTCACCCGAGTCACGAATAGACTATTTAACGCTAATATGACTAAACTGAAATTCCAGATAAGACTGAACTTGACACTGGGTTGATTTCTTAAGACTGAAATTTACACTATTTCTGGGTATAAGGGAACATCTGGATGCTATAGGCTCCTCCTACAATTTATTATGATTGGTTCAGATTCTCTCTGTATACCACAAATGACCAATGGGAACATGCCCTTTTCGTAAACATCCCTTTTTCAGAAATGCAAACTTCAGCAGAACAGCATATGCCTCGAGAGTGTTTTTACTCGAGAAGGGCCCAGCGTGCAATTCGTCATGCCTAGCGCATGATGCGATGACGAAAACTAGTATCGACTAGTATCACTGTACTAGTATCAACCTCTAGAAGCAACTAGTGGTGATGGTGTTGGTGATGTCGTCAAACCAATCACCACATACCAAGTATCCATAACAGAACTGGATATGCATAAATGTTATATGATCTCACTTTTTTTTCAGTCATGAATATTAGCAAAAATATTAATGGTACAAAACTTAAGTGCATTTTCACAAGCTACTTTTATCTTACTATACAGTAAAACTGCATACAGTACAGTTACATAAGAACATAAGAATGAAGGAGACTGCAAGAGACCATAAGGCCTAAACTAGGCAGCTCTGTATCCATCACCACCTGTCATCCCCATCCATAAAGTTGTCTAATCTTTTCTTAAAACAACTGATAGTTTCAGCGCTTACTACATGGGTACTAAGTTTATTCCATTTGTTGACCACCCTATTAGTAAACCAATTCTTGCCTCTTTCCTTCTTAAATCTAAATTTGTCCAGTTTATAATCATTACTGCGAGTCCTGCCATGTTGTTGTTGTTGTTGTCGTTCCCTAGACTGTCTGTCCGAGCAGTCCTGTCTCCCCAAGGAATGCCACAGCCGAAACCTGGTTTTCCCACAAATCCTTTATAGAGTGTATGTTGTATTGTTTGCATGCATGATTGTGTATAATGTGTTGTATGGTATGGGGTGAAGTGTTACATCCTGGACAGCTGTTCACAATGCGGTCATCCAGCCTCTTCTGGTAGCTTTGAAGTGCTGGGTGGTGGCCGCACCGTAGTCTGGCCAGGTGGACTCTGTCCTTTCATGGGAGAGAGGATTCAGAAGGGTGGATATCAGGGGGTCTGGCATGCAGCAGTGTGTTGTCTTTCAGTGTGTTAATGGAGTGGTGAGTTATATGATTATGAATATGTTTCCGGAGGCTGGTATTTGGTGGTTGTGGAGGAAGAGAAGAGAGTATCTGTGTGTGATACAGGTCTTTGGGTGTAGTTTTAATGTTTCTTGGTGTGTGTGTGTGTTCTGCTATGTAGTGTAGCAGGTGTGATGTGTTTGTGGTGGCTGCGGCAAGTGTTTGTGTGCCTCTCATGTCGAGGTGGTCCTTGACTTTGAGGACTTTTGTTTCATGGTGTAAATGGTCTGTAGGTGTTGTATTTGTGCAGCCTGTAATTGTTTTCAGGGCTTTGTTTTGTATGATTTGAAGGGTGTTGTGGTGTGTCTCACTGAGATTAGGAGCCCATGCAGGACTCGCATAATTCATCACTGAGCGTTGTTGTTTTAATATGATGACCTTGTTTGCATCACCCATGTTAAAGCCTTTGATCCACTTGAATACCTCTATTAGATCACCCCGTACTCTGCGTCTTTCCAGAGAGTGTAAGTTAAGGTGCCTAAGCCTCTCTTTGTAAGGCAAATTTCTGAGTCCATGTATCATTTTGGTCATTCTTCTCTGTATTGATTCTAGTGAATTGATGTCCATTCTATAGGACAGAGACCAAAACTGTACCGCATAGTCAAGGATGGGTCTAACTATCGCTAGATAGAGTTTAATAAATACCTCTGCACTTCTATTTGTTACCATCCTAGCAATGAAACCTAATGCTCTGTTAGCTTTATTCCTGGTGCTAATGCACCGTTTCCTGGTTTTAAGGTCCAGACTTACTAGAACTCCCAAGTCTCTCTTGCACTCAGTTTTCTCTAAAAGCATGTTATCTTAGCTGTATCTATTTTTGGGGTTGTGTAGCCCTATGTTTAACATGCTACACTTAGAGATATTGAAGTTCATTTGCCATTTCACCGACCATGTGAACAATTTGTTAAAATCATCCTGCAGAATCTCTGAGTCGTCTCCTGACCTAATTAGGCATCCTATTTTAGTGTCGTCCACAAACTTACTAACATCACTATATATCCCATTGTCTAAGTTGTTTATGTACATAATGAACAACAAGGGACCCAAAACCAAGCCCTGGGGGACCCCACTAGTAACATTGCCCCACCTAGATTTTACTCCATTTATGGTGACCCGCTCTAATCCATTCTAACACTTTTCCTCCTATGCCATGGGCTTTGATTTTATTTAGTAGTCTCTGGTGTGGCACCATGTCAAATGCTTTGCTAAAGTCAAGGTAAATAACATCGTAATTATCATTGTTACCTGACGCCTTATATACTTTAGTGTAAAAGGATAGAAGATTAGTCACACATGACTTACCCTTGGAGAAACTATGCTGTGAATCACGAATTAAATTATGTCTTTCGATGTGTTCTCTGAGTCTATGTACTATTACTGATTCAAGCATTTTTCCTCTAACCAATGTCAAACTGATAGGCCTGTAGTTGCATATAGACAATCTATCTCCCTTCTTAAAAACAGGAACAATGTTTGCTTTCCTTTGAAGTGGAATGAGAGGTTAATCTATCTATATATATATACCAAGGGTTTCTTTCCCTTATAGGGGAGGTAGCCAGTCAAGGCACACACCAACTCCCACCCATTCTACTCCCATCTACCACCCTTGTTTCCTTCTCATCTTAGCTCTTTGAGGATGAAGGATCATCCCTGTCTCCTACCCACAGCTTAGGTCAGAAGCAATGTAGCAAGACACACATCCATAGTAGGACCACTTCACTTACATAGTGACCCTCCCTAATCGTCCCCTCATGCAGAAAATAAAGAGGATGGGGAGAAATCCCTTTGGACTGCATCAAAATATCATACATACACTATCATCCTCCACTTACCCCTATCTCTTGCCTTCTGCCTTCCCTGCTCAACAGACATTCCCCTCTTGCTCAAAACCCTTTTCACACCATCCATCTGTCTCAGCCTTGATTGTCCCTGCAAGTTCACTCCATCCATCTCTGCTTTCCACACTCTTTTTTGCTAATCTTTCTTAACTCATTCCTTCTATGTCCCCAATCCACTCAAATAATCTACCAGCTCCATTTCTACACTCTCCTCCTCACCTCATTTCTCACACTGTCCAACCCAACCCCAACTATATTTATCAGACACTTCATCTCAACACATTTCAACTTCTTTCTTCCTCTTTAAAATTCTGAGTCTCTTCCCCATAGTGTTATAGGCGCAATCACCCCTTTATGTAATCTTCTCTTTGCATTTCTTTCTAAATACTTATTTCTCATTATGCTTTTCAGTCCCCCCAAGACATTTGCTTCTCCCTATCTACAGTTTACACCTCCAGTTCTCCATTTCCTGTCACATGTGACCCTAAATACTTAAAACAGTCCATTTCCTCTCTCCTTTAGAACTTGCTTCAAACCCATCTGTAGACAACAACTGGTTTACCTTCCGCTTCTCTTCACTATCTCTATCTATAATCCCCTGCTCATTTACCCCACATTTACCTCCTGCACCACCCCATCCATGTACACATTTAACAGACATGGTGATTTGACAGCCCTGATGCAGCCCCACCCAAACCATTTTCTCTCTCCATTTACAATCCTAGGAAAGCTATAGGAAAAGGTAAGGATGTTTTTTGGGCTTTTATGGATCTGGAAAAGGCTTATGATAGGGTAGATAGGAAGGCACTGTGGGAGGTATTGCAGATACATGGGATAGGAGGAAAGTTTCTAGGAGCTGTCAAGAGTTTTTACAAGAGTAGTAGAGTATGTGTCAGGATTAGAAATGGAGAGAGTGAGTGGTTCAAGGTAAAGGTTGGACTTCGTCAGGGATGTGTTATGTTGCCCTAGCTGTTCAACTTATACATGGATGGGGTGGTGCTAGAGGTAAATGCAAGGGTAGTGGGTCAGGGATTGAAGATGTTTAAAGAAAATGGAGAAAAGTGGGAGGTGAGCCAGCTGTTGTTTGCAGACGACACTGCGCTTGTAGGAGGATCAGAGGAGGGATTGAGGAAGTTGGTGACAGAGTTTGGGAGAGTGTGTGAAAGAAGAAAGTTGAAGATAAATGGGTAAAAGTAAGGTGATGAGATATGGAAGGAGTGAAAGTGGCAGTAGACTGGAAGTGAGCATTAAGGGAAAGCAACTGGAGGAAGTGGATAGATTTAGATACTTGGGTGCAAATGTAGCAGGAAAGGGTGGAGTGAAGGTGGAGGTAGAATGTAGATTGAGAGAAGCAAGTAAATGCCTTGGTGGATTAAAAAGTGTAATGAGGAATAGACATTTGGGAGTGGAGGCTAAGAGGAGATTGTTTGAAGGAGTGATTGTGCCAAGAGCACTGTATGGGGCAGAAACATGGAAAATAAAAGAAGAGAGAAGAAGTTTGAATGTGAGATGAGGTGTCTGAGAAGTATGATGGGGGTTACTACGCGTAATAGAGTGAGAAATGAGGAGGTTAGGAGGAGAATGGGGGTGGTAAGGGAGTTGGGAGATAGGGTGGATAAAAGAGTATTAGGATGGTTTGGACACATGGAAAGTATGAGTGAAGAAAGACTAGTAAAAGAGGGATGGAAGGCAGATGTGGAGAGAGTGAATGTGAGGGGGTGACCTAGGATGAGATGGATGTATGGGATGAAAGGGGCTTTGGGGAAGAGGGGAATGTCTGTTGAGGAAAGACAGGAGATGACAGAAGACAGGGGTGAATGGAGAATGGTTGTATATGGATGATGTTGTGATGCATGAGGTGGAATGGATGGGGGTGAGGTAGTATGTGTGAGAAAAATTTGACGCAGCCTGAAGGGATTTCTCCCCGTCTTCTCATTTTCTGCATGAGGGGACGGAGAGGGGGGTCGCCGATTAAATAAAGTGGCCTTGCTGTGGATGTACTGTGTCCTGCAACACTGCCTCTGACCCAGGGCAGTGGACAAGATGCAGGGATGACCCGTCATCCAAGAGGTCCCACGATAAGAGGGTGAAGGGGAGTGGAGTGTGATACAGATGGAATGGGTGGGAGTGGTTTTAATGGCATTGTTTTTTGGCTACCTCCCTTATAAGGGGGAAAAAGTATTTGGTATATGTATGAATGTTCTTTTCCTTCCTCCATTTTGTACATTAATACAAAATACCAAACTGGATACTTATTATACCATAGGAGTCACTTGAAAAATACAACTTCTTTTCTGCAAGCACAACATAGGCGTTTCCTTGATCTTATTGAAAAAGTACTGGCTTGGAGCTTTTTTGCTAAGATGATAATGGAGGAGAAGGCACTAAGGGGAAGATGGGCAGAACATTTTAGGGAGTTGCTTAATGTGAAGGAGGATAGGGAGGGAAAGATAGCTGCAGTGGGAAATGCTAAGAAAATGAGTGATGAGGGAGGAAAATGGAGGAGAAATAAGGATGAAGTGAAGGCAGCAGTTAAGATGATGAAAGCAGGTAAGGCACCTGGTATGGATGGATGCCACGCAGAATGTCTTAAAAAAGGAGGTATAGTGATGGTGGACTGGCTGGTGAGGTTATTTAATGTTTGCTGGAGAGAAGGTAGAGTGCCAGAGGACTGGAGGAGTGCTTGTATAGTTCCACTTTACAAGGGAAAGGGGGACAAGTGTGAATGTAGTAGTTTCAGAGGAATTAGCTCGTTAAGTGTAGTTGGGAAGGCTTATGGGAGGATCTTGATTGAGAGGATTAGGAGAGGAACAGAGGGAGTAATTGGTGAGGAACAGTGTGGGTTTAGGATGGGTAGAGGTTGTGTAGATCAGATTTTTGTGGTAAGACAGATATGTGAGAAAGCTATAGGAAAGGGGAAGGATGTTTTTTGGGCCTTTATGGATCTGGAAAAGGCTTACGACAGGGTAGACAGAAAGGCACTGTGGGAGGTTATGCGGGATAGGAGAAAAGCTTCTGGGAGCTGTCAAGAGTTTTTATGAGAGTAATAGAGCTTGTGTCAGGATTAGAAATGGAGAGAGTGAGTGGTTTGAGGTAAAGGTGGGACTTCGTCAGGGATGTGTTATGTCACCCTGGCTGTTCAACTTATACATGGATGGGGTGGTGCAAGAGGTGAATGCAAGGGTAGTGGGTCAGGGATTGGAGATGGTTAAGGAAAATGGAGAAAAGTGGGAGGTGAGCCAGCTATTGTTTGCGAACGACACTGCGCTTGTGGCAGGATCGGAGGAGGGATTGAGGAAGTTGGTGACAGAGTTTGGGAGAGTGTGTGATAGAAGAAAGCTGAAGATAAATGTGGGTAAAAGTAAGGTGATGAGATGTACAAGGGGGTGAAAGTGGCAGTAATCTGGAAGTGAGCCTTAAGGGAGAGCAACTGGAGGAAGTGGATAGTTTTAGATATTTGGGTGCAAATGTGGCAGGAAAAGGTGGAGTGAAGGTGGAGGTAAAATGTAGATTGAGAGAAGCGAGTAAATGCCTGGGTGGTTTAAAAAGTGTAATGAGGAATAGAAATTTGGGAATGGATGCTAAGAGGAGACTGTATGAAGGAGTGATTGTGCCAAGAGCACTGTATGGGGCAGAAACATGGAACATAAGAGAGGAAGAGAGAAGGAGTTTGAATGTGTTTGAGATGAAGTGTCTGAGAAGTATGAGGAGGTGAGGAGGAGAACAGGGGTGGAAAGGGAGCTGGGAGATAGGGTGGATGAAAGAGTATTAAGATGGTTTGGACACATGGAAAGAATGAGTGAAGAAAGACTAGTAAAGGAGGTATGGAAGGCAGATGTGGAGGGAGTGAACATGAGGGGACGTCCTAGGATGAGATGGATGGATGGGGTGAAGGGGGCTTTGGGGAAGAGGGGAATGTCTGTTGAGGAAGGACGGGAGAGGACAGAAGACAGGGGTGAATGGAGAATGGTTGTATATGGAAAATGTTGTGATCCATGAGGTGGAATGGACGGGGGAATGGGGGGTGAGGTAGTGTGTGTGAGCAAAAATTTTGACGCAGCCCGAAGGGATTTCTCCCCGTCCTCTCCTTTATATGGGGGGACGGAGAAGGGGGGGTCGCCGATATAATGAAGCAGCCTTGCTGTGGATGTGCTGTGTCCTGCGACACTGCTTCTGACCCAGGGCAGTGGACAGGGTGCAGGGATGACCCATCATCTAGGAGGTGCTAAGATGGGAGGGAGGGTGGAGGGGTGTGGAGTGTTTTCGGGGATGGAATGGGTGGGAATGATTTTATGCCTTGTGCTTTTTGGCTACCTCCCTGGTAAGGGGGAAAAAGCCTTGGTATATGTATGTATGTAGTTTAAAAATAAATCTTAGTTCTGTTAGTAAGTTAACATAGGTTGGAGTATGGGTGGGAGTGAGTGTATGCCTTGGCTAGTTATCTCCCTCATAAGGGGGAAGAGGCCCTTGATTTACAAATTGATAGATAGGTCTTGATATACTTTAACTTTACAGGACAACGAATAACTAGAGCAATGAGATCTTCAGTGTTCAGTGCAATTATACGGCAAGAAACTGCATTTTTTGATTCAAATAAAACTGGTGAGCTGATCAACCGTCTCTCTGCTGATACAGCCCTTGTGTCACAATCTGTCACAATGAATATCTCAGATGGCCTTCGTTCATTAGTCATGGCACTGGCAGGTGTTGGCATGATGGTGAGTCACAAAATGGTCTTTTATCATACATGTATGGATTTGGAAAAAATTATTTGTGTTATATAATGGGGCATAGCATATTGTAATTGAAAATGTATCTTTTGTAAAGAACATCACACATGCATTTTAAGAATTAAACAGTATAGATTCACGTCAAATAAGGATAAAAGAATATAATGTAAACTTTGATAAATATTTATGATGAGTGGTAGATATGCCATGATTATTGGGGTGTTGTATTAATTAATTTCTTATTTTCAGGTGTACATGTCACCACAGTTGGCTGCTGTTGGCCTAAGCATAGTTCCTCCAGTTGCTCTCTTAGCCATTTATTATGGTAGATATGTGCGCAAAATCACCAAAGATGTTCAGGTAATGTTTGTAAACTTGTGTGCATACATACCAAAAAGCCTTCATCCATCCAATAGCTATTCATTGCCCTTCCCATTTTAACACCTCATACATACACCTTGTATATTTCAATGTATGGGTAATTCCATTTATGCAAGAGATGTGTTTCTAAACATATCATAATGGAAATCGTGGAAACTGATAATAATTTCCTCAATTTCCTAATAAAAAACAAATTTAAAAAGGGTAGTTAGGTTCCAAGATAGTATTAGCAAGACAAACACAACTATCAAACAACACAGAATAAAGCACAGAGAGTAATACCAAGATATACCAAAAAAAAACCGATTGGACATCTGCACACTTAGACTAAAATCCACCTCATAGAACATCACATGTAAATGATAGGTACACAGTTCTATGCTAGAAGCCTAAATACCACCTACCCATCTTATTATTTCACACAAGTGCCAGCAGAATGTAGCAGAAAATACATACCAGCAGCATACTATTCAAACAGATACAACAACCTTCCACCTATACCATTCAGTACATCCATACAAAAACACAGTCACAAATATAAATAAACTATAGAAATGAGTATGTAAAAGTGTGAAGAGAGGAAAAAATAAACTGTGAAAAAGACATTATTGAAAAATGCAAAGAGAACCCTAACTATTCTATAGATATGTGAATACATACTTACATATACCAAGGCTTTTTCCCCCTTACAAGGGAGGCAGCCAAAAAGGAAAAGGCATAAAATCATTCCCACCCATTCCATCCCTAAATACACTCCACACCCCTCTTATCTTAGCACCTCCTGGATGACGGGTCATCCCTGCACCTTGTCCACTGCCCTGGGTCACAAGCAGTGTCGCAAGACACAGCACATCCACAGCAAGGCCGCTTCATTAAATCGCCGACCCCCCCCTCTCCATCCCCTCATTGCATAAAAGGAGAAGACGGGGAGAGATCCCTTCAGGCTGCGTCAAATTTTGCTCACACATACTACCTCACCCCCCATCCCCCCGCCCATTCCACCTCATGCACAACATCATCCATATACAACCATTCTCCATTCACCCCTGTCTTCTGTTCTCTCCCGTCCTTCCTCAACAGACATTCCCCTCTTCCCCAAAGCCCCCTTCACCCCATCCATCCACCTCATCCTAGGACGTCCCCTCATGTTCACTCCCTCCACATCTGCCCTCCATACCTCTTTTACTAGTCTTTCTTCACTCATTCTTTCCATGTGTCCAAACCATCCTAATACTCTTTCATCAACCCTATCTCCCAACTCCCTTTCCAATCCTGTTCTCCTCCTCACCTCCTCATTTCTCACTCTAGCCTAGTAACCCCCATCTTACTTTTCAGACACCTCATCTCAAACACATTCAAACTCCTTCTCTCTTCCTCTCTTATGTTCCATATTTCTGCCCCATACAGTGTTGTTGGCACAATCACTCCTTCATACAGTCTCCTCTTAGCATCCATTCCCAAATGTCTATTCCTCATTACACTCTTTAATCCACCAAGGCATTTACTTGCTTCTCTCAATCTACATTCTACCTCCACCTTCACTCCACCTTTTCCTGCCACATTTGCACCCAAGTATCTAAAACTATCCACTTCCTCCAGTCGCTCTCCCTTAATGCTCACTTCTAGTCTACTGCCACTTTCACCCCTTGTACATCTCATCACCTTACTTTTACCCACATTTATCAGGGTTCCCACAGAAAATTGAAAACTAAATTCCAGGACTTTTCCAGGATATTCCAGGATAAAAATCATCAAATTTCCAGCCTCTCACTATCTGGGATGAAGTTCTTGAAATCTGCTGCATGTTCCTGCCTCATCTCACTGCCAAACGCCTTGTACTGAGCAAGGAGCTCATCGCCGGACAGCCTGTTGGCATTCAGAAGCATCTGGAGGATTTTCTGGAACTTTGTCGCCACATCTGTAGAAGGAGCAACTAGTTTATCTGGAGCCAGTGCAGAGAGATATCGAACCAGGGACAGTTTCAAGGGACTCTTGTCCAACATCTTGGATGTGAGCTCTGATAGCAGTGTCACACACTCATTCTTGAATGCCAGGACCTTCAAATCACTGACCAGTTTCTTCTCAGCAGCTTTCTTCACAGACTCTCGAGCAGCAAATCCCAGATCTACAAGTTTTGGCAGCATCTGGTTCTTCTGGTCCTTGGGGTCCAGGTTGGCCAGTTTCTGCATGGTGTCTGCTTTGTCCAGAACTTCTTTTTTGATGAAACGTCCCATGAGCGCAACAACCACTTCCTTTAGCTTCTGTCCCAAGAACGGTGCCATGGGTGCATCTGTTTGAAACCTCTGAAGGAATGGCTGGAGTTGTTTAGCTATAGAGATGAAGAATTGTAGCTTTGCGACGGAGAGTGGGTCCTCACAGGCAGCTTTCACTGATGCAAATGAGGCAGTGCTAGGGGCCTTCTTGGGGTCTTTGAAGGATGCCACAAATTTCTCCACGTTGGGCCACATCTGCAACGCACGCTCTGCAACCTTTGCATCCTCAACCCATCTGTGCTGGCAAAATTGCAATGGGTACAGCTTGCTCCCTGTGATAGTGGTGAAATCCTCTCTTCTTGTGGGGGTATCATGGAAGAGCTGCCACAGAGACCTTAGCAGGTTTCCAATCTTCCATCCAGTCTTGTTGGCCCCTTTCTGCAAGCTTCCGTGGACAGTGTGGAGTCCACAGCTTCCGATGTTCAGAAGTTCTGGGAGATCCTGTGTTTTGCGCTCCTGTTGCAGGTAATTGAAAAATTTCCAATTGACGTTAGGTCCATCCATTGACACCTGAAGCAGACGCTTGGGATCTAGTTGTTGTGTCCCTTCCTTGAAGTTGTTGAGTAGGTCGCTTGCTCGAGCATGCCCCAAGAACTGTGACCCAAAGTACCTTACACTGACCTGACCAGAATCATTGTCCCAGTAACGGACTATGAAGTCCATTTGTTCATTCTGTGAAACAGGGTTCATGCACTCATCAAAGGATATGGTATAGCACTCTGCTCTTCTAACTTTCTCCACTAGCAGATCATGGAAATATGGAGACAGGCCAAAACAAACTAGATAAGCACACTTTGTAGCACCACATGAGAAAGTTTTAGCAATTTGGCTGTCCGGAAACATTCTTGGGAACAACATGCCCACATCAGATGATGAATTGAATGAGTAGTTGCTCATAACAAGCTTCAGAGCCCAGAGAACCTCTGCGTGGAGGGCAGCATCTGACACAACAGCTGCAACCTCTGATCTTTGTGGAGCTGTACTTGTTGTTGTTGTTGTTGTTGTTGTTGTCGTTCCCTAGACTGTCTGTCTGAGCAGTCCCGTCTCCCCAAGGAAGGCCACAGCCGAAACTGGGTTTTCCCACAAATCCTTTATAGAGTGTATGTTGTGTTGTTTGCGTGCATGATTGTGTATAATGCAGTCTTCCATTATGTGTTGTATGGTATGGGGTGAAGTGTTACATCCTGGGCAGCTGTTCACAACACGGTCGTCCAGCCTCTTCTGGTAGCTTAGAAGTGCTGGGTGGTGACCGCATCGCAGTCTGGCCAAGTGGACTCTGTCCTTTCGTGGGAGAGAGGATTCAGAAGGGTGGATATCAGGGGGTCTGGCATGCAGCAGTGTGTTGTCTTTCAGTGTGTTAATGGAGCGGTGAGTGATATGATTATGAATATGTTTCCGGAGGCTGGTATTTGGTGGTTGTGGAGGAAGAGAAGAGAGTATCTGTGCGTAATAAAGGTCTTTGGGTGTAGTTTTAATGTTTCTTGGTGTGTGTGGGTGTTCTGCTATGTAGTGTAGCGGGTGTGATGTGTTTGTGGTGGCTGCAGCAAGTGTTTGTGTGCCTCTCATGTCGAGGTGGTCCTTGACTTTGAGGACTTTTGTTTCGTGGTGTAAATGGTCTGTAGGTGATGTATTTGTGCAGCCTGTAATTGTTTTTAGGGCTTTGTTTTGTATGATTTGAAGGGTGTTGTGGTGTGTCTCACTGAGATTAGGAGCCCATGCAGGACTCGCATAATTCATCACTGAGCGTATGCATTGTTTGTATATTGTTATATTAGTTTCTTTGTATTGTCCAAATGTTGTTCCTGTGATTGACTTAAGTGCGTTAAGTCTAGGTGTGCATTTGTTTTTTATGTTTGTGAGGTGTTGTTTGAAAGACATGGATGTATCGTATGTTACACCAAGAATTTTCGGTGTGTTTGTGTGTGGTATTAGAGTGTTGTTGATGTAGAGATGAGGTATGTATTTGTGTTCTTTTGTCCAGTTGGTGAGAAGTGTTGCTGTAGATTTGGTTGGAGCTATTTTGAGTCTGTTTGTGATGAACCATGTGTTGAGTGTGTCAAGGTAAGGCTGGATTATTTCTGCAGCTTTGTCTGTGTTACGATGTGTGCATGTGATTGTTATGTCGTCTGCGTAGGAAGAGATTTGTATTTCTGAGGTGTCTGGCGTGGGTAAGTCATGCATGTATAGATTAAATAATGTGGGGGATAGAACTGAGCCCTGTGGTACTCCGTTCTTAATGTTTCTGATGTGCGATGATTGGCCATTATATGACACATGAGCATTCCTGCCTGCCAGATAATTGGCCAGCCATCTTTTGGTGTTATTGTGCATGTCTGTGTTATATATTTTATTTGTTAGGTTGTGGCGGGGGATAGCATCAAAAGCTTTACTAATGTCCAATGTTATAAGAAGTGTTCTGTGGTGGGGCCTATCTGAATTGATGCCATCAAAAATTCTTTGTGTGAGGTTTGTCAGAAGAGTGTTTGTGGAGTGTAGTGGCCTAAAGCCGTGTTGTGAGTCAGCAAGGGGAATATATGGTGTGACAAGTTTAAGTATTAGGCGTTCAATGACTTTAGAGGGGGTGCAGAGAAGTGTGATTGGGCGGTGCGATGTTGGGATTGTTGGGTCTTTGTTCGGTTTTGGAATGGTGATTATTTTACCATGCTTCCAGATGTCGGGTATAGTGTTGTGTGAATAGCTGTAGTTTGCAATGTTTGTGAGTGCGTGTATACCTTGTGGTCCAATGTGTTTTAGGTGGATGTTGCTTATGTTATCAGGGCCACAGGCAGATGAGTGCTTGAGATTATGCATTATGAGTTTTGTCTGACTGTCTATGAAGGGTGCATAGTCTGAGTCTGTGGGGAAGTCTTTCTTACGTCGAATGGTGCGTCGGTCGTCAGGGTGAGATGTAAGATGGCTCGTCTGTGCAAAATGACGTATGAGTGCGTTTGCTTGTTGTCTGTTTGAGGGTAGATTATCTGTTGTTGTGATTATTGCTGCATGAGAGCGTGTAGTGTTAGTGTTGGATAGTGTGATGCTGTTGAGTGTTTTGTACAATTTGCTGGTGTTTGTTTTGTGATCAAGTGTATTGATAAAGTTTTGCCAATTTTGGTGCTAAGATGGGAGGGAGGGTGGAGGGGTGTGGAGTGTTTTCGGGGATGGAATGGGTGGGAATGATTTTATGCCTTGTGCTTTTTGGCTACCTCCCTGGTAATGGAGGTGACATTGGCTGCAGCATCATCTGCCTTTTCGTCTTGCTTCTTTCCAAAGAAGTTGTGGATTGCTGATGGGTTTTGCCTTGACTGGCTGATCCTGTTATGAAGTTGCTTTTCATGTGACTTCTCAGAGCGGAAACTCCCATGTTTGCTATGTCAAAACGCTTCTTGCAAAGTTTGCAGTATGCTTTGGTGTCATCCTTGGGGTCTTCCTTGACCCATGCTGAAAACAGTGGATCCTCCACCCAGAGTGGATTGAAATGACATTTCTTGGATGCCATACTACTGCAAAAAGAAAAATTAATGTTAAAACCCAGACATGCATCTTCAACGCTATAAAAGGCGAGACATAATTGCTTGTCAACTTCATTACTATATCTGCCTCCTATGTATACATAACTACAAATAATTTCTAATTCCCATAAAAAAGCTTATTGCAATTTCAGTTCAACATACAAATTTCTAATTCTCACTTGAGAATGAAAACTTTGCCAATCATGTCCCTTTTGCTTCTTTCCTTTTTTATTTAAATCGCTCACCTCAGAAAAACCCTGAAAAGTTCAGGCAAGCTAGAAATCAATGATGTCTCGCCTGATGTATTTGTACAACCACCACAGACAGTACAAAGACTAGAAACTGGAAGGATGCCATAGCCATGTGATAGGTGCAGACACTGCACACTGTAGAATATTGAGCACAACCAACATCCATGCAACACTGAATTCAAGGACTTTCAATTACTTTTTTAGCTGGTAGTCCTAATTCCAGGACCACTTGATTTTTGGCAGAATTTCAGGACTTTTCCATGACTTTCCAGGATCACTTTTTTTTCCAGGACTTTCCAGAATTTTCAAGGACCGTGGGAACCCTGATTTATCTTCAGCTTTCTTCTATCACATACTCTCCCAAACTCTGTTACCAACTTCCTCAATCCCTCCTCCGATCCTGCCGCAAGCGCAGTGTCGTCTGCAAGCATTAGCTGGCTCACCTCCCACTTTTCTCCATTTTCTTTAACCATCTCCAATCCCTGACCCACTACCCTTGCATTTACCTCTTGCACCACCCCATCCATGTATAAGTTGAACAGCCAGGGCGACATAATGCATCCTTGACGAAGTCCCACATTTACCTTGAACCACTCACTCTCTCCATTTCTAATCCTGACACAAGCTCTACTACTCTCATAAAAACTCTTGACAGCTCCCAGAAGCTTTCCTCCTATCCCGTATATCTGCATAACCTCCCACAGTGCCTTTCTGTCTACCCTATCATAAGCCTTTTCCAGATCCATAAAAGCCCAAAAAACATCCTTCCCCTTTCCTATAGCTTTCTCACATATCTGTCTTACCACAAAGATCTGATCTACACAACCTCTACCTGTCCTGAATCCACACTGTTCCTCACCAATTACTCCTTCTGTTCCTCTCCTAATCCTCTCAATCAAGATCCTCCCATAAGCCTTCCCAACTACACTTAACAAGCTAATTCCTCTGAAACTACTACATTCACACTTGTCCCCTTTTCCCTTGTAAAGAGGAACTATACAGGCACTCCTCCAGTCGTCTGGCACTCTACCCTCTCTCCAGCAAACATTAAATAACCTCACCAGCCAGTCCACCATCACTGTACCTCCTTTTTTTTTTTAGACATTCTGCATGGCATCCATCCATACCAGGTGCCTTACCTGCTTTCATCATCTTAAGAACTGCCTTCACTTCATCCTTCCTTATTTCTCTTCCATTTTCCTCACTAATCACAGTCATTTTCTTAGCATTTCCCACTGCAGCTATCTTTCCCTCCCTATCCTCCACATTTAGCAACTCCCTAAAATATTCTGCCCATCTTCCCCTTACTGCCTTCTCTTCCATTATCATCTCTCCATCTGCACCTTTTACCTTTTCTACTCTACTTGATTCGCCTCCTTTTCCTCTCTTAACCCCTTCCATACGGTGCCGCACACGTAGGCGTCATGAGGAGCAAGTGGATTCGCGACGCTGCCATATCGGCGTCTTGATTATATTTATTGTAGTCGCCCCTGTGTTTTTACATTCTCCCAAATGCACCCTGAATCCCATTCTCTGTGGTTTTCAAAATTTGCGGGTGAAAGAGAGAACGATCGATATAAGCGGTGACTATATCTTATGATGCGAGTATTATTACGACACGTCGTACGGCTGGCATTGGCTGCTGCCTGCGAGATTTAAGTCCCGCACTGAAGTGGTTAATTTCTTTCCAAAACATCGTTTTATTACTTTCAAAATTTTCTGTCATACTCTTACCCCATTTCACATCTGCTCTCCTCTTTGCCTCCTTTACCTTTTACTTTACTTCTCTTTTCTTTTCTTTGTACCTCTCATATGACTCCCTTGTCCTATTTTGTAACCAATCTGTGAAAGCTCTCTTCTTCTCTTCTACAACCTTCTTTGTTTCCTCATCCCACCATTCACTACCCTTCCTTACATTTCCTCCTGTCCTTCTTGTTCCACACACCATCCTTCCACACTTTATGACACACTCCTTGAACCATCCCCATTCCTCCTCCACACCTAGCTCTACTCTATCCTTTACTCCCTCCCACTCCTCCTTCAGCTTCTTTTTGCACTCCTTCTCCTTTTCCTTTTCATTCAAAGAGCTCACTTTAAGAACCTCCCTACCTTTTGTCCTTTCCTCTTTCTCCATCTATCCTCCACTCTCAACTTACCTTCCAAAAAATTATATGTGAATGGTAAACTTAAAAATAAACAGGAAACGGTGAAACTATACCAGGGAAATACAGAATACACAGAAGATCTAGAAATGGGTGAATTCATGAATAATCACTTCGAGTCTGTTTTCACTAGAGAGAAGGTACTGTATTGGGACAAATGAAGCGAAATGCGATCTCCCAGCATGAGCAAAATAGTAACACAAAAAGAAATAATGGAGCATTTTGCAATCTTCATCCATGTCATTTACATATACAGGTAAACGTCGACTTACGATGGCCGCGACTTACGATTGTTCGACTTTACGATGACGACGACGACGACGACGATATGATAATTTAACCCCTTCCATACGGTGCCGCACACGTAGGCGTCATGAGGAGCAAGTGGATTCGCGACGCTGCCATATCGGCGTCTTGATTATATTTATTGTAGTCGCCCCTGTGTTTTTACATTCTCTCAAATGTGCCTTGAATCCCATTCTCTGTGGTTTTCAAAATTCGCGGGTGAAAGAGAGAACGATCGATATAAGCGGTGACTATATTTTATGATGCGAGTATTATTACGTCACGTCGTATGGCTGGCATTGGCTGCTGCCCGCGAGATTTAAGTTCCGTACTGAAAATACATATTATAGTGTTTGAATATGGTAAAAAGGATAAAAATGATTAAATAAACTACTGTACATGTTTAATAGGCTATATTCAGTATCTCTGGTGGTTAATATTCAGGTAGGATAGGTACAGTGACCACGGAACAGTGATACACAAATTGGGGATCGACTTACGATGAAATCGTCTTACGATGGCTCTATCGAAACCTAATGCCATCGTAAGTCGACGTTTACCTGTATGGCAAACATTATCAGAGCCAATGCAGAGCCTTGTGGGACTCCACTTATCATTTCTTCCCAATTTGAGTTCTTGTCTCTGAGTACCATCCTCATTTTTCTCCAGTTCAAGAAATCTTTCATCCATTCCAATAACTTTCCTTGTATTCGACCTATTGTTTCAATTTTTCTTAGTAGCTTTTTGTGTGGGCTCTTTTACATGCTGAACTAAGTAATTGTCATCGAGAAAATATATCAAGCAACTACCTATATGGTCATGTTCAAGGGTCATCCAATCAATGTTAGTAAAATTGAAATCACCCATTATCAACAAGTCCCAGTTGCAGAAACTAAACGGTTCTTGAAACAACAGTTTGTCATCGGCTAATGATAATGTGTTTGACCTATATATTATACCTACATTCATTCATGGAAAGAATGAGTGAAAAAAGACTAATGAGGGGGCGACCTAGGATGAGATGGATGGATGGGGTTAAAGGGGCTTTGGGGAAGAGGGGAATGTCTGTTGAGGAAGGATGGGAGAGGACAGAAAACAGGGGTGAACGGAGAATGGTTGTATTTGGATGATGTTGTGATGTATGAGGTGGAATGGATGGGGATTATGGGGTGAGGGAGTACGTGTGAAAAAAATTTGATGCAGCCCTAAGGGATTTCTCCCCGTCTTCTCCTTTTCTGCATGAGGGGACGGAGGGGGGGGGGTCACTGATTTAATGAAGCGGTCTTACTGTGGATGTGCTGTGTCTTGTGACACTCCTTCTGACCCAGGGCAGTGGACAAGATGCAGGGATGACCTGTCATCCAGGAGGTGCCAAGATATGAGGGTGAAGGGGAGTGGAGTGTGATAGGGATGGAATGGGTGGGAGTGGTTTTTATGCCTTTTCCTTTTTGGCTAACCTCCCTTATAAGGGGGGAAAAAGCCTTTGGTGTATGTATGTATGTATGTACATTCATTTTTTGCCCAGTTGTTTGGATGAATTCTACCCACAAGCTATCATATGCATCCTGTTTCACTTTCCCTAAAACACGCCGACCACGGAACCAACAACAACTCCGTTGCTGGGCCCCAAAGAAGAGGATAAACAATGAAAAAGGAAACCTGGTTTGTATTGTATGGGAGGGGAGAAATCGTGGGTGTCCGAAATAATATCTGTGCAGTGCTAGTTAAATGAATTAAGACATAATTAGCAAAAAATGAAGGAAAATAACGAAAAGTCTGACTTGAACGACAACTTAGAATCAGAGCCATCTAGTGATGCCATGCCGAACCCTAATGTAAACAAAATTGACGAGACTTCAGCGACCACGAGGGAATATCACAATGATGCTTTTTCTGGATTCAGTATGTACGAAAGAAGGAGTTTAAGTCAAATCTTAGAGATAGAGAGGGAAATGAGCAAAACTAGGATACGGTGGGAGAATTAAATTATGGACTTAAGGAATGAAATTGTTGGACTAATGGATTGCTTAGCACAAGCAAATATGGAAATTTCCAACCTGAGGAAAACTAACTTGAATCTAAGAAACGAGATTAAGGAAATGAAAAATGATATAAGAGAGCTGAAGAGTGATAATGAAAAGAAGAGAATTAATGATACTACCAATAGCGAAAACTTAAAAAAAGAGGTAAACAACAAACACAAGAAATGACTGAAAAAATCGAAGAGAACTTAGGTGAGGAAAGTATCCAAAAGATTAAGAAATGGAAGGAAAACATTGAAAATAAAGAAATTGTTTTCAAAGAAATAGTCCAACAGCAAATGCAGGAAAATGCAAAAGACACAATTATCCAAGTAATTAATGAAAAAGCAAATTGGGTCAGAGACAGTACATACATATACCAAGGCTTTTTCCCCCTTACAAGGGAGGTAGCCAAAAAGAAAAAGGCATAAAATTATTCCCACCCATTCCATCCCTAAATACACTCCACTCCCCTCCACCCTTCCTCCCATCTTAGCACCTCCTGGATGACGGGTCATCCCTGCACCTTGTCCACTGCCCTAGGTCAGAGGCAGTGTTGCAAGTCACAGCACATCCACAGCAAGGCCGCTTCATTAAATCGGCGACCCCCCCCCTCCGTCCCCCCATGCATAAAAGGAGAAGACTGGGAGAAATCCCTTCAGGCTGTGTCAAATTTTGCTTACACAAACTACCTCATCCCCCCACCCATTCCACCTCATGTATCACAACATCATCCATATACAACCATTCTCCATTCACCCCAGTCTTCTTTCCTCTCCCATCCTTCCTCAACAGACATTCCACTCTTCCCCAAAGCCCCCTTCACCCCATCCATCCATCTCATCCTAGGACATCCCCTCATGTTCACTCCCTCCACATCTGCCTTCCATACCTCTTTTACCAGTCTTTCTTCACTCATTCTTTCCATGTGTCCAAACCATCCTAATACTCTTTCACCAACCCTTTCTCCCAACTCCCTTTCCACTTCTAAGCTACCAGAAGAGGCTGGATGACCGCATTGTGAACAGCTGCCCAGGATGTAACACTTCACCCCATACCATACAACACATAATGGAAGACTGCATTATACACAATCATGCACACAAACAACACAACATACACAACAGTTTCGGCTGTGGCATTCCTTGGGGAGACGGGACTGCTCGGACAGAGAGTCTAGGGAACGACAACAACAACAACTCCCTTTCCACCCCTGTTCTCCTCCTCACCTCCTCATTTCTCACTCTATTTAGCCTAGTAACCTCCATCATACTTCTCAGACACCTCATCTCAAACACATTCAAACTCCTCTCTTCCTCTCTTATGTTCCATGTTTCTGCCCCATACAGTGCTCTTGGCACAATCACTCCTTCATACAGTCTCCTCTTAGCATCCATTCCCATATATCTGTTCCTCATTACACTTTTAATCCACCAAGGCATTTACTCACTTCTCTCAATCTACATTCTACCTCCACCTCCACTCCACCTTTTCCTGTCACATTTGCACCCAAGTATCTAAAACTATCCATTTCCTCCAGTCGCTCTCCCTTTATGCTCACTTCCAGTCTACTGCCACTTTCACCCCTTGTACATCTCATATCCTTACTTTTACCCACATTTATCTTCAGCTTTCTTCTATCACACACTCTCCCAAACTCTGTCACCAACTTCCTCAATCCCTCCTCCGATCCTGCCACAAGCACAGTGTCGTCCGCAAACAACAGCTGGCTCACCTCCCACTTTTCTCCATTTTGTTTAACCATACAGTGGATAGGAAAAAATGTATTGTGGTATATGGACTAAAAGAAAAATATGGTCTGGCGAGGTACATGAGAGAAAAAGAAGAAAAAGAGACAGCAATAGCAATCCTAAAAGAAATTCAGGATGTAGCCCAAGAAGCAGGGAAATATGTAGACAATGCATATAGGATTGGTCACTATTCTAAGAATAGAAATCGATCCCTAGATATAAAACTTAAGATCACAAATGGTAGTAGAAGACATATTTGAAAAAGTAGGTAACTTGGCAAGGAGTGAAAAGTACAATAAGATATGGATAAAAAGAGAATTAGTATTGAGGAATTAGAAAAAGAGAAGACACTAAGAGATAAAGCAAAGGAAAAAATGCGAAGAGAACGGGGACCGAAAGCAAGGAATTCTATTGGAGAGTAATCAACATGAGACTGAGGAAATGGTACATCAGAATGGGCAAACGAAAGACAGAAAAAAAAAAATGGAGAAAGAAGAAAATTGAAAGTGGCCTATACCAACATTGACAGATTAATTTCAGGACGGAATGAACATAATGATTACCTGCTAGAAGAAAAACCAGACATAATGGGAATTGTGGAGACTAAACTAAGGGGTGAAATACCATCCATCGATGTTGGACATGGACTATACAATTACTGTATTAAAAACAGAGATGAAAAACAGGGAGGAGGAATCATGCTCTTGGCCAAGAAAAACTTGAATGTGACAAAAATTGCGGAGGGCAAAGGTAATGTAGAACTGATCATGATAAAAGTCGAAGACATGAAAAGTAGAAAGTTTGTGGTGAGTTATATGCCCCAAAAATGAATGCTTGGAAAGAGAACAAGCATACAAAAATGCTAGAAGATACAAGACAATCATTAAATGAGATACTAATGGGCAGGGGTAATCTGGTAATTATGGGGGACTTCAATTGCAAAAAATTTGTTAGGAGAACATGACAGTGAGAGGAGAAGACTTGTGGGGTAATATACTACTGGACATACATACATACATATACCAAGGCTTTTTCCCCTTTCCAAGGGAGGTAGCCAAAAAGGGAAAGGCATAAAAACACTCCCACCCATTTCATCCCTAAATACACTCCACACCCCTCCCACCCTTCCTCTCATCTGAGCACCTCCTGGATGACGGGTCGTCCCTGCACCCTGCCCACCGCCCTGGGTCAGAAGCAGTGTCGCAAGACACAGTACATCCACAGCCAGGCCGCTTCATTTAATCGGCGACCCCCCCTCTCCGTCCCCCTTTGCATATAAGGCGAGGACGGGGAGAAATCCCTTCGGGCTGCGTCAAAATTTACTCACACATACTACCCCACCCCCCACTTCCCCGCCCATTCCTCCTCATGCAGTCACAACATCATCCATATACAACCATTCTCCACTCACCTCTGTCTTCCGTCCTCTCCCTTCCTTCCTCAACAGACATTCCCCTCTTCCCCAAAGCCCCCTTCACCCCATCCATCCACCTCATCCTAGGACGTCCCCTCATGTTCACTCCCTCCACATCTGCCTTCCATACCTCTTTTACTAGTCTTTCTTCACTCATTCTTTCCATGTGTCCAAACCATCCTAATATTCTTTCATCAACCCTATCTCCCAAATCCTTTTTCACCCCTGTTCTCCTCCTCACCTCCTCATTTCTCACTCTATCCAGCCTAGTAACCCCCACCATACTTCTCAGACACCTCATCTCAAACACTTTCAAACTCCTTCTCTCTTCTTCTCTTATGTTCCACGTTTCTGCCCCATACAGTGCTGTTGGCAAAATCACTCCTTCATACAGTCTCCTCTTCGCATCCATTCCCAAATGTCTATTCCTCATTACACTCTTTAAACCACCAAGGCATTTACTCGCTTCTCTCAATCTACATTCTACCTCCACCTTCACTCCACCTTTTCCTGCTACACTTGCACCCAAGTATCTAAAACTATCCACTTCCTCCAGTCGCTCTCCCTTAATGTTCACTTCCAGTCTACTGCCACTTTCACTCAGTGAAAACACCAGATACAGAAATAACGAGGAGCCGTCAAAACTAGATTTAATATTTACAACAGAACCTGAAATTGTGGATAAAATCCCATACAAGACACCAATTGGAAAGAGTGACCATATACTCATTGAGACTGAACTAAAGGAAGAAATATACATGGAGAGAAATGAAAAGCATAGGAAAGGAAGGTTGATGTACAACAAAACGGACTTTGGAAAACTAAAGAAATTCTTCCAGAATGCAGACTGGGAAAAAATTTACATGGAAGAGACAAAAGGGGAAGAGAAATGGAATATTTTGATGGAAAATTACAATGAAGGGGTGAATAGGCATGTACCAAACAGAAGCTAGAGAGAGTGAATATTAAATGCTGGTTCAACAAAAGATTTAGAGAGGCAAAAGATAGAAGGGACAGAGCTTGGAAAAGATGGAGAAAAGATCAAAAACCTGGAAAATGGCAAGTTTACATAAACTATAGAAATGAGTATGTTAAAGTGAGAAAAGAGTAAAAAAAGGAACCATGATAAGGATATTATAGATAAATGCAAAGAGCAACCCAAGCTATTCTATCAATACATGAATGGTAAACATAAAAACAAACAGGAAATGGTGGAACTACGCCAAGGGAATATAGAATACACAGAAGAATTAGAAATGGCTGAAGTCATGAATAATCATTTCAAATCTGTTTTCATTAGAGAGAAAGCACAATATTGGGATGAAGGTAATGAAAGGCGATCTCCCCCATGAGTGAGATAACAATAACACAAAAAGAAATATTACAACTATCAAACCTTGACATTAGAAAATCACATGGCCCAGACGGAATTGCAAATTGGATTCTTAAAGAATGCAAAGAACTAATGGACAAAATACACAACATAATAAATTGCTCACTCAAAGAAGGAAAAAATATCAAAAGACTGGAAAAAATGCTAACACTGTACCAATGTATAAAGGAGGAAACAAGGAAGAACCAACTAACTATAGGCCAGTCTCACTAACAAGCACTATAGCCAAAATTCGTGAGAAAATCATCAAGAATAGATGGGTAAAACACCTGAAAGACAACAATATAATAAACCCAAGACAATTTGGGTTCAGACAAGGAAGATCACGTACCACAGACTTAAAATGTTTCTACTCAAAATTAATAGACATAGTGCAAGAAAGGAATGGATGGGCTGATTGTGCCTTCCTGGACTTACAAAAAGCTTTTGACAAATTACCACACAAAAATTGTTAAAAAAAAACTGGAACATATAGGAGGGATACAAGGGAACCTACTAAAATGGATGGAGGACTTCCTGATTGGTAGAAAGATGAGAGTAGTGTTCAGAGAAAAATATTCAGGTTGGAAAGAGGTGATCAGTGGAGTACCGCAAGGATCTGTATTGGCTCCAATAATATTTTCTATTTATGTGAATGACAGGGATGATGTGAAATATTACATGAGCTTTGCAGACGACGCCAAACTGTTAATGAAAGTAAAACCTGAAAAGGATTGCGAATCACAGTAGGAAGACCATAAGGTATGGAACTGAAGTCAGAAATGGGAAGTGGACTTCAATATTAACAAGTGTAGCATAATGGAGTTTGGAAAAAGCAAAAATAGAATATCAGGACAATATAAAATTGGAACCAAGGAGGTAAAGAAGGAGAGATCCGAGAAAGATTTGGGTGTAATTATCTCAAACTACTTGTCTTATGACCGTGATGAGTGAGGAAAATGGAGGAGAAATAATGAAGGATGAAGTGAAGGCAGTTGTTAAGATGATGAAAGCAGGTAAGGCACCTGGTCTGGATGGATGCCATGCAGAATGTCTAAAAAAAAAGGAGGTACAGTGATGGTGGACTGGCTGGTGAGGTTATTTGATGTTTGCTGGAGAGAGGGTAGAGTGCTGGAGGACTGGAGGAGTGCCTGTATAGTTCCACTTTACAAGGGAAAAGGGGACAAGTGTGAATGCAGTAGTTTCAGAGGGATTAGCTTGTTAAGTGTAGTTGGGAAGGCTTATGGGAGGATCTTGATTGAGAGGATTAGGAGAGGAAGAGAGGGAGTAATTGGTGTGGAACAGTGTGGATTTAGGACGGGTAGAGGTTGTGTAGATCAGATTTTTGTGGTAAGACAGATATGTGAGAAAGCTATAGGAAAGGGGAAGGATGTTTTTTGGGTTTTTATGGATCTCTAAGGCTTATGACAGGGTAGACAGAAAGGCACTGTGAGAGGTTTTGTGGATATATGGGATAGGAGGAAAGCTTCTGGGAGCTGTCAAGAGTTTTTATGAGAGTAGTAGAGCTTGTGTCAGGATTAGAAATGGAGAGAGTGAGTGGTTCGAGGTAAATGTGGGACTTCGTCAAGGATGCGTTATGTCACCCTAGCTGTTCAACTTATACATGGATGGGGTAGTGCAAGAGGTGAATGCAAGGGTAGTGGGTCAGGGATTGGAGATGGTTAAAGAAAATGGAGAAAAGTGGGAGGTGAGCCAGCTGTTCTTTGTGGACGACACTGTGCTTGTGGCAGGATCGGAGGAGGGATTGAGGAAGTTGGTGACAGAGTTTGGGAGAGTGTGTGATAGAAGAAAGCTGAAGATAAATGTGGGTAAAAGTAAGGTGATGAGATGTACAAGGGGTGAAAGTGGCAGTAGACTGGAAGTGAGCATTAAGGGAAAGCGACTGGAGGAAGTGGATAGTTTTAGATACTTGGGTGCAAATGTGGCAGGAAAAGGTGGAGTGAAGGAGGTAGAATGTAGATTGAGAGAAGCGAGTAAATGCCTTGGTGGATTAAAAAGTGTAATGAGGAATAGACATTTGGGAATGGATGCTAAGAGGAGACTGTATGAAGGAGTGATTGTGCCAACAGCACTGTATGGGGCAGAAACATGGAACATAAGAGAGGAAGAGAGAAGGAGTTTGAATGTGTTTGAGATGAGGTGTCTGAGAAGTATGATGGGGGTTACTAGGCTAGATAGAGTGAGAAATGAGGAGGTGAGGAGGAGAACAGGGGTGGAAAGGGAGTTGGGACATAGGGTTGACGAAAGAATATTAGTATGGTTTGGACACATGGAAAGAATGAGTGAAGAATGACTAGTAAAAGAGGTATGGAAGGCAGATGTGGAGGGAGTGAACATGAGGGGACTTCCTAGGATGAGGTGGATGGATGGGGTGAAAGGGGATTTGGGGAAGAGGGGAATGTCTGTTGAGGAAGGATGGGAGAGGACAGAAGACAGGGGTGAATGGGGAGTGGTTGTATATGGATGATGTTGTGATGCATGAGGTGGAATGGGCGGGGGGATGGGGGGTGAGGTAGTATGTGTGAGCAAAATTTGACGCAGCCCGAAGGGATTTCTCCCCGTCCTCTCCTTTTATGCATAGGGGGACGGAGAGGGGGTCACCGATTTAATGAAGCAGCCTTGCTGTGGATGTGCTGTGTCTTGCGACACTGCTTCTGATCCAGGGCAGTGGATAGGATGCAGGGATGACCCGTCATCCAGGATGTGCTAAGATAAGAGGGAGTGTGGAGGGGTGTGGAGTGTATTCAGGGATGGAATGGATGGGAATGATTTTATGCCTTTTCCTTTTTGGCTACCTCCCTTGTAAGGGGAAAAAAGCCATGGTATATGTATGTATGTATGTACTTGTCCTATGATAAACAGATAAACAAAATTGTCGGAGAATCCTACAACTTGCTAAGATCAATAAAAGTGGCATTTACATATTTGGACGAAGAAATCATTAAAAAAATATTGGTCACACTGATAAGGCCTAGAATAGAATATTCGGTGACATTGTGGTCACCCAGTATTAAAAAGAATATAAAGAAAATAGAAGGAATCCAGAGAGCAGCCACAAAAATGGAACCTGCACTTACAAACTTGTCATATGAGGAGAGATTGGCTAAACTGGTGTTACCAACTCTGGTGTAAAGAAGAGAGAGATGTGATCTACTGACCATCTACAGAATCATGAAGGGCACAGAAATACGCAATAGAGAGGACTTGATAAACTGTGACAAGAGAAGCACAAGAGGACATGAAAAAAAAAAAATAATAATAAAAAAAACAGCTACAGAAGAGATCTGAAGAAAAACAGTTTTCCACATAGAGTGGTAGACACTTGGAACAAACTGGACAATGAAATAGTGTGCGCAAAAACCATTCATGAGTTTAAGAGGAAACTAGACACTGCGAGATACAAAGGTGGGACACCACGAGTGTAGCTCCCCTTCCCTCAAAATAACAGCTAGGTAAATACAGGCATGGACATTGCTTTTAACATACAACCGAACACTCCCACCTTTCTTGTGGTCTCTATCCTGATGAAAGTGTTTAAATCCTGCAATATTAAATTCAGCTTCAAACTCTCCACCATTTAACCATGTCTCGGTTATTCCTATCATTTCAAGATTTCTGCTTTTGTTGATATTGTCTTAATGCTGGGTGGTGACCTGTATATAGTCATGCAAGTATGTTTTACACAGATGTGGTGATTAGGGGAGTAAATGTAAGGGTTATGGGCAGGGGATTTGAGATGGTTAGAAATAGTGGAGAGAAGTGTGAGGTTAGCCACTTGTTTGTGGATGATGTGTGATTGTGGCAGGGTTAGAGGAGGGAGTAAGGCAGTTGGTGACTGAGTATGGAAAGGTATGTGATAGGAGAAAGTTGAAGATAAATGTGGGTAAAAGTAAGGTGATGAGATGTTCAAGGGGTGAAAGTGGCAGCAGACTGGAAGTGAGCATTAAGGGAGAGAGACTAGAGGAAGTGGATAGTTTCAGATACTTGGGTGCAAATGTGGCAGGAAAGGGAGTGGAGGTGGAGATAGTATGTAGATTCAGACCCAGGGCTGTGGACAAGATGTAGGGATGACCTGTCGTCCAGGAGGAGCCAAGATAAGAGGGAGGGAAGGGGATGAATGGGAGTGGAGTATGTGGCAATGGAATGGATGGGAATGGATTTTTATACCATTGTTTTTGGCTACCTCCCTAGTAAGAGGGAAAAAGTCATTGGTATATGTATGTATTTACTTAGTTGTATCTTATGGGAAGGGGAGCTATGCTCATGGTGTCCCATCTTTCTATCTTGCAATGTTTAGTTTGCTCTTAAATTTGTGTATGGTTTTTGCACACACTATTGTTTTGTCCAGTTTGTTCCAAATGTCCATCACTGTGTATGGAAACTTTTTTTTTTCTCTCTCTCTCTCCAGGTCTCTTCTATAACTATCCTTTTTGAGTTTCTTCCCATGTCCTCTTGTGTTTCTCTTGTCCCAATTAAGTAAGTCCTCTATATCAAGGACTTCAATGCTTTTCATGATTCTGTAGATGGCAATTACATCTCCCTTCTTCAACTTTTCCTTCTTGAATTGCTCTAGTAACTCCTTTCTATTGAGCCTAGATGTAATTGCCAATCAGAGAGGAAGGATAAGCTCTAAGGTGAAAAGGTAAGAAGGCAGTATCCATGTTTTCAATCATCCATAATCCTGTAGTGAAGACTGTTACAACATCACAAGGAGAGGTAAAGAAGCCAAGAGTTGTATGTGACTGTAATTATACAATGAGTGGTGTTGATAGAGTTGACCAGTGATGGGTTGATTATCCAATACCCAGGAAACATGGTAAGAAATTTAATGAGAAGACATTTTTTTACATGTTGTATGGAATCAATTTCTTCTGTATGGTGAATCATGTAAAGAAAAGGAAAAGACAACAGGAAAACCTCTTACACATCTGAAATATTGCTTGGAAATTGGTAGGTTCATGTTCAGTAAATATCTTTCTGATAGTCTCCATCCAGAAATTGGGAGGCCTATTCAACAAATGCCACTCAATTTTCACAAGGACACTTTCCCATGGAAGCACCAGCAACTGAGAAGAAGAATCCTACTAGAAAATGTGTAAACTGTTCAGAGAAATATGACCATAGTGAAAAGCCAATCAGAAAAGAATCATGCTCTATGTGCATAGTGCCAAGTTTGAAATTATGTCATACATGATTTATGACCCAATTTTGGAAATGTTAAAATTCAAAATAGAAAACACAGTTTTAGAAGTGCTACATGTAAAAAAATAAGCAGAATTTCTTCAATATGATTCTTTTAGTCTTTCTTTCCTTTTTATTTACAAAATGATGAAATAAAATTGTTATATAAGATTTTGTAATTGAATGTGTATACTTGTTTGCCTACATATGAAGTTAATTCTTAGATTTTATTTTTGAAATATGGGGTAATTAAAAAACAGATAATTCTCAGATAAACAGCGTAGATAATAATTGATTAAGCAAAAAAAATTATTTTGGAACATTTTTGGCAAAAAAAGTTGCTGGGAAGTGAATGTGTGAGAGTAGTTTGTAGGTTTTGTGTATGTAGGGCATATGTAAACTCCTGGGTTGGTTTCTATGTCTGGTTTATAGGAGGAGGAATGGTAGAGCAGATGCCTGGATAATGAACTCCTTATGTAAAAAATAGCAATAAAGGAAGGAAAGATAGTATGAGTTGTTGTTGTTGTTGTCGTTCCCTAGACTGTCTGTCCGAGCAGTCCCGTCTCCCCAAGGAAGGCCACAGCCGAAACTGGGTTTTCCCACAAATCCTTTATAGAGTGTATGTTGTGTTGTTTGCGTGCATGATTGTGTATAATGCAGTCTTCCATTATGTGTTGTATGGTATGGGGTGAAGTGTTACATCCTGGGCAGCTGTTCACAACACGGTCGTCCAGCCTCTTCTGGTAGCTTAGAAGTGCTGGGTGGTGACCGCATCGCAGTCTGGCCAAGTGGACTCTGTCCTTTCGTGGGAGAGAGGATTCAGAAGGGTGGATATCAGGGGGTCTGGCATGCAGAAGTGTGTTGTCTTTCAGTGTGTTAATGGAGCGGTGAGTGATATGATTATGAATATGTTTCCGGAGGCTGGTATTTGGTGGTTGTGGAGGAAGAGAAGAGAGTATCTGTGCGTAATAAAGGTCTTTGGGTGTAGTTTTAATGTTTCTTGGTGTGTGTGGGTGTTCTGCTATGTAGTGTAGCAGGTGTGATGTGTTTGTGGTGGCTGCAGCAAGTGTTTGTGTGCCTCTCATGTCGAGGTGGTCCTTGACTTTGAGGACTTTTGTTTCATGGTGTAAATGGTCTGTAGGTGATGTATTTGTGCAGCCTGTAATTGTTTTTAGGGCTTTGTTTTGTATGATTTGAAGGGTGTTGATAGTATGAGTTGAGTTGAAGGGTGAAGATATTGAGTTTCTGGGCCCAATCCTGAGATTGGGTACTACCCCCTTTGGGCTGCGCTGCACTTATATAAAGTGGTTGTGAGAAGGACACCAGAGAGTTATCTCACTGCCACCCATCTTCAAAGCCCATCATTTTCTTCACTTCTGTTGGGAGGTGCAGCCCCAAGGGGTACAGTCTTCAGACAGGGCCCAAAATATCTATAAGCTTTCTCCATATTTCCTCCACCTCCAAACACCAGGAGATGTGACAACTAGCAATGGCTCACCTATTAATTATCAGCCAGTGATATAGAAATGCTCCTACACTAATTAGTGCAGAAATCAGTCCAAGGTATCTTCCCAGAGAGATCTATTGGAGGACCCAAGGACCATTGCCAGCTGCTGTGGGCTGTAGGTTTCCAGTCAGCAAAACATGAGGAATGATTCATTGATTGATCCATACTCATAACATGACCAGACCCCCTCAGGTTGGTCTTTCTCCATAAGTACTCACAACTTCTAATTTTGTATATATATATAGAAAAGTGGATAGTGAAAAAGATCTCAGCGTAATTATCAGTAACTACCTCAAATCATCCAAGCAGTGTATTTCCGCCTCTGAGAAAACAATTAAGATTCTAGGACTGATTGCACGATCTTTTGATTTCAAAAGTCCATCACTCATTAACAAGCTATATAAATTGTTAGTTCATCCACATTTGGAATATGCTGTTTCCGTATGGTCACCGAATCTCATTAAAGACATTGACAGACTGGGAAAAGTACAACAGCGAGCCACAAAACTGATTCCAAATATCAAAAATAAATCATACGAAAATCGACTAAAACATATGAATCTGTTTTCCCTAAAAAAGCGTAGACTCAGAGGTGACTTGATACAGGTCTTTAAAATTCTGAAGGGAATTGACAACATCAAAAGTGACAAAATTTTCACATTGAATGAGAATCAGACAAGAAACAATGGTCTCAAACTGTCCTGAAATAGATTCAATTTGGAAGTAGGTAGAAACAACTTTGCCAACCGTGTAGTTAATGAATGGAATAAACTTCCTGCACATGTAGTGCAATGTAGTTCAGTTCGAAGCTTTAAGAATCATTTAGATAAACACCTAAGCAAGATGCTGTAATGATTATAATTTATTCTATATTATTTGTTTTTCTTTTATCATTTGTCTGTTTGATTTTCATTTATTATTAGTTATATGTCAATTTATTATTATTTACTATTACCTGTTTGTTTATTATTTAACTATACCTATGCATTTATTCATGTATTTTATTTGTTATTTACATTATTATAGTTTTTATTTATTATATTATTATTATGATTTTTTTTCTTGCATCTGACCTAGATATGGACCAAAATGTCTCCTGTCAGCATGCTCTGCCTTTGTAATCCCTTTGTAATATATATATATATATATATATATATATTTATTTATTTATTCAAAGTAAGTGATATCGTCTGATGTCTTGTATTTTATCCCTATGATTAAGCAAATTTGTTCTACTTGTTTCATCATTACTTAACACATTTCTTCTCCTTTGCAGGACACCTTAGCAGAATCTACTCAGGTCGCTCAAGAACGCATTGGAAGTATAAGAACAGTTCGATCCTTCGGACGAGAGTTTCATGAGATAAGGACGTATGATGAAAATGTTAATAATGTTTTACAAAAGACATACAAGCAATCTTTGGCTCAGGCAATCTTCTTTGGAATGGTAATTTTAGTCTTTGAATTCATAGAAGTAGACATATGCTGGTAAGGAGATGGTATTTTCATTGACTTTTGTACATATTCTTAGATTTTTATTCATAGATTTGCAATTGTACGCCTATATTTAGAAACCAAAATCCTCCCAATAGAACATTACATGGAAATCACAGAAACACAATTCTATGCCAGAACCATTAACCTCTTCAGTCAAATGAAATTCTTCCATGTAGCATTGGATGTCTAATGTATGATGATTGATGTATCACAATACATACATACATATACCAAAATTATTCTCCACAACACCATAGAGGCAGTGTTGGATCGGGGTGAAAAGCTGGATGACCTAGTGAACAAAAGTGAAATGCTTAGTATGCAGTCAAAGGCCTTCTATAAAACTGCCAAGAAAACCAATTCTTGCTGCACATTTGGCTAATATAGGCATATAGTATCTGGCTGTTGAAATATTGAACACTTAAAAAGTATGTTATGATATATTGGAGTTGACACATTATCAGAGTCTATTTGAAAGAAAAAAAAGGACCTGAACATATAAACAATAAATACTCAGACATACAAGTATCAGGTGTCATATATGGGTGTTTGTTGCCATTAGCCACATTTGCACCAGATATCAACATAATGTAATCATTTTATGTACTGAAGACATTACATTGCACATTGTTATCTCTGCTATGGTAATACCTTTTATAGATTTTATTCAGCAAATGCTACAATTTTAATCTTCATGAGCATGTTTGAAGAAAAAATTGGGTCTGGTTCAGTAGATTCCCCCCCATTTTCTTTCGAGTTGGGTGTCGGTAGTTAGGGTGCCAGTCTCTTGTAAGCCAAGCAAAATTGTCTAGCATGAGCCAGAATGAAATGTATAATTAGCATCACCAAACTTAAGGGGTTGAAATGCCAGGTCTAAGCAAGAAGTCTTTAGTGTCCTATCATTTCCAGTGAGCATCCGAGAGATAGTGTCTAGTAAGTTTGTGTTTTTTTTTTTTTTTCTTTTCTTTTTTTTTTTCTTTCTCTTCTCCATGTTACCCGTCTGGGGTATTGGCTGCTTGTTATTGTGGCAAAGTAACATGCAGTTGATACTTTAGGGTCTATATGGGGCGCCCCTACTTCCTGCACATGTAGTGCAATGTAGTTCAGTTCGAAGCTTTAAGAATCATTTAGATAAACACCTAAGCAAGATGCTGTAATGATTATAATCTATTCTATATTATTTGTTTTTGTTTTGTTATCATTTGTCTGTTTGATTTTCATTTATTATTAGTTATATGTCAATTTATTATTATTTACTATTTACCTGTTTGTTTATTATTTAACTATACCTATGCATTTATTTATGTATTTTATTTGTTATTTACATTATAGTTTTTATTTATTATTTTATTATTATTATGATTTTTCTCGCATCCGACCTAGATATGGACTAGGAGGTCTCCTGTCAGCATGCCCTGCCTTTGTAATCCTTTGTAATCCTTTGCAACTCTGTTCATAGAGAAATGATGACACTTTTATACTACGACTGTCCCTCCGTTATGCTGTCCCCCAACCCCTTGTTGCTGTCCTGTACCATTTCTCTGAGTATTCTTTTTCTGTGGTGGGGAAATTCCCTGTGGTGGGGGAAAAGAATACTGCCACCAAGTATTACCACTTGGATTGTAAGAGGCGAGAAGAAAGGGACGGGGATTGGGACTAGGCATCCTTCTGCTTGTAGCCCCACAGGGGACATTCCTAAACGAAAAAGTAAAGGCATAAGAGGGTCTGGGAGTTTTCCGACCAGCACCCTAAGGTTTGGGTCTTTTAACCCCTTCCATACGGTGCCGCATACGTAGGCGTCATGAGGAGCAAGTGGATACGCGAGGCTGCCATATCGGTGTCTTGATTATATTTATTGTAGTTGCCCCTTCGTAATGACATACTCTCTAAACTGTCTGTAATCATATTTTCTATGGTTATCAAAATTCACGGGTGAAAGAGAGAACGATCGATATAAGCAGTGACTATATTTTATGATGCGAGTATTATTACGACACGTCGTACGGCTGGCATCGGCTGCTGCCCACGAGATTTAAGGCCCATACTGAAGAGGTTAATGTGCGTGGATGTGGTACAGATGAGAGTAAAAGGGAAGAGATAGGTAGTATGTTTGTGAGAAGAAAGATGGATGTGTTGGCTTTGAGTGAAACCAAGTTGAAAGGGAAGGGTGAGTGTAAGTTTGGGAGTGTAAGTGGGAGGTTATCAGGAATGAAGAGAGGGAGAGGGAGGGAAGGGGTGGATATTCTAGTAAGTGAAGAGATAGGTAAACGTGTAGTGAAGTGGAGGGAGGTTTCCTCAAGGATAATGTGGATGAAGGTGAAACTGGGAAAGGAGATGTGGGTCTTTAAGTGCATATGGGCCTGGCAGTGAGAAGACTGTAGAAGAAAGGGAGGCCTTTTGGATATATTTAAATGAGTGCATAGAGGATTTAGGAAGAAATGTCAATGTAATAGTACTGGGAGACCTTAATGAGAATCAAGCAAATAATAATAAGCAGACAAATGATAACAAAACAAATAAATAATATAAAATAAATTATAATCACTACAGCATCTTGCTTAGGTGTTTATCTTAATTATTCTTAAATCTTCGAGCTGAACTACACAAGCCTATAGTAATGAAGATGATGATGATGATATGATGATATGGTTTAATGTCACACACACCCCCCTGTCGGTGAGGGGCACTGTCCTGGCCTCCTGACAAGGGGGAGTGTGTGACATTAAACCATATCATCATCATCATCTTCATTACTATAGGCTTGTGTAGTTCAGCTCGAAGATTTAAGAATAATTAAGATAAAAACCTAAGCAAGATGCTCTAGTGATTATAATTTATTTTATATTATTTGTTTATTTGTTTACAAGGGAAAGGGGACAAGTGTGAGTGTAGTAGTTTCAGAGGGATTAGCTTGTTAAGTGTAGTTGGGAAGGCTTATGGGAGGATCTTGATTGAAAGGATTAGGAGAGGAACAGAGGGAGTAATTGATGAGGAACAGTATGGATTTAGAACGGGTAGAGGCTGTGTAGATCAGATTTTTGTGGTTAGACAGATATGTGAGAAAGGTATAGGAAAGGGGAAGGATGTTTTTTGGTCTTTTATGGATCTGGAAAAGGCTTACGACAGGGTAGACAGGAAGGCACTATGGGAGGTTTTGCGGATATACGAGATAAGGAGAAAGCTTTTAGGAGCTGTCAAGAGTTTTTACAAGAGTAGTAGAGCATGTGTCAGGATAAGAAATGGAGAGAGTGAGTGGTTCGAGGTAAAGGTGGGACTTTGTCAGGGATGTGTTATGTTGCCCTGGCTGTTCAATTTATACATGGATGGGGTGGTGCGAGAGGTAAATGCAAGGGTAGTGGGTCAGGGATTGGAGGTGTTTAAAGAAAATGGAGAAAAGTGGGAGGTGAGCCAGCTGTTGTTTGTGGACGACACTACGCTTGTGACAAGATCGGAGGAGGGATTGAGGAAGTTGGTGACAGAGTTTGGGAGTGTGTGAAAGAAGAAAGCTAAAGATAAATGTGGGTAAAAGTAAGGTGATGAGATGTACAAGGGGGTGAAAGTGGCAGCAGACTGGAAGTGAACATTAAGGGAGGGCGACTGGAGGAAATGCATAGTTTTAGATACTTGGGTGCAAATGTGGCAGGTAAAGGTGGAGTGGAGGTAGAGGTAGAATGTAGATTGAGAAAAGTGAGTAAATGCCTTGGTGGATTAAAAAGTGTAATGAGGAATAGACATTTGGGAATGGATGCTAAGAGGAGACTATATGAAGGAGCGATTGTGCCAACAGCACTGTATGGAGCAGAAACATGGAACATAAGAGAGGAAGAGAGGAGTTTGAATGTGTTTGAGGTGTCTGAGAAGTATGATGGGGGTTACTAGGCTAGATAGAGTGAGAAATGAGGAGGTGAGGAGGAGAACAGGGGTGGAAAGTGAGTTGGGAGATAGGGTTGATAAAAGAGTATTAGGATGATTTGGACACATGGAAAGAATGAGTGAAGAAAGACTGGTAAAAGAGGTATAGAGGGCAGATGTGGAGGAAGTGAACATGAGGGGACATCCTAGGATGAGATGGATGGGGTCAAGGGGGCTTTGGGGAAGAGGGGAATGTCTGTTGAGGAAGGACAGGAGATGACAGAAGACAGGGGTGAATGGAGAATGGTTGTATATGGATGATGTTGTGATGCATGAGGTGGAATGGGTGGGGGGATGGGACAAGGTGCAGGGATGACCCGTCATCCAGGAGGTGCTAAGATGGGAGGGAGGGTGGAGGGGAGTGCAGTGTATTTAGGGATGGAATGGGTGGGAATGATTTTATGCCTTTTTCTTTTTGGCTACCTCCCTTGAAAGGGGGAAAAAGCCTTGGTATATGTATGTTTGTATGTATGTATTCATTCTCTTGTTTTCTCTGTTAACCACTTCCATACGGTGACGTTTACGTAGGCGGCATGAGGAGCAAGTGGGTACTCGATGATGCCGATGTCGCCATCTTGATTATATTTATTGTAGTCGTACCTACGTAATTTTGATTCTCTCTAAATTGGCTTCATCAATTTTCTATGGTTATCAAAATACACGGGTGAAAGAGAACTAACGATTGAGCACTGACTTTATTTTTTATAATACGATTATTATGATGCAACATCGCACGTCGGGCAGCTAACGCTGCCAGACGTGCGATGTGCCCCAGAGTGAAGAGGTTAAGACTTTCAATTTCACTCCTTAGGTCACTTAACTCTGATTGTTTGCTCATTGTTCTTTCGTAATGTAATCAATTCCCTGTGAACAGCTTGGTAATTGAGTTTCAAATCTATGATTTCTTCCATTAATTCATTTATTTCTGTATTTCTTAGTGCATTGCTATACCTAATTTCTCTGTCTATATCAAAACTTTTACCTACTTCACTTGAGTTTCTTTGAAAACCAGAAAAGATGTTTTCCCACCTTGGGTTTTTTCTCGGGGTATCTATTGTACAATGGCATATATCACACCTCTGGGACTTTCTACTATACTCACGTCAAGTCCTCTCTTCATTGATTCATTCGTTGTTCTTTCTTCATTATCTTTTTCCATTATGCCAGAAACTATACCAAAAACAAGAACTGGAAAGAAAAACTTTTGTCGGTCACCACGAATACCACAGTGAATCCATCCTGCACAATAACAATAGGTTTCCTTTATTACTGGCGACGAAACTGCTAGACAGATGCGCTCACAACACAGCACTTCTTTACACTATGGTGTTTGGTATGAAATGTCTGAGAAGTATGATAGGGGTTACTAGGCTAGATAGAGTGAGAAATGAGGTGAGTAAGACAACAGGGGTGGAAAGGGAGTTGTGAGATAGGGTTAATGAAAGAGTATTGGGATGGTTTGGACACATGGAAAGAATGAGTGAAGAAAGATTAGTAAAAGAATTGTGGAAGGCAGACATGAAAGGAGTGAACATGAGTGGGCGTCCTAGGATGAGACGGATGGATCGGGTAAAAGGGGCATTACAAAAAAGAAGAATGTCTGTTGAGGAAGGATGGGAGATGACAGAAGATAGGGGTGAATGGAGAAGTGTTGTGAATGGATGATGCTGTGATGCATGAGGGGGAGTGGGTGGGGGATGGGGAGTGAGGGGGTATGTGTGAGAAATAAATTGATGCCGCCTGAAGGGATTTCTCCCTGTCTTCTCATTTTCTGCTTGAGGGGATGGAGAGGGGGGGTTGCCAAATTAATGAAGCGGCCTTGCTTTGGATGTACTGTGTCTTGCGACACTGCTTCTGACCCAGGGCAGTGGATAGGATGCAGGGATGACCCGTCATCCAGGAGGTGCCAAGATAAGAGGGAGGGAGGAGGGTAGAGGGGAGTGGAGTATATAGGGGATGGAATGGGTGGGAATGGTTTCTATGCCTTTTTCTTTAGGCTACCTCCCATGTGAGGGGGAAAAAAGTCTTTGGTATATGTATGTATGTATCTTACGGAAGGGGACTAAGCTTGTGGTGTCACATCTGTGTACCTCTCCATATCCATTTGCACTTAAATTCTTTTATTGTTTTTGCACACTATTTTCTCACCTAATTTGTTCCATACATCCACCACTCTGTGGGGAAAGCTGTTCTTTTTCAGGTCTCTTCTATAATTGTCCATTTTAAGCTTCTTTCCATGTTCTCTTGTGTTTCTCTTATTCCAATTTGATAAGTCTTCTCTGTCAAGGACTTCCATGCCTTTCATAATTCTGTAGATGGCCAACAAGTCACCTCTTTCTCTTCTCAGTTCCAGAGTTGGCAACTCCAATTTTAACAACCTCTCTTTAGTTTTGTTATTTCTGGGGCCATCTTCGTAGTTGCTCTCTGGATTCTCTCAATCTTCCAAATAATATTTTTTGTACTCGGTGACCATAGTGTCACTGCATACTCCAATTTAGGCCATATCAATGTGACTAGTATTTTCATTACCATTTCTTCATTCAAGTAGGTAAAAGTCACTTTTATTGATCTTAGTAAGTTATAGGTTTTGCCAACAATTTTTTTTATGTCAGGGGACATGTTTTGTGATGATCACTCCCAGGTCTTTTTCAGATCCCTCTTTCTTTATTTCCTTTTCACCAATTTTATATCTTCCTTATGTCCTTTTTTTTTTACTTTTTACAAACTCCATAATGCTACCTTTTTTATGTTGAATTCCACTTCCCACTTCTGACTCCATTCCCAAAACCTGTTCAGATCTCTCTGTTATGAGTCAAAGTCCATGTCTGTACTCACCTTCTTTAACCCCTTCCATACGGTGCCGCACACGTAGGCGTCATGGGGAGCGAGTGTATTCGCGAGGCTGCCATATCGGCGTCTTGATTATATTTATTGTAGTCGCCCCTCCATAATGACATTCTTTCTAATTCTTTTGTAATCGCATTTTCTATGGTTATCAAAATTCACGGGTGAAGAGAGAACGATCGATATAAGCGGTGACTATATTTTATGATGCGAGTATTATTACGACACGTCGTACGGCTGGCATTGGCTGCTGCCACCGAGATCTAAGTCCATGACGCCTATGTGTGCGGCACCGTATGGAAGAGGTTAACAATTTTGCATCATCTTCAAAGAAGCTCATGTAACATTCCACTCCCTCGTCCATGTCATTTAAATAAATGGCAAACATTATTGGAGCCAGTGCACATCCTTGTGGGACTCCACTAATTACCTCATCCCAAGTAGAAGTCTTATCTCTGAACACTACCCTCATTTTTCTTATATCTAGTAGTTTTGAGTAAAAGCAAATCAAATTAGTGGTACATAATCCCTGTCTAAATCCAAATTGTCTTTGATTCAGTATATTGTTATCCTCCAGATGTTTAGCTACTGTGCTTGCAAGGGAAACTGGTCTGTAATTTGTTGGGTCTTTCTTATTTCCTCCTTTATAAATTGGTACGATATCAAAAAATTTCCAGTCTTCTGGCATTTTTCCTTCTTTGAGTGAGAAACTTATTGTATTGTATTGTATATTTTGTGTGCTAGTTCTTCTTTACATTCTTTTAATATCCAATTTGTTATTCCATCCGGGCCATGTGGTAAAAGGGAAGAGATAGGTAGTATGTTTGTGAGAAGAAAGATGGATGTGTTGGCTTTGAGTGAAACTAAGCTGAAAGGGAAGGGCGATTGTAAGTTTGGGAGTGTAAGTGGGAGGTTATCAGGAGTGAAGAGAGGGCGAGGGAGGGAAGGGGTGGCTATACTAGTAAGTGAAGAGATAGGTAAACGTGTAGTGGAGTGGAGGGAGGTTTCCTCAAGGATAATGTGGATGAAGGTGAAACTGGGAAGGGAGATGTGGGTTTTTGTAAGTGCATATGGGCCTGGCAGTGAGAAGAGTGTAGAAGAAAGGGAGGCCTTTTGGATAGATTTAAATGAGTGCATAGAGGGTTTAGGGAGAAGTGTAAATGTAATAGTACTGGGAGATCTTAATGCTAGGGTAGGAAAGGATCCAATTGATGGAGTGGTTGGGAAATGTGGAGTTCCAGGAAAGAATCGTAGTGGAGAGTTGATGGTGGAAATATGTCTAGAAAGAGAGTTGATGATAGCAAATACAGTGTTTCTGAAGAAAGTCAAGCATAAGTACACATGGGAGAGGGTGGTGGAGGGAAGGGTGGTAGATAGAGCGCTAATGGACTATGTAGTGGTGAATAGGATTATGATAGGAAGAGTTAAGGATGTACATGTGCTAAGGGGAGAGGGTGGGGGAATATCAGATCATTTTCTGGTGGAAGGTAAGTTGAGAGTGGAGGACAGATGGAGAAAGAGAAAAGGGACAAAAGGTAGGGAGGTGCTTAGAGTGAACTCTTTAAATGAAGAGGAAAAGGAGTACAAGAAGGAGCTGAAGGAGGAGTGGGAGGGAGTGAAGGATAGAGTAGAGGTAGGTGTGGAGGAGGAATGGGGATGGTTCAAGGAGGGGGTCACAAAGTGTGAAAAGATGGTGTGTGGAACAAGAAGGACAGGAGGAAATAGAAGGAAGGGTAGTGAATGGTGGGATGAGGATACAAAGAAGGTTGTAGAAGAGAAGAAACGAGCTTACACAGATTGGTTACAAAATAGGACAAGGGAGTCATATGAGATGTACAAAGAAAAGAAAAGAGAAGTAAAGAAAAAAGTAAAGGAGGCAAAGAGGAGAGCAGATGTGAAATGGGGTAAGAGTTTGACAGAAAATTTTGAAAGTAATAAAAAGATGTTTTGGAAAGAAATTAAGAGAGGAAGAGGAGGCGAATCAAGTAGAGAAGAAAAGGTAAAAGGTGCAGATGGAGAGATGATAATGGAGGAGAAGGCAGTAAGGGGAAGATGGGCAGAATATTTTAGGGAGTTGCTAAATGTGAAGGAGGATAGGGAGGGAAAGATAGCTGCAGTGGGAAATGCTAAGAAAATGAGAGTGATGAGTGAGGAAAATGGAGGAGAAATAAGGAACGATGAAGTGAAGGCAGCAGTTAACCCCTTCCATACGGTGCCACATACGTAGGCGGCATGAGGAGCAAGTGGATACGTGAGGCTGCCATATCGGCGTCTTGATTATATTTATTGTAGTTGCCCCTGCGTAATGACATACTCTCTAAACTGTCTTTAATCACATTTTCTATGGTTATCAAAATTCATGGGTGAAAGAGAGAACGATCGATATAAGCGGTGACTATATTTTATGATGCGAGTATTATTACGACACGTCGTACGGCTGGCAGCGGCTGCTGCCCGCGAGATTTAAGGCTCGTACTGAAGAGGTTAAGATGATGAAAGCAGGTAAGGCACCTGGTCTGGATGGATGCCATGCAGAATGTCTTAAAAAAGGAGGTATAGTGGTGGTGGACTGGTTGGTGAGGTTATTTAATGTTTGCTGGAGAGAAGATAGAGTGCCAGAGGACTGGAGGAGTGCTTGTATAGTTTCACTTTACAAGGGAAAGGGGGACAAGTATGAATGTAGTAGTTTCAGAGGGATTTGCTTGTTAAGTGTAGTTGGGAAGGCTTATGGGAGGATCTTGATTGAGAGGATTAGGAGAGGAACAGAGAGAGTAATTGGTGAGGAACAGTGTGAATTTAGGGCAGGTAGAGGATGTGTAGATCAGATTTTTGTGGTAAGAGAGATATGTGAGAAAGCTATAGGAAAGGGGAAGGATGTTTTTTGGGCCTTTATGGATCTGGAAAAGGCTTACGACAGGGTAGACAGAAAGGCACTGAGGGAGGTTATGCGGATATACGGGATAGGAGGAAAGCTTCTGGGAGCTGTCAAGAGTTTTTATGAGAGTAGTAGAGCTTATTTAATGTTTGCTGGAGAGAAGGTAGAGTGCCAGAGGACTGGAGGAGTGCTTGTATAGTTTCACTTTACAAGGGAAAGGGGGACAAGTGTGAATGTAGTAGTTTCAGAGGGATTAGCTTGTTAAGTGTAGTTGGGAAGGCTTATGCGAGGATCTTGATTGAGAGGATTAGGAGAGGAACAGAGAGAGTAATTGGTGAGGAACAGTGTGAATTTAGGGCAGGTAGAGGTTGTGTAGATCAGATTTTTGTGGTAAGACAGATATGTGAGAAAGCTATAGGAAAGGGGAAGGATGATTTTGGGCCTTTATGGATCTGGAAAAGGCTTACGACAGGGTAGACAGAAAGGCACTGTGGGAGGTTATGCGGATATACGGGATAGGAGGAAAGCTTCTAGGAGCTGTCAAGAGTTTTTATGAGAGTAGTAGAGCTTGTGTCAGGATTAGAAATGAAGAGAGTGAGTGGTTTGAGGTAAAGGTGGGACTTCGTCAAGGATGCGTTATGTCACCCTGGCTGTTCAACTTATACATGGATGGGGTAGTGCGAGAGGTAAATGCAAGGGTAGTGGGTGAGGGATTGGAGATGGTTAAAGAAAATGGAGAAAAGTGGGAGGTGAGCCAGCTGTTGTTTGTGGACGACATTGCACTTGTGACAGGATCGGAGGAGGGATTGAGGAAGTTGGTGACAGAGTTTGGGAGAGTGTGTGATAGAAGAAAGCTCAAGATAAATGTGGGTAAAAGTAAGTTGATGAGATGTACAAGGGGTGAAAGTGGCAGTAATCTGGAAGTGAGCATTAAGGGAGAGCAACTGGAGGAAGTGGATAGTTTTAGATATTTGGGTGCAAATGTGGCAGGAAAAGGTGGAGTAAAGGTGGAGGTAGAATGTAGATTGAGAGAAGCGAGTAAATGCCTTGGTGGATTAAAAAGTGTAATGAGGAATAGAAATTTGGGAATGGATGCTAAGAGGAGACTGTATGAAGGAGTGATTGTGCCAACAGCACTGTATGGAGCAGAAACATGGAACATAAGAGAGGAAGAGAGAAGGAGTTTGAATGTGTTTGAGATGAAGTGTCTGAGAAGTATGATAGGGGTTACTAGGCTGGATAGAGTGAGAAATGAGGAGGTGAGGAGGAGAACAGGGGTGGAAAGGGAGCTGGGAGATAGGGTTGATGAAAGAGTATTGGGATGGTTTGGACACATGGAAAGAATGAGTGAAGAAAGACTAGTAAAGGAGGTATGGAAGGCAGATGTGGAGGGAGTGAACATAAGGGGACGTCCTAGGATGAGATGGATGGATGGGGTGAAGGGGGCTTTGGGGAAGAGTGGAATGTCTGTTGAGGAAGGATGGGAGAGGACAGAAGACAGGGGTGAATGGAGAATGGTTGTATATGGAAGATGTTGTGATGCATGAGGTGGAATGGGGCGAGGTAGTGTGTGTGAGCAAAATTTGACGCAGTCCAAAGGGATTTCTCCCCGTCCTCTCCTTTATATGGGGGGACAGAGAGGGGGGTCGCCGATTTAATGATGCGGCCTTGCTGTGGATGTGCTGTGTCTTGTGACACTGCTTCTGACCCAGGGCAGTGGACAGGGTGCAGAGATGACCTGTCATCCAGGAGGTGCTAAGATGGGAGGGAGGGTGGAGGGGTGTGGAGTGTTTTCAGGGATGGAACGGGTGGGAATGATTTTATGCCTTTTCCTTTTTGGCTACCTCCCTTGTAAGGGGGAAAAAGCCTTGGTATCTGTATGTATGTGTGTATTTCCTTCTGTGTTATTATTATTTCCTTCATGGGTGGGAGTGGATTTATGCTCTTATTTTTTTACAATCTCCCTTGTAAAGGGGAAAAAGCCATTGATATGTGTATATATATATATTTGAATATCTAGGGAGCAGATTCTCTTGTATGCATGTGTTGTTAAGGTCGACAGCATTAAGGAGGTTGTTAATCTTCTCATTGGTTTGTTTAACAATGCAGTGAAGCCACCACCACCCGTGACCACACCCTATGTCAATATGCCCCCCCCTCCACCTCCTCCCACCCACTCCATCCATCCTCACCCCAACCGACCTTGCAACCCCTTAACCCCCCAACCCCCTTCCCCCTGACCCTCTCCTTCCCATCTTAATGAGAAGCCAACCCCTCCCACTAATCCTTCCCCCACTACCCCTTCCACCACCCAAGCCGGCTAGGTTCGTATATATAAGTCACCAACCGACGATTTCCTTCGTCATTTCTTTGGACCTTTAATTTTTGTAAGTAGCGGTCCCCAACGGCCCATGTATCGAGATAGGATTTGTATTATTGCTGATTTATTGATATCTATTTCCATAATTGTGAATTTTGTTTAGGTTAACCCCTTTTTTCTTTATTTCTGTATGTCGATAAAATTTATGTTACAGATTTTCCTGAAGATGTCTCTTTGCAGACGAAATGTTGAATAAATGAAGCATTTTGGCAACTTGGTTTATGCCCACCCTCCAATTGGCAGAGTATTGGTTAGAAAGCTGGAGAATACCCATAAGAAGATTAACAACCTCCTTAATGCTGTCGACTTTAACAACACATGCATATATATATATATATATATATATATATATATATATATATATATATACATATATATACATGTCATTGTCATTCCTGAATAGAATCACTGGTGATTCTATTCATATATATATATATATATATATATATATATATATATATATATAAGTAAAAATTTTTTCAGAATTGATTAGTTTATTTGAAAATATTTCGACAGACAGGCCTGAGTGGAAACATCATCATCATCTCTGTTCTCTACTATGGTGGTATGCTGGTAACTGAGTCGAGTATAACAGTGGGTCAGTTGTCTTCATTCCTTCTGTATGCAGCTTACATTGGTGTGGCTCTTGGGGGTCTCTCCACCTTCTACTCAGAGATGAACAAAGGACTGGGAGCCTCCACTCGGCTGTTTAACCTCATCGATCGAATTCCTAGTATACCGATCACTGGAGGTGAGAATACCTACTCTCACAAGTTTTTATTCATTCTGGATTAAGTGGGCTTAATATCTGTAAATTCAGATTTCTCAGATTTTATGTAATATACAGGTATTCTTATTCAGTGTTTTTTCTTTATTTGATGTGTAAATTACATAATAAATACTATTCCTTTATATAATTAAGATTTTAATAATTTCCATATTAAGTCTTGACTGAATACAGAAAGAGTATTGTAAATAGTCATCACATGTAAACCTTGGAAAGGTGAAGCAGTGAATTTTTTTTTGTTGAATATGTATTCATGGATGTGAATATGGAAAGAATTAACAAGTCATTTGTGGTGGTTACTTATAGAGGAATGTAAGTGGTTAATGTGTGCATAAGGGAAGGAAGTGTTCTGGTAGACTGGAGGAGTGCCTGTATTGCTCTACAATACAAGGGAAAAGGATAAAAAAATATGAATGCAATAGTGTTAGAGGGATTAGTAAGGTAAATATTTTTGGTAAGGTATAAGAGGGTGTTTAGAGGTTTAGCTGGGGAACTGGAAGTAATTGGAGAAGAGCAAGCAGGGATGGGTTTAAGAAAGGGAAAGGGTCTGTAGATCAAATTTTTGTAAGAAGACAGATATGCAACAAGGTTTTGGTAAAGGACAGAATCACTTGGGTTTTCATGGTCTTGGAGAAGACATGTGGCAGTTGACAGAGTCATTATTGAATGTGTTGTAAATGTATGAGGAACGGCTGTTGAGTTTTTGTTTTTCTTTTTCCGTGATTAGTAAAGCTTGTCTTAGGGTAGAGAAAGAGTGAGTGGTTTGAGGTGGAGGTAGGGGGCTATGCCAAGGTAGTGTAATTTTACCATGGATATTCACGGTGTTCATAGATTGGTGAGGAAGCTAAATGCAAGGGTGCTAGGCAAAAGTTTGGAGATAGAGTGAAGGAAAGTTGGAGGTGAGCCATTTGTTGCTTTCATATGACTTGTTGGTGAGCTAGAAGATAGATTGAAGGAGTTAATGACATACTTTAAGAGGGTTTATGAGAAGAGACAACTGAAAATAGATGTGGGCAAAAGGTGATGAGGTGAACAAGAAGTGATGGTGGTGATGGGTTGGAGCAGAGTTAAAAGGTGTGAGAGGATGGAAGAAATGGAAAGTTTTGGGTATCTGGGGTCATGTGTATCAGAAAATGTAGGAGTGAAGGAGGTGAATTATAGAGTAAGGGAAGCAAATAAATGTGTGGCAAAAATGAAAAATATACATACATACGTATACCAAGGCTTTTTCCCCCTTACAAGGGAGGTAGCCAAAAAGGAAAAGGCATAAAATCATTCCCACCCATTCCATCCCTGAATACACTCCACACCCCTCCACCCTCCCTCCCATCTTAGCACCTCCTGGATGACAGGTCAACAAGAAATAAATATTTGGGGATGAACATTAGAGAAAACTGAGGGAGTGATCGATCCCATGACATTGGAGTAAAGACTTAGATTTTGAAGGAGGCAGAAAGGAATTACCTAAATGTGTTTGAGATGAAGTGTTTAAGAAATATGCAAGGATCGAGAGTGAGAAATGTGGATGTGAGGTTGAGCTAGGATGGAAAGAGCTGGAAGATAGGGTTGATCAAAGAATGTTGAGATGGTTTGGGCATATGGAAAGAATAAGTGAAGAAAGACCAGTTAAAAAAATATGAAAGACATAAGTGGATGGAAGGAACTTGAGGGAAGGGTCAAGAATGATGTGGATAATTGGGGTGAAGGGGGCCATTGGATATAAGAGAAATGTCTGTTGAGCAAGGAAGATAAAGTGCAAAAGATAAGAATGAATGGAGAGTGATTGTAAATATATGAGGAAATGACATGTCTTGAAGGGATGTTCATGGTGTCTGCCCTGTATATTTCTTGAGTAGATTATGGAAGGTGATGGAGTTGCCATATGATGAAGCAGTTGCGGGTAAACAACTCCACATGTTGAGCCCTGCTAAAGAGGCACAGCATCTTACTGCACATACCCACTCCCAGCCATTCCACTTCCATCAACCACCCATTGTTTTCCTTTCATCATAGTTCCTCATGGATGAAGGTTCATAACTGTTTCCTCCCCACTTCCCAGGTCAGAAGCAATACTACAAGACACTTCGCTATTTATGTGAAGGACATGAATGATGATGTGGAATGTTACATTAGTTTTTTTTGCAGACGACACTAATTGTTAAGGAAAGTAAAAACCGAAACAGATTGTGAATCACTACAGGAAGACCTGAATAAGGTTTGGAAGTGGAGTCAGAAATGGGAAATGGACTTCAACATTAAGAAGTGTAGCATGATGGAGTCTGGAACAAGTAGAAATAGAATATCAGGACAATATAAAATTGGAACTAAGGAGGTAAAGAAAGTGGGATCAGAAAAAGATGTAGGAGTAATTATCTCAAATTACTTTTCCTCTGATAAACAAATAAACAAAATTGTTGGAGAATCCTAGAACTTGCTAAGATCAATAAAAGTGGCATTTACATATTTGGATGAAGAAATTATTTTAAAAATATTAGTCACACTGATAAGGCCTAGAGTAAGGCTAAGATCAATAAAAGTGTTATTTTTATATTTGGATGAAGAAATTATTTAAAAAAATATTTGTCACACTGATAAGGCCTAGACTAGAATATGTGGCAACATTGTGGTCACCCAGTACCAAAAAGAATATAAAGAAAATTGAAAGAATCCATAGAGGAACCACAAAGTGTCCCATCTCTGTACCTCACCAAATCTAATTTGCTCTTAAATTCATGCATTGCTTTTGCACACTTGTTTTATCTAGTATAAAATCATATATTGCATACATCCACCAATCTGTGGGGAAAGCTGTTCTTTTTCAGGTCTCTTCTATAACTGTCCTTTTTGACCTCCCTTTCATGTCCTCTTGTGCTCTTATCCCAATTTAGTAAGTCTTCTCTGTCAATGACTTCTATAGCACTCATAATTCTGTAGAAGGTCAACAAGTTACCTCTTTCTCTCCTTTGTTCCACAGTTGGTAATTCTAGTTTTGACAATCTGTCTACAATGACAGTTTTGATAGTGCTGGGGCCATCTTCATAGTTGCTGTCTGAATTCTCTCAATTTTTCTTATATTCTTTTTAGTACTGGGTGACCATAGTGTCACTGTATACTTCAATTTTGGTCTTATCAGTGTGACTAGTATTTTCTTTACCATTTCTTTATTTAAGTAAGTAAAAGCCACTTTTATTGATGTATTTGAGACTAATAGAAATAATACAGGAGAAGATTGGATGGGCAGAATGTGCCTTTCTAGACCTACAAAAAGCATTTGATAAAGTGCCACACAAGAAACTAATAAGAAAAATAGAATCAGTAGGTGGCATCTGAGGAAAAGTATTGGAATAGATGGAAGATTTCCTGACTGGGAGAAAAATGAAGGTAGTAATTAGACAAGTACTCAAATTGGGAAGAAATGATAAGTGGTGTCCCACAAGGTTCGGTACTGTTTCCAATCATCTTTGCTGTATATATAAATGACATGGATGAAGAAGCAGAGTGTTATATGAATTTCTTCACAGATGATGCAAAAATACAAAAGAAAGTAAGAACAGAGGAGGATTGTGAATCATTACAATTAGACCTGGACAAAATAAAATCTGGAAATGGATTAAAAAATGAGAAGTGAACTTCAGTATCAATAAATGTAGTATAATGGAGTTTGGAAAAAGTCAAAACGGAATATAGATTTTTTTTTTTAATTGGTGAAGTAAAAAAGTGAACTCAGAAAGAGACCTTGGAGTAATAATCAGCAAAGACTGACACTGGACAAACATATCAATAAAATAGTTGGAGAAATCTTCAACCTATTAAGGTTATTGAAAGTGATATGTGAGTACTGGGATGAGGAAATGATTAAAAAAATATTAGTTACACTAATAAGACCAAAACTGGAGTAAGCAGTAATAATATGGACACCCAGTACTAAAAAGAATATAAAGAAACTAGAAAGTATACAAAGAGCAACGACAAAGTTGGCACCAACTCTCTCCCAGCTCTACGCAGATGGCACCGATCCCCAAGAGGAGCTACGCCTACCTGGGGGAGTACCACAATCCTTTTTTCCAACATACAATGTTACGTTTTTTCTGCACTGAGAGGTGATTTTCCGGCGGTCACCCCTCTTCTACTTTTAGCCGGAGATGTAGAGAGCAATCCTGGGCCCACCACAAAATACACATGCCCAACATGCTCTAAACCCATTACTTCGAGCAGACAGACAAAGGGCTCAGTTCAGTGCAATATGTGCAAAAACTGGGCCCACCTCACTTGTACAACACTTGCTGACACAAACCAATACACAAACACTTGGACATGTTCTACCTGCCCTCCAGTAACCCCACTCCCACCTCCCCAACCACAGCCAACACCCTTACCCACTCCCAATTTCCCTTTGCCCTTACCCCCGATTAGTACTCCCCTTCCTTTGTCCCCGATCTCTCCTTTCCCCCCCTCTGACCCAGATCCTACACCTTCCCCACGACCACCCCAACCTCAACCCCAAACGGCAACATACAACACATACAAAACACACAACATCAACATATTACAACACAACATTGACGGTATTAACACTAAAAAACATGAACTTGAACACTTTCTTAAACAACACAACATACACATTGCGATTTTACAAGAAACAAAACTAAGACACTCACACAAAACACCATCATTTCATAATTACACCACCATCAGACAAGACCGGACTGACGGCAATGGCGGTGGACTCATCACCCTGATCCATCACTCCATCTGTTTTGTGGACACAAGTGCCACAACCAAAATTCTCCTCCCTACCACAGATAACACAACAGAAATCCAATCCATTCGAATCCGCACAGGCAACAATTCAACACTGACAATAGTTAACATGTACATTCCCCCCCAATCATCCCCCACAGTTCCAAACACCTTCAGACCTCAACTTAGCCAACTAGCCTCAATCCCCAACCTGATCATGGGTGGTGACTTCAACGCCAAGTCGTCTGCCTGGTATGTCGACAACCCTGACACAGACAGAGGGCTTGATATACAGACTCAGTTCGACTCATTGACTATCATGAACAACACTCATAATCATACACATATCCCACACCAAGCCCTCTACACTCCCTCCTCTCCTGATATCACCTTTTGCTCCCCCTGCCTAACCCCAACAACATCATGGAGAGTGGTCGGAGCCCTTGGCTGTGACCACCTTCCAATCATCATCACCACCAAAACAAGATGCACCCCAGCTGGCCACAGACACACTTACACCAATTACAAGAGAGCTAACTGGGAAGCTTTTACTGAAGAGACAGAACAACATTTTGAAACACTTAACAGTACACCAATCACAAACATAAACAATGCTGTGCACGCTTTTAATACAATCATACAAAACGCAGACAAGAGATACATCCCTAGAGGCAACAGAAAATCACACAACCCCAACTTCACACCAGAAATCCAAGGCCTCATCAGACAACGTGACACACTTAAACACGATACCCCCACACCTATCCCTCAAAACAGCAGACCAAATACAAACACTAAACAATGTGATTGCCAATAAAATACATGAACAAAAAACACACAATTGGCAAAACTTTATCAATACACTTGATCACAAAACAAACACCAGCAAATTGTACAAAACACTCAACAGCATTACACTATCCAACACTAACACTACATGCTCTCATGCAGCAATAATCACAACAACAGATAATCTACCCTCAAACAGACAACAAGCAAACGCACTCATACGTCATTTTGCACAGACAAGCCATCTTGCTTCTCACCCTGACGACCGATGCACCATTCGACGTAAGAAAGACTTCCCCACAGACTCAGACTATACACCCTTCATAGACAGTCAGACAAAACTCATAATGCATAATCTCAAGCACTCATCTGCCTGTGGCCCTGATAACATAAGCAACATCCACCTAAAACACATTGGACCACAAGGTATACACGCACTCACAAACATTGCAAACTACAGCTATTCACACAACACTATACCCGACATCTGGAAGCATGGTAAAATAATCACCATTCCAAAACCGAACAAAGACCCAACAATCCCAACATCGCACCGCCCAATCACACTTCTCTGCACCCCCTCTAAAGTCATTGAACGCCTAATACTTAAACTTGTCACACCATATATTCCCCTTGCTGACTCACAACACGGTTTTAGGCCACTACACTCCACAAACACTCTTCTGACAAACCTCACACAAAGAATTTTAGATGGCATCAATTCAGATAGGCCCCACCACAGAACACTTCTTATAACATTGGACATTAGTAAGGCTTTTGATGCTATCCCCCGCCACAACCTAACAAATAAAATATATAACACAGACATGCACAATAACACCAAAAGATGGCTGGCCAATTATCTGGCAGGCAGGAATCCTCATGTGTCATATAATGGCCAATCATCGCACATCAGAAACATTAAGAACGGAGTACCACAGGGCTCAGTTCTATCCCCCACACTATTTAATCTATACATGCATGACTTACCCACACCAGACACCTCAGAAATACAAATCTCTTCCTACGCAGATGACATAACAATCACATGCACACATCGTAACACAGACAAAGCTGCAGAAATAATCCAGCCATACCTTGACACACTCAACACATGGTTCATCACAAACAGACTCAAAATAGCTCCAACCAAATCTACAGCAACACTTCTCACCAACTGGACAAAAGAACACAAATACATACCTCATCTCTACATCAACAACACTCTAATACCACACACAAACACACCGAAAATTCTTGGTGTAACATACGATACATCCATGTCTTTCAAACAACACCTCACAAACATAAAAAACAAATGCACACCTAGACTTAATGCACTTAAGTCAATCACTGGAACAACATTTGGACAAAACAAAGAAACTAATATAACAATATACAAACAATGCATACGCTCAGTGATGAATTATGCGAGTCCTGCATGGGCTCCTAATCTCAGTGAGACACACCACAACACCCTTCAAATCATACAAAACAAAGCCCTAAAATCAATTACAGGCTGCACAAATACAACACCTACAGACCATTTACACCATGAAACAAAAGTCCTCAAAGTCAAGGACCACCTCGACATGAGAGGCACACAAACACTAGCCGCAGCCACCACAAACACATCACACCCGCTACACTACATAGCAGAACACCCACACACACCAAGAAACATTAGAACTACCCCCAAAGACCTTTATTACACACAGATACTCTCTTCTCTTCCTCCACAACCACCAAATATCAGCCTCCGGAAACATATTCATAATCATATCACTCACCGCTCCATTAACACACTGAAAGACAACACACTGCTGCATGCCAGACCCCCTGATATCCACCCTTCTGAATCCTCTCTCCCATGAAAGGACAGAGTCCACTTGGCCAGACTGCGATGCGGTCACCACCCAGCACTTCTAAGCTACCAGAAGAGGCTAGACGACCGTGTTGTGAACAGCTGCCCAGGATGTAACACTTCACCCCATACCATACAACACATAATGGAAGACTGCATTATACACAATCATGCACGCAAACAACACAACATACACTCTATAAAGGATTTGTGGGAAAACCCAGTTTCGGCTGTGGCCTTCCTTGGGGAGACGGGACTGCTCGGACAGACAGTCTAGGGAACGACAACAACAACAACTCTCTCCCAATTAACATACAAACAAAGATTGTCCAAATTGGAATTACCTACTCTGGAACAAAGAAGTGAAAGAGGAGATCTGCTGACTATAGAATCATGAAAGAAATGGAAATCCTAGATACAAATTATTTACTAAAATGGGACAATGGGAAAACATGAGGACACGAAAAGAAACTCAAAAAGGATAACTATAGAAGAGATCTGAAAAAAAAGCTTCCCACATAGTACTGGATATCTGGAATAATTTAGATAAAGAAACTGTGTGTGCAAACACTATTCAAGATTTTAAGAAAAAACTCGATGCTGAAAGATACAAAGACTGGTCACCACTAGCATAGCTCCCTCTCCGTGTAATACAATTAGGTAAATACAACAAGGTAAATTAGCAAGTTATAAGTTTCAGTGACAATTTTATTTATATGTTTGTCAGGGGACATATCCTTTGTGATGATTACTCCCAGGTCTTTTTCAGATCCCACTTTCTTTACTTCAATTTCATCAATTTTATATTGGCTTGATGTCTTTTTTTTTTTTTTTTTTTCAAACTGCATTATGCTACATTTCTTAACCTCTTCACTCCGGGGCACATCGCATGTCTGGCAGCATAAGCTGCCTGACGTGCGATGTTGCATCATAATAATCGCATTATAAAAAATAAAGTCAGTGCTCAATCGTTCGTTCTCTTTCACCAATGTATTTTGATAACCATAAAAAATTGATGAAGCCAGTTTAGAGAGAATGGAGGTTATGTAGGTACGACTACAATAAATATAATCAAGATGCCGACGTCAGCATCATCGAGTACCCACTTGCTCCTCATGACGCCTACGTAGGCGTCACCGTATGGAAGTGGTTAATGTTGAATTCCACTTCCCACTTCTGACTCCATTCCCAAACCCTGCTCAGATCTGTCTGCAATGAGTACAATCTGTCTCAGTACTCTCTTTGACAGTTTTGCATCATCTGCAAAGAAGTTCATGTAGCATTCCACACCCTTGTCTATGTCATTCACATAAATAGCAAACATAATTGGAGCCAATACTGATCCTTGTGGAATTACACTAATCACCTCTCCCAAGTAGAACTCATCTTGGAGCACTACCCTCATTTTTCTTCCTTGCAAAAAGGTGTCCATCCATTTCAGTAGTTTACTTTGTGTCCCTCCTATGGTGTCCAGTTTTCTTAATTATTGTGTAGGACTTTGTCAAAAGCTTTTTGTAGATATAGGAAAGCACAATCAGCCCATCCATCCTTTTCCTGTATTATAGTAGTTTTTAGTAAAAACAGATAATCTGTGGTACATGATCTTCTCTGTCTAAGTCCAAATTGTCACAGATTTACTATATTGTTCTCCAGATGTTTTATCCATCTACTTTTTATAACTTTTTCACAAATTTTAGCTATCATGCTTGTACAGTAAATTGGTTTGTAATTTGTTAGGCCTTCCTTGTTTCCTCCTTTTAAAAATTTGTATGATATCAGCATTTTTCCATTCTTGTATTTTTCCATCTTTGAGTGAGCAACTTATGTTATATATTTTGTCTATTAGTTCTTTGCATTCTTTAAATATCCAGTTTACTATTTCATCTGGGCGGTGTGATTTCCTGACATCAAGGTTCATTATTTGATCCATTATTTCTTTTTGTGTTACTATTGTTTCCCTCATGAAGGGGAGGTCACTTTTCTTACTTCATTCCAATGTTGCACATTCTCTCCAGTGAAAACCAACTTGAAATGTTTGAGCATGACTTCAGCCATTTCTGTATCTTCTCTGTATTCTATTTCCCCTTGGCATAATTTCACTATTTCCTGTTTTTTAGTTTACTGTTAACATATCTATAGAATAGTTTTGGTTGATCCTTACATTTCTCTATTATGTCTTTTTCATAGTTTCTTTTTTCTTCCTTGCATACTTTTACATATTCATTCATTTTTTTTTTTTTTTATATCTTTTGTCCATCTTTTCAAAGCTTTATCTCATCTATCTTTCACATCACTGCACCTTCTGTTAAACCTGCATTTAATATACACCTTTTCCTGTTTTTGCTTTGGGACATATTTATCCACTCCTTTATAGATTTTCATCAGAATCATCCATTCTTCCTCTTGTGTTTCTTCATTGTAGAATTTTTCCCAGCTTCCTTTAAGATTTTTTTTTTCCAAGTTTCTCAAATTCTGTTTTACTATACATCATTCTTTTCTGTATTTCTCATTCCTCTCTGTATATATTTGCTCCTTTAGTTCTAACTTAAGTAGTATATGGTCACTCTTCACAATAGGTGTCTTGTATTAAGTTTTGTCCACAATTTCAGGTTCTGACATAAAGTATTAATCTTGATGGGTCTTCATTATTTCTAAATGTAGTGTTTTTTTTAACCCATTGTGTCATTGTATGTTCCATAGTCATGTCAGGTAATACATTTCCCCATTGATCCTCTCCACTTTTCACGGTCATCTCGTTCCAACATATTTCTTCGCAATTAAAATCTCCCATAAGTACTGCATTACCTCCATCCTTCAGCATCTCATTTTATGAAAATTTCGTATCATCTAATGTTTTAGATTATCTCTCCAAGACCCCAGTTTTTGGGGACATATAAATCACTGCAAATTTTCTGCTTTTAATGTAACTATCTTCAACTCTTATTGTCATCATCTCCACCCTGTTCTCTCCATATGCAACTTTCATCTCATTTAAGCTTTTCTTAGCCAAGAACATAAGTCCTCCACCCTGTTTCTCCTCTCTATTTCTAAACCAGTGATTATGTAATCTATGTCCAACACTGGTACTAGTGGACCCCTTAATTTTGTCTCTACAATTCCCATTATATCTGGTTTTTCTTCTGATAGGTAATCATTTAGCTTGTTTAATCCTGAGATTAATTGGACTATATTGGTATTAGCTAGTTTTGTCCAATTTGTTCCAGTCACTCACCACTCTGTGGTTTTTTTTTTTTTTTTTTTTTTTTTTTTTTTTTTTTTTTTTTTTTCCCTCCAGATCTCTTCCATAACTATCCTTTTGAGTGTCTTTTAATTTCCCCTTGTTTGTCTTGTATCCTACTTTAATAAGTCTTTTCTGCCAAGGACTTCCATGCCTTTCATGATTCTGTAAATGGCCAATAGATCTCCACTTTCTCTTCTTTGTTCCAGAGTTGCTATGTTAATTTTGAAAGTGTTGGGGCTATCTTTGTCATTGCTCTTTGGATTATTTCTATTTTCCTTATATTCTTTTTTATACTGGGTGGCCATAGTGTTGTAGCATACTCTAATCATGGTCTTATTAGTGTGACTAGTATTTTTTTTTACCATTATTTCATCCTAGCAATTAAAAGCCACCTTTATTGATCTAATAAATTGTAGGTTTCTCTGACTATTTTATTTATATGTTTGAAGGTATGTCTTTGGTGATAGTTACTCCTAAGTCCTTTTTGGAACTAACTTTCTTTACTTCCTGTGTACGTACATACATACATACACATACACTCGTTCCAGACACCATAGCGTATGGAAGGGCTGTGTTGTGAGCATCTGCCTAGCGGTTTCACAGCCGGCAACAAATGAAACCTTGTTGTTATTGTGCGTGATTGCTACTCATAGTGACTGGTAAACTTGTATCTGCAGTTCAATTTTTTTTTTTTTTTTTTTTTTTTTTTTTTTTTTTACCTATTTTTTTTTTTTTTTTTTTTTTTTTTTTTTTTTTTTGTATTTACCTAGTTGTATTTTACGGGAAGGGGAGCTATGCTCGTGGGGTCCCGTCTTCATATCTCATTTTATCTAAACTATTTTTAAATTCATGTATTGTTTTTGCACACACCACTTTCTCATCTAACTTGTTCCAACTGTCTATTACTCTGTGAGGAAAGCTGTTCTTTTTCAAATCTCTTCTATAGCTGTCTTTTTTTATTTTCTTTCCGTGTCCTCTTGTATTTCTGTCATCCCATTTTATCAGATTCTCTCTATCAGTAATTTCTATGCCTTTCATGATTCTGTAAATAGCTATCAAATCTCCTCTCTCTCTTCTTTGCTCTAGTGTCTGTAGTTTAAGTTTTTGTAGTCTCTCTTCATATGATAGTTTTGAGAGTGTTGGTGCCAGTTTTGTGATTGCTCTTTGTATTCTTTCTAGTTTTTTTATACATTTTTTTGTACTTGGTGACCATATCGTTGCTGCATATTCCAATCTTGGTCTTATCAGGGTGATTAGGATTTTCCTCACCATTTCTTCATCCAGGTATGTAAATGCCACTTTGATTGTTCTTATTAAATTATAAGTTTCTCCAAAAATCTTATTTATATGTTTCTCAGGTGATACATTATTCATAACAATGACTCCCAGGTCCTTCTCATTTTCTACTTTTTTTATTCCTTCTTCTCCCAAATTATATGATCCTGTTATTCTGTTTTTGCTTTTTCCAAACTCCATTATACTACACTTTTTTGTATTGAACTCCATCTCCTACTTCCTACTCCATTCTTGTACTTTATTTAGATCTCTCTGTAGTGATTCACAATCTTCTTCAGTTTTCACTCTTTTCAGTAGTTTTGCATCATCTGCAAAGAAGCTCATATAGCTTTCAATTCCTTCATCCATATCATTAATATATATAGCAAACATTATTGGGGCCAGAACTGTTCCCTGCGGGACACCGCTTATTACTTCATTCCATTTTGAGTGCTGATCTCTTATCACTACTCTCATTTTTCTTTCTTGCAAAAAGTCTTCCATCCAATTTAGCAATTTACCTTGTATTCCTCCTTCATATTCTAATTTCTTAAGCAACTTCTTATGTGGTACTTTGTCAAAAGCTTTTTTTAGGTCTAGAAATGCACAATCAGCCCATCCATCTCTTTCTTGTATTATATCTATTAGCCTTGAATAGAAACATATTAAATTGGTGACGCATGATCGTCCTTGTCTGAATCCAAATTGCCTTGGATTTAGTACGTTGTTTTTTTTCCAAGTATTTTACCCATCTATTTTTGATAATTCTTTCACAAATTTTTGCTATTGTACTTGTTAGAGAGACTGGTCTATAGTTGGTAGGTTCTTCTTTATTTCCTCCTTTATATATAGGTACTATATTTGCTTTTTTCCAATCTTCTGGAACTTTTCCTTCTTTCAAGGAACTGCTTATTATGCTATGTATTTTGTCTGCCAGTTCATTCCTGCATTCTTTCAGAATCCAGTTTGCTATTTCATCTGGTCCATGCAATTTTCTGACATCAAGATTACTCAAGTGTATCAATATTTCATTCTTTGATACTTCTATTTCTTCTATAGGGGGGACTTTCTCTTTCCATTCAATCTCTTCAGGTTGTATGTTCTCCCTTGTAAACACTGATTTAAAATGTTTGTTCATAATTTCCGCCATTTCCATTTCCTCAGTGTATTCAACTCCCCCTTGTCTTAATTTCTCCAAGTCCTGTTTGTTTTTCAGTTTATTGTTTACAAATCTGTAGAATAGTTTTGGTTGATCTTTACATTTTTCTATGACGTCTTTTTCATATTTTCTCTTTTCCTCTCTGCACGTTTGTACATATTCATTTCTATAACCGGTATATATTTTCCATTTTTCAGGTCTGTCTTTTTTCCATCTGGTCCAGGCTTTGTCTCTTTTGTCTTTTAACTCCCTACAACTTTTGTTGTACCAGCATTTTACATATTCTTTTTCTTGTTTTTGTCTTGGGACATACTTTTCCACTCCTTTTTTGTAAATTTTTGTCAAAGTATTCCATTTCTTTTCCACTGATGTTTCTTCTTTGTATATTTCTTCCCAGTTTTCTTGTTGAAAGAATTCTCTTATTTTATCAAAGTTTGTTTTTTCATACATCATTCTTCCTTTTCTATATTGTTCATTTCTTTTCATATATTTTTCTTCATTAAGTTCCAGTTCAATCAATATGTGGTCACTTTTACCTATTGGTGTTTTATATTCAATCTTGTCCACTATTCTAGGTTCAGATGTAATTAATAAGTCTAGTCTCGATGGTTCTTCATTTCTATACCTAGTGTTCTCCTGTATCCATTGTGTCATTGTGTGGTCAATAATCATCTCAAGTAGAGCGTTTCCCCATGAGTCGTCCCCACCCTTTACTGTCATCTCTTCCCAGCAGATTTCTTTGCAATTAAAGTCGACCATCATAACTATTCTTCCTCCATCTTCCATTATTTTATTTAATGTTATCTTTGTGTCCTCTAACATACTTTTATGTTCACTCTCCTCCCATGAGGCTGTTTTTGGAGGCACATAATTTATCACAAATTTTCTGCTCTTCTTATCTCTGTCTTCCACTTCTATCATAATCATCTCTACTGTATTCTTTCCATATATGACACCTTTCACGTTTATATCCTTCTTAGTCAGGAACATAACTCCACCCCCTTGCTTTTTCTCTCTGTTTCTAATCCAATAATTGTATGCATCATGTCCTACACTGTTGGGTGGTAGTGGGCCTTTTAATTTTGTTTCTACAATTCCCATTATGTCCGGTTCTTTTTCCTTCAAATAATCATTCAGCTCATTCAATCCTGTTATTAATCCATCTATATTTGTGTAAGACACTCTTAGTTTTCTGCCACTTCCATTGTGTTCTCTGTTTCCCTTATGTTTTTCTTTTGTATGTCGAACTTCCTTAGTTTCATGTTCACTACTCTCCAATAGAATCTCTCTTTCTCTGACTCCGTTCTGTTCTCGTTTTTTGCCTTAGCTTCCAGTCTTTTCTGCTTTTCTTCCTCTCTTTCCTCTTTATTCATTTCCCTTTTTATCCATATCTTTTTATATTGTTCACTTGTTGCTAGTTTCCCTGTTTTGGATAAGATATTCTCTGCCGTTGTTTGTGACTTGAATTTAATCTTAATTGGTCTGGTCTTGTCTGTGCTATACTTTCCGAGTCTAAATTTCTCTTCGATTTGTTTCATAATTTCTGGTTCATCTTCCTGTACTGATTCTAGTAATTGGCTTACTTTTTCATTTTCCTCTTTGATTCTTGTGGTTCTATCTGTGTTGTGTTTCTCTTCCATTCCTAATATAATTATACATTTCTTCTTGTCTGCTAAATCTCTTACTATATTCTCCTTTTGTCTCATCACTTTAACCCCTTCCATACGGTGCCGCACACGTAGGCGTCATGGGGAGCGAGTGTATTCGCGAGGCTGCCATATCGGCGTCTTGATTATATTTATTGTAGTCGCCCCTCCATAATGACATTCTTTCTAATTCTTTTGTAATCGCATTTTCTATGGTTATCAAAATTCATGGGTGAAGAGAGAACGATCGATATAAGCGGTGACTATATTTTATGATGCGAGTATTATTACGACACGTCGTACGGCTGGCATTGGCTGCTGCCACCGAGATCTAAGTCCATGACGCCTACGTGTGCGGCACCGTATGGAAGGGGTTAATAACTGAGTCTTCATTATGTTCTTTCAATTGCTGTTTGACTATGTCAGTGAATGAAACCTTATTCCCTTCTTGGGTTGTTCTCCAATTTTTAGTTTCTTTAGCTATTGTCTCTCTGTTTTCTTTACTATTCTTCTTCAATTCCTCATTCTCCACCTTTACTTCTCTTAACTGTCTTTTTAGGTCTTCTATTTCATCAGTTAAGTTTTTATTCGCCTTTTCTAGTTCTTCCAATCTTTCAACCCTTTGTAAAATGGTGTTCATATGACCTAACCTACTCTCCAAGTCCTCGATCACCTTATCAACCTTCACCTCTAGTCTTGTCAGTCGGGGGGGGGTTTGTGTCCCCCCCACCCTCTTTAAATCCCTTGAAAATATTCTCATCACTTTCTACTGTATTGCTCTTATCTATACTTCTAATCTTTACATTTTTATTAGACATTTCGTCGTCGTCGGGAGGCCTTTTGTTTACCTTTCACCTGTCTGCCTGGGCCAAGTCTACTCCTTCCTCATTTCCTTCCATTTCCCTCAGTAATCCCTCCCCCTTTCCTCTTTCCCTACTTTCCTACTACTCCAGGAGCAATTTCCCCCCCACCCTGTAAAAACAATAGGCACTTCTCTTTGCTTTGGGATCCACAAACTTCAATTTTCTTCAGAACGTCTTCTAAGCCGTCCATTCGTTGAAGTGTGTGTGTGTGTGTGTGTGTATTTACCTAGGTGTAATATACGGGAGGGGAGCTATGCTCGTGGTGACCCATCTTTGTATCTCTCCGGATCAAGTTTTATCTTAAAATCTTGTATAGTGTTTGCACATACTGTTTTGTTGTCTAATTTGTTCCATGTATTTATTGCTCTGTGTGGGAAACTGTTCCTTTTCAAGTTTTTTCTATGACTATCCTTTTTCAGTTTTTTCCATGTCCTTTCGTTTTACCGTTGTCCCACACTAACAAGTCGTTCCTGTCTAAAACTTCCATTCCTTTCATTATTCTGTAGATAGTCACCAAATCTCCTCTTTATCTTCTTTGTTCCAGAGTTGGTAGATTCAATTTGGACAGTCTTTGCTCATATGTTAGTTCGGCGAGAGTCGGTGCTAGTTTGGTTGTAGCTCTTTGTAATCTTTCTAGTTTCTGAATATTCTTTTTGGTACTGGGTGTCCAAAGTGATGCTACGTACTCAAGTTTTGGTCTTATTAGTGTAGTTAGTATTTTCTTGATCATTTCTTCATCCATATAAGTAAATGCCACTTTGATTGACCTCAATAAGTTGTAGGTTTCTCCGAATATTTTATTTATATGCTTATCTGGTTTCATGTCCTTTCCAATCATCACTCCAAGATCTTTTTCCGAGTTTGCTTTTTTTATTTTTTCTTCCCCAATTCTGTAATCTTTTGATATTCTGTTTTTACTCTTTCCAAATTTCATTATACTGCATTTCTTTATATTAAATTTTACTTACCACTTTTGAGTCCAATTCCAGATCATGTCCAGATCTTGTTGCAATGAGTTGCAGTCCTCTTCCGTTTTTACCTTCTTTAGTAATTTTGCATCATCTGCAAAGAAATTCATATAGCACTCCACGCCTTCATTCATGTCATTAATGTATATGGTGAACATGATCGGGGCCAGTACTGATCCTTGCGGGACACCGCTTTTTACTTCCTCCCAGTTGGAGAATTTTTCTCTAATTACAACTCTCATTTTCCTCCCAATAAGGAAGTTTTTCATCCATTCCAATAACTTTCCTCTGATGCCACCTTTTGATTCTATCTTCTTTATTAGTTTCCTATGTGGTACCTTATCGAATGCCTTTTACAGGTCCAGAAAAGCACAGTCCGCCCACCCATCTCTTACTTGTATTATGCCTATTAATCTTGAGTAAAAGCAGATAAAATTTGTTGTACATGATCTCCCTTGTCTGAATCCAAATTTATTTGGGTTCAGTATAGATTTTTCTTCCAGGTATTTAACCCATCTGTTTTTGACAACTCTTTCACAAATTTTTGCTATTGTGCTTGTTAGTGAGACCAGTCTGTAGTTAGATGGATCTTCCTTATCACCTCCCTTATAAATTGGTACAATGTTTGCCTTCTTCCAGTCCAATGGCACTTTTCCTTCTTTAAGTGAGAATTTAATTATATTATATATTTTGTCAGTTAATTCTTCCATACATTCTTTCAGTATCCTGTTTGCAATTCCGTCTGGGCCATGTGATTTTCTGACATCAAGGGTTTTAATTTGGTCACTGATTTCTTTTTGTGTTACGTTTATTTCTTTCATTGCTGGGGATAATTCTCTTTCTCTTTTTACGCTGTTAGGCGAGTTTTCTATTGTGAATACTGATCTGAAGTGGTTGTTCATAATTTCAGCCATTTCCAGTTCTTCTGTATATTCCTTTTTATCTTGGCGCAGTTTTTCTATTTCTTGTTTGTTTTTCAGTTTTCCATTAACATACTTGTAAAATAGTTTGGGTTCTTCCTTACATTTGTCTATTATCTTTTTTCGTAGTTTCTCTATTCATCTCTGTGTATTTTTACATATTTGTTTCTTTGTTTGATGTACGTTTGCCATTTGCTTTGTTTCTTATCTCTTTTCCATTTTTTCCAAGCTTTGTCTCTTTTGTCCTTGGCTTCACTACATCTTTTGTTGTACCAGCTTTTTATGTATGTTTTTTCTATTTTTTGTTGTACACATTTGTTCACTCCTTCATTATAAATTTCTTTTAGTATGTTCCATTTTTCTTCTATCCCTATATCTTCATTTTGGAATTTTTCCCGGTTTGCATTGCGAAAGAATGTTTTAAGTTTCTCAAAGTTTGTTTTGTACATTGGTCTTTCTATGTTTATCATTTTTGCTTTGATCCATTTGATCTTTCAGTTGCATTTCTATTAGTATGTGGTCACTTTTTCCTATCGGAGTTTTGTAATCAATTTTTCGATAATCTCAGGTTCTGTTGTAAGTATTAACCACTTCAGTACGGGACTTAAATCTCGCGGGCAGCAGCCAATGCCAGCCGTATGACGTGTCGTAATAATACTCGCATCATAAAATATAGTCACCGCTTATATCGATCGTCCTCTCTTTCACCCGCGAATTTTGAAAACCACAGAGAATGGGATTCAGGGTGCATTTGGGAGAATGTAAAAACACAGGGGCGACTACAATAAATATAATCAAGACGCCGATATGGCAGCATCGCGAATCCACTTGCTCCTCATGACGCCTACGTGTGCGGCACCGTATGGAAGGGGTTAAGTCTAATTTTGATGGTTCTCTATTTCCTCTGTATCTAGTATTTTCTCTAATCCACTGGGTCATTGTGTATTCAGTGGTCAAGTCAAGTAGTACATTGCCCCAGTGTTTCTCTCCCCCCTTCACTGTCATTTCTTCCCAACATATTTCTTTTGAATTAAAATCACCCATAATTACTGTATTTCCTCCATCTTTCAGTATTTCAATTAATTAATTTTTTGTATCTTCTAGTAACTCAGAATGATCCCTTTCTGTCCAGGCTTGTGTTTTAGGAGGCACATATACCACTGCAAATTTTCTTTTCTTCATTTGTTTACCTTCGACTTGTACCATAATTGATTCTACATTATTTTTTCCTTCAGTTATTTTTGTTACATTTAAATCTTTCTTGGTCAGAATTAGAACTCCTCCGCCCTGTGTGTATTTACCTACCTAGTTGTATTTTACGGGAAGGGGAGCTATGCTCGTGGTGTCCCTATCTCCTTTGTGTGTGTGTGTGTGTGTAGTTTCTGGCAAAAATGGAAAAGGAGTGATAATGAAGAAAGGACAACGAAAAGAGGATTGGAAGTGACTACAGTTGAGAGTCCAAGAGGTGTGATACCCAAGCGCTTCTGTGCGTTGGATACTCCAAGGAAAAATCTAAGGTGGAAAGGTAATTTTTTTCTGGTTTTCAAAGAAATTCAAGTGAAATAGGAAGAAATCTTGATATAGACAGAAAGCAGGTACAGTAGTGCACTAAGAAATTGGGAAGTAAGTAAACTGATGGAAGAAATTATAGACTTGAAATTCGATTACTGAGCTGTGCACAAAGAACTGATTACACTACGAAAAAGCAATGAACAAACCATAAAACAATTGAATGACCCAAAAAGTGAAATAGTCTAAAGAGAGAAAATTAAAAATTGAAAAATGAGGATAAAAATGATGAACTAAAAAACGAAGTTAAAGAACAGTTGAAAGTAGTGACCGGTAAAGTAGCAGAATCAATCAAAGAAACAGACCTAATTGTAATAAAAAATCAGTGGAAGAAAGAACAGGAAAATCAAGAAATATCTTTTAGATAAATATTAAACGAGCAGATGGAAGAAAATACAAAAGAAACAGTTATAAAAGTAATAAAAGGAAAGGAAATCCTGGTGAGAGACACAGTTGACAAAGGAAAATGCATTGTCGTCCATGGCATTCAAGAAAAACATGATCTGTATAGATACCAAAAAGAAAAGGAGGAGAAGGAACTAATCAAAGAAATTCTGAAAAGAAATACAGGATGAAGATCAAGACCTAGTTAAAGAAATTTATAAAATTCACAGGATAGGCAAATACTCTAAAGATAAACATCATAGACCTTTAACCACTTGCATACAGTGACGCCTACGTAGGCGTCATGAGGAGCAAGTGGGTACGCGATGATGCTGACGTCGGCGTCTTGATTATATTTATTGTAGTCGTACCTACGTAACCTCCATTCTCTCTAAACTGGCTTCATCATATTTTCTATGGTTATCAAAATTCACGGGTGAAAGAGAACGAACGATTGAGCACTGACTTTATTTTTTATAATGCGATTATTATGACGCAACATCGCACGTCCGGCAGCTAATGCTGCCAGACGTGTGATGTGCCCCGGAGTGAAGAGGTTAAAAATAAAACTAAGAACACAAATGATGGCAGAGGAAGTATTATCAAAAATGGTCAAACTGGCAAATAGCAAGAAATTTAAAGATATAAGAACACAAAAGGAAATGAATGAAGAAAAAGAGACAAAGCACTTAGAATTGAAGCAAATGATAGGAATGAAAAGAGAACAGTCGGAAAAAAGCAAGTTTTTTTGGAGAGTGCTGGATTTGAGACTAAAAAAATGGTATATCAAGAAGATGAAAACCTTAACCAAAAAAGAAAAGGAAACACGAAAATAAAAGTGGCATACACAAACATTGACAGTATGATCTCTGGGATAAATGAATTAAACGACTATCTAGAAACAGGAAAACCTGACATAAGGGGCATAGTAGAGACAAATTTGAAAGGACCGCTATTAACAAGCATAGTGGGATATGGTCTATATAACCATTGGGTGAAAAACAGAACTGAAAAGTAAGGTGTCATGATATTGACTAAAAAAGGGTTAAATGTGACAAAGATTATTGAAGGTCAGGGCAATACAGAAGTAATTATGATTAAAATTGCCAACAAAAAGATGAAAAGCAGAAAATTTGTAGTCGTGTATGTAACATCAAAAACCTATGCATGGTCAGATAGTGAACATTCCAAATTATTGGAAGAAACAATAAAGGTGCTAAACGAGGTACTGAAAGAAGGTGGAAACATAGTAATCATGGGCAATTTTAATGCAAAAGACATAATTTGGGAAGAAATGATAGTTAAAGGGGGAGATGAACTCTGGAGCAACACGCTATTTAGATATGACCATTGAGTATATTCTAACACAATGGGTTAAGGAAAATATTAGAGATAGGAATAATGAGGAACCATCAAAACTAGACCTAATATTAACTTCTGAAACAGACATTGTAAACAGAATGGAGTATAAAACACCAATTGGAAAGAGTGACCATATACTAATAGAGTTTGAATTAAAAGAACAAAACAATATAGACAGAAATGATAAACATAGATAAGGAAGATTTTTGTACTAAGAAATGGACTTTATAAAGCTAAGGAAATTCTTCCAAAACACAAATTGGGATAGGTTCTCAAAAGAGGAAACAAACATGGAAGACAAATGGAACATATTTATAGAAAATTATAAAGAGGAAGTCAACAAATATGTAACAAAAAGAGATTTATATAAAATGTTGGTTTGACAAAAGATGTAGTGAGCCTAAAGCCAGGAGAGATAAAGCGAGGGAAAAACATTCAAATGGCAAACATATAAAAAATTTAGAAACGAATATGTAAACATACGCAGGAAAGAAAAAAAGAATATGAAAGGGATATTATAGACAAATGTAAGGATCAACCGAAACTCTTTTACAGATATGTAAATGACAAACTAAAAGACAAGCATGATATAGTTAAATTGCGTGAAGGAGATAAAGAGTACACAGACGACACAGAGATGGCAGAAGTTATGATCAGACATTTCAGGTCTGTCTTTACAATTGAGAGCTCTCAACCCTGGGAGGATGAACAATTGGAAAGTTCACCCATGATGAAGGAAATAAAAATAACACAAAGGGAAATAAGAGACCAAATAAAAAGCCTAGATGTCACAAAGTCGCATGGACCAGATGAAATTGCAAATTGGATATTGAAAGAGTGTATAGACGAACTGACAGATAAAATACACAAGATAATAGACTTCTCATTAAAAGAGGGAAAGGTACCACAAGATTGGAAAGATGCATAGTACCAATACACAAAGGAGGAAACAGGGAAGATCCTATGAACTTTAGACCAGTGTCCCTCACAAGCACAGTAGCAAAAATAGGTGAAAAGATCATCAAGAGCAGATGGACCAAACATTTGGAAGCAAATAAAATAATAAGCCCCAAACAATTTGGTTTTAGAAGTGGAAGATCGTGCACCACAAATCTAATCTGCTTTTACTCGAGACTAATTGAAATAATACAAGAAAGAGATGGATGGGCAGACTGCGCCTTCCTGGATTTGCAGAAAGCTTTTGACAAGGTACCACACAAAAAATTAATAAGCAAAATTGAAAAAATAGGAGGAATTCAAGGCAAACTGTTGGAATGTATGAAGGACTTCTTAACTGGGAGAAAAATGAGTGGTACTTAGAGACAAAAATTCGAAATGGGAAGATGTAAAAAGTGGTGTCCCACAAGGCTCTGTTTTGGCTCCCTTAATGTTTGCCATATACATAAATGATATGGACGAAGGTGTAAATTGTTACATGAATTTTTTTTGCCGACGATGCTAAATTACTCGAGAGTGAAGACAGAAGAAGATTGCAGATCACTACAAAATGACCTGCATAAAATATGGGAATGGGTCCAGAAATATGAGATGAATTTCAACATCAAGAAATGTAGCATAATTGGAAAGGCAAAAATAGAGTTTAGGGAAAATATATGATGGGAAACAAAGTAGTAAAGAAAGTAAACTCAGAGAGGCTAGGAGTAATCATCTCAAGTGACTCGACACCTGTCAAACATGTAAACAAGTTATTTGGAGAGACCTACAATTTATTAAGATCAATGAAAGTGGCCTTCGACTACATGGATGAGGAGATGGTTAAGAAATTAATTGTTACATTGATAAGACCGAAATTAGAATATGCTATATCAATGTGGGCACCTAGCACAAAGAAAAACATAAGGAAATTAGGAAGAATCCAAAGAGCGGCAACAAAGATGGCACCCACACTATCAAATTTGACATATGAACAAAGATTGAAAAAATTACATCCGTCAACTTTAGAGCAGAGAAGGGAAAGAGGTGACTTGTTGACCATTTTCAGAATTATGAAAGGGATGGAAGTTCTCGATAGAGATGACCTATTAAAATGGGACAAAAGAGAAACAAGAGGACACGCAAAGAAATTAAAGAAAGACAGTTACAGAAGAGACCTGAAAAAGAACAGTTTCCTGCACAGAGTGATTGATGTCTGGAATGGGCTGAACAGTGAAACAGTAAATGCCAGAACTATACATGAGTTCAAAACTAAACTGGACATGGAGAGATACGAAAACAGGTCACAATAAGCATAGCTCCTGTCCCGTAAAATCTAACTACGTAAATTCAACTGGGTAAATACATATACCAAAGGCTTTTTCCCCCTTACACGGGAGGTAGCCAAAAAGAAAAAGGCATAGAAACCACTCCCTCCCATTTCATTCCCTAAATATTCCACAGAAGGAAGGGTAGTGAGTGGTGAGATGAGGAAGCAAAGAAAGGTGTACAAGAAAAGAAGCAGGCATTCATAGATTGGCTACAAATTAGGATGAGGGAATCTTATGAGAGGTACAAAGTAAAGAGAAGGGAAGTTAAGCATAAGATTAAGGAAGCAAAGAGGAGAGCAGATGCGAAATAGGGTAAGAGTATGACAGAAAATTTTGAAAGTAATAAAACGATGTTTTGGAAGGAAATCAAAAGAGAAAGAGGAGGCAAATCAAGTAGAGAAGAGAAGGTAAAAGGTGCAGATGGAGAGATGATAATGGAAGAGAAGGCAGTGAGAGGAAGATGGGCATAGTATTTTAGGGAGTTGCTAAATTTGAAGGAGAAAAGGGAGGGAAAGGTAGTTGCAGTGGGAAGCGCTAAGAAAATGAGAGTGATGAGTGAGGAAAATGGAGGAGAAATAGGGAAGGATGAAGTGAAAGTAGTTGTTAAGATGAGAGCAGGTAAGGCACCTGGTCTGGATGGATACCATGCAGAATGTCTGAAAAAAGGAGGTACAGTGATGGTGGACTGGCTGGTGAGGTTATTTAATGTTTGTTTAAGAGAGGGTAGAGTGCCGGGGGACTGGAGGAGTGCTTGTATAGTTCCGCTTTACAAGGGAAAGGGAGACAAGTGTGAATGTAGTAGTTTCAGAGGGATCAGCTTGTTGAGTGTAATTGGGAAGGCTTATGGGAGGGTCTTGATTGAGAAGATTAGGAGAGGAAGTAATTGGTGAGGAACAGTGTGGGCTTAGGACAGGAAAAATTTGTGTAGATCAGATTTTTGTGATAAGATATGTGAGAAAGCTATAGGAAAAGATAAGGATGTTTTTGGGGCTTTTATGGATCTGGAAAAGGCTTATGACAGGGTAGACAGGAAGGCACTGTGGGAGGTACTGCTGATATATGGGATAGGAGGAAGGCTGTTAAGAGCAGTCAGGAGTTTTTATGAGAGTAGTAGAGCTTGTGTTAGAATTAGAAATGGAGAGAGTGAATGGTTTGAAGTAAAGGTGGGACTTCGTCAGGGATGTATTATGTCGCCCTTGCTGTTCAATCTATACATGGATGGGGTGGTGTGAGAGATGAATGCAAGGGTAGTGGGTCAGGGATTGGAGATGGTTAAAGAAAATGGAGAAAAGTGGGAGGTGAGCCAGCTGTTGTTTGCTGACGACACTGCACTTGTTGCAGGATCAGAGGAGGAATTGAGGAAGTTAGTGACAGAGTTTGAGAAGGTGTGTGAAAGAAGGAAGCTGAAGATAAATGTGGGTAAAAATAAGGTGATAAGATGTACAAGGAGAGAGAGTGACAGCAGACTGGAAGTGAGCATTAAGGTTGAAAGACTGGAGGAAGTGGATAGTTTTAGATACTTGGGTGCGAATGTGGTAGGAAAGGGAGGAGTGGGGGTGGAGGTTGAATGTAGATTGAGAGAAGCGAGTAAATGCTTTGGTGGATTGAAAAATGTAATGAGAAATAGACATCTGGGAATGGATGCTAAGAGGAGGTTATATGAAGGAGTGATTGTGCCAACAGCACTGTACGGGGCAGAAACATGGAACATGAGAGAGGAAGAGAGAAGGAGTTTGAATGTGTTTGAGATGAAATGTCTGAGAAGTATGATAGGGGTTACTAGGCTAGACAGAGTGAGAAATGAGGAGGTGAGGAGGAGAACAGGGGTGGAAAGGGAGCTGGGAGATAGGGTTGATGAAAGAGTATTGGGATGGTTTGGACACATGGGAAGAATGAGTAAAGAAAGATTAATAAAAAAAAAGTGTGGAAGGAGTGAGTATGAGGGGGCGTCCTAGGATGTGATGGATGGATGGGGTGAAAGGGGCATTACAAAAGATAGGAATGTCTGTGGAGGAAGGACAGGAGAGGACAGAAGATATAGGTGAATGGTGAGGGGTTGTGTATAGATGATGCTGTGATGCATGAGGGGGAGTGGGTGGGGAATGGGGGGTGTGGAAGTATGTGTGAGAAAAAAAATTGATGCAGCCCGAAGGGATTTCTCCCCGTCTTCCTACTTTTCTGCATGGGGGGATGGAGAGGGGGGGTCGCTGACTTTATGAAGCGGCCTTGCTGTGGATGTGCTGTGTCTTGCGACACTGCTTCTGACCCAGGGCAGTGGATAGGATGCAGGGATGACCTGTCATCCAGGAGGTGCCAAGATGGTAGGGAGGGAGGAGGGTGGAGGGGAATGGAATATATAGGAAATGGAATGGGTGAGAGTGGTTTCTATGCCTTTTTCTTTTTGGCTACCCCCCCCCCCATGTAGGGGGAAAAAGCCTTTGGTAAATGTATGCATGTATATATATATATATATGTACACACACCTTTGTAAGTGCATATAGGCCTGGTAGTGAGAGGAGTATAGAGGGAAGAGAGGCTTTTTGGACAGGCTTAAATGAATGCATAGAGTTTTGGGAGGAATGTCAATATAGTGCTGTTGGGAGATTTCAATACTAGAGTAGGGGATGAATCAATAGATGAAGTTGTTGGGAAGTGTGGAGTGCTGGGTAAAAATCATAGTGGAGAGTTTATGGTGGAGATGATTTTATGAGAGTTGATGATAGCTACTACACTGTTCAGGAAGAAAGTCCAGCATGAATACACATGGGAAAGGGTGGTGGCTGGAATGGTGGTTGATAAACCATTAATGGTCATGTAGTGGTATCTAGGAAAAGAATAGGAAACAAATATGGATGTCCATGTTCCTAGGGGGAGAGAGTGGGGGGAATATCAGATAATTGTTTGGTGGAAGGTGGTAAATTGAGAGTTGAGGATACATGGAGAAAGAGAAGGGCAGAAGGTAGAGGTGTTTATAGGAAACTGTTCAAATGAGAAGGAAAAGGAGCAGGAGTACAAGAAGAAACTGAGAGAACTGTGGGAGGTGGTGAGTGAAAGTAAGTGTGGAAGAGGAACAGGGGTGTTTCAAGGAGGAAGTGACAAGGTATGTACAGATGGTGTTTATAACAAGGAGGATGGGAGGGAATAAAAGGAAGGATAGTGAGTGGTGGGATGATGAAGTGAAGAAGGTAGTAGAGATGAAGTTAGCATTTATGGACTGGTTGCAAAGTAGGATGAGAGAAAAATATGAGAGGTATATAAAAAGAAGAGAAGCAAAACAAAAAGTAAAGGAGGCAAAAAGGAGAGTAGAAGCAAAATGGGGGAGGTGTATGACAAATTTTTAAAAGCAATAAAAATATGTATAGGAAGAGAATTAAAAGAGGAAAGGGAGGTGAGTCAAGTAAAGAAGAAAAGGTAAGAGGCACAGATGGACAGATCTTAATGGAAGAAGAAGCAGAAAGGGAAAGATAGGTGGTGTATTTTAGAGAGCTGTTGAATGTGGAGGAGGATAGGGAGGGATTGGAAGGTGCTAAGAAAATGGAGGTGATGGTAAAGCAAAATGGAGGAGAAATAAGAAAAGATGAGGTGCAAGTAACTGAAAATTGTGAGAACAGGTAAGGCACCTGGGTTAGATGGGTGTCATGCAGAATGTCTGAAGAAAGGAGGTACAGTGATGGTGACTGGCTGGTGAGGCTGTTTAATGTGCATCTAAAGGAGGGTAGAGTGCCAGAGGACTGCCTGTATCTTTCCACTTTACAAGGGAAAAGGGGACAATTGTGAGTGTAGTAGTTTCAAAGGGATCAGTTTGTTAAGTGTAACTGGGAAGGCTTATAGGTTTTGAGAGGATTAGGAGAGGTACAGAGTAATTAGTGAGGAACTCTGTGGGTTTAGGAAAGGGAGGGGTTGTGTGTATCAGATTTTTGTGGTAAGGTAGAGATGTGAGAAAGCTTTAGGAAAAGTTAACCCCTTCCATATGATGACACCTGTATAGGCATCATGAGGCGCAAGTGGGTATATGAGGATACCAGTGTTAGTGTCTTCATTATATTTATTTTGTAGTAGCTGAATGACCCCCATATTCTGTGAACTGGATTAATCATATTTTCTGTAGTTATTAATATTCAGTGTGAAAGAGGACAAGTAATACAGCTGTAACATTATATTTTATAACATGAGTATTGTGATGCATCATTGAATCATCATACATCAGGCAGCTGATGCTACCCACGAGAATTTGACTTGTATTGAAGAGGTTAAGGATGTTTTTGGGCCTTTATGGATTTGAATAAGGCTTATGACAAGGTAGATAGGAAGGTACTCTGGGAGATTTTGCACATAATTGGAGGAAATCTGTTAAGGGTCATCATGAATTTTTATGAGAGTAGTAGAGTCTGTGTTAAAATGGGAAATGGAGAGAGGGAATGGTTTGAGGTAAAGGTGGGACTGCATCAGAGATATTATGCCATGGCTATTCAGTGTGTACATAGATGGGGTGGTGTGTGAGTGGAGTATGTGGGGATGGAATGGGTGGATGTGGATTTTCTGCTTTTTTTGGCTACCTCCCTTGTAAGGGGGTAAAAACAAAACAAAAAAAAAACATTGTTATATGTATGTGTGGATCTGGAAAGGGCTCATGACAGGGTAGACAGGAAGGTGCTGTGAGAGGTTTTGCAGATATATGAGATCGGAGGAAACATGTTAAGGGGCAGCTAAGGGTTTTTTACAAGAGTAGAGTCTGTGTTACAAATGGAGAGAGTGGTTTGAGGTAAAATTAGGACTTCACCAGGGATGTGTCATGTTGCCATGGCAGTTCATTATGTACATGGAAGGGGTGGTGTGGAAGGTAAATGCAAAGGTAATGGGGAGGGGATTAGAGATGGTTAAAGAAAATGGAGAAAAATGGGAGGTGAGCCAGTTGTTGTTTGCTGACAACACTGTGGTTATGACAGTGTAGACAGGAAGGTGCTGTGGGAGGTTTTGGAGATATATGGTATCATAGGAAACATGTTAAGGGGCAGCCAAGGGTTTTTTATGAGAGTAGCAGAGCCTGTGTTTGAAATGGAGAGAGTGGTTTGAGGTAAAATTAGGACTTCACCAGGGATGTCATGTTGCCATGGCAGTTCATTAGTACATGGAAGGGATGGTGTGGAAGGTAAATGCAAAGGTAATGGGCAGGGGATTAGAGATGGTTAAAGAAAATTGAGAAAATAGCTTTACATAAGTTGCCCCCAAAAGTGATAAAATGTATAAGTAATGATGGTGGCAGGTTGAATGTGAGTGTGAATGGTGAGATGCTGAAGGAAGTGGAGAATTTTAAGCCTGTGAGGACACATGTGGTATTGAATAGATAGGAAAATATAAATGTTAATTATAGAGGAAAGGAAGTTAGTAAATGAATGAAATGAAAAATATTAGAGAAACAGGTATTTAGGGACAAATTTCATGGAGGACCTTGGATGACAGTAGTTGTACCCTGAGCAAGTATGGAGCAGAGCTTTGGAATAGAAAGTGGAGAGGAAGAATGAATGTTATGGAGATGAAATGTTTAATATGATAGGTGGTACAAGAATGGATGTTAGAACAGTGAACAGAAGATAAGTTGGAGATGGGCAGAGAATGAGGATGGGAAGGGAGCTATTGGATAGGGTAGAATAGAGTGCATAGATGGTTTGGGCATATGGAAATGAAGAAAGTCTAGCAGAAAACAGAAAAAAAGTAGATGGAGGGAACTGGATAGGAAGGCCAAGAATGAGATGGATGGATAGAGTGAAGGGGGCTTTAGATGTATGTAGAATATGTTCAGCAGGGAAGTGAGGGCTAAAGATGGAAATGAAGGAAAAATTTAATGGATGAAGTGATGATACAGCCCAAAAGGACATTCTCATCTGCTTCATAATCTAATTTGCATGAATGATGGGAGCTGGAGGGTTACCATACAGTGAAGTTAGTATAGTAAACCAGCTTTGGTTATTGGGTCCATCTGTGGAAAAGCTGTGTCTCACAGTTCTGCTTTTGACCCAGGCATTGTTTCACAAGGCACTGAGATGTGAGGGATAGTTAAGTGGGTTTTATTTGTTAAGATGTCATTATATGTTTTGGCTTGGCCTGTGGTGTATATGTACATATATAAATATTGTATGTATATATTTTTAGGTCAAACACTGGACCATGTAGAGGGAAACATAAAGTTTGAAGGTATAACTTTTGCATACCCTACCCGACCCAATGCCTTCATATTTGAAAACCTCTCTCTCTCAGTACCTGCAGGTAAGTTGTTAAAGGTTTTTATGTCTACTAGATGAATGCATGTACAGGTAAACTGTCAGAGTAAAGTGATTAAGTATCTTTTAATGAAATATGTGATATCAACTCTTCTAGGTTCCATTGTTGCTGTGGTTGGATTTAGTGGGTCAGGCAAGAGCACCATAGGTTCCCTGTTACTACGACTTTATGATCCTCAGGAAGGTAACATCACATTGGATGGCATACCGATCACACAACTTGATCCTCATTGGATTAGAAGTATAGTGGGCTCAGTCAGTCAGGTATGAAGAATGGTTCAGATTTATATGTGTAGACTAGACTGTATGATAATGATTTAAAGGACATTTCAAGACAATGGGACCAGTGGCAGGAACCAGCAGGGATCAGTAATGACAAACTACTAGTGGTGATCCTTTGAGATGATCAGAGAGACTTCTCTTTCTCTTGTATGTCATCAAAACCCATCTACACTTTCACCTCTGTCTGGAGATGGAGCCACAAAGGGGCTAGCACTGTCTCTGGACTGGGCACAAGATCAGCCTCTGTCAACATCAAATGCAGTCCTCCACATATTTATATAAAGAGAGCTGACAGCTGGTAACTGCTCCCCTCCTACTACTAAGTCAGTGACACTTGATATAGTACAGACAACAATCCAAGGTTATATTCTGTCAATATTTACATAATTATATATATATATATATATATATATATATATATATATATATATATATATATATATGCAAGGTAACCACTTTAGAAAATGAACAAACGGAGCAGAGTGCTTTCATATATTACATCTTCACTGAAGATGTAATATGCTAAAGTGGCAGGAACCGGAGGAATAATGTGGACCAAAACTCCGGGGTATATAAATTGCCTTGTAAAGACTGTGGTGATGTCTATTGGGGCCAAACTGGCAGGGATTTGTCCACAAGATTAAAGGAACACAAAAACTCTATTAAATATGGACAAGTTAACTCCGCTGTGTTCCTTCATGCCAGCCAAAAAGACCACAGAATGGATTGGGATAATGCAGCAAATATTTTTAAATCACATTGTAGCTTTTGTAGGAAAATTAGAATCTTCTTTAATCAAACATATCCTAACTTCAGTACCTCAAAATGTCAGTGGCCCCCAGATTGCATTACAAGGATAGCAGTCAACAAATTAATGTCAAGAGCTGTCGGACAAAATCCCACCAGCTGTCCTTCCTTGACCCAACCATATCAAGGGCATGTAACCTGAGTCCTCCCACTTTCCCCATCCCCTTTTCTGTACCCCTCACTACCTCATTTATACCTGTACTCTTAACTTCTTGTAACTATTCTGCTGAAGAGGACTACAGATAGTAGTCGAAATATACAGGTAGTCGTCGACTTACGACCGAGTTCGGTTCCGACAGACAGGTCGTAAGTCGATCTGGACGCAAGTCAGTCTATATATATATATATATACAGTATATATTACCCTTTATATTATATGTATATATATATATTGTATATTGTATATTTAGCATACTGAAATAATCTTAGCATCTTTGAACTTTGTTGTATAGTATTTTTAACCTTTTTATAATTTCATCTGATTTATTTTGGGAAACGTAGCCTAGGCCTAAGCATATTGAATAAAATCCTATCATCTTTGACCTATGATATTTAATACTGTATTTGTTAACCTTTGTATTATTTTACCATCAGACTTTCTTTTGGAAACGTATGCATACTGAATAATATCTTATTTTCTTTGAGCTACGTTGTTTAATATTCATTAACTTTTTATCATTTTCGTTAGGAAACGTAGCCTAGGCCTACGCATACTGAATAAAGTCCTGTCAACTTTGACCTACAAATCCTTTTTTGTTGGTTACATTAAAATCATTGTAAAACAAAATTAGGAAAAAAATATTTCGAAACACATTCTTTTCGTTTACGTACTGTACCGAAAATATTGTTATCGACAACAGACTAGGCATAAACAAAGTTTACTGTTACATTTTATTAATCGCAAAACATAAAAATACAAAATGCTGTGCCGAACATTTTGTCATCGACAACAGACTAGGCATAAAAAAATACTGTTACATTTTATTAATTGCAAAACATAAAAATACAAAATGTAAGGCAAAATTAGGATTTTTTATATTTCAACAAAACACATTCTTTTCGTTTAATTACTGTACCGAACATATTGTTATCGACAACAAACTAGCCTAGGCATAAAAAGTTTGTTATATTTTATTAATTGCAAAACATACAAAAATACAAAATGCAATGCAAAATTAGGAAACATTTTACTTCAAACAAACAAAATGAAAGAATATTTAGCTGGCTGGGATGCTGACGCTGCCGGCAGCCTGCGAAAACTATCGTACTCGCGTCTCGCAGCGTGCGGAGTAATGTACTGCACTGCCAGGCATAACATTGCAATTCTATTACTCTATTAAATGTTAGATATTATTGCACCATCTCGTGGTCGTAAAGTCGATCAGTCATAAGTCGCATAGGTCGTAAGTCGACGACTACCTGTACAGTTTTTCTGTACTTCCGATATTATTTCTCTGATAGTGGGTTTATAGTGAACATTTACAAATGTGTTATAACATACCAGTTTCCATATATATATATAATATATATTTATATATAATATGTATGTATATATAATATATATATGTATGTATATATAATATATATACAGACGCTCCTCTACTTACGTTCATTCGTTTTATGTTTTTTCGATTTTACGTTTGAACTGACTGTAAAAAAAAAAAAAAAAAAAAATTGAGTGAATTTTTTAGTTTAGTGCGCTCTGTAGTTCAAACGATACTTACGCATGACGCTGCGTCCATTGTTTACATGGCACAAACGACAGACTGAACGTGCCTTGCCTCCTCCTCCTCCACCATCTCAATTTATGATTTATGTTGCTTGAATTTAATTTATTTGAAATTAATGTTATTATTTTACAGTGTTATGTGTATAATTAATTATTTAGGGGTGTTTTATAAGATACGGTAATAGAATTTACAGATGTATAGTACAGTAACAACTTACGTTCATTTTCAACTTGCATTCAGCCGTTCGGAACGTAACTAAAACGTAAGTTGAGGAGCGTCTGTATATATATCTGTTGCAAATAGCGATCACAACTTAGTCAGATTCAAACTCCTAAACAATTTTAGAATAGATACTTGTGTTTCTAAAATACCCGATTTCAGTAAAGCTCAGTTCATAGAACTACGTCAGGAGCTTCAGCTTACAGATTGGGAGGAAAAATTAAACGAAAGGCCTGTAGATCAGATGTGGGAAATATTTCAAAATACGCTCACTAAGATGATTCAAACTTACATTCCTTTTAAGGACAGACGTCCCCCAAATCAGGCTCGCCCAAAGTGGCTCGACAAAGAAACTGAAAAAAGTATTGCTAAAAAGAGACAGGCTTATAAGAAATATAAGTGCTCGGGTGCATCTAATGACTATGAAACTTATGTATCAATACAGAGAGATTTAAAAAAGACAATAAGAAAAAGAAAACGACAATACGAAATGAACATCGCTGATAAATCCAAAGAGAATCCCAAAGAATTCTATAGTTACATTAGAGATAAAAAGGTTGTCAGGAATCACATTGGTCCACTATTATCTGCTGACGGTCAACTTGAATGTTCAAATGAAGGAATGTGTAATCTCTTAAACAATTATTTTAGCTCGGTATTCGTAAACGAAACACCTCAAAGTGAATTCCAAACTGAAACCTGTGAAAAGTCTGGGGTAAACTTACTACGGTAAATATAACAAAAGAAACAATTAAAAGGTGTATAGACAAACTCAAAGTTAATAAAACACCAGGGCCTGACGGTTGGCATCCAAGAATCTTAAAGGAAATGAAAAATGAGATTGTTGTTCCATTAGAAATTATTTTCAAGAAATCCATCATATCCGGAGATGTCCCAAGAGAATGGAAGCTAGCTAACGTTACTCCCATATTCAAAAAAGGTGACAAAAAGAAACCAAATAACTATAGGCCTATTAGTTTGACTTCGATCGTAGGAAAAATAATGGAAACTATCATCAGAGATGCTATCGAATATCATTTAGAAAGTAACCGTTTGATAAATGATAGCCAACATGGTTTCAGACGGAAACGTTCTTGCGTGACTAACTTACTCGAATTCTACAACACAGTTGTCTCGAATTATGACAAAAGAAACAATATAGATTTAATATATCTAGACTTTGCAAAAGCTTTTGATACCGTCCCACACGAAAGACTACTTACTAAATTAGCTTTGCATGGAATAAGTGGTAGCCTATTAGGTTGGACTAGTAATTGGTTGAAAGGTCGAAAACAGAGAGTTGTTTTAAATGGAAAAACTTCTGGATGGAAAAGTGTTGCAAGTGGAGTTCCTCAGGGTTCCGTTCTTGGGCCACTTCTATTCATAGTATATATAAATGATATAGACCATGGACTAAAATCTACTGTTTCCAAATTTGCTGATGATACAAAACTGTGCGGAGTGGCAAATGATCACTCAAACCAATTAGATATTCAAGAAGATTTAGATCAATTACAGCAATGGTCTGAAAAGTGGTAAAAGTGGTAAAAATAACAGCAAGTACGATTACAAGTTATTTGGAAATTCGTTAACAAAAGTGGATAGTGAAAAAGATCTCGGCGTAATTATCAGTAACGACCTCAAATCATCCAAGCAGTGTATTTCAGCCTCTGAGAAAGCAAATAAGATTCTGGGATTGATTGTGCGATCTTTTGATTTCAAAAGTCCATCACTCATTAACAAGCTATATAAATCGTTAGTTCGTCCACATTTGGAATATGCTGTTTCCGTATGGTCACCGAATCTCATTAAAGACATTGACAGACTGGAAAAAGTACAACGGCGAGCCACAAAACTGATTCCAAATATCAAAAATAAATCATACGAAAATCGACTTAAGCACATGAATCTGTTTTCCCTAAAAAAGCGTAGACTCAGAGGTGACTTGATACAGGTCTTTAAGATTTTAAAGGGAATTGACAACATCAAAAGTGACCAAATTTTCACATTGAATGAGAATCAGACAAGAAACAATGGTCTCAAACTGTCCGGAAATAGATTCAATTTGGAAGTAGGTAGAAACAACTTTGCCAACCGTGTAGTTAATGAATGGAATAAACTTCCTGCACAGGTAGTGCAATGTAGTTCAGTTCGAAGCTTTAAGAATCATTTAGATAAATACCTAAGTAAGATGCTGTAATTATTATAATTTATGTTATATTATTTGTTTTTGTTTTGTTAGAATTTGTCTGTCTGATTTTCATTTATTATTAGTTATATGTCAATTTATTATCATTTACTATTTACCTGTTTGTTTGTTATTCAACTATACCAATGCATTTATTTATGTATTTTAATTGTTATTTACATTGTTATAGTTTTAATTTATTATTAATTTTTTTTTTTTTTTTTTTTTTTTTTTTTTTTTTTTTTTTATCTATTTATTTATTTATTTATTTATTTATTTATTTTTTGCATCCGACCTAGATATGGATCAAAAGGTCTCCTGTCGGCATGCTTTGCCTTTGTAATCCTTTGTAATATCACACACCAATTGTCTTCTTTACACTTAAGGGAGCGTCACTGGCGATCATTAAAAAAAATTCTGGTACATGAGTGAATTTAAGTAAACATTTCAAAAGAATCTCTATGATGGTGGCAACACTCATACAAAGTTATACAACTGTATTTAATTTCTATTTTTTATACAGCATAAAATAGGTAAAATATTGGCAACCTCTGTCAACCCCATTGCATTAAAAAAAAAACATTCTGTAAATTGAAAGACCATCAACATTTTTAGAACTATTTCGTTTTTTGCTACAATATTGTGTTTATGGAGATTTTTGGCAACTCCTCCCACCAGCATACCCCACAAAGACAGTGGACAGGGCATCAGTACTCTTGAAAATGTCAAAGGTGACATCACTCATGGCTCTCTCACCATACACAACAATTTTTATTCCTCTCCCTGTATTGTTGCTGTAATCATGGAAAAATTAACAATAAACAAGAGAGGGCCCATGAATGCCTCAAATAGAAACAAGAAGGAAAAAGGTAGAGGAGAAAAGCAGCACAGCCACACCCAGCACTCCGCAAGCATCTACTAGCCACTCCCACCTTACACCTCCTCTACCCATGCCACATCACTCACCCTCAACTCATACCTCATCAGTAAAGAAAAGGAAATTGGAGATTTGCTATACATTGCAACCATCAAACAAATGATCAAGAAAGTGGTTGTGAAAATTTATATCCCCCGTCTTGTAAAGTTTATGTTTATGTTCTTCCTGTTGTAATATCTTTGGTTGTTCTTTATGGATTTTTGTCATTATTTTCATTTGAAAGAAACCATCATGCTCTTTATTTTCTACAGTAAAGAAAATTGAATTTTTTTATGAAACCTGAATTTTGCAGTATCTTTTAATTATTCAGAGAAACAAATTAATAAAAAATCAGAGGTATTAGATTGATAAAATGTATTTGATTATAGACTGGGTGGAGGAAGAATAAGCGAAGATGGGCTGGAACTTTTTATTGCTTATACGTTTCGACCGACTCGGTCTTCTTCAGTAAGCTGTCTACAAACAGTTGGACCACACATTTATACCTCAGAGGATGTGAACAAGGACAGGTCACCCCGCTGGCTGTCTGGGGATTCCCTTTCCCGTATCATGCATACGTTTCCCAATTGTATTTATAATTAATTTACTTGTTGCCTTTGACAAACAAACAAAACCTTCCCTGTCATTGATATTTTTATAATAATTAATGTAGGCAGCTTCAACAGTCTTCCTCATGTCACACAGGACGTCTAACTCACTCGTCCAACATGCTGACCGGTCTGGACATTTGCTCCACTGGGATGGAGTCGAGGTTTTACACACGGAATTAAGGAGAGACATGAGGAAGACTGTTGAAGCTGCCTACATTAATTATTATGAAAATATCAATGACAGGGAAGGTTTTGTTTGTTTGTCAAAGGTAACAAGTAAATTAATTATAAATACAATTGGGAAACGTATGCATGATACGGGAAAGGGAATCCCCAGACAGCCAGCGGGGTGACCTGTCCTTGTTCCTATCCTCTGAGGTATAAATGTGTGGTCCAACTGTTTGTAGACAGCTTACTGAAGAAGACCGAGTCGGTCGAAACATACAAGCAATAAAAAGTTCCAGCCCATCTTCGCTTATTCTTCCTCCACCCAGTCTCTCATCTGTCTAAACCATTCATCAAAGTATTTGATTATATTTGTTCCCCAGACTCTAAGCTTTCATTTCATACCAAGCTGAATGTTGTGGAAGGATTTTCCATTAAGTAGAGCTTCACTAGACCTTACTATATCTTCACTATACATGGGAAGAACACAATACCCTGAGGAATTATGCACTAATATATACCTCTGTGTTTAGCTTTTGTAGATTATGAGAAGGCCTTTGACCCAGTAGAACAAATAGCAATACTAAACTCGCTATGCAAACAGGGTACAAACGAACAGATCATAAAAGTTTTAGAAAAGATTTTTGCTAAAGGTACCACTATAATTCAACTACATAAATACAGAAAAGATCAAGATTGAGAAAGGAGTATGGCAAGGCAATACAATTTCACCCAAATTATTTACAGCTTGTTTGGAAGATATTTTCAGAAGTTTTAGTTGGGAAAAGAAAGGTTTGAAGATTAATGGTGAATATTTAAGCCACCCAAGATTTGCGAATGACATTATTCTTATTTCAGAAAGAGCAGAAAACTTGCGAGATATGCTGAGCGATCTAAATAAGGAAAGTCTCAAAGTAGGTTTAAAAATGAATAAGAATAAAATCAAAGTAATGTTCTCACAAAAGTTCAAAGTAAAGAGATTGTAATTGATAGGGAGAATCTTGAGGAATTTGAAGAGGATAATTATTTAGGCCAGATGGTGAAGGTGATGAAAGATCATGATAATGAAATAAAAAGATGCATTACAATTTGTTGGAAAAAGTTTTGTAAGTATAATGAAATCCTTAGAGGCTCTCTACCTTTATATTTGAAATGTAAAGTTTACATTCAGTGTATCCTACCAGCAATAATCTTTGGGTGTGGGACTTGGAAGCTGACAAGTGTGATTGAAACAAAGCTAAGGACTGCACAGAGGAGAATGGAGAGATCAAGGATGGGAATAACATTGAGAGACCAAAAGAGAGCAAGTTGGGTGAGAGAGCAGATTAGAGTGAAAGATATTGTGGAGGTAGTAAAAGAGAGGAAGAGGAATTGGGCAGGTAAGTTGGTGCGAACAACTGATGAGCGATGGAGCAAGTGTGGACGCCACAAGATAGGAAGCTTGGAAGAGGGAGACCGGACAGAAGGTGGAGAGGCAAAATCGACAAGTTTGCAGGAGTGATGTGGCAGAGGATGGCACAGTCATGTGAATCATGGAATGCTATGAAGGCTGTATCGTTCACTAGGTACAGGGTACTGGTTTGTGTAAATTCGTATTAAGTTTATACCCCTTTATTCAAAGCTTTCAGGTTTTCCAGTTATGGTATAAACACTGTCAACTGTTAAACAGAACGATACAATATTGGTTACATACGTAACTGTTTATCACACCACTTCTTGTTGCACAACACCCGTCATCGTCCCAACTGGTCCTCTCGGCCACGCTACCCTGGTGGTCATTGGCCGGAAGTGACAATCTCAGCACTTTCTTGTGTTGGGTTTAGTCTTTAGTCTTTACATTAATTTCGAGAAGGTCCGTTGTCTCACATGGGTGGTGCAACTGCATTGATTATGTATTGTTGTCTATTATCATACATGTTAATTATATATCCAGGGGAGGATCATTAGTATACGTAATATCGTATGTCAGTACTGGGTGGCTACTAGGTTGATCGCGTGTGTTCGTTCATGTGTTTGGTGGTCGAGGTGTTGTTGCGAAGCCAAAGGATTGACTCAGCGATTTATGGGTTCCACTGAGCCTCGTGATGTTTGACTCAGCGATTAATGCCTGTGGTGGACAGTGTGTTAAGGAGTGGGTTATATGACTGGGGTTATATTACTCGTCGTGTATATGTGCCGTATACATATCGCTCTCCCCCTGGGGTTAGGTGGCTCCCGGCACCTAGGTTACATGGTTTACAAAAGTATTTATATGGGTAATACATCGAGAAAAAAAAAATTCAGACACAAAATCCTGTGGGATTAAAAATGTGAAGATGGGGGGGTGTTGTTGAAGTGGATCTGAGGTCCCAAGGGGGATCATGAACTGTAATTAAGGGGTAGCGATGTTGTGTCTCAGAAGTGTAACGTTGTGTCTCACCAGATTACATGTTATATTAGATTTCACATGAAAGGTTACACTATATCTTTGATAACACTGTTTAAATCACTTTCTAAATGTTATGGTTTTTATGGTTTAACACTATCACTGTGGGGGGGGGTGTCATTTTCTAAATAATGTTCTATGGTCAGTTTGGTGTGTCACATCACTTTCTAACTGTTATGGCGTTCATGTGTTTTAGTACCAACACTGTAGGGAATGTCATTTTCCAACCCAGTTCTATGGGTAGTGTGGTGTAACACATCGCACTTGTTGGCAATCACAAAATATATATATATGTATATAAAGTTTCCCGTGAGGAATATTATGATATTCATGAACGTGGGTGAGACACAGCATAACTTAATCTAGGTTTACAATAATTTGGGTATGGGGGTTGAAAGGTTTTGGAAGGTGTTACTTCGTGCAAGAGAATTTGGTTAATACCACAAGTATAAAGAGAATGATTAAGAGGGAAAGGGCTGTGGAGGTATATGGCAGTACCTGTAGTGTAGGTCAAGTGAGTCCATGTCAAAAGTAGTCGATGTTTAAGGTGGGTAATTAATGATGTATTTAATTTTGGAGGATGAAGGTTATGTCTCAGTGAATGAGGATATGTTTATCTGACTCTCGCTAAGGTTATATTGGTCGGAAGGAAGTAGAGAAGTTTCAATAGATATGCGGAAAGGAGTTCTTATTGGAAATGGGCCATTTTAACCTCCACTGATAGATACATGACGTCCTGCATCTTCAGGGGCGAGAGCTAGAGTGCATGTTTAATTGCGTCGACGCAGAGTCATGGGATGAGACTTGCGTTTTGGTGATTGGTGTGTGTCTGTGGTAGGTGGGTTGTGGATGGGAGGTGAGATTGGGTCGAGGTTCAGTTTGACCTTTCTCAACTTCTCTCCATGTATGGTGAAGGTGGTGTGATCGGAAGGATCTGTTAGTAGGAAAACATTGTTAGGGAGTGAACTTGTGACTGTGAAGGGGCCTAGGAATTTGGGTTTGAGTTTGTTTGTCCTACTTGAGTCTTTTACCATGACTGAGTCGCCAAGTGCTATGTCAAGTGGAATTGACCGTTTGTGTTGTTTTGTCTTTGTCTTCTCTTGGGCTTCTTTCAGGTTTGCTCTAACTTGTTTGTAAATGGTTTGCATACCTCTTTTGATGCAGTGTGCGAGGTTATCTAGGTTGTATAAGGGTGGGGGTGGTTGGTTGAATATTTGGTAGGGTAGGCGCATTGGTTTGCTGAAAATGATCTCATGTGGGGACATCTTTGTTGCGGAATTGACTGTGCTATTGATACTGGCTTGTACCTGTGGTAGCCAATCTTCCCAACTGTCCATGAGGTCGTTGACCAATGGTCTGAGAATCTCTAGGACCTTGCGATTTGTTCGCTCAGTCAGACCGTTTCCCTGAGGGTGGTATGCAGTGGCAAATGTTTGGTCAATGTTGTACAGGTGTGCTATTTCGCGCATCACCTGGTTTTTGAATTCTGAGCCATTGTCAGATAACATTGTGTGTGGTATGTTGTATCTACAAAAGATATTGTTGACTAGGGCTTTGGCTACAGTCTCTGCTGTTTTGTCTTGGAGTGGTATTAAGATTGTGTATTTAGAGAAATAATCAACTGCTGTGAGTACATAGTTGGAACCTTGATAGCTCGTTGGCATTTTCAGTAGGTCAATGCCAAGTGTTTCCCATGGCTCAGCAGGGAGTGGGATATCTTTTATGTTGATTTCCCTCGGGTTAGGGCCTCTGAATTGGTTGCAAGTTATACAAGAATCTATGTGTGTGGTTATATCTCTTTTCATGTTAGGCCAGTAATATGTGTGCCTAGCAGTGTTTAGTGTCTTATCTCTGCCCGAGTGGCCTCCCATTGCACTGTATGTATATATATATATATATATTTGTATATTATATATATATATGTATATACAGCCAGTCCTCGTTTAACGACGGAGTATCGTTCAGAAGACCCCATCGTTAAGCGATTTCGTCGCTAAACGAGGACCCATTGAGCATGTAAACAAAGATTCGGAAGTAGGTAAAGTGACAAAGTGCTACATGCTAGGTTATTTTATTCAGGGAATGTATATTAATACATTTTGTATGTTTGTTTACTTACTGTCCATCTTACTGTGGTTGTAGGTGCAGGGATACTCGAGGGGACCACATCAATCATTTATTAGGTTTAACGTCTAATATACATGGGCACATCATGTGCCTACAAGTGCAATGAAAGAACTAACTGGGCGTCGCTTCTATGCAGTAAGATTATACAGCTAAGGGCGCTTTCACACGAGCGTTTCCGTACGCGCGTTCGGGTGCGCCACATTTTAACTTTCAATGGAGTTCAATGGGACCTTTCACACGACGCATTTTGCGGATGTGCAACGCAGCACAAACGCAGTGCCAGCAAGAACGCATCCGTTTTTCCTGACACACGCATCCTTGCTGGCTACTAGTGGCAATAAAAGCTTTCACCAGAACGTTCTAGAACATGCGCACGCAGGTCCCATGCCTTTGAATTTGCGCGATAATAAACTGGCAAGGCGTGTTTATTCACATTTCTTAAAGCACGTGGATTTAGAGACCGATAGATGAGAAATGGCTTAAGCTTATATTCTGCAACATTTCCACCTAAAAGCAATGTCACTCTGTCTTTAAATGCCTTTAAACCAGGCATGCTTTTGGCTTCTTTGTGAAGGTATGTTCTCTCTGGCATTTTTTTCCAGAATATGCCCATCTCGTCTACATTGAAAATTTGTTCTGGAAGATAGCCTCCTTCGATTATCTTGTCCAACTTTTCAATAAATAATTTGCCTGCATCTTCGTCTGCACTCGCAGCTTCACCATAAATTCCACGATTATGCAAACTGAATCGAGTTCGAAATCGTTGAAACCATCCTTTGCTTGCTGTGAAAGTTTTAGTGCATCCTTCACCCTCACGTGTCTTAAGGGTGTTGAAAACGCTCAGCGCCTTACTTTGAATCAAACCAAGACTCACAGGGATATTTTTCTTGATATTGTCATCAATCCACACCGAAAGCATTTTCTCCATCTCATGCACCAATCCTTTTCGCTGCCTAGTTAACAATGCGCTGTATCCTGTCGATAATTTTGCCATTTATTTGATACTACTTTTGTTCTTGAGAATTGTAGAGATAGTTGAATGTGAGAAGCCATGGCTGTCAGCAATAGCTTGGACTTTCTTACCTCCCTCGTGCTCGTTAACGACTTTCATTTCTATATCTAAGTTGATGGCTTTCCTCTGCTTCTTAGGACCGGATCCAGTAGGAGAATTTGTATTCTTTAGTTTTCCAGTCATCATGAAGGGATAAAGTTGTATACTGTTAACTAGAAATCACTAAAAACTTGAGGAGCAAATTTAAGTATAGACACGCTAGCAGCGTGTTATGGTTACAACTGACAAGTAGTGATCGCATGTGCTTCGGTAAGCGCGAAGATTCGAATGCAGTAAAAGAATATTTTTGACAATTTTTTACCTTTTTTTTTTTTTAAGAAGCCATCGTAACTCTGAGTCGTCGCTAAACGAGATCGTTGTTAAGTGAGGACTGGCTGTATATATATATATATATATATATATATATATATATTAGGAATGTCCCCTTTTGGGGCTACAGGTAGTAGGACTCCTAATCCCATCCCCTGTCCCTTTTTTGTTGCCTTTTATGACTCAAGTGGAAATACTTGGTGGCAGTATTCTTTTCCCCCACCACAGGGTGCATAGAGGGATTAGGGAAATATCATTGTAGTTGTATTGGGAGACCTAAATGCTAGGGTAGGAAATGAACCAATTGACTGAGTGATTGGAAAGTATGGAGTTCGAGGCAAAAATCATAGTGGAGAATTGATGATGGAGATATGTCTTGAAAGAGAGCTGATGATAGCAAATACAGTGTTTCAGAAGAAAGTCAAGCATAAGTACACATGGGAGAGGGTGGTGGATGGAAGGGTGGCAGATAGAGCGTTAATGGAAGATATAGTGGTGACCAGGAGTATGGTAGGAAAAGTTAAGGATGTACATGTTCCAAGGGGAGAGAGGGGGGGAATATCAGATAATTTTTTGGTGGAAGGTAAATTGAGAGTGGAGAATAGGTGGAGAAAGAGGAAAAGGGCAGAAGGTAGGGAGGTACTTAGAGTGAACTGCTTAAATGAGGAAAAAAAGGAGAATGAGTACAGTATAAGAAGAAGCTGAGATAGGAGCGGGAGAGAATAAAGGATAGAGTAGAACTAGGAGTGGAGGAGGAATGGGGATGGTTCAAAGAGGGAGTCATAAGGTGTGGAAAGATGGTGTGTGGAACAAGGAGGGTGGGAGGAAATAGAAAGGGTAGTGAGTGGTGGGATGAGGAAGCAAAGAAGGGTGTAGAAGAGAAGAAGCAGGCATTCATAGATTGGCTGCAAATTAGGACGAGGGAATTGTATGAGAGGTACAAAGTAAAAAGAAAGGAAGTTAAGCATAAGATAGAGGAAGCAAAGGGGAGAGCAGATGTGAAATGGGGAAAGAGTATGACAGAAATTTTGAAATTAATAAAAAGATGATTTGGAAGGAAGTTAAAAGAGGAAGAGGAGGCAAATCAAGTAGAGAAGAAAAGATAAAAGGTGCAGATGGAGAGATGATAATGGAAGAGAAGGCAGTGAGAGGAAGGTAGGCAGAGTATTTTAGGGAGTTGCTAAATGTGAAGGAAGATAGGGAAGGAAAGGTAGTTGCAGTGGGAAGCGCTAAGAAAATGAGAGTGATGAATGAGGAAAATGGAGGAGAAATAGGGAAGGATGAAGTGAAAGCAGCTGTTAAGATGATGAGAGCAGGTAAGGCACCTGGGTTGGATGGATGCCATGCAGAATGTCTGAAGAAAGGAGGTACCGTTATGGTGGACTGGCTAGTGAGGTTATTTAATGTTTGTTTAAGAGAGGGTAGAGTGCCAGAGGACTGGAGGAGTTCCTGTATAGACAGGAAGGCACTGTGGGAGGTACTGCAGATATATGGGATAGGAGGAAAGCTGTTAAGAGCAGTCAAGAGTTTTTATGAGAGTAGTAGAGCTTGCGTTAGGATTAGAAATGAAGAGAGTGAATGGTTTGAGGTAAAGGTGGGAGTTTGGCAGGGGTGTGTTATGTTGCCCTTGCTGTTCAATCTTTACATGGATGGGGTGGTGCGAGAGGTGAATGCAAGGGTAGTGGGTCAGGGGTTGGAGATGATTAAAGAAAATGGAGAAAAGTGGGAGGTGAGCGAGCTTTTGTTTGCTGATGACATTGCGCTTGTAGCAGGATCAGAGGAGGGATTGAGGAAGTTGGTGATAAGAGTTTGAGAAGGTGTGTGAAAGAAGGAAGCTGAAGATAAATGTGGGCAAAAGTAAGGTGATGAGATGTACAAGGGGAGAGAGTGACAGTAGACTGGAAGTGAGCATTAAGGGTGAGAAACTGGAGGAAGTGGATAGTTTCAGATACTTGGGTGCGAATGTGACAGGAAAGGGAGGAGTGGGGGTGGAGGTAGAATGTAGATTGAGAGAAGCGAGTAAATGCCTTGGTGGATTGAAAAATGTAATGAGAAATAGACATCTGGGAATGGATGCTAAGAGGAGGTTATATGAAGGAGTGATTGTGCCATCAGCAATGTATGTGGCAGAAATATGGAACATGAGAGAGGAAGAGAGAAGGAGTTTGAATGTGTTTGTGATGAAATGTCTGAGAAGTATGATAGGGGTTACTAGGCTAGATAGAGTGAGAAATGAGGTGAGGAGGAGAACGGGTGGAAAGGGAGCTGGGAGATAGGGTTGATGAAAGAGTATTAGGATGGTTTGGACACATGTAAAGAATGAGTGAAGAAAGATTAGTAAAAGAAGTGTGGAAGGCAGAGGTGGAAGGAGTGAATATGGGGGGGGGCGTCCTAGGATGAGATGGATGGATGGGGTGAAAGGGGCTTTACAAATGAGAGGAATATCTGTAGAGGAAGGACTGGAGAGGACAGAAGATAGGGGTGAATGGAGAAAGGTTGTGTATGGATGAGGCTGTGATGCATGAGGGGGAGTGGGTGGGGAATGGGGGATGAGGAAGTATGTATGAGAAAAAAATTGACGCAGCCCGAAGGGATTTCTCCCCGTCTTCTCCTTTCCTGCATGAGGGGACAGAGAGAGAGAGAGAGGGGGGGGGGGGGGTCGCCGAATTTATGAAGCGGCCTTGCTGTGGATGTGCTGTGTCTTGCGACACTGCTTCTGACCCAGGGCAGTGGACAGGAGGTGCCAAGATGGGAGGGAGGGAGGAGGGTGGAGGGGAGTGGAATATATGGGAAATGAAATGGGTGGGAGTGGTTTCTATGCCTTTTTCTTTTTGGCTACCCCCCGTGTAAGGGGGAAAAAGCCTTTGTTATATGTATGTATGTATATATATATATATATATATATATACACACACATATATATGGATATGACCATAGATTACACATTGACGCAATGGGTTAAGGAAAATACTAGATTTAGACAAAATGAAGAACCATAGAGACTAGATTTGATATTCATCTCTGAACCAGAAATAGTGGAAGAAATGAATTATAAAACACCATTTGGGAAGAGTGACCACATATGAATAGAGATCGAACTTAATTAAGGAACAAAATGTGGTAAGAAGGAACGAGAAACATAGAGAAGGAAGACTGATGTACAACAAAACTGATTTTGTAAAACTTGGGGGAAAAAAATCCAAAATGCCTGATGGGAAAAATTTGCAAATGATGAAACAAAGACAGAAGAGAAATGGAACATTTTCAAAGAAATATAGAAAGAGGGAACAGACAAATGTATGCCTAAGTGGAAACAGAAAAGGGAGTACATTAAAGTGCTGGTATAATAAAAAGTGTAGCAATGCTAAAGATAGAAGAGACAAACCTTGGAAAAGAGACTAAATGGCAAACTTACATTAAACTGAGTAATGAATACGTAGACATACGAAGAGAGGAAAAAAGAAACTGAAAAAGATATAATGGCAAAATGCAAAGATCAAGCTAAACTGTTCTACAGATATGTAAACAACAAACTAAAAGACAAACATGAAATAATACAACTGCATGAAGGAAATCAAGTATATATATATATATGTATATATATATATATGTATATATATATATATATATATATATATATATATATGTGTGTGTGTGTGTGTGTATCCACAACAAAATTATGTCGTAGCACATTAGTAAAATAATACTGATAACCCACTTTCGGAGAAGAATAAGCGAAAGTATAAAGATCTGTATATTTCGATCACTAACTGTGATCCTCTTCAGCAGATGTGAATTACAGAGTAGAGAACAATGTGTAGTTATACAGAAGTAGTTAGGTAAGCAGGAACGGACAGGGGCTCAGGTCATGTGTCCGGCGTTGTGTGGACCTTGGTGGATTTTGTCCACTGCTAATGTAGAAGATATACAATCTGGTGACCATTGACCATAAGAAATATTATAATTTGGAAAATTGTTTATCAAAGAGAATTCTACCATTTTTCTTTGAAACTGCATTTAGATTTGTAAATTATTTCAGCGTCGTCCCAATTTATCTGATGGTTTTTGTTGGCGACATGCTGAAATATGGAGGAATTTTCCTGCCCATATTTTACAGTGTTCTCGTGTTCTTTGACCCTGGCGGTGAGGTCTCTACCCGTTTGTGCCCAATATACATCCTTGCAATCTAAGCAAGGTAACTTATAAACTCCAGGAGTTGTATTACTCTTGGACCTATGTTGTATATTGACAACTTTACTGAACAACTTGTAGTGGGTCAGGGGTTGGAGATGAACAAAGAAAATGGAGAAAAGTGGGAGGTGAGCCAGTTGTTGTTTGCTGATGACACTGTGCTTGCAACAGGATCAGAGAAGGGATTGAGGAAGTTAGTGACAGAGTTTGAGAAGGTATGTGAAAGAAGAAAGCTGAAGATAAATGTGGGCAAAAGTAAGGTGATGAGATGTACAAGGGGAGAGAATGACAGCAGGCTGGAAGTGAGCATTAACCTCTTCAGTACGGGCCTTAAATCTCGTGGGCAGCAGCCGATGCCAGCCGTACGACGTGTCGTAATAATACTCGCATCATAAAATATAGTCACCACTTATATCGATCGTTCTCTCTTTCACCCGTGAATTTTGATAACCATAGAAAATGTGATTACAGACAGTTTAGAGAGTATGTCATTACGGAGGGGCAACTACAATAAATATAATCAAGACGCCGATATGGCAGCCTCGCGTATCCACTTGCTCCTCATGACGCCTACGTATGCGGCACCATATGGAAGGGGTTAAGGGTGAAAGACTGGAGGAAGTGGATAGTTTTAGATACTTGGGTGAGAATGTGGCAGGAAAGGGAGGAGTGGGGGGTGGAGGTAGAATGTAGATTGAGAGAAGTGAGTAAATGCCTTGGTAGATTAAAAAGTGTAATGAGAAATAGACATCTGGGAATGGATGCTAAGAGGAGGTTATATGAAGGAGTGATTGTGCCAACAGCATTGTACGGGGCAGAAACATGGAACAAGAGAGAGGAAGAAAGGAGTTTGAATGTGTTTGAGATGAAATGTCTGAGAAGTATGGTAGGGGTTACTAGGCTGGATAGAGTGAGAAATGAGGAGGTGAGGAGAAGAAAAGGGGTGGAAAGGGAACTGGGAGATAGGGTTGATAAAAGAGTATTAAGATGGTTTGGACACATGGAAAGAATGAATGAAGAAAGATTAGTAATAGAAATGTGGAAGGCAGAGGTGGAAGGAGTGAATATGAGGGGGCGTCTTAGGATGAGATGGATGGATAGGGTGAAAGGGGCATTACAAAAGAGAGGAATGTCTGTGGAGGAAGGACGGGAGAGGACAGAAGATAGGGGTGAATGGAGAGGGATTGTGTATAGATGATGCTGTGATGCATGTGGGGGAGTGGGTGGGGGATGGGGGGTGAGGAAGTATGTATGAGAATGGATTTCTCCCTGTCTTCTCCTTTTCTGCATGGGGGGATGGAGAGGGGGGTCGCCGATTTTATGAAGCGGCCTTGCTGTGGATGTGCTGTGTCTTGTGATACTGCTTCTGACCCAGGGCATTGGACAGGATGCAGGGATGACCCATCATCCAGGAGGTACAAAGATTGTAGGGAGGGAGGAGGGTAGAGGGGGGTGGAGTGTGTGGGAAATGGAATGGGTGGGAGTGGTTTCTATTCCTTTTTCTTTTTGGCTACCCCTCGTGTAGGGGAAAAAAGCCTTTGTTATATGTATGTGTATATATATATATATAGATACATAGATACATTATTTGGGAATCTCAGTGTTACATATGTAACTACCAAATATTTGCTCACTGAGAGGCAAATACCTTTAGAGGGGCACGGAAAGTCAATGTATTTAAGCACTTCTCCATATATTGGCTGTAACTTCCCACACTGCCTGCTCATGAACTGTCAGCCATGGCTGTACCTAGTCACTTCTAATACTCTTTGTAGCTTGTCTTTTCCTATACCCCAGTCATATTCTTGTCCCATTACAGTTATTTTCATAGAACTTCCTACCGCCACAATCAATCACTACTTAACCTCATTTACATACAACTTTTTCTGAAACAATCCACCCATCTTCCCTTTACCTCCTTCACTTTCATTAAAAAATTTCCATCTGCACCCTTTACCATTTCCTTCCTGATGGACTCCTCCCCTCACTCTTAAATTCCTTCTAGAACATAATTTAATTATTTTCTGAATTATCTGTCAACCCCCTACCACATATCTGCCCACCTCTTTCCCTCCTTTACCTTGGATTTTGCTTTTCTCATCTTGTACATCCCATGTGCTTACTTAGTCTACCTTGCAACCAGTTCTCACATGCCCACTTCTTTTCTTCTACCATTTCACATTGTTATCCCACCATTTGCTACTTTTCCTTCCGTTTCCCTCTCATCCTCCATAACTCATATACCAATTTTGCACACTTTATCACTTCTGTTTTCTCTTTATGTCTCACCCCCCTCCCACATTTCTCAGTTTCTTTTGGTATTATTTTTCTTTATACTTTTCCTTGAATTACGTCTTAGACTATTCTATCTCCCTTTTCCTCCTCCTCCACTTTTCCTTCACTCTCAGTTTGTCTTGTACTAAAAAATTATCTGACAATACCCACTGGAAATATGAATGTCCAGAACACTTCCAATCATCCCTTTAGGTACCTTTATGTAATTCTTTAATATCCTATCAACCATACTCCCACTACCCTTTCCCATGTATACTTTTGTTTAGCTCACTGAGTAGAGCTTTTTATACTCTGACATCAATTAATTATGTGTGGCTGTGGTTGGTAGGGGTGTCCAATAACAAGCCCTAAAGTATTGCCTGTATGTCACCCTGCAGTTACCCCAGTAAATGATATACATATATACCTGATAAGTTTCAAATATATCATAATCTCTTGTAAAACTTGTCTAATAAATGACTACACCCTTAAGGGATTGTTCAGGAACACAGTATACTCGTGATTATACATATATATATATTTTATCTGTTAAGTTATTATTATTATTTATTTATTCTTTTTCTTTCTCATAGGAACCTATTTTATTCTCAACAACAATTCGTGAAAATCTACTGTATGGTGCCCGTGATCCATCATCTGTCACTGAAGAGGACCTTCTGAATGCATGTCGAGAAGCTAATGCACTCAATTTCATAGGGAGCTTCCCAAACAAATTTGAGACAGTTGTTGGAGAACGTGGAGTCATGCTGTCAGGGGGCCAGAAACAGCGCATTGCAATTGCACGAGCTCTCATCAGAAACCCTCATATTCTCCTCCTTGATGAAGCAACTAGGTGAATTGGAATATTTGTATGTACTTAACTATGATAAACTCAAGAGATTTATATTAAACTTTTCTTTCTGATCCAATTTATCATATGTTCTTCAGATCCACAAAACATGAATACAATAAATTCCCCTTACATGTCTCATCAAGAATTTTAAAGTAAATACATGATCTACACAACCCCTTCATTAAAAATGTGCTGTTCCCCTCCTGTGAAGTTAGGTTTTTATGACCATTGTAATAGTTTTGCCCAGAACTTACAAACATATACCAAAGGCTTTTTCCCCCTTACAAGGGAGGTAGCCAAAAAGAAAAAGGCATAAAAACCATTCCCACCCATTCCAACCCTAATACACTCCACTCCCCTCATCCCTGCATCTTGTCCACTGCCCTGGGTCAGAGGCAGTGTCGCAAGACACAGCACATCCACAGCAAGGCTGCTTCATTAACCCCTTCCATACGGTGCCGCACACGTAGGCGTCATGGACTTAGATCTCGGTGGCAGCAACCAATGCCAGCCGTACGACGTGTCGTAATAATACTCGCATCATAAAATATAGTCACCGCTTATATCGATCGTTCTCTCTTCACCCGTGAATTTTGATAACCATAGAAAATGCGATTACAAAAGAATTAGAAAGAATGTCATTATGGAGGGGCGACTACAATAAATATAATCAAGACGCCGATATGGCAGCCTCGCGAATACACTCGCTCCCCATGACGCCTACGTGTGCGGCCCCGTATGGAAGGGGTTAAATCGGAGACCCACCTCTCCATCCCCTCATGCAGAAAAAGAGGAGATAGGGAGAAATCCCTTCGGGCTGCATCAAATTTTTCTCATACCTCACTCCCCATCCCCCCACCCATTCCACCTCATGCATCACAACATCATCCACATACAACCATTCTCCATTCACCCGTCGTCTGTCCTCTCCCGTCCTTCCTCAACAGACATTCCCCTCTTCCCCAAAGCCTCTTTCACCCCACCCATCCATTTCATCCTAGGTCACCCCCTCATGTTCACTCCCTCCACATCTACCTTCCATACTTCTTTTACTAGTCTTTCTTCATACATTCTTTCCATGTGTCCAAACCATCTCAATACTCTTTCATCCACCCTATCTCCCAACTCCCTTACCACCCCTCTTCTCCTCCTCACCTCCTCATTTCTCACCCTATCCAGCCTAGTAACCCCCATCATACTTCTCAGACACCTCATCTCAAACACATACAAACTCCTCTCTTATGTTCCATGTTTCTGCTCTGTACAGTGCTGTTGGCACAATCACTCCTTCATATAATCTCCTCTTAGCATCCATTCCCAAATGTCTATTTCTCATTACACTTTTTAATCCACCAAGGCATTTACTCACTTCTCTCAATCTACATTCTACCTCCTCCACTCCACCCTTTCCTGCCACATTCGCACCCAAGTATCTAAAACTATCCACTTCCTCCAGTTGCTCTCCCTTAATGCTCACTTCCAGTCTACTGCAACTTTCACCCCTTGTACATCGCATCACCTTACTTTTACCCACATTTATCTTAAATTTTCTTCTTTCACACATTATCCCAAACTCTGTCACCAACTTCCTCAATTCCTCCTCTGATCCTGCTACAAGTGCAGTGTTGTCCGCAAACAACAACTGGCTCACCTCCCACTTTTCTCCATTTTCTTTAACCATCTCCAATCCCTGACCCACCACCCTTGTATTTACCTCTTGCACCACCCCATCCATGTGGAAGTTGAACAGCTAGGGCAACATAACACATCCCTGACGAAGTCCCACCTTTACCTCAAACCACACTCTCTCTCCATTTCTAATCCTGACACAAGCTCTGCTACTCTCGTATCTCGTAGAAACTCTTGACAGCTCCTAGAAGCTTTCCTCCTATCCCGTATATCTGCAAAACCTCCCACAGTGCCTACCTGTCTACCTTGTCATAAGCCTTTTCCAGATCCATAAAAGCCCAAAAAACATCCTTACCTTTTCCTATTCTTACCACAAAAATCTGATCTATGCAACCTCTACGTGTCCTAAATCCACACTGTTCCTCGCCATTTACTACCTCTGTTCCTCTCCTAATCCTCTCAATCAAGATCCTCCCATAAGCCTTCCCAATTACACTCACACTTGTCCCCTTTTCCCTTGTAAAGTGGAACTATACAGGCACTCCTCCAGTCCTCTGGCACTTTACCCTCTCTCCAGCAAACATTAAATAACCTCACCAGCCAGTCCACCATCACTGTACCTCCTTTTTTTAGACATTCTGCTTGGCATCCATCCAGACCAGGTGCCTTACTTGCTCTCATCATCTTAACAACTGCCTTTACTTCATCCTTCCTTATTTCTACTCCATTTTCCTCATTCATCACGGTCATTTTCTTAACACCTCCCACTGCAACTACCTTTCCCTCCCTATCCCCCTTCACATTTAGCAACTCCCTAAAATACTCTACCCATCTTCCCCTTACTGCCTTCTCTTCCATTATCATCTCTCTATCTGCACCTTTTAGCTTTTCTTCTCTGCTTGATTAGCCTCTTCTTCCTCTCTTAATTTCTTTCCAAAACATCTTTTTATTACTTTCAAAATTTTCTGTCATACTCTTACCCCATTTCACATCTGCTCTCCTCTTTGCTCCCTGTACCTTGTGCTTTACTTCTCTTTTCTTTTCTTTGTACCTCTCATATGACTCCCTCATCCTATTTTGTAACCAATCAGTGAAAGCTTGCTTCTCTTCTACAACCTTCTTTGTTTCCTCATCCCACCATTCACTACCCTTCCTTCCATTTCCTCCCGTCCTTCTTGTTCCACACACCATCTTTGCACACTTTATGACTCCCTCCTTGAATCCTTGAACCAGCCCCATTCCTCCTCCACCCCTAGCTCTACTCTATCCTTCACTCCCTCCCACTCCTTTCTCAGCTTTTTCTTGTACTACTCCTTTTCCTTTTCATTTAAAGAGTTCACTCTAAGCACCTCCCCACCTTTTGACCCTTTCCTCTTTCTCCATCTATCCTCCACTCCCAACATACCTTCCACCAAAAAATGATCTGATATTCCCCCACTCTCTCCCCTTAGCACATGTACATCCTTGACTCTTCCTATTATACTCCTATCTACCACTACATAGTCCATCAGTGCTCTATCTACCAGCCTTCCATCCACTACCCTCTCCCATGTGTACTTATGCTTGACTTTTTTCTGAAACACTGTATTTGTTATCATCAACTCTCTAGACACATCACCACCAACTCTCCACTATGATTCTTTCCTGGAACTCCACATTTCCCAACCACTCCATCAATTGGTTCATTTCCTACCCTAGCATTAAGGCCTCCCAATACTACTACATTGACGTTCTTCCCTAATCCCTCTATGCACTCATTTAAATCTATCCAAAAAGCCCCCCTTTCTTCTATACTCTTCTCACTACCAGGCCCATATGCACTTACAAAAACCCATATCTCCTTTCCCAGTTTCACCTTCATCCACATTATCTTTGAAGACACCTCCTTCCACTCCACTACATGTTTACCTATCTCTTCACTTACTAGTATAGCCACCCCTTCTCTCCCTCACCCTCTCTTCACTCCTGAGAACCTCCCAATTACACTCCCAAACTCACACTCGCCCTTCCCTCTCAACTTAGTTTCACTCAGAGCCAATACATCTATCTTTCTCACAAATGTACTACCTATCTCTTCCCTTTTACTCTCGTCTGTACCACATCCATGCACATTAAAAGACCCAAACCTAAGGGTGCTGGTTGGAAAACTCCTAGACCCTCTTATGCCTTTACTATTTTTAGGAATGTCCCCTGTGGGGCTACAGGGAGAAAGATGCCTGGTCCCAATCCCTATCCCGTTTTTCTTGCCTCTTATGATCCAAGTGAGAATACTTGGTGGCAGCATTCTTTTCCCCCCACCACAGGGTAGGCAAAACAAGGAAATTAAATTCAGAGAAATGGTACAGGACAGCAACAAGGGGTTGGGGAACAGCATAACGGAGGGACAGTAGGAGTATAATAACAGTTTCATCATTTCTCTGTGAGCAGAGTCCTCCTCTATCACAGACAAAATAATGTGTGACTCTGGTCTGTAGGGGTGCCCCATATAGACCCTAAAGTATCAACTGCATGCTACTTTTCCATAACAATACCCCAGACTTACTTGAGATATTTAGTGTCATGATAGTCTTTATTTGGAGTGACCTCTCACTTGAGTATAGTTGTTTGGCTTTTGCAACCATAGATTTAGTGTGCATTGATATGTCTCAATTTTGCTATAAAATATGCATAATTAATTTTGTATCCTTATTTCCTCTTAGTGCCCTGGATGCTGAGAGTGAAAGTTTAGTCCAGCAAGCACTGGAGCGTCTCATGACTGGCCGAACTGTTATCACCATTGCCCATCGTCTGTCTACCATCCGTAATGCTCATACTATTTCTGTCCTTCAAGAAGGAAGGATTCAAGAACTTGGTACATACGAAGAGCTTATGAATAAATCTAATGGTATATTCCGGAAACTAGTAGAAAAGCAGACAATTACCTCATAACACATAGGGTGTAATGACTGAACACAAGTTATGTGTTGTTAAGAGTCCCAAAGAGATTTTTTTTAAGGTGAATTATGTAAAAGACTACAGACATATCTACCTACAAGATATTCTGAGTTTATCACAATTGATTATCATATTCTTGCAATTAGACCTGGAAATGATACATGTCAAGCACAACTTCTGCATTTCAAAATAAAATTTAAAAACTGCCAGATGGATGTATGGTGCTACCAGAGTAGCTGAGTATGTGTGGTTTTAAAAAACTACAATGTAACTTGTAATTGCAAGAGATATAAAGTTGTTTGGAATAATCTTAAAGAATCCAAATATATAGTAAGAGTAGGACCAGATTATTTTGATATATATTGTAAATATTTGTTTTCTGTACATATACTTGTAGGTGAGGAAGCTTTGTTGTACAATTAAAATATTTAAGTCATAAGAGGTGTTTTATCTAACTACAGAAGGAACTTTGAATTTCATGTATCATTTTTTTGTCATGAAATTCTTGTTATTTCCATGAGGTAGTTTGGGCATATGGAAAAATGAGCATAAAGAGTGAAGAACACAAGTGGATGAAGTGAACTGGAGAGGAAGACCAAGAAGAAAGATGAACTGGTTAAAAGGGCATTAGATGCAAGAGGAGTGTCTTTTGAGTAGGGAAGAGTGAATGATAGGAGCAAGTAGAGAGTGGTTGTAAATGGATGAAGAAATTATGTGGCCTGCTCTAAATTTTTTGGGTTACCATATAATGAATCATATGAGAGGTACAAAGAGAAGTAAAGCATAAGATAAAGGAGGAAAAGTGGAGAGCAGATATGAAATGGGGTAAAAATATGACAAATGTTTTAGACAAGATGTTTTAGAAGGAAATTAAGAAAGGGGAGGTGAATCAAGTAGAGAAGAAAAGGTAATAGAGGAAGAGTTTAAATGTGTTTGAGAGGAAATGCCTGAGAAATATGGTAGGGGCCACTAGGCTGGATTAGGTGAGGAGGAGAGCAGGGTTGGAAAGAATTGGGAGATAGGGTTGATGAAAGAGTATTGAGAGGGTTTGGACACATGGAAAGAATGAGTGAAGAGAGATTAGTAAAAGAGGTGTGGAAGACAGTGGTGTAAGGAGTGAACATGAGGGACTAAGGATGTGATGGATGGATGGGGTAAAAGGTGCATTGGGAAAGAGGAGAATGTCTGTTGAGGAAGGACAGAAGTTAGGGGTGAGTGGAGAATGGTTGTGTATGGGTGATACTGTGGTACATGGAAGGGAGTGGGTGGGGGATGAGGGAGTATGTGTGAATGATATTTGACACTGCTCAGAGGGATTTCTCCCTATCTTCTCTTTCTGAATGAAGGGACAGAGAAGGGGTATGGTGATTAAAAGAAGCAGCCTTCCTGTGGATGTGGTGTGTCTTGATACATTGCTTCTGACCCAGGGCAGTGCGCCAAGAAAAGAGGGAGGGAGGAATGGTGAATGGGAGAGGATCACAAAGGCAGAGCATGCCGACAGGAGACCTTTTGGTCTATATCTAGGTCGGATGCAAAAACAAGTCATAATAATGATAAATGAATGAATAAATAAAAACTATAAGGTAAATGATAAAATACATAAATGCATAGGTATAGTTAAATAATAAACAAACAGGTAAAAAGTAAATAATAAATTGACATATAACTAATAATAAATGAGAATCAAGCAAATAATAAACAGACAAATGATAACAAAACAAATAGATAATATAAGTGATAGTCATTACAGCATCTTGCTTAGGTGTTTAAATGATTCTTAAAGCTTTGAACTGAACTACATTGCACAGCCTCTGCAGGAAGTTTATACCATTCATTAACTACATGGTTGGTGAAGTTGTTTCCACCCACTTCCAAATTAAATATATTTCCAGACAGTTTGAGACCATTGTTTCTTGTCTGATTCTCATTCAGTGTGAAAATTTTGTCACTTTTGATGTAAGGGGGTAAAGAGCCATTGGTTTGTATGTATGTATATAATGAAGCAATGGAGGTAACTCAAATCAAGCTGTTGGGCTCTCCTGTGGAAGTGTAATGTTTCACTGTATTGCCTTGACCTGAGTAATGTGGTGAGAGACAGGGGATGACCTCATTCACAAGGTGTTAGAAGGGAAGAGTGATGAATGGGTGTGGGGAGGGTTTTATTTTTTATCTTGTCCACCCCCATTATAAAGGAGAAAAGGTCCAATGGTAAATATGAAATTCCTATAATTCATGTGCTTATCTTGAGAAATTTATTTAACAGTTACCCAATTTTATGAACATGTTTACTAACTTATTACATATGTATATAGTAACTACACTAATGAAGAAAATGGGAAATAAGCCAGTTGTTGTTTGCTGATGACACTGGATTTGTAGTGGGATCAGAGGAGGGATTAAGGAAGTTAATGATGGAGTGTGGGAAGGCATGTGAAAAAAGGAAGTTGAAGATAAATGTGGGTAAAAGTAAGGTGATGAGATGTACAAGGGGAGAGGATGGCAGCAAATTGGAATTTAGTATTAAGGGAGAGAGACTAAAGGAAGTTGATAGCTTTAGATACTTGGGTGCAAATGTGGCAGGAAAGGGAGGAGTGGAGGTAGAATGTAGATTGAGAGAAGCAAGTAAATGCCTTGGGGGATTAAAAAGTGTAATGAGAAATAGGCATTTGGGAGTGGATGCTAAGAGGAGATTGTATTTACCTAGTTGTATATGGGAAGGGAGCTATGCTTGTGGTGACCCGTCTTTATATCTTCCAGCATCAAGTTTTTTCTTAAAATCTTGAATAGTGTTTTCACACACTGTTTCTTTATCTAAATTATTACAGGTATCTAGAAAAAATAAGGAAGGATGAAGTGAAGGCAGTTGTTAAGATGATGAGAGCAGGTAAGTCACCTGGTCTGGATGGATGTCATGCAGAATATCTGAAAAAAGGAGGTACAGTGATGGTGGACTGGCTGGTGAGGTTATTTAATGTTTGCTGAAGAGAGGGTAGAGTGCCAGAGGACTGGAGGAGTGCTTCCATAGTTTCACTTTACAAGCAAAAAGGGGACCAGTGTGAGTGTAGTAGTTTCAGAGGGATTAGCTTGTTAAGTGTAGTTGGGAAGGCTTATGGGAGGGTCTTGACTGAGAGAATTAGGAGAGGAACAGAGGAAGTAATTGGTCAGGAACAGTGTGGGTTTAGGACAGGAAGAATTTGTGTAGATCAGATTTTTGTGGTAAGACAGATATGTGAGAATGCTATAGAAAAAGTAAAGATGTCTTTTGGGCTTTTATGGATTTGGAAAAGACTTATGACAGGGTAGACAGAAAGGCACTGTGGGAGGTATTGCAGATATACGGGATAGGAGGAAAGCTTCTAGGAGCTGTCAAGAGTTTTTATGAGAGTAGTAGTGTGTGTGTCAGGATTAGAAATGGAGAGAGTGAGTGGTTTGAGGTAAAGGTGGGACTTCATCAGGGATGTGTTAAGTCACCCTGGCTGTTCAATCTATATATGGATGGGGTGGTGCAAGAAGTAAATGCAAAGGTGGTGGGTCAGGGATTGGAGATGGTTGATGAAAATGGAGATAAGGCAGCTGTTGTTTGCGGACAACACTGCACTTGTAGCAGGATTAGAGACAGAGTTTGGGAAAGTGTGTGAAAGAAGAAAGTTGAAGATAAATGTGGGTAAAAGTAAGGTGATGAGATATACAAGGGGTGAAAGTAGCAGCTGACTCAGAAGTGAGCATTAAGGGGACCCCCCGCCCAAAATCTTTTTTTCTGAAGGATCTTGCTGATTTTTTCTGTGTGATATCTAGGTCTGAGGAAACCTTCACAGCATGAGTTTTATTCAGATCGGACGAGTAGTTTTTTATTTTTTAATAAAAACATAAAAAATACCATATTTTTGGGCTTCTTTCAAATCCTATCTCCTCTTACAATTTTTATTCAATGTCTTTCATTTTACAGCAAAAGAATCTTCTACATATATAAAAAAAACAAAATAGAAAGCTTTTTTTAATATCTTTGTTTAACGCCGAGGAAAAAAAAAAAAAAATTATCGAAAAAAAAGCAAACTTTTGACTGACACGTTATTAAAAAAAAATTATTTAACATATGCAAAAAAACTCTCTATTTTATTTTATGTCATTTATCTAGCTATTAATAGAGACCTTATATGCAAAAATTGGTTGAAAATTGAGGGAGGAGATAGACTTTGAGTATCAAAACTTACATTTTTCAGAAATGAGTGTTAAAGTTTTTTTTCCTTAGTTTGACTAAATTTTACATTGGACCTCCTAAGACCCATTGAAAACAGGTTCCATTGTATTTTCATGATGATTTTGCATCTTTCAAGTAACTCAGGCACTTTGTACCCTCCTACAGTGTAGGATATTATTCACTCAAAGTGAGGGTCTCATAAGCCGCCACCTCACTCTTTGTTGCAAAGTTTGAGTTCTTGGTCTAGAATGACCCAGCAAGGTAGTCTGATTGCTGGGATTCAGCTCTCTTTCTTTTCTTGGGTTTCCTTTCTGGTGTTGGAATAGGCTCTTGCTGCATCAGGGACATCACTGTGAGGTTTGAGACTCTAAACCCAAGGTGTTGCAACAAGGAGGCATCCTTGTAGCCACTTGTTAGCAAACAGTTGTTTGCGTAGAGACAACTTGTCTGATATAGGTGTAGAGGACAGAGGATCAGGTGCTGAGGATGTGGATGTAGATGGAAGGGAGAGAGCTGCTGGAGGGAGTACTAGTGGTGGTGGCGGAGGTGGTGATAACAAAGTTGATGCTGGGGTTCTTTCTTTCTCCCCTTGAGTTGCTAATGTAGACGTTCTTATCTTCTGCAAGTGTGCCTTTTGTTTGGATAGCTTAGGCATGGCTAATATCTTCAAATATCTCTTCACTGAAAAATAGATGCGAATTTCACACGGCAAATTAGTGAATGCGGCAAGCTAACGTGTACATGTCCTTTACTTTGTAAGGGTCAGGCCACTGCCAGTCGTGCAGGCTGAACTTCCTCACACCACATGCCGGACGTGCATGCCGGACGTAAGAGAAAACTTTATGAGTGTATCAAACGCAAAAAAATAGGGTAAAATATGGTCAAAACGTATGTAAACAATGGTCGTGCGCAGCATGTGGCTGCCGGGGGGAGGGAGGGTAGGCCCTTTAAACCCTTTAAAAATGGCAGTACGATAAAAACACTTTACCAGCATCTAGAGCAAGATCCCTACTATATATTTATGCAATAAAAAAAAAATTGAATTTTTCTTAAGGGAGAGCGACTGGAGGAAGTGGATAGCTTTAGATACTTGGGTGCAAATGTTGCAGGAAAGGGTGGAGTGGAGATAGAAAGTAGATTGGGAGAAGTGAGTAAATGCTTTGGTGGATTAAAAAGTGTAATGAGAAATAGACATTTGGGAATGGATGCTAAGAGGAGATTATATGAAGGAGTGATTGTGCCAACAGCACTGTATGGGGCAGAAACATGGAACATAAGAAAGGAATTTGAATGTGTTTGAGATGAGGTGTCTGAGAAGTATGATGGGGGTTACTAGGCTGGATGGAGTGAGAAATGAGGAGAAGAGGGGTGGTAAGGGAGTTGGGAGATAGGGTGGATGAAAGAGTATTGGGATGGTTTGGACACATGGAAAGAATGTATGAAGAAAGACTAGTAAAAGAAGTATGGAAGGTAGATGTGGAGGGAGTGAACATGAGGGGGCGACCTAGGATGAGATGGATGGATGGGGTGAAAGAGGCTTTGGGGAAGAGGGGAATGTCTGTTGAGGAAGGACGGGAGAGGACAGACAACGGGTGAATGGAGAATGGTTGTATGTGGATGATGTTGTGATGCATGAGGTGGAATGGGTGGGGGGATGGAGAGTGAGGTAGTATGTATGAGAAAAATTTGATGCAGCCCAAAGGGATTTCTCCCCATCTTCTCTTTTTCTGCATGAGGGGATGGAGAGGTGGGTCTCCAATTTAATGAAGCAGCCTTGCTGTGGATGTGCTGTGTCTTGCGACACTGCCTCTGACCCAGGGCAGTGGACAAGATGCAGGGATGACCCGTCATCCAGGAGGTGCCAAGACAAGAGGGAGGGTAGAGGGTGGAGGGGAGTGGAGTGTATTTAGGGATGGAATGGGCAGGAATGGTTTTTATGCCTTTTTCTTTTTGGCTACCTCCCTTGTAAGGGGGAAAAAGCCTTGGTATATGTATGTACTTTTTCCAAACTCCAATACACTACATTTCTTGATATTGAAGTTCACTTCCCACTTTTGAGTCCATTTCCAGATTTTGTCCCGGTCTAACTGTAATGATTTACAATCCTTCTCTGTTCTTACTTTCTTTAGTATTTTTGTCATCTAGGAAGAAATTCATATAACACTCCACTACTTCATTCGTGTCATTTATTTATATGGGAAACATGATTGGAGCCAGCACCAAACCTTGCGGGACACCACTTATCATTTCTTCCCATTTCAAGTATTTATCTCTTATTACTACCCTCATTATTCTCCCAGTCAGGAAGTCTTCCATCCACTCCAATAATTTTTCTCCAATGCCACCAATTGATTCTATTTTTCTTATTATTTTCTTGTGTGGTACCTTATCAAATGCTTTTTGTAGGTCTAGATAGGCACAGTCTGCCCATCCATCCATCTTTTGTATTATTTTTGTTAGTCTCGAATAGAAGCAGATCAGGTTCGATGTAAATGATCTTCCTTGTCTAAATACAAATTTATTTGGATTCAGTATAGTTTTTTCTTCCAGATGTTTAAACCATCTACTTTTGATCAATTTTTCACATATTTTTGCTACTGTCCTTGTTAGGGAGACTGGTCTGTAGTTGGTTGGATTTTCCTTGTTTCCTCCTTTATAGGTACAATATTTGCATTTTTCCAGTCTTGTGGAACCTCTCCTTCTTTTAGCGAGCATTTGATTATATTGTATATTTTATCTGTTAACTCCTCTGTGCATCTTTTCAGTATCCAATTTGCAATTCCATCCGGACCATGCGATTTTCTGACATCAATTTTTTTTTATTTGGTCACTGATTTCTTTCTATATTACACATATTTCCTTCATTGGGGGGATTTCTGTCTCTATTCCCTCACAGTTAGGTGAGTTCTCAATTGTGAATACCAATTTGAAATGATTGCTCATAATTTCTGCCATTTGTTGTTCTTCTGTATATTCATAATTCCCTGGCATAGCTTTTCTATTTCTTGTTTCTTTTTTAGTTTACCATTTATATCCCTGCAAAATAGTTTAGGTTGTTCCTTGCATTTTTCTATTATGTCTCTTTCATAGTATATACGTCTCATATACATGTGAGTATATCACTCAGTCATATAACCCACTCACCTCCACTCACTCCCACACACACCCGCCGGACAAACCTACCCGACGTGCAGGCGCCGAGACATCCATCCATCTCGCTGACCTAAGCAGCTTCTACCATCCGCGCGACCAGGCGACATGCACACACACACACGAACACACGCGATCAATCAGGTAACCACACAGTACTAAAAACACGATATTACGTATACTGACGACCCTCCCCTGGATATATATATATTCTAGCTGTTAGACTAAATTATATAATGTAAATCTAAGATATAATAAGAAGTGACGAGCTAAATCTCGCTCGCATAAACTCTTAAGTTTATACGAGCGTGGGACCTCATAAGTCCTAGTTTCCGGCCTTCTTAAGGGAATGCACAGAGCTCGGACGGGAGTCGGTCCGATGATACGTACCAAGGAATAATAGAGTGCATTGTGATATAGAACCAGGAGGTGATTGACTTAGTGTAGAACCATAGAAGAAATTGTGAACCAATAAAGGAAAGGAACCAAAGTGAATTTTTTTATGAAGCCGCCTTGAAAACAATGTAATGTATCTACCAGAAACCAGAGGGGATACATAAAGTGGTGGCAGCGGTGGGATTTCGGTTAGAGGGGTTGAAGGGGTCTTCTTGAGAGGGTTGGTTATGAGGGGGTAAGAATTCATCATAATACTGAGCACTTATTGGAGTATCTGCCTTAGGAGCGGCGTTGTCACAGTTATGTGAGTGGTCATGGTCTAAGGGTTGTGTGGGAATGTCAGCCTGTGGATTTATTTGTTGAGGGTCTGGTTCGTCTTTCTTATAGTCTAAGTCATGAGATGGATTTTCCTCTTGAGATTTGCTTCTCGTTCCTGTCGCCATGTTAGTGATTAACTATAGGTGGGGAATCTAATATGGTGGCAGACTGCTTAAGCAGACAAACTCATATCAACCCTATAACCCAAACCACATGCATACCTATGCAAGAACTCAGAGGTGAAACTGACAGAGACCCTATATGGTCTCCAATAAAACAACATCTTTCACAAACCCCCTTACAGTCCCGACCACCTGTCCCTATAGAGGAACTCAAATTGGTCGACGGAATTATAAGGAGAACCACTACTACCAGAGATGTAACAATCATTCCCAGAGCCCTAGTTCCCAAGGTCCTACACATATTGCACGACAGTGCAATGGGAGGCCATTCAGGCTGAGATAAGACACTAAACACTGCTAGGCACTCATACTATTGGCAACATATGACAAAAGACATAACCACACACATAGGATCTTGTGTCACTTGCAACCAATTCAGAGGCCCTGACCCAAAACAACTCAACATCAACAATATCCCACTCCCTGCTGAGCCATGGGAAACACTTGGCATTGATCTACTCAAAATGCCAACCAGCCATCAAGGTTCCAATTATATACTCACAGCAGTAGAATATTTCTCTAAATACACAATCCTAATACCACTCCAAGACAAAACAGCAGAGACTGTAGCCAAAGCCCTAGTTAACAATATCTTTTGTAGATACAACATACCACACACAATGTTATCTGACAATGGATCAAAATTTAAAAATGAGGTGATGCGCGAAATAGCACACCTCTACAACATTGACCAAACATTTGCCACTGCCTACCACCCACAGGGAAATGGTCTGACTGAGCGAACAAATCGCAAAGTCCTAGAGGTGCTCAGACCTTTGGTCAGCGATCTCATGGACAGTTGGGAAGATTGGCTACCACAGGTACAAGCCAGTATCAACAGCACAGTCAATTCCGCAACAAAGATGTCCCCACATGAGATCATTTTTGGCCAGCCAATGCGCCTACCCTACCAAATCTTCAACCAACCAACCCCCCCTTATACAACCTAGACAACCTCACACACCGCATCAAAAGAGGTATGCAAACCATTTACAAACAAGTCAGGGAAAACCTCAAAGAAGCCCAAGAAAAGACAAAGACAAAACAACACAAACGGTCAACTCCACTTGACATAGCGCTTGGTGACACTGTCATGGTCAAAGACTCAACCAGGACTAACAAACTCAGACCCAAGTTCTTAGGTCCCTTCACAGTCACAAGCTCACTCCCTAACAATGTTTTTCTACTAACGGATCCTTCCGATCACACAACCGTGACCATACATGGAGAGAAGCTGAGAAAGGTCAAACTCAACCTCGACCCAATCCCACCTCCCACCAACAACCCACCTACCGCACTCACACATAACTCACCCAAGCGCAAGTCTCATCCCATGACCCTGCGTCGACGAAACTAAACATGCACTCTAGCTCTCGCCCCTGAAGATGCAGGACATCATGTATCTATCAGTGGAGGTTAAAATGGCCCATTTCCAATAAGAACTCCCTTCCGCATATCTAATGAAACTTCTCCACTTCCTTCCGACCAATATAACCTTAGCGAGAGTCAGATAAACATATCCTCACTCACTGAGACATAACCTTCATCCTCCAAAATGAAATACATCATTAATTACCCACCTTAAACATCAACTATCTTTCAAGAATTTATTCTTAGCAACATACCTATGGACCCGATCAAGAGATTCTCCCTTTCGGAAATCTACCCCTACCCACCCTTACCTAAGGTCCCCGCTACCATCCTTCCAAGTAAGATAGACATGGTACACCTACTGAATAAATCGACTACTCTTGACATGGACTCCCTCGACCTCCATTGCCAAAAACTGCCCTATACTTCCACAACCCTCTCAATCTTAATCATCCTTTTTATAGTTGTGGTATTAACCAAATTCTTTTGCACGAAATAAGATCTTCCAAAACATCTCAACCCCATTCCCGACTTACTGTAAACCTAGATTAAGTTTATTCTTGTGTCTCACCCAATATCTTGAATATCATAATAATTTTTATTACACACCATACATACTGTGAAATAAAACAAATGCTAAGTGACACACCAAACTGACCATAGAATAGTGTTTGAAAATGAGATTCCAAACAGTGACAGTGACATATCACGTGAACAATATAACATTGGAAAAGAAAATCCTACCAGTGATATACGAAATATGGTGTAATCTCTCGTGTGATAATGGATATAACATATACTCTGGTGAGACACAACGTTACTCTTCGGAGACACAACATCGCATACCCATACTTACAGTTCAAGATGCCCCTTTGGGACCATCGGATTCACTTCAGCACCCCCCCCCCATCTTCACATTTAACCACCCAGGATTTTGTGTCTCTGAAAATTTTTCACTGTATAACCATACGTATAGATTTTTGTTAACCATGTAACCTAAGGTGCCGGGAGCCACCTAACCCCAGGGGGAGAGCGATATGTATACGTCTCATATACATGTGAGTATATCACTCAGTCATATAACCCACTCACCTCCACTCACTCCCACACACACCCGCCGGACAAACCTACCCGACGTGCAGGCGCCGAGACATCCATCCATCTCGCTGACCTAAGCAGCTTCTACCATCCGCGCGACCAGGCGACATGCACACACACACACGAACACACGCGATCAATCAGGTAACCACACAGTACTAAAAACACGATATTACGTATACTGACGACCCTCCCCTGGATATATATATATTCTAGCTGTTAGACTAAATTATATAATGTAAATCTAAGATATAATAAGAAGTGACGAGCTAAATCTCGCTCGCATAAACTCTTAACCCATTAAACTCCGATGACAAGATGCCTTGTCATTTGGTCAAATAAAACAAAAAATCATAAAACACCAAAATGTTTGATCAAACACCAGAAAAACATGACGTCAGTCCTCGCTTCGCTGCGAGCGAAGCGAGGACTGACGTCATGTTTTTCTGGTGTTTGATCAAACATTTTGGTGTTTTATGATTTTTTGTTTTATTTGACCAAATGACAAGACATCTTGTCATCGGAGTTTAATGGGTTAAGTTTATACGAGCGTGGGACCTCATAAGTCCTAGTTTCCGGCCTTCTTAAGGGAATGCACAGAGCTCGGACGGGAGTCGGTCCGATGATACGTACCAAGGAATAATAGAGTGCATTGTGATATAGAACCAGGAGGTGATTGACTTAGTGTAGAACCATAGAAGAAATTGTGAACCAATAAAGGAAAGGAACCATAGTGAATTTTTTTATGAAGCCGCCTTGAAAACAATGTAATGTATCTACCAGAAACCAGAGGGGATACAATAGTTTCTCTTTTCATCTATGCATATTTTTACATAAACATTTCTCAGTTTGATGTATATTTGCCATTTGCTTGTTTTTTTTTTTTTTTTTTTTTTTTGTATGGGGCAGAAACATGGAACATAAGAGAGGAAGAGTTTAAATATACTTACCTAGTTGCATTTACTTAGTTGTATCTTATGGGAAAGGGGAACTAAGCTTGTGGTGTCCTGTCTTTATATCTCTCCATATCCAGTTTGCTCCTAAATTCTTGTATTGTTTTTGCACACACTGTTCCATACAATGTGTTCTGATAAGGCCTAGACTGGAATATGCAACAACATTGTGGTCACCCAGCACCAAAAAGAATATAGAGAAAATTGAAAGAATCCAGAGAGCAACCACAAAAAATGGCTCCAGCACTTTTAAACTTGCCATATGAAGACAGACTGGCTATATTGGAGTTACTGACTTTGGAGCAAAGAAGAGAGGCAACCTACTGACCATCTGTAGAATCATGAAAGGCGCCAAAATAATCGATAGAGAGGACTTGCTAAATTAGGGCAAGAGAAACACAAGAAGATATGGAAAGAAACTCAAAAAAGATAATTATAGAAGAGATCTGAAGAACAGTTTTCTACACAGACACTTGGCACAAACTGGACAAAACAGTAGTGTGTGCAAAAACCATTCACAAATTTAAAAGCAAACTAGACACTGCGAGATACAAAGGCGGGACACCATGAGCATAGCTCCCCTTCCTGTAAAATAAAACTAGGTAAATACATCTACCACTCTGTGGGGAAAGCTGTTCTTTTTCAGGTCTCTTTATAATTGTCCTTTTTACGCTTCTTTCCATGTCCTCTTGTGTTTCTCCTATCCCAATTTAGCAAGTCTTCTCTGTCAAGAACTTCCATGCCCTTCATAATTCTATCGATGGTCAATAAGTCACCTTTTTCTTTCCTCTGTTCCGGAGTCAGCAACTCCAATTTGATCAGTCTTTCTTCATATGAATATGTGAAGAGTTCTGAGGCCATCCTCGTCACAGCTCTCTGGATTCTCTGTCTTCTTTATCTTCTATAATTGTCTTTTTTACGCTTCTTTCCATGTCCTCTTGTGTTTCTCCTATCCCAATTTAGCAAGTCTTCTCTGTCAAGAACTTCCATGCCCTTCATAATTCTATCGATGGTCAACAAGTCACCTTTTTCTTTCCTCTGGTCCAGAGTCAGCAACTCCAATTTTATCAGTCTTCATATGAATATGTGAAGAGTTCTGGGGCCATCCTCGTCACAGCTCTCTGGATTCTCTGTCTTCTTTTTTGTATTGGGTGACCACAGTGTCACTGCATACTCCATTTAAGCCTTATCATTGTGACTAGTACTTTCCTTACCATTTCTTCATCCAAGTAGGTAAAAGCCACTTTTATTGCTCTCAGTAAGTTGTAGGTTCCATCGACAATGTTGTTTATATGTTCGTCAGGGGACATATCTTTTGTGATAATCACTCCCAGGTCTTTTTCAGATCCTTCTTTCTTCTTTTTCACTAAGTTTACATCTTCCAAATATCCTTTTTTTTTTTTTTTTTTTACTTCATTATGCTACATTTTTGTGTTGAATTTCACCACTTCCCTCCTATGGTTTCCATCTTTATTAATAGTTTTTTTTTGTGAGCGACTGTATCAAAAGTTTTTTATAGATCTAGAAAAGTGCAATCAGCCCATCTGTCCGTTTCTAGTATTATATCTAGTAGCCTCGAGTAAAAGTGGATCAAATTTGTGGTGCATGATCTTCCTTGTCTGAATCCAAATTGTCTCAGATTTAGTATATTATTCTAATCTAGATGTTTTATCCATCTATCTTTTATAACTTTTTTTTTACAGATTTTTGCTTCTGCGCTTGTAAGGGAAACTGGTGTGTAATTTTTTGGGTCTTCCTTATTTCCTCCTTTATATATTGGTACAATATCAGCATTTTTTTTAGTCTGGTGGAATTTTTCCTTCTTTAAGTGAGCAACACTAGTTCTTCATTGCTTCTTTTAATATCCAATTTGCTATTCCATCTGGGCCGTGTGATTTTCTGACATCAAGGTTCATTATTTGATCCATTATTTCTTTCCGTGTTATTATTATTTCCTTCATGGGGGGATTTCACTTCTCTCCCTTCAACCTGTGGTTTTACTTTTTCTCTAGTGAAAACTGACTTAAAATGTTTGCACATAACTTCCGGCATTTTGGTATCTTCTATGTATTCAGTATTCCCTTGGCATAGTTTCATTATTTCCTGCTTGTTTTTCAGTTTCACATTTACACATCTATAGAATTGTTTTGGCTGATCTTTACATTTATCTACTATGTCTTTTTCATATTTACATTTTTCTTCCCTACGTATTTTTACATATTTCTTTGGTTAACATATAATTGCCACTTTCTAGGTTTCCTGTCTCTTCTCCATCTCTTCTAAGCTCTGTCTCTTCTATCTTTCACTTCACTGCACTTTCTATTAAACCAGCATTTTATGTACACCCTCTCTTGTTTTTGCTTTGGTACATATTTTTCCAATTTTTTATAAATCTATATCTGTAGCAGTGTGTCGGTGAGGAAAGTTGAAAAACGGGGTTTCGCTTACGAAGTTTAATTGCAAGCCGGATGTAAACAAACAAGCGACGTCTAGAACGTCTTCGTATCAGTAACTTAACAAAAACAAAAGATGTCTACATAGGATTCAATTAGATACACACGACTAAAAGTGCTGTATAGGATCTAAACCTATTACAAAGTATAAAACATATGAGAATCACATATATAAGGAATCTACAGCACCAGTATACAATTCTTTAACACTATTTTCATGTATATAAAAATAATAATAAGACAATTAATCTCAATTTACCACATCCCTTTTCCCTTATTGAAAAAGGAGTATCCATATGAACATAACTGAAACATTTATCTTTATAACACCACAATTATAGATTCAATCTATCAGGTGGTTTCACAACTCTGCTAGATCTTCTAACTGGTTGTGGACTTGGTACTTTCACAGCATTATCATCATTATCAACATTTACAGAGGAATTTTCATCAGCCTTATCGATTACTTCTGAACTATTAGGACAGTGTCCTTGACCTGAAGAATACAGTCACAAAAGGTTTACTGCTACCCGAGTTGTCTTTACGTACAGTGTCATTACTGGGAACAGTTGGTGTATATCTAGGCATAAGTTGATCAGAATGTCTTTTCCAAACAATGTTTCCAAAATCTTTTAACATCACTTTGTAGTTTCTCACACCTTGAACTTCAATTACTTTCCCTTCCAACCATGAATGACCTTTGCCATAATTCTTTACAAAAACAGCATCATCAATCTTATATTCAGACTTCTCAAACTTACACTCTTTTTCCAAAACCTTTTCCTTCTTATTTTGTGGTTTAATTTTCTCAATTATACCTCTGAAGTTTCTGTTAAACATTAGCTCAGCTGGAGCTTTACCTGTGGAACAATGAATTGAACGTCTGTAGTTATACAAAAATCTACAAATTCTGGTTCTGATATCACCTTCCTTAAATTTACTTAATCCTTCCTTGAAAGTTTTTACAGCTCTCTCAGCTAAACCATTAGATGATGGGTTATATGGGGCTGGTGTCATATGTTTTATTCCATTCCTTTCTAAGAAAGTCTCCATTTCCTCAGATACAAATGATGAGGCATTATCTGAAACTACAATGTCAGGTAACCCAAAATTACAAAAAGTTTTTCTCAGCATAGAAATTGTTACTGTAGATGTTGTTGACTTTGTTACATGAACATCCATAAATTTTGAGTGTGAATCCACAATCACTAAGAAATAACTTTCATTGATTGGACCTGCATAGTCCACATGGAGTCTACACCAAGACTTACCCGTCTCAGGCCATGATAAGGTAACCTCAGATATATCTTGATCTAACTTAGGCCACCATATCCAATTCCTGGCTTCAGCCTTCATAGCACTGATACCATTATGACCTACATGCAGCTGTGAAAGTACACTACTTCTTAATTCAGCTGGTATAACTACTCTATTCCTAAATAGCAACACATCTTCATATATACTTAAATCTGCTTTAACTGCTGCATATTCAGAAATAACAGGATTATCAATCCACCCAAATTTAACACATTGGAAAACCTTCCTCAAAACAGGATCACTCTTTGTCATAACCTTAACCCTTTCATAGGAAATATTTTGATCTTCCAAATTTTCAACTAAATTCACATATTCAGCAGGTGTATGTGAGTCTAAAACAGAATCTGATACAGGCAAACGGCTCAGGGTATCTGCTACAATGTTTTGTTTGCCTGATTTAAAACACAATTGGTAATCATACTGGGATAACAATAATGCCCAACGCTGTACTCTTGCGTTTGCATTGACAGGAATCTGTTTCTCACTACCAAATAAACCAAGTAGAGGTTTGTGATCTGTACGGAGCACAAACTTACGTCCAAGCAAAAAATATTTAAACTTAGTTACCGCGTACACTAACGCTAGAGCTTCTTTGTCCAACTGAGAATAATTTAGCTCAGCAGCAGACAGCTTTTTACTTGCAAAGTAAACTGGTCTTGGACTACCATTCATTTCTTGAATTAACACACATCCTACTCCTACTGGTGAAGCATCTACTTCAACAATAACATCATGTTCACCATCAAAATTTGCTAGTAAATCAGAGTTGGCTAACTCTTCCTTAACAGTCATAAATGCTTTTGCTTCAACAGAAGACCACTTAAATTTTGCATTTTTCTTCAGTAAATCATACAGAGGTGCTAATACACTTGAAAAATTTCTTACAAACCTACAATAATAAGTTACTAGACCCAAAAATGATTTAACTTCACCTACAGACTTTGGTATAGGTGCTTCTAAAATAGCAGCAAGTTTCCTTGGTGAAGGTTTTATGCCATCACCTGAAATGACATATCCTAAGTATTCTAAGGAATTGGTATTCAGAACAGTTTTCTTTTTGTTAATAGCAACATTATGTTTCTGAAATACCTTCAACACTTTATCTAATCTCATATCATGTTCCTCTTTAGTCTCTCCTCCGACTAATATGTCATCTAAGAAGGCAACTACTCCATCTATATTCATCAATAATTGGGATATCAATCTTTGGAAGATGGCAGGAGATGATGCAAGTCCAAAGGGTAATCTTTTATATTTAAACAGACCTTTATGAGTATTAATTATTAGCAATTCTTGACTCTCATCATCTACTGGCACCTGTAAGTAAGCATCTTTTAAATAAATCTTTGAGAATATCTTGCTTTTCCCAACAACAGCAAGGATTTCATCAACTTTAGGCAAAGAGTACTGGTCACATGAAATACTTTTGTTTAACTCCTTGAAATCTACACAGATACGCATTGACTTTTTGTCAGCTTTTAACACTGGTACAATTGGAGCTGCCCAAGTACTAGAATGTACTGGTTCAATGATATTGTTATCAACTAACTCTTCTAAAGCATCTTCTACCAATTTTCTGTAGTGGTAGGGCACAGGCCTTGCTTTTTTCCAACTAGGCACAGCACCGCTCTTTAGGTGTACCTTTGCTACAACACATGAAATTGGCAATCTAGAATCAGCTGAAAAATTATCTAATTGTACCTTGGAATCCAAAACATTAACTCCTTCCTCTATACCTGTGAGAGCAATACCAATTTTAGGCATTAAATCTCTTCCACATAAGTTAGAGTTATTAGATTCAACTACATACAAACTTTGAATTACATTGTGACCATTATAAAATATATTTGCATAAACCTTACCCAAAACATGCAAATCATTATTACCATAAGCCTTCAAAATTTTATCACTAGGTTCTAGAGATAAATTTAATTTCTTAACCCAATGTAAGGTTAGAGTCGACACACTGGCACCACAGTCAATTTCATACGGCACTTTATGACCTTCAATATTTATATCAACCTTGTTTCTCACTGGCAAAACCTTACCTACAACACTGTGTATAGGTTCATGAGAAATATCAACACTAACCACTTCTGGAAGGCTAGGTCGATCCACTAAATGTAACAATTGGTTATCATCACTACCAGTATCTCTCTCTTCCTGAGAAATTCCCTCGAAAACCATATTAGTTTTCTTTTTTCCAAACGTCTTCTTGTTGGTAAATTTTCCAAAAGATCCTTTCTGGGCACTGTGTGGCTTACCAGACACAGTCTTATCAAAACGGCACACTCGTTTTAGGTGTCCTCTCGTGTTACAAACTGAACAAGTTAGGTGCTTTAACCTACAGTTCTCACTTTTATGTGGATACCCGCAATGCTTACAACTTTCTTTTTTCTGACTATTAACATATTCAGAACTAACCCCCACTTTCCTCACTTCAGTAGTCGGGAGCTTTTCTCCAACGAAAGCTTTTTCCAAATTTAAAATTTTCTCTAAGGTGTCCGTTGAAGACATAGTTTGTAAATCCAAATTCTCTGCAACTAAGTTCGGGAAATACACTTCAGTTTCAATAGCCATAAACAGTTGGTCTCTCACTCGGGCGTCGAATAAGGTCCCAAAGTTGCAATCTTTGGCTAGACTTTTCAAGTCTGCATACAAGTCTCTTAAACTTTCAACAGATTTTTTCTTTCTGTTTTGAAATTTAATCAAACTCCGATGATAGCTCGGTTTAACCTTGTAATGTGCTTCTAAAAGCTTCACTAAATCATTATAGTCTTCCTCATGCGGCAAATTAGGTGAAGTGAGCAAAGCTATTGTGCTGTACGTTTCACTTCCTAATGATACTAATAAAGAATTTTTCTTCTTGTTATCATCAGTGACTCCATTGTATGCAAAATGAGCTTGCAGCATACTAAGCCATATCTCCCACTTAATCTTATTGGGGTCAAAACAGTCAATCTTACCTGAGTTATTTGCCATTGTAATTCTACTTGTATTAAATCCAGTTTCCTATTGAAACAATTGATTCGAAGCCTGCTACACAAAGGCTATTTACGAATCCAGAGTGGCCAGGACGGTTCCGATGGGGTGAATGGGTGAGTATATCTTCATCCTTCGATTTCTCCACCATCAGTTGGAAAGGCAGCTATTTCTGTCTTCTAAAACTTAAATCAGTCCTTTAGCACACAAATCCACAAATCCTCGTCGCCACTGTAGCAGTGTGTCGGTGAGGAAAGTTGAAAAATGGGGTTTCGCTTACGAAGTTTAATTGCAAGCCGGATGTAAACAAACAAGCGACGTCTAGAACGTCTTCGTATCAGTAACTTAACAAAAACAAAAGATGTCTACATAGGATTCAATTAGATACACACGACTAAAAGTGCTGTATAGGATCTAAACCTATTACAAAGTATAAAACATATGAGAATCACATATATAAGGAATCTACAGCACCAGTATACAATTCTTTAACACCATTTTCATGTATATAAAAATAATAATAAGACAATTAATCTCAATTTACCACAATATCAGAATCATCCATTTTTTTTCCACTTGTGTTTCATCGTTGTAGAAATTTTCCCAGTTTGCTTCAAGAAAATTTTTCTAAAGTTTTTCAAAGTCTGCTTTGCTACATCAGTCTGCCCTTTCTGTGTCCCTCATTTCTCTTTATATATATTTCCTCTTCTAATTCTAACTTGAGTAGTATATGGTCACTCTTTGCAATGTGTCTTGTATTCAATTTTGTCTACTATTTCGGGTTCTGACGTAAGTATTAGATCTAGTCTTGATAGCTCTTCATTATTTCTAAATCTAGTGCTCTCCTTTACCCATTGTGTCATTGTATGTTCCATGGTCATGTCGAGTAATAGATTCCCCCAGATCTTCTCTACCTTTCACTGTCATCCAGGGCCCCGACATGGGTAAGTGCTGCCCCAGGGCAAGTTGAAAAGGGCCCCCCCACCCCATACACACACACACCACCACTACCTTCCACATCTGATGGTCATTAGCACGATTCACATGTAACATTCATCCACAAAACAACATTTATACACACAACTCATGATAAATAAATCAAGGATTAAAAGTACATTAGGGGGAATTTGCTTTACCTTCTTTTCACCTAAAGTGCCGCCCCGGGGCATCCCCCCCCCCCCACCTTCTCCTCTTGTCGGGGACCTGCTGTCATCTCTTTCCAACATATTTCTTTGCAATTAAAGTCACCCATGAGTACTGCATTACTTTCATCCATTAGCATCTTGTTTAATGAAGATTTAGTATCATTTAACATTTTGAAGAGATCTTTCTCTGTCCAAGACCCTGATTTTGGGGGCACATAAAGCACTGCAAATTTTCTGATTTCTTGTCTTTATCTTCAACTTTAATTGTGATAATCTCTTCCCTGTTTGCCCTATATGTAACTTTTGTCACATTTAAGTGTTTCTTAACCAGGAACATGACTCTGTAGTAGTTTTAGTTCGGAACAACGGCAGGACAAATGAAAATCAACACAAAATATCTAATCTCATTCTTTTGGTAATTAGCCACAAGGTGCGACACTAGAAGTGTCACATGAGAAATATAGGTGAAGCTCGGACTAAGGCCACAGCTTTGTGGAGCTTATGGTTGTAGCTGGACGTGGAGCCTAATGTCAGCGAGGCGGTAGCAGATGATGACGGCGAGGCTCGATGGGACAGCTAGAAGACTGGACGAGGAGATGTAGTTTGTGCGCTGGTCGGTACTGTTCTGCCCATCTCGGCGAAACGCCGACCTTTTAAAGGAGGCTGGCGGGAACGTGAGGAGCTTTCCAAGTTCCTGATTGGCTGAGCGCTGGCTGGCAGGGACACCCTTGCGAACTACGCTTGCCAACTACAGGAACTTGGAAAGGCTAGCTCCGAAGATTTCTTTGATTAGTGTGTGACGGGTCGTAGAATGCATCACGTCACTACACCACTCCCCCCGCTCTTCAAAAGTGGGCGTCGAGGAGGATAGTGAGCGACGCGCACAACGTATTTGAACCTGTCTGGCCTTTGGATCAATCGCCCCGAACGAGTGGTCATGCCGTCAGGGGGCATGTCTGGCGAGGAGGGCCTTGTTGGAGGGGGGCTCGAGTGCAGGGTGGTGTTGTCGAGGTCGGAGGTCTGACGATGGGAAGTCGGTTGAGTATGGAGCTGTGGAGACATAAGGTTGGGTGAGAATTGTTGCATTGCATGGTAGAGCGGGGGCGTGGGGTGGGGAGGATCTTCGGGGGTGCCGGGAACAGTTGTAGAAGGGTGTGGTTGTGGGATAGGAGAATGATAAGGGTTCGCCGTCGCGTACGCGTGATCTGTGTGAGTTTGGGGGGGGGGCTGCTGCAGGTGCTGTGGTGGTGGGGAGTTAGGGGCAGGAGGGGAGTATTGGTTTGGAGGGGAGAGTTTTTCGAGGGGTGGGGAATGACTTGGTTCGGTGGTGAGGATGGGGTTAGGACCATGTTGTAAGAGGTATTGTAGTGGCCTTGGAGTTTTGGTAGGGGGAGTGGTGGGGAGGTGGGCCGGCTTGAGCCTGTCGATGGAGACGCGATCCGGTCTGGCATCTCGGTTGATCACGAAGTGTTTTGTTGATCTGGTGAGGACTCGGAAGGGGACATCGTATGGGCGTTGAAGAGGAGTTCGTTTGGAGTCTCGCCTGAGGAAGACGTAGTCACTTGTAGACAGGGCCGGGGGAAGGTGCTCCGGTTGAGGTTGTGGTGGGCGAGGGGGGTTGGACGGGTGTTGGCGAATGTCTCCTTGATAAGTTGGAGGGCGTGACGGTCAGGATCGCCGAAGGCAGGCGTGGCAATTTCCCCAGGGAGGCGAAGGTTCTCAGCGTAAAGTAGCTGAGATGGGGAAATGTCGTTGTCGACCTTTGGTGTGACGCGGATCGTGAGAAGCACCAGGGGAAGGGCGTCGACCCAGTCGCATGAAGGTTGTGCCTTAAGCGACTCCTTCAGTTGGCGGTGGAACTGTTCCACGAGTCCATTGGCTTGGGGGTGGTAAGCGGTAGTCCGGTTGCGTTTGGTGCCAAGGAACCTGAGGAGGCTGGACCATAGGTCAGATTCGAACTGAGGGCCCCTATCGGTGACAATGATGTGAGGTGCGCCGAATCTGGATACCCAACCGGAGAGGAAAGCACGGGCGGTCGTCTCGGCGGATATATCCGGAAGGGGGATCGCTTCTGGCCACCTGGTGTACCTGTCGATACACGTAAGGAGGTAACGCATCCCACGAGAAGGCGGAAGGGGGCCCACAATGTCCACATGGACTGACTGCAAACGTGCCGTGGGTGTAGGAAAACGCTGGAGTGGTGCGTGGACGTGGCGCGTAACCTTGGCCGTCTGGCAGGGGAGGCAGGTCCGGGTCCATTGTCTGACATCCTTGTTGATGCCTGGCCAGACGACTCGATCCGTGATGAGGCGTTGTGTCGCTCGGATGCCCGGATGACTGTGGTCATGGAAGGAGGAGAAGACGTCCTTACGGTGGCAGGCGGGGATGTACGGGCGGGGTTTGCCTGTGGAGACGCCACACCACAATGGTACGGGGTTGTTAGGAAGCTGTCTTAGCTGTAAGGATGAGGTGTCGTGCATACGTAGGAGGCGGAGTTCACTGTCGTTATTCTGAGATGCGGCGATGTGTGAGTAGTCTATGTTGTGGTCAGGGAGGATGCTGGAGGTGATTCTAGACAAGGCGTCGGCCACCTGGTTATCCTTTCCCTTGATATACTCAATTCGTGTATCAAATTGGGAGAGGAACGAAAGCTGCCGGGAGACTCTTGGGGAGTGATGGTCGGAGACCCTGTCTAGGGCATGGGCGAGTGGCTTGTGGTCTGTAAGGATGACGAAAAGCCGGCCTTCAAGGAAGTAAAGGAAGTGCTTGACGGCCGAGACTATGGCTAGCAGTTCCCTGTCAAAGGCGCTGTAGCGAATTTGAGGAGGGTCCAGACGTTTGGAGAAAAAGGCGATAGGCTGGAGCTGGCCGTTGATCTTCTGTTGGAGGACGGCGCCAATTGCTGAGGAGGAGGCATCGGTGGTAAGGAATGTGGGGGCGTGAGCTACCGGGTAGGACAAGCGGGCGGCCTCAGCGATTGCCGCCTTGACTTGCCCGAATGCTTGGGTCGCTTCGGAAGACCACTTCACAGGTTTGACCGACCGCTTGGAATGGTTCTTGGTGAGGTCGTTCAAGGGAGAGAGTTTTGCAGCTGCGTCGGGGACGAATCTATGGTAATAATTGAGGATTCCTAGGAATCGTCGGAGCATTTTGATGGATGTTGGCTGTGGGAAGTCTTTTATGGTGTCGATTTTTTGAGGGAGAGGAGACAGGCCTGCTGTTGAGATACGGTGTCCGAGGAAGTCAAGAGATGAAACTCCGAGGAGACACTTGGACGGGTGTACCCGGAGGCCATAATCTTGGAGGCGGCGGAAGAGGAGGCGGAGGTGTTGGCGGTGCTGGTCGTGAGTATCGGAGGCTACGAGGATGTCGTCGATGTAAACGGTGATGAAGTCGAAGTCTCTCAGGGCATGGTCTATGAACCTCTGGAACGCCTGGGTGGCATTCCGGAGGCCAAAGGCCATCATCTTCCGGCGCTACAGGGATTTGATGAAACGCCCTGACCAGGTCGATCTTAGAGAAGACCTGTTTCCCGTGAAGCTTGAAGTGGAAGTCCTGGGCGTGAGGGATGGGGTAGCGGTCGGGCTTAGTGATGCGGTTAAGTTGACGGTAGTCACCGCAAGCCCGCCATTGGTTGGGCGGTGGGGGTGGCTTGGGAACCATGTGGAGTGGTGGTGCCCAAGCACTCTCCGATGGTTCGATGATGTCCTGGTCTAGGAGTTCTTGGAACTCCTGTTTGGCAGCGGCCAACTTTTCTGGGGAAACTCGTCGAGGGTTGCTGTATACTGGCGGTCCAGATGTCTGGATGTGGTGCATGATGTTGTGAGGGGTGGTGGTGGTGTTGGTCTTGTCTGGCGATGTTAGCTGGGGAAACTCCTGCAGGATGCGTACATAATCGCCATCGGGCTGGAGTGACGATATCTGGTGGGAAGTTGCGTTAGTGGTGGTTCCTGGTATGCTTGTTGTGCCGTGGTACAAGCAGTTATCCTTGGCGCTAACTACCATACTGTAGTGCTGGAGGAAGTCGTAGCCAAGAATGGGTTGCTGTACCGCTGCTATGACGAATGTCCAAGGGAACTTGACATCGTGGAGTTCCAGGACGCTGTGGTGGCTGCCGGACGTTGCGATAGGCGTACCGTTGGCTGCAAGCAGGTCGTAGGATGGCCAACGTGTACCGTGGTTGGGTTCTTCCGTCGGGGGTATGATGCTGACGGCTGAACCTGTGTCTACCAGGAAGGATAGGCCAGAATGGCGATCATGCACTGAGAGGAGGGTGTGGGTATGGTTAGCGGGGGTAGGGGTGGTTACCGACCCCCGCGTTTGGCGTTTCCCTGCGACCAGCTGCATGGTTGTGTGCATCTGAGCGCCTTGGCTCCGAAGCGGGTATGGTACCAGCAGGAGGTAGTATCCTGTCGTGGAGCGGGGCTACGTGGTGGTTGATGGCTTCCCTTCTCGGCTAAAAACTGGTTGAGCAAAGTCTTCATGTCGGCCACTTCCTGTCGTAGCTGCTGCACACTTTGGTCACTGGCACTATATGACACGGGAATGTTTTCACTCACAGCACTATTGTCACTAACACCTGGGTCGTCACTACACTGAACACTTTGCACTGGTTTGCCACTGGGGTGGAAGCTGCTGGTTGACCGGACTTGTACCGAGATATGACGTTGGAACAATCTATCTGCTATTTCGCAGTATTGTTCGTCGTCCTTATCGCCGGCTAGAGCTTCCAGGTGTAAGTGGAGGGCGTCCGGCATCTTGGAGAGGTGAATGGAGCGGAGGAGTTCCTTGGGCAAAGACACCTTTGCCCGGATGTTGAGGGCGGCCATACGGGTGTATAATTGTGACGGGGTGATGTCGCCGAGTTCACTATGCTGGATATCTCGGTAGAGCTGGTCGTCGGGCTTGGTGTAAAGCTTTCGTAAGGCAGTCTTGAGGGCGGAACACTTGCCTTCTTGCGGAGGAGAGGAGACGACGTTACGGACAAGGGCGATGACGTCCGTTGGTAGAGCGGCGATGTACGCGCCAAAGGCTTGGAGGTCCGGCACGTTACCTTGAGTGGCTAAATAGGCCTCTGTGTGAACTAGCTAGCTCTCCAAGTCACGGGAGAAACTGGGAAGTTTCACTTGTGTGTTTTCCATAATCCTGGTTGTCCTTCACCGGGGTCACCACTTTGTAGTGTTTTTAGTTCGGAACAACGGCAGGACAAATGAAAATCAACACAAAATATATAATATCTTTCTTTTGGTAATTAGCCACAAGGTGCGACACTAGAAGTGTCACATGAGAAATATAGGTGAAGCTCGGACTAAGGCCACAGCTTAGTGGAGCCTATGGTTGTAGCTGGACGTGGAGCCTAACGTCAGCGAGGCGGTAGCAGATGATGACGGTGAGGCTCGATGGGACAGCTAGAAGACTGGACGAGATGTAGTTTGTGCGCTGGTCGGTCTGGTCGGTACTGTTCTGCCCATCTCGGCGAAACGCCGACCTTTTAAAGGAGGCTGGCGGGAACGTGAGGAGCTTTCCAAGTTCCTGATTGGCTGAGCGCTGGCTGGCAGGGACACCCTTGCGAACTACGCTTGCCAACTACAGGAACTTGGAAAGGCTAGCTCCGAAGATTTCTTTGATTAGTGTGTGACGGGTCGTAGGATGCATCACGTCACTACAACTCCACCCTGTTTCTCCTCCCTATTTTTTTAAACCAGTGATTATATAATATATATCTAATGTTGTTTGGTACAGTGGACTTCTCAATTTTGTCTCCACAATTCCCATTACATCTGGTTTAGCTTCTAATAGATAATTGTATAGTTTGTTTAATTCTGAAATCAAACAATTTGTATTTGTATACACCAGATTTAACTTTCTACACCCTCCATGTTGTTTTCGTGATCTTTCATTTTTTTTTCTTGAGTATACCACTTTTTCAGTCTCATATCTAACATTCTCCAATAGAACTGTGTTTTCTTAATCTCCATTGTCTTTTTTTTTTTTTTAGTTTCATTTCTTAATGTCCTAAATTTTCCCCATTCTTCGTCATTCCTGTCTCTTTTTATCCATATGTTCTTATAGTGTTCACTTCTTGCCAGTTTTCCTGTTCTCATTAAAAAAAATTCTACTGCCACTTGTGACGTTAATTTAATCTTTATTGGTCGAGTTTTCCCCTCTACACATTTACTCAATCTGTGCACTTCTATTTCCTTGTCTATTTCTTGGTCACTGTCCTGTACTTTTTTTATAACACTTTTTGCCAATTTTTTTGTCCTCTTTTTTTTTCTCTGGAACCAATTTTGGTTATGTTTTTCCTTTAAACCATAAATTACTATACACAAGCCCACCGGCTTCGCCGGCCCTGCTCCGCAGGGGGCTTTTGCGCTTCGCGCAAGAACTCAAGGGTCTAAAAGAACCCAATTGTCTAAATGATTTCTAGAATCATAAAGATCTAATGGTTCTCAAAGATTTCGAGGATCTTGAAGCTCTCAGCGATCTAAAGACCTTAGGCTCTATCGATCTCAAGGATCTAAAAGATCTCAAGGATTTAGAAGATCTCAGGATCCAAAAGATCTCAAGCATCTAAAAGATTTCAGGGATCTAAAAGATCTTAAGAATCTAAAATATCTAGACGATCTAAAAGATCTCAAGCATCTAAAAGATTTCAGGGATCTAAAAGATCTCAAGAATCTAAAAGATCTAGAGGATCTAAAATATCTCAAGAGTCTAAAAGGGGTGTCCCGCTTTTCGTAGTGTGCGCGACCGAAACGGGAAACGAATCAAAAACGGGTCAAGGTTTAAAAATTATATTATTGATTTTATTTTTCTACTATGTCTCTAAATTTTCTTTTTGTTTGATTACCTTGATAACTGCATCTTTGGCCTTCTCCTACATCTGTTGACAAACTATTTCTTTGAAAATTATTTTGTCTTCTTCATCTACCTCTTTTGACAATCATTTCTATTGAAAATTATTTTGTCTTTTCATCTACCTCTTTCCTTGTGGTCTCATTTACGTTTAATTTATTTTTTATTATTTTTTTTCTTTCAATTTTTAATTTTCACATTCAGTTATGCTAGTTCCTGTTTTAGTACCCTAATTTCTTCATTTCATCGTTTGCTTTCTTTAGGACTGCCATTTCATTGTTTAAGTTAGTTTTCCATAAATCCTTTGTTTTTCTTTTCCATGTATCATTCATATTTTTTAGATCTCTCTATATCTAAAATTCTACTAAAGAGCCTTCTTTCATGTCCCGTAAATCCAGAATTTTTTTTATCCTCACTATCAAATAAAAATCTTTTTGTTCCCCCTGGTGATCTAAAATCTGGATTTATGTTCTGCTTCAGTTTTACATAGGGTTGCCAACTCTGTTAAGCTACAATAAAGGACATTAATTTTTTTTTTATATTTATTTAAGTGGCTCATCATAATAGATGCAAATATTAAATGCAGTTCAAAATTACATTTCTCTTACCTAAATGAAAATGCAAAAACAAGAATGAGAAGACATTTATTTTACCTTGATCAAAGGATTCTAATCTTTAAAACTATATTTGCCCTGGCTTTTTGCTACCTTAAAAAAATTTGTATTATCTTTGCTGTTTTTAGCAAATTCCAAACAACTATCTTTTATGTTGAAATGTATGAGAAGCTCATTCTTAATTCAACAGACATCAGTTCCTATCATATCGCCATTTAAATGACATTAAACTAAAAAGTCTCACAATAAGATGATGTTCCAGGAATTTATAGTACAAAAGAAAATATTTGGAAAACATTGATACATTTAAAGTCCATAGATTTAAAAATAAAATATCACTTTCTGGTTGTTGTTTTTGAGCTTATGAAGAGTTCAGAGCTTTTGATAGTGTTGAAGTGTCTGAATTAATACTACTTCATCAAAAAGTTCATCCATCTTTAAGCTTTTCTTCTAGCTTCAAATGTTCTACTACTACAAATTTCTGAAACTTTGGGAAATGAATGGCCTAAGAAGGGTTTGATAATTTGCCAAATGTTGAATTTCATTGAAATCTATTCTGTTTTTCCAAATATCTGTTAATAACATGAAATATTGGCACTAATATTACAAGTTTTCTCATAGATTTTACTATTCTTCTGATGTTTATAACAAATTACAGCTCGATTTTGTGAAGGGTCTCATCATTACATTGTTGTATAGTACACCATATTGGTTTTGGTTCTTAACGAGTTCAGTTGCTAGGCGGAAGTATTGCCTTTCCAAACGTCCAACGGCACCTCCTTTCTTTCTCTGTTTTTCTTTTCTTTTTTCTTGGTAGTGGTTCTCATATCTAGTAACACAGTTTACAAATTTCTGGTTTTCCCAAAACGAGTGCCTTTTTTTTTTAACGGAAAATTGAGTTATACATAAAATGAGGCTAATTGTACACCCTGGTCTGCAGTCTGTTGTTCTCTGCATTTGGTATTGTGCAGAATGCAGAGTTGACAGAGTCTGCACTCTTACAAGAAGTAACGCTTTGGCAATCATCACATTTTGAGAGCAGGAAATTGAACTACCATCAAATAATTTCAAAATAAAGGACAAATAGTGTCATTTCAAATTTCAATAAAGGACAAGGACAAGCAGAGCTGAATAAAGGACTGTCCTTTGAAATAAAGGACGGTTGGCAACCCTAGTTTTACACTAACAAGCGATTCTGCATAACTGTTTACATTCAAGCGTGGTGGTCAGCCATCTTGGGAATCTTCCGACCTGTCAACATTTTCCTCCATTTTCTTTCTATTTCTCACCTTTTACATTCTAAATAATCATTTCGGGTGTCCACAAGCACTCTTCCCTTCCCTTCCCATCCCATAAATACACTTTAGATAATATATAATTGAAGCACTGTTGTATTGTTTTGTGAATATACATATTATCACTGGAACACCAAGCGTGTTGTCACTACGACAACTGGTGTATGTTTGAGATTAAATGCCTGAGAAGTATGATAGGGGTCACTAGGCTAGATAGAGCGAGGAACAAGGAGGTGAGTGGGGGTGGAAAGGGAGTTGGGAGAGGGTTGATGAAAGAGTATTGGGATGGTTTGGACCAGCGAAAAAAAATACACGGGAGCGACGAGCGATTTCGCTCGGGAAAGTTACAATGTCGCTCTCGCAAATCCAATAGCGGGAGCGATCCCCGAAAAAAAAAAAACCGCTCCCGCAGCAAGATTCAACATTTTTCATGTATTATCCATCATTTGGCAATCCCTGAATCCCATCATCATTGATAAAAGGATCAGAGCAAACACAACTTAGCCCATGATCAATCATTGCCTTATCAATCGATATCATAAGCGCAACGCATCAATCAACTTTAATTTGTTGATATACGTACGTACGTGTACGCGGTATAGCTGCTAGAGTTCAATGGCTTACCTAGCCTAGCTTCGTATCAGCTGCATGCGCGGGTATACCAGTACATGTTGACTAGACTCTACACAACAATCGTGCTACATAATGTCGCTAGTTGCGAATTGCATGGTACCTGTATGCAGGGAAGTTCATTGGTTGCATGCAGCTAGCTGCCCAACCAATGCGCTGACTACATGTACAATGCACCATACCCAATACCACATCACTGCATGCATACGTGCACTGTACATTTGGAAACTCACTCGAGACCTAGGAGGGAAACTGGGAAACCCCATTTATAACCTCGTTTGCGTATTTATGAGAAAACAAAATAGAATCAAATGTTTGGTTAGTAATTGAAAGTAAATAAATTTAAGTATAAATATGAAAATTTGATAATTATATATTTAGTTCATAAATATGGATCTCTGGAGGGAGAATAAAAAATATAAAAATAAAAAATTATTTGTTAGCTAGCTTAGGTTTACTGTAGCTAGGTCTACGTTCGTACGTCACGTCCATGCCAAACTTTCGATGATCGTACATCATGGAGCGATTTCTAGTGAAGCGAGTGAAGATGAGTGAAGATGGTTTGCCCTCAGATTCAGTCTTTTCAGAATTGAGGGAGAGTGTTTTGATGGCAGGAACTGCTTCTGGACCAGCAAAGCCTAATTCAAACCAGTAAAGCATGAATCTACTATACGTTCATGGAACCTAGATTGGCTTGAAGTGGATTGGGGCAGTGATGGTACTCTGACGGTGTATTGCAAGGCTTGTCGTGCATTTCCACCCCCAACCACTGCCAGTTGAACCAGAGGCGCTGTGTCTGCCGATCAGTTTCACCCATCCCCCTCCCCCCAAAATTAAAGGCTGATTTGTAAAAGGAAAAAAAAAAAAAAAAAAAAAAAAGTTATTTTTGATGCACATGAGTATTTATTTGGGGATTATTTGGCATCAGATGTACATGAGTAATGAGTTAGCCTTCCAAGAGTTTGAAGGAAATCAAACCTGCAAAAACATGGCTTTGGAAGTATCAAAAATGGCTCTGGTAATTAAAAAAATGGCTCTAGTGAAATTTAGAAAAAAATGAAAAATGCCTCTGGAAAAAATAAAATTATTTTTTTTCCCTGGTTTGGACACATGGGAAGAATGCATGAAGAAAGATTAGTACAGGAGGTGTGGAAGGCAGAGGTGGGGGGGAATGAACATGAAGGGGCGACCAAGGATGATATGGGTGGAGTAAAAGGGGCATTGGGAAAGAGGGGAATGTCTATTGAGGGAGGACAGAAGAAAACAGAAGATAGGATTGAGTGGAGAAAGGTTGTGTATGGATGATGTTGTGATGCATGGAAGGATATGGGTGGGTGAGGGAGTATGTGTGAATGATATTTTGACACAGCCCAAAAGGATTTTTCCCCATCATCTCTTTCTGCATGAGAGGAAGGAGAGGGGGGGTTGCCAATAAAATTAAGCAGCCTTGCTGTGGATGTGCTGTCTTGCTACATTGCTTCTGACCCAGGGCAGTGGGTGAGATGCAGGAATGACCTGTCATCAAAGAGGAAGTGATGGCAAATGGGAGCAGAGTATGTGGGGATGAAATGGATGGTAGTGGATTTATGCCTTTGACTTTGGCTACTTCCCTTGTAAGGGAGAAAAAGCCATTGGTGTATGTATGTACTATTGTTATTGTATAGCCATTTCAGTACAAGTCAAATTCTTGCATGCAGCATTGGCTACCATATGTATGATGCAACACATTACTTGCATTATAAAATATAAAGTCATTGCTGTATTATTTGTTCTCTTTTGCTCTGAGTAATGATAAACACAGAAAATGTGATCAAACCAGTTCACAGAATCTGGGGTAACTCATGTACAACTACAAAAAAAAGTATAATCAAGACACTGATGCCAGCATCCTTATGTACCTACTTATGCCTCATAACGCCTACATAGGCATCTCTTTACCGAAATGGTTAGCATTTCAAATAATAAAATATTAGTGACCTGTGTGAAACTGGTAGCTGTGGCCAGTTTCCTACAAGAGAAGATTTAAGCAGTGGATTGATTGGATTAACTTGGCAAATAAGGCAGTTTGGAGGAGCTGGGTGAAATTATTCCTCCCAAAAGTTATTGTGCACATGATAATAGTGGTTGAAGAGATCTATGAGAGTACTACAGCAATCAACAAATTCTAACAATACAAAGATTTTTTAAAAGTCAGCTCTCAAGGAAAAAGGAAAACACACATAGAAATAAGCTTTTATTATCAAACAGAAGTCTCAACAATGTTCATCATCTTCAGTCATTACACAATAGCAGTAAATTTCCTTTCATATTCATGTACTAATCCAGTCACACTCCTTACAACCAGGAATAATGAAAATCAATAATATAAGCTAAAGTTGTATGAAAGTACAAACTGTGGACTTAGTTGAATAACAGTACACTGTAAATGTCAATTGACTGCAGAGAAAGGTAAAGCATTACAAGAAAATTTTATTACACAAACTAAGAATTTAAGAAAGTGTAACAGTATTTATGAAAAGTAAATATTGGGAAACATATTTTGATTCTGAGAAGTGACAGTGAATTACAGAACACATCACTGGGAATAGATCAGGGTTTATATGCAAAATGAATTCTGTTAGTGCCATCTGAAAATGACTCATGGAATCCTAAGATTTCAAGGCAGTGTAATGCTATTTGCAAGCACAAAAATGTGTATTCAATTTTTTTTTATTGCAACTGTTTCAAACTTAACTGCATAGTTTTTCCTCCACTCATGCACTGCTTTTTGTGACTTACAAATTTGTTCCAAGTGCTGCCAGCTGATTTTATTCAGATGAAGTAAACTCCTTTATAACAGAGTTAAACCTATCTTCCTTTCACTGCTCTTCACAACTTAGATATATGTTCTGGTTGTCCCCAGGTGATTTTATTCAAGTTGGGGACCTCCCACCCTGCTAAGCAAGTGTTTTGCATAAGTTTAACTATAGATGTCATTAACAAATTAAAGAAATCACATGATCCTTAATGGATAATAAAACTTTCAAACTAGCACAGCCAATTTTCCAAAAGAGCTTGCCTTTCATACTAAGTTGCACCATTTTAAAAATTTCATTAACTACTCTAACTGAATCACTAACCTGAGAGTGAGAAATGAAATACAAATAACAAACAACTTTTTTTTTCTTTTTCTTTTCATTAAAGGATGGGATATAAAAACACTTTCTATACATGATAAGTATATGAAAACTCAGATTTTAATCTCAAGAATAGAGGGGAAACAGGATTCTTTAAAGTTTCCATAAATTAAATTTCCTTAATAAATATGTTCCACAAAAAATTCATATTTACCAATTCATTCTGAATTAGACTTGTGTCTAAACTGTGGCAGTATGAAGGTATAAATAATCACATCGGGAGACAAGGGCAACTGGCATGACAGAACTAAAACAACGAAAAAGTAACTGAAAATAACTTTGAGGAGGAAGAACAAAGTATTACTTCTTTTTGGCAACAAAAAGTGCAAGGAAGGCTTGAGTGACAAAGTTGAGGATGTCTGTGGTGAGAGTGCCTCTACCTTTCTGTTGGAAGGCAAGGTTGGCAGCCCGGCGTGTAATGGCACATGCACCCCAGGCTGCCACCACAGAGGGTGGAACCTTTGGTGGGGCAGGGTTAGATGCAGTAGTACCAAAAGACCAGTATGACAGAAGTGCCGCAGCACCAGATAATACATCACCTTGTCCACCACATCGTCTGGGTGAACCTGGCACTTCACATGTTACCATGGTATCATTGTGACAGATAACATCAACATTTCCTTTGCAAACAATGGTAACACCTAGGCGCTTTGCAACAGCTTGCACATGTTGTGGCTCCACATTGTCAGCCAGCATATCAGCTTTCATGATGGCACGGTACAAGCGTGCAAATTCAACCTTGTTTGGTGTAAGGATTGCATTTGAGTAGCCCTGGAGTGTGTCGTAGTTTTCATTAAGGTAGAATAGTGCATCAGCATCAAACACAAGTAGAAGATGTCGGTCCTTTGCAGCTTCAATGATGTGGCCAAGGGTGGCAAATGTCTGTGGGCGACGACCTAGCCCAGGGCCAAGAACAAGGGCATGTAAACGAGGTAACCATTCCTCCAGTTCTGTCATAGGGTCAGGAGCATCAAGGAATGGATGTACAATTAATTCAGGTGAATATGATTTAATGGGTAGCCCAGCATCTCGCATGCAGAAGATGTGTGTCAAATCAGCTCCCATCCGAAGGGCTGTCATGGCAGCATAATAAGGTGCACCTGTATATTCAAGGGACCCACCCACAATACCAATTCGCCCTGCCTGTCCTTTGTGTGCCTTTGCTGTTAGGGGTGGCACAATGGCACTTACCAACCCCATGATAGGAGGCATGTTGGTTGTCATCATGCTGGGTGGCACCACCCTGCCAAAGCAGAAAAAGAAAAGAATATATAATATATATTTTTATGCACATACATTTGTACCAAAATACTTGCCCAGCTAAGTCAACACCCACCCTTCACCAATCCCACACCCATTTGTTGTTCCCTTTTATCTTAGCTCCTCATGAAGGATATAGAAAAAATATATACAGTATTATATATATATATACATACATATGTATATATATATATATATATATATATATGTATGTATTATATATATATATACATATTAGGGTGTGTCTCAAAAATCAATTCCGGATTTTTTTCTCACCCCCTGATTTCGTGCAGTTTGTGGAGTAAAGTTCACATGCTAATTTTCCCCGAATTCGGAGCAAGGGAAGGGCTCGCCCAGGGCATGTATCTTTTAGTATGATGAGCACCTCTTCGCTTGTGAAGGCCCTGAAGTACGAAGCGTCGACGTCCACATCTGCAGCTCTTGATCTCTCCTCAAAGTCCTCATCTTCCACTGCGTTCGCTGTTGGTAGTGATGATACCTCGGAGGATGAGTCATACCTGGGCGCTGTTGGTGGGGCTGCCAAGCTGAGTGAGGAATCTCCTCTACCTGGTCCATCCGGTCTTAAAACCGCATTGCCAGCGAAACGACTGAAGAATCTGCTGTCTCCCCGTCTCTCCTCTGCCTTGGATCGGACGAACATATCCTCTCGGAACACATCGTACATCATGGCTGAAACGGTTCGGAGTATGGATGAAAACATACAGGAGTACAACATCAACCCAAGCTCCATTCACCGGGAATGGGCTCACCAATGATCCAGCACTGCAAGCAGTTTAAAGGCGTCCTTTACGACTGATTTGTCACTTGCCGTGTACTGGGACGGCAAGTTGATGGACAGCTTGGATGGCCAGAAGATGATCGAGCGTCTCCCGATCCTCGTCATGGGAAAAGGGATGGTTCAGCTTCTTGGAGCTCCTCAAAAGCCCCACGGAACAGGTCCAACCCAATCAGATGCAGTTGAGACCTACTTGAAGGACTGGGGCCTGGAAACCAAGGTACAGGGGCTCTGCTTTGACACCACCGCCTCCAACACTGGCATCAGAGATGGTGCATGCAAACTCCTGGAAGTGAGACTGGGCCGACACCTTCTCCAGTTCGCCTGCCGCCACCACATCCACGAAGTTGTCCTGGGAGGGGTCTGCAATGCTCTTCTTGGTCCGTCGTCTGGCCCCGACAGCCTTCTGTTCAAAAGCTTCAGAGCAACATGGCCATACATCATCCAAGACGACTTCAAACCAGCTTCATCTGATCCGGATGTAGAAGCGGTCGTTGCCCCGGTACGTGAGAACCTCATCGCTTTCTACGTCCATCACTCTACCAGCACTCAACCCTGTGAAGACTATAAGGAACTCATCGAACTGGCCCTGATCTTCCTCGGACACGACATTGCACAGAAACGTGATGTGCTGTTCCGCCAACTCGGAGCAATGAACCGTGCACGCTGGATGGCCACCCTGCTGTACGCTATCAAGATCTGGCTCATCAGGGACCAAGTTCCTCTGAGACCGAAAGACCAGCGAGCGGTCAGAGACATTGCTGTCTTTGGCGTCGTCCTCTACATCAAGCGCTGGATTGTCGCTCCCAATGCCTCCGCCACTCTGAGGAATGATCTGGACATGATGAAGGACCTCCTGGCTTTCAAGAACAAGACGCCTGTGGGTCAAGCCATCAAAAAATTGAATGGACATCTCTGGTACCTCGGTGACGAACTTCTGGCCCTCGCTTTCTTCGATCAAAAAGTCTCAGCAGACACCAAACGAGCCATGGTCCGTCGTCTTGAACCTCAACCTGGTCCTCGTCAAGTCCGCCCTCACCTACCAACTGAGGCCTTCGACGGCGGTTTGGAGCAGTTCGTGACCTGGAGGACACTACAGTTCTTTGACCGACTCCAGATCGGGAAAGAATTCCTGACCATAGACCCCACTGAATGGCCAAACTGTGAGGATTACAAAGCCAGGTTGGAGGTCGTCAAGGAGCAGGCTGTGGTCAATGACTTTGCCGAGCGCGCAGTTGCGCTGGTCCAGTCATTCAACCAGAAGCTGACAAAGAAGGAGGACGGACTCCAGGACCTGCTTCGAGTGGTTCAAGACCACCGTCTGAAATACCCGGACCCAAAGAAGAAGACTCTTGAAGGAGTAAATGAAGAGTGGCTGGGCGAGTGGTTATTATTGGCGTAGAGGTTTCGTTTTTTTTTCTGTTCCTTTATAACTCCAAATAAAACGATTTCAGAGGGTGAGAAAAAAAAATTCAGCGACTTTGATTTTTCCTCCCTATACTTGAGACACACCCTTATATATATATATATATATATATATATATATATATATATATATATATATATATATATATATATGTATATACATATATATATATATATATATATATATACATATATATATTATATATATATATATATATATGGGTTAGGGGAGACTTATCCCAACAAATGTGAAATTTCCATACATATTTTGAAGCCCCCTAGATCCATGCCATATGCAAAGAAATACCACTAGAAGGTACCCAAATAAATTACAATGCTCAGACAACCTAAAAACAAACCCTATTCAATACCCTATTCTAACATTCTGTAGTGAATTTAAACATGCGATGTACACAATACAACAAATATGTTATAAAAAGTGTCCTACCTTTCGAAAAAAAATTGAATTTGAGAATTAACTGAAGTGGAAGCCACAAATGTTGGAGGTTAGGTGTACAAGTAAAACTTTAAACAAAGCAGCACTTTCATATATATATATATTTTTTTGTGACCTTTCAAAACCAACAAATTCAGGTGTTCATTCTTTATACAAATGATCTTATATAAAAATATAGTAAAATGAGAAATCAGCATACTGTCTTAATACATTGAGTCCAGAGCCCACATGGAGTAACAGATAATGTTCCTGCTTTAGAACGTGGAAGGTCCAGGTTTGATCCCTAGCAAGTGCAAAGTACTTTCAGTGTTTTCCAACCCCTCTCCACAGCAGGAGACATCAGAGGTCTCATCAGTATTGCATATATATGCTAGCACCTAATCAGTGTGGTTGAGTTGATTACGCTGATTTCAGGCTTCATTGTCAACCACAGGCATTCAAACATACCAAAATATCATATGCACCTCTCACCATAAATACTACCTTATGAAGCCGGATTAAGCCGCCATGGTTAGGTACAGAAGTTGTAATGTCCCATGGGGGATATGCCAGTCCTGCAATGGACCACTAAGACTGATATACACATCAAGTCCTTTCCTAAAGTTAAGGCATAAGTGTTCTACTTATATACAATAGTCTACCTACCACACCACACAATAAATCCTTAAAGAAGCATTATAATACAAATTATAAAACAAGTACTCCTTGACAGAACACCAAACTCCATAATATTCTAAATTCTCCCTGAAATCAACCCCACAGAGATTTTACTTCTCAGACTGATAGGAGTGTATCAGGACCTACGATCCATTTTCTAGTATGTCTACTTGCCTTTTTTTTTTTTTTTTCTTTTTTTATAGGATCAATTTTAGTTTCATGAGGACAAGGAAAGGTAGAATGCAACTAATTTAATTTACATATCAAAAAGAAATACAATCTTTAAATTTACAAACAAGAATCATGGGGGGTAAGTACAGAGGTGTGGGTGGGAGTCTGCTGTAATTCCCGTGTCTTTTGCCTTTTAAACCAGAACCCCATGACGTCAGTGCCAAGAATAGGTGCCGATGTGTGCCTACATAGCCTATTCTATTACTATTTGCCCAACTCCACACAATCTACCCGCTTCTTTATTTTTGTGTGAAGAAGGCTTACAAATTATCAACAGCTAGTTATCTAACACAATAGTAAAAACAGCTATCAAAAGTGATGACTCTACTTCTCTGTGTCATTGTTATAGTGACCTCCAATCCTGGCACCAGGAGGTCCTAGTTGTGTATTCCTTCACTATCTGCACAGCAAAACTTCTGTAACTGGCCATTTATGAGGTCTGTTAAAAATATAGGGACTGATGTCATAAAGCAAAATGTACTTTATTTAGAAGTTACAGATCTGGGTCCCCTTCAAAGTACTCTCCTCCCCAATGCATACACTTATCCCAATGGTGTTTCCACTTGTTGAAACAGTCCTGGTACGCTTCTTTTGTAATGTCCTTCAGCTCCTTTGTCGCATTTGCCTTAATCTTGGAGATGGTTAAAAAAATAATTGTTACACTGATAAGACCGAAATTAGAATATACTGTATCAATGTGGGCACCTAGCACAAAAAAGAACATAAGAAAATTAGAAAGAATCCAAAGAGGAGCGACAAAAATGGCACCCACACTGTCAAATCTGACATATGAACAAAGATTAGAGAAATTACAGTTGTCAACACTAGAACAGAGAAGGGAAAGAGGCAATTTGTTGACCATTTTCAGAATTATGAAAGGGATGGAAGTTGTTGATAGAGACGACTTATTAAAGTGGGACAGAAGAGAAACGAGGACATGAAAAAACTAAAGAACGACAGTTACAGAAGAGACCTGGAAAAAAAAACAAAAAAACAGTGAATGCCAAAACTATACACAATTTTAAGAACAAACTGGATGTGAAGAGATATGAAAACGGGTCACTATGAGCATAGCTCTCATCCTGTAAAATACAACTGGGTAAATAACTGTGTACACAATGAAGGCTTTTGGGGTTAGGCTAGATCTTATAATTGCTGACCAGAGGTCCTTTTTCCATCCTACCTATTTTGCTATGCCTTCAAATGTAGAAAAGAATAATTCTGGATCCCTTTTGGTAAATTTGGGGATAAGATGACTTGCCTTTATGATACTGTCCACTACACTTCCTTCACTACTCACCTCTATTGACTGTTGTGCAGGCTGTCCTGCTCCAACCCTATTTGTTTCCCTTTGAGTCTCTGTCCCTCGTCTAGGATAAAACTCACTGCATGATTCAGCTCTAGGTTCCCTACTTATTCTAATTCCACTCATATTATCTACTATGTCATAATATCTACCTCTTTCCCATGGAAGTCTTTCATCTTCAACTCTAACTTCCTCCATGTTATATCTCTCTTATCCTTGGCATTCCTTCATCTATTCTATTTTCTCTACTATCATCCTCCCTCATTACACTCTTTAATCCACCAAGGCATTTACTCACTTCTCTCAATCTACATTCTACCTCCACCTTCACTCCACCCTTTCCTGCCACATTTGCACCCAAGTATCTAAAACTATCCACTTCCTCCAGTCGCTCTCCCTTAATGCTCACTTCCAGTCTACTGCCACTTTCACCCCTTGTACATTTCATCACCTTACTTTTACCCACATTTATCTTTAGCTTTCTTCTATCACATACTCTCCCAAACTCTGCCACCAACTTCCTCAATCCCTCCTTTGATCCTGCCACAAGCGCAGTGTCATCCGCAAACAACAGCTGGCTCACCTCCCACTTTTCTCCATTTACTTTAACCATCTCCAATCCCTGACCCACTACCCTTGCATTTACCTCTCACACCACCCCATCCATGTATAAGTTGAACAGCCAGGGCGACATAACGCATCCTTGATGAAGTCCCACCTTTACCTCGAACCACTCACTCTCTCCATTTCTAATCCTGACACATGCTCTACTACTCTCATAAAAACTCTTGACAGCTCCCAGAAGCTTTCCTCCTATCCCGTATATCTGCAGTACCTCTCACAGTGCCTTTCTGTCTACCCTATCGTAAGCCTTTTCCAGATCCATAAAAGCCAAAAAAACATCCTTCCCCTTTCCTATAGCTTTCTCACATATTTGTCTTACCACAAAGATCTGATCTACACAACCTCTACCTGTCCTAAATCCACACTGTTCCTCACCAATTACACCTTCTGTTCCTCACCTAATCCTCTCAATCAAGATCCTCCCATAACCCTTCCCAACTACACTTAACAAACTAATCCCTCTGAAACTACTACATTCACACTTGTCCCCTTTTCCCTTGTAAAGAGGAACTATACAGGCACTCCTCCAGTCCTCCGGCACTCTACCCTCTCTCCAGCAAACATTAAATAACCTCACCACCCAGTCCACCATCACTGTACCTCCCTTTTTCAGACATTCTGCATGGCATCCATCCAGACCAGGTGCCTTACCTGCTTTCATCATCTTAACAACTGCCTCATCCCTCCTTATTTCTCCTCCATTCTCCTCACTCATTACTCTCATTTTCTTCGCATTTCCCACTGCAGCTATCTTTCCCTCCCTATCCTCCTTCACATTTAGCAACTCTCTAAAATATTCTGCCCATCTTCCCCTTACTGCCTTCTCTTCCATTATCATCTCTCCATCTGCACCTTTTACCTTTTCTTCTCTACTTGATTCGCCTCCTCTTCCTCTCTTAATTTCTTTCCCAAACATCTTTTTATTACTTTTAAATTTTCTGTCATACTCTTACCCCGTTTCACATCTGCTCTCCTCTTTGCCTTCTTTACTTTTTGCTTTACTTCTCTTTTCTTTTCTTTGTACCTCTCATATAACTCCCTCGTCCTATTTTGTAACCAATCTGTGAAAGATCGCTTCTTCTCTTCTACAACCTTCTTTGTATCCTCATCCCACCATTCACTACCTTTCCTTCTATTTCCTCCTGTCCTTCTTGTTCCACACACCATCCTTGCACATTTTATGACTCCCTCCTTGAACCATCCCCATTCCTCCTCCACACCTACCTCTACTCTATCCTTCACTCCCTCCCACTCCTCCTTCAGCTTCTTTTTGTACTCCTCCTTTTCCTTTTCATTCAAAGAGTTCACTCTAAGAACCTCCCTACCTTTTGTCCCTTTCCTCTTTCTCCATCTATCCTCCACTCTCAACTTACCTTCCACCAAAAAATGATCTGATATTCCCCCACCCTCTCCCCTTAGCACATGTACATCCTTAACTCTTCCTATCATAATCCTATTTACCACTACATAATCCATTAATGCTCTATCTACCACCCTTCCCTCCACCACCATCTCCCATGTGTACTTATGCTTGACTTTCTTCCGAAACACTGTATTTGCTATCATCAACTCTCTTTCTAGACACATTTCCACCATCAACTCTCCACTATGATTCTTTCCTGGAACTCCACATTTCCCAACCACTCCATCGATTGGACTATTTCATACCCTAGCATTAAGGTCTCTCAGTGTAATGAGGAATAGACATTTGGGAATGGATGCTAAGAGGAGACTATATGAAGGAGTGATTGTGCCAACAACACTGTATGGGGCAGAAACATGGAACATAAGAGAGGAAGAGAGAAGGAGTTTGAATGTGTTTGAGATGAGGTGTCTGAGAAGTATGATGGGGGTTACTAGGCTAGATGGAGTGAGAAATGAGGAGGTGAGGAGGAGAACAGGGGTGGAAAGGTAGTTGGGAGATAGGTTTGATGAAAGAATATTAGGATGGTTTGGACACATGGAAAGAATGAGTGAAGAAAGACTAGTAAAAGAGGTATGGAAGGCAGATGTGGAGGGAGTGAACATGAGGGGACGTCCTAGGATGAGGTGGATGGATGGGGTGAAGGGGGCTTTGGGGAAGAGGGGAATGTCTGTTGAGGAAGGATGGGAGAGAACAGAAGACAGGGGTGAATGGAGAATGGTTGCATATGGATGATGTGATTGCATTGAGGTGGAATGGGCGGGGGGATAGGGGGTGAGGTAGTATGTGTGAGCAAATTTTGACGCAGCCCGAAGGGATTTCTTCCCGTCTTCTCCTTTTATGCAATGGGGGGACAGAGAGGGGGGTCGCTGATTTAATGAAGCGGCCTTGCTGTGGATGTGCTGTGTCTAGCGACACTGCTTCTGACCCAGGGCAGTGGACAAGGTGAAGGGATGACCCGTCATCCAGGAGGTGCTAAGATAAGAGGGAGGGTGGAGGGGTGTGGAGTGTATTCAGGGAAGGAATGGGTGGAAATGATTTTATGCCTTTTCCTTTTTGGCTACCTCCCTTGTAAGGGGGAAAAGCCTTGGTATATGTATCATCCTCCCTACTATAATATCTGCCCCTTCCCTGTAGGAATTCCTTGAAGTTGTGCAATTCTGCTCTCTGTCTTTGGTTGATTTCACTGTCTCATTCCACTTTCAAATCTATTTTTCTCCATGTAATATGTCTCACCTATCCTAAGATCATTTCTGTTATCCTCCATGTCATAATAACTGTTCCTTACCTGTGGGAATTCCTCAAAACCACAAAATTGTGCTCTCTGTCTTCGATTGATTTCATTGTCTAATCTACTCTCACAGATACTGCCTCTTATCATAATACCTGTCACTCCTATCATATCTTGCATCATATCTCTCATTCCTATCATGATCATCTTTTATATTATAATATCTATCATTCCTATTGCTTCCTACATCATAATATCTCTCTTTTATTGTCCCTTATATCATAATAATCCTCTCTCCTATCGTCTCTTACATCATAATATCTCCCACTTACCTGTGAGAATCTCTCGAAGTCATGAATATTTTCAGAGCTGCTTGAGCTATTTGAATGGGACATCCTTTATTAGGCTAATCTTACTTTGAACACCACAATAATGGCATGGCAGATACTTTATGAAAACAAACAATATGGTGGATGTGCTTCTGTTTCTATGATCGATCATGATTTGAATTCACTTGGGGACCTAACTTCTCTACTTTCTTCTTTTCTATTTCCTATTTCCTCTCAAGTATTTTGCACACACCAATTTCTTTATCCAATGAAGAATAAAATTTATCCCGGTCAAAAGGCCCCAATATATATGTCACGAACTAGGATCTGTATTTGAGTTGATGTATCAGGTCTAAGCGTGACCTGTACAGGCCCTACAATGCCTCTAGTATGTCTAATTGCCTTTTTTTTTTTTTTTTTTAGGATAAATTTCTTTTCAAAAGGACAAGGAAAGGTGGAGTGCATCTAATTTAATTCACATACTAAAAGGAAATACAATCTTTAAACACACAAACAAGAAATAAGGGGGTCAGTACAAAGGCACAGGTGGGAGTCTGCTGCGACGCCCGTGTCTTTTGCCTTTTATAACAGAACTGCACATCAATGCCAAGGATAGGTGCTAATGTGTGCCTACATAGCCTATTCTATCAATGTTTCCCCAGTTCTACACAATCTACCCACTTTATTTTTGTGTGAAGAAGGCTTACAAATTATCAACTGCTAGTTTTCTAACACAATAGTAAAAAAGCTAACAAGAGTGATGGCTCTACTTCTTTGTGTCATCATTGTTATGGTGACCTCCGACCCTGGTTAAATTCAGGTCACAAACGACAGCAGGGAATGTTTTATCAAGAACAGGGAAACTAGCAGAAAGTGATCAGTACAAACAGGTATGGATAAAAAGAGAGATGAATAAAGAGGTAAGAGAGGAGAAAACAAAAAGAATGGAAGCTAGAGAAAAAATGAGAACAGAACAGTCAAAGAGAAATTCTATTGGATAGTGGACATTAAAGTGAGGAGAGAAAAACAGAAGGGAAACAGAAAACAGGATGGAGGTAACAGAAAATTAAAAGTGTCTTTCACAAATATAGATGGGCTTGGATGAACTGAATGATTACCTGAAGGAAAAAGAACCTGACATAATGGGAATTGTGGAGACAAAATTGAAAGGTCCATTACCACCCAACAGTGTAGGAGATGGTGTATATAATTATTGGATTAGAAACAGAGAAATAAAACAAGGGAGTGGAGTTATGTTCCTTACTAAGAAGGATATGAATGTGAGGAATACCACATATGGAAAGAATAGAGCGGAGATGATTATGATGGAAATAGAGGACAGGGACAAGAAGAGCAGGAAGTTTGTGGTAAATTATGCGTTTCCTAAAATGGCTTCATGGGAAGAGAGGGAACACAAGATTATGTTAGAAGACACAAGGATAACACTAAATAAGACAATGGAAGATGGAGGAAGAATAGTTATAATGGGTGACTTTAATTATAAAGAAATCTGCTGGGAAGAGATGACAGTGAAGGGTGGAGACAGCCTATGGGAAAATGTACTTGATATGATTATAGAACATACAATGGCACAATGGATACAAGAGAATACTAGGTATAGAAAAAGAGCCATTGAGACTAAACCTAATAATCACATCAGAACCGGAAATAGTGGAAAAGATTGAATATAAGACATCACTAAGTAAAAGTGACCACATATTAGTTGAACTGGAACTAAATGAAGAAAAATACATGGGAAAAACAAACAATATAGAAAGGGAAGACTGATGTATGGGAAAAAAATTATAAAATGAGAAAAAAAAAAAAAAACAGACTAGGAAAGGATATACAAAGAGGAAACAACAGAAGAGAAATGGAAAATTTTGACAAAAATTTATAAGGAGTGGAAATGTATGTTCCAAGACAAAAACAATAAAAAGGATATGTAAAGTGTTGGTACAACAAAAGATGTAGAAAGTTAAAAGACAAAAGGGATAAAGCTTGGATAAAATGGAGGAAAGACAAAAGACCCGAAAAATGGAAAATATATACTGGTTATAGAAACCAATATGTACAAGTGTGCAGAGAAGAAAAGAGAAAATACGAAAAGGATGTCATAGAAAAATGTAAAGATCAACCAAAACTATTTTATAGATTTGTAAACAACAAACTGAAAAACAAACAAGAATTAGTGAAACTACAACAAGGAGGAATAGAATACACAGAGGAAATAGAAATGGCAGAAATTATGAACAAGCATTTTAAATCAGTGTTTACGTGAAAGAACATACAACTTAGAGGGAAAGAAAATCAAGAAAGACAATTATAGAAGAGACCTGAAAAAGAACAGCTTTCCCCACAGGATAATAGACATTTGGAACAGGTTAGATGAGAATGTGGTGTGTGCAAAAACGATACATGAATTTAAAAACAGTCTAGATAAAACGAGATATGGAGACGGGACACCACGAGCATAGCTCCCCTTCCCATATATAACTAGGTAAATACACTGCCTAATTCAAATCCTTGTGCAAACATCTAGCCATGTATTGGATTACCATAGATTCACAGAAACACATTACCATTGTTAATGTTTCTTACTCTAAAAAATACCCTGGCAGTCCAAGCAAAAGTAACAGCTTCGGTTGCTGTTAAGTGACCCTTGTTTATTAGAGATTAGGTTCAACCCTTTGACTTCTACACTGGTCCCACAAGACAAAATTGCACAGCAATAGCCAACATGAACACAGAAATGAAGGACAAACCCCAAAGGATTAATATTCGTGCAATCTTAATGTACAAGAAATAAACATGATAATTCCATAACTTGTTATTTTCCATCCCCACCCTCGGAAAAAAAGAAAAAGAAAAAGAAAAAAAAGAAAAAAAAAAAAAAAAAAAAAAAAAAGTGAATATGCGCGGAAATTTCCCGTAGACACAAACCAAAGACAGCTGCCAAGAATTTCCCACCGTACGGATCCGCTTTTTCTGGTATTGGCAAAAATAACAACAGGTAAAAGCCAGATGAAAGCTCGATGCGCTGTGACTCGTCCTGCACAAACAAGGAGAAGAAAATGAACACAAAATTTTTTTGTACATTCCAAACTACTGGGATAAGTTTAAAGATAAATGAAATGAAGACCAATGCGGAAGGAAGCTGTATAATAAGCGTAGGGAAACAAAGAGATCGAACTTCTCGTTTCAAGATGAATACTGGGTGACGAGTCACAATTCAGCATAACTTTCTAATTGTTAAGGTCCAGTGTGTTCACTCGAAGATAAAATATTCATAAATAACCTGCCCTTCTGACTGCGAGAAGTGTTTCCCTCTCAGTTGAATAAAGTTGTCTGGCAATAGCCAAAAACATATATGACGAATTTTACGCCAAAAGGTTAATAACGATAAGTTCAATCAATACTGTGCTGTCTCTTTATAGTTAATGTAGAAGAGTGTAGTGGTGGTCTGGCCTATAATGTGCTGGCACTTTATTAGAGCTGAATGGCATCCTGAACGCAAGCGTGCTAGTGTCATTCTTGTTTCTTTAGTATGGCAAGGATTTTAACAGGGACGATGTCGAGCAAAGTCGGATTATCCAATACGCCAAGTACGCCATGGCATAGGGCCCCAGGCACTGAGGGGGCCACAAACCTGATAGACTCGACCTATAAAGAGCCCTAATCCATATTTGAAAACACCACTGAACAATTTTCACAAAGAAAATCAAGAAAGCTATCATTGGTGTATTTGTACACACACACACACACACACACACACACACACACACACACATATATATATATATATATATATATATATATATATATATATATTTCTATATATATAGTCATTATGACATTTGGAAATAAACTCTTCTACAGGGATTCGAACCCTCGCCTGATCGGCTTGCTTCTTCCAAGACGAAGATCGTACCATCAGGATGGCGTGATGGTACGATCTAGTAAGAAGCGAGCCGCTCAGACGAGGGTTGGAATCCCAGTAGGAGAGTTAATTTCCATATATATATATATATATATATATATATATATATATATATATATATATATATATATATAATATAATTTATATATATATATACACATATATATACATATATATATAATATATATATATACATATATATAATATATATATATATATATATATATATATATGCTGCTAAGAGAATATAAGGATGAGGATATGTTTAAGTCTACTGTATATATTGTATATTAATGTAATCTGATGTTTCAATAAAACATCAGGTAGTTTAGCTCTTGCATAATTTATTCAAGGGCAGGGAGGCCAAAACTGTGGGGTACAGCCAATGTAAGCTTAATCCGGCCCTGATGTCGAGGGGGAATAATGAGTTTGGCGGTACGTCTTGAAAAGCCTTTTTGTGAGCTGGGTGTGAATGTGTTTTTGTGTGGTACAGGTGGTAGGTTGTATGCGTTTGATTAGCATGCTGCTGTTCTTCTTCACGTTGAAGTGGTTGTATTTGTGACATAATGATAATGAGATGGGTGAGTGTGGTTGCGGGTTTTATCAGAAGTGTACCTCTCATTTTCATATGATGTTCTATGGTAAATTTAACTGTGGAGAAAAGGCTCCTTCAAAAGAATTAAATCAACTGGAGGTAGCCAGAATAAACATAAGATTAGAATATGGGCGCCACAGGTTCGACCGACAAACGCAATTCAATCATAAACAAAAATCGGATGCACTACTGTCGCTTGCCGGAGAGCAGTTTCGTCACTTCTTGTTAACAAGTTTTTACATTCAATCATTTCTCATCACTTCTAAAATATATTGACACTATTCATATATGTATGACATTGATTTATCTTTAGATAGCTTGCATGACTTTTTGTATAATCACCGTGAGAGGTAAACAGGATTTAAATTGGTCCGACCTGACGTACTGACAGCTCCAACACCTTTAACCCATTAAACTCCGATGACAAAATTCTTGTCATTTGGTCAAAAAACAAAAAATCATAAAACACCAAAATGTTTGATCAAACACCAAAAAAATATGACGTCAGTCCTCGCTTCGCTCGCGAGCGAAGCGAGGACTGTCGTCATATTTTTCTGGTGTTTGATCAAACATTTTGGTGTTTTATGATTTTTTGTTTTATTTGATCAAATGACAAGAATCTTGTCATCGGAGTTTAATAGGTTAAAAACTTAAGCTTTAACGCTGGCGATAACGCACATTAATTTATTTAATATATTTCTTGTCAGCAAATATGTTATTTGTGTATTGTTCTGGAGGGTTCGCACTCATAAAAAAAGTGCAATTAAGTCAGGTAACTAACGCTATGAAGCCAAGCCTTGGCTATGAGGCTGTGAAGCCTTGGGAAGCCCCTGGATTCAAAACCTCTACATTAATAAAGTAAAGCAAAAAATCACTCCAACAATATAAAAAAAAGAAATCACAAAATGTTAGGGCTACACAACAGGAAAACATGGAAAATGAAAATGAACGTAGTAACGATTGAGAAATAGAGAGGCTAGGTCGGCGCAAGGTCTAAATATACAGGTCAGACCGTTGGAATTCTTCTGCGCAGCTTCTGACGTCATTAGGCTGGGTCCATTTTCTCTTTGTGAAACACTGAAGAAAACTGTGAAACGCCAAGGAAGACAGTAACTATAATATTTTATATATTATATAAATATATATATATATATATATCATATATATTATATATTCATTTATATAGACAGGAACTATAATATTTTATATATATTTATATATATATATTTTATATAATATTTGTCAGAATATAACTAATTGCGTGGAGCGGTGCGAGCGAAGGCAACAACCAATTCGAACGACGGACCAGCTTCAACTGACAGCTATAGGACCCGTGAACCCCACTTTGAACAGCCAGGTGACGTTCACGGGCCCGCTGCGCCAACTCCCTCGAAATTCGGTCGGAAGTGGTTAGACCTTATATTCTTAGATCTTGGGTCGGCGTGCACTGCGTACGCGAAGGTTAGGTAGACGAGGAAGCGAGTGATGGCCTATTCTTAGTTGCCTAGCCACCATCACGAAAGACCGAACTTGCCGCTATCCGCAACTACGGATCTCCGTCGCCACCCTACATTTTTATACGTGTACATAAGATTAATCCCAAACATACTTCAAGGTTACTTCCTCTATAGTCGTTCAAATCAGACATGTACCTTTCATGAATATCCTTTCGTATACTTCATTTCTAGATTGTGAGACTGGTTTAACCGCCATATGGAGAATACAAATCTACTAAAAAACATCCTAAGACATAAAGGATGACATACCTTTCAAACTGAGGCTTACATGACCATAGATAAAATAATTTGAAAATTTTATTACAATTCTTTCCAAAATATGTCGACGACATACCTTTGGAGCGGAAACGCTTTTTAACAGGAGTGAAACAAAGTTAAAACGGTTTGTGCGTGTTCTAGGAATCCCGCGTAACCTGTGGATATTCAAGCCCTGATCCGCGGCTTGGTATGCACGAATCAGTCAAGGGGAGTCCGCAGCACCGCGTGCATTGGCCAGTACCCAACAAACGCAAGGACGAGGTCGCACCACCTTGCACGAAGGAATGCTGAACCTTTTCAATACAGTTCCTATCATAAAACATTATTCATTTAAGAAAACTCGTTGAAAAATGGATCTGAAACCAGTTTACATTCAAACTTTTGAACTATGGTTTACAAGTTAAATCTTAATCAGGTCACCAAGTACCCCTGCAGTGCTCTTTTTATTTCAGCTGCTGGAGCTGTCAGTATACATCGGGTATGGTCGGGCCAGTTCATTTCCGCTTTAATTTTCACACAGATGAGAAATCAAAGAAAGTACCTTCACAGTAAATTTATATCATATCTATACGACACGAATGGATATTCTGGAAAAAGATGTTACTTCTACCTAAGTATTAACACAAGAGGTGCCGGAAAGGCGCCGCTTCACCGAGTTCCGACAGAGCTGCACAGTGCTATGAAATCATTTCTTTCAGTTAAGGGAACAGCAGCAGTACAATAGTATTTCTGCGTCGTTTAATTTTCTTGTTCCCTTTCCTTTTCTCACCTCTACAATCTCGTTCTTGTCGAATCTATTGCACTACCCTCTCGTTCGATTAAGAACGGGAGAAATTCCACCAAACATTCCCCACTCTATACTACACTACCAAATTCCGGGGTGTGCAGCCACTGTTGATATTTTTAGATTCACGTCTTTTAATAAACTCTTCGTATACCAGGCGATTCGGTCAACGAGAATTGGCGGCGAATTTACGGGAAATATAAAAATACATCGACGACGTAATAAGCTCCTGCATCGACTGTCTCATTCCACAGCTTAAGTCCTATCTCATTAGATTACTGAGGTCCTCCTATGGATACAGAACATTGTAAGGGGCGGCGTCGGGGTGAAAGGATGAGAAGTGAAGGGACGACACAAGCGAGCCTCTTTTTGGGCTCACATGACCTGAACATTCCCAGGTAACCAGTCGAGTGAATAGTAACAATAAACCCTCAGTCCCACAGTACAGGCCTTGCCCTCAGCTGAATGAGATAGTTTAACGTTAACCAGACCAGAACATATAAAGGACGTCATCGTAGCTTGGCCGTGACCAAAACAAAGGGGGTTATCTATCCTGCAGCATGGAAGGAAGGGCTTTGAAATGATTCCCTCCAAAACGTTCCGGATTTAATCTCTTCACTATCAACGAGGTATTACGGAAGAGTGAAGAAAACAACCAGGTAGCTGCCGGAAGAGTGCTACGTGGTACGACAGGGGTTGAACAAGGACCCAAAGGGATGTCACAGAGATAAAGCAGCCTGACGTCAAATGAAACAAAAGGATGTTATGCCAGGTACGGAAGTGATTAGTATTCGACTTCCAATACGTAAACATAGACAACCTTAAAGCATGCAAATACATGGTATTAAGTAGTCTACAATTATTTCTATGAACTACCTAAGCAAAGTAGGCAATTCAAATTTCGAGGCATCTTTTAATCACACAAAGTGATCGTATTCGTCTTATTTCGATACCGCAACTATAACGTGCTAACGATAAACACTATAGATATCTTCATTCATCGATTAGGGTTTTTCACCAATAACCAGGAAAATATTGCACCGAAGAAGTAAAGTCACTACGATGGTATAGGAGAGATAAAAGAATGGTAACATAGGAGAAGGATAGTTGAAGTCAACCTGACCAGCATTCCCTCAGAGTGGAGGCAAGTCTCTACTAGGGCATAGAGCATGCCGAGTGACTTGGTCCGTAGGCTAAACTCCGTAAAAGATCGCCCCCGCACAAATTAATATGATTACCAGATGGTATGGAAACACGGGGGGTTTCTTTAGACCCATGTGAGTCACCAACTGGCCGCCACACGGGAGGGCACGAACATGAGATGGCAGTAAATGGCTGGTATTTTGGAGAAGACTGCATCAGACATATGGGAGGTATACATCTGGTACTGTCGAATTTAACTTCCCAATAAATGATGTAATTTACACAAATATATATGTGAATTTTCTGAACATATTTTCTTGTATACATTTCTGGTTGAATGATGCAGTCAGCATACTCAGCGTTAATGATGATCTTATTGATGGCTTCACGTTTCCTTGCCAATTTCTTTGTTGTAAGCGGAAGGGAAAGTAAAACATTGCCAAATGAAACCATGTTGGTCTATATTAAAACTACAATATCTACAAAGTTTACGACGTTTCGCCCGCAGCACCACTCTGCCTCAAAATGCCAGGTGCTGCGGGCGAAACATCGTGAAATTGATAGATATTGTAATTTGGCGACATTATATTTTCCCTTCGACCTACAGATAAGAAACTGGCAAGGAAACCCTAACCCATTAAGATCATTAATGCTGAGTATGCTGTCACTCAATCAGAAAAAAGTGTAATATATATATATATATATATATATATATATATATATATATATATATATATATATATATATCATATATGTATATAATATATATATATATATGTATATATATATATATATATACTTATATACTTCACACACACACACACACACATATATATATATACATATATATATATATGAAATATATATATATATATATATATATATATATATATATATATATATATACATATATTTATATATTCGTGTGCTGAGTTGCGGGTCAATTTCGATCATGGCAATCTTGGGCTCAGCGCAAGTTTCTTTTTATTCGCCGGGTCTCTCCTCACAGGGGGTGATGGTTAAAGGCATTCTCTCGGTTAAACTCTGCAACCTAGTAGTCACATAATGCTTTGTGACTTGAGTAACGGTCACTTCCCTGAGCTGAAGAGCGGTCTTGTGAATAGTTTATAAACGGTGATTAGGATCAGAGCTACCAGTTCGTAAGCAGGTGTAGAATAGCACCTGGCAAAGAAATGGGATATATACATTCTGACAGTGCAATAGGATTATAATATAAAAGTGAGAGGCGGTGGTGAGGAGTAAAATCTGGCATACTTTGTTGGGAGATGGAAGCTGACACCTGGTCCACAGGTAAATGCACGCAGCTTAGTGCCAAAGCAGATTTAATAGGCAGCAGCAGACAATTAGATTTAACTGGTAGCTTGGGAGTGATTAAGTTAGCTAGACCAAAGCAAACACTCCTCAGTCGAAAAGTTTTACTACGTAGGAACCGTCGGACGAAAATAAATTGATAAATATGTAAATTAATTAATAAACAAACAGATAAATTGAATGGATGAATGAATAAATAAATAAACGAATAATAAAATAACTAAGTAAAAAAATAAATGCGTATGTAATCACCAAGCGTTAACCGAAAAAAAACACACACACAAAAAAAAAAAACACAATCCATTATGTTGTCAAAAGCTGGCAACACTGGTTTTGGGTCCAACGCTCAACGACATCCGATCATAGGAACACTCCTACGGACCTGTGGTCGGGCTGGTGTGAGAACGGAGGGGAAGGGAGCGGAAAAGGAAGAGGAAGGCCGGCGGGGGTGGGGGGGTACGAGGAGTTTTCTCTTACAGGAATTACCTGAATACATTTGAGAGCTTCGATAGTGACGTGTGCTTGTGGGAGTTGGGTAAGAATAAATTATTTCTTACAACGCTTGCTGAAATAGAATATGTGTTATATATCATAACACTATGGAGTTATATAGTATCAGTCCCAAGACAAAATTTACTTTTTTCTGCGTTTGCAATCGAGATGACAAAAATCGCTACAATAAGCTAACGACTTTCAGCGTTCCGTATCGGCAGTACTACACATAACACAATGCTGTAATCAGCAGTGTTGGGAACAGCTACATACACAGCGATCGTGGGTCACACCCATTTACCAATAATTTTGACTAATAATGATAATGATAATAATAACAAAAACACGAAAACAAGTAAAGAAAAGTATATCAAAGAAAATACACCTTGTGCACTTCATAACACCTTTTACAAGCCCCGACGCCTAGGTGTCCGTTGGCACCTGAGCTGTTTCAGTCTCCCTTATCTTACCTCGTGTTTGTTACATAACACTTGAATAACTACCATTAACTCCTGAACGTAAGGACAAGAAACCAATTAACCCGTTCTGTCGTCTCCGTGACATCCTTGTAGGTGCAGAGGGATCAAGGAGAGGTATACTGGACATATAAACGTATAAGTGCACCCTTTGTAAGAGTGCCAGTGAAAAAAGAATATATGAAAAATATCAAGCTGCGGCACATTTACTAGCGTTATCATTTGAAGCACAGATACATTATATATATATATATATATAAGGATGTAAATATACGCAAATGCAACCCATTGAATTTACTTTGTAAGCACTATGCGCAGGACTATCACATATGGTCTCTACTTTTGTCAGAAATCAAATGACATAAATCCTCGTACGCAGTTCGGAAGTAAGTCTCCCTTCTTCCCTCCGCCCGTCCGACTCAACCGAAGTATTATTTTCTGGCGTCAGCCATATCCCATTCTCTTCGAGATGGCTTGAGGGCATTCAAGCCATCTAAGTCCTCGATAAGTAATTGTTACCTTCCTTAAGAAATTAATGATAACGAAACACGTCTCGGCGTTTTCCTCCGGATTTTTTTTTTTTTTTGGTCTTCAAGGGATATCCGATATTGCAGGTTAAGTCGGGAAGGTGTCTGGTGGTGTCCGGTGATGTCCGGTGAGCGAGAAACCTCAACCCTCAGGCAGGAAGCCACAACATGGCCAGGAATCGGACATGACGAACCCCGACTCCCCAAACCCGTCATCGAGGAGACCTCCTACACCCCGCTTCTTCTTCATTATAGGCTCTGTAGCAACAGGTGTTAAAAAATAAAAATAAATAAATAAATAAATAAATAAAATAATAATAATAATGATGATATTGATAATAAAATAACAAATACATAAAATATATGAGAGGGAAGGGCTCGTAATAACCCCAGTGCATCATACATTGCGTCCTGGGCACCAGACAACCCACGAGTTTACATTAATCTGGATTTCAGACATTAATGCAAATATGGGGTACGTATGGGTACGGTCTACACCTACTCCTCAATTTTCACGTCTTTGTATGTTCAATATTACCTATGGAGACATTTCTTATGATTTCAAAAGACAATTTTGTATGAACACAGCTTCTGCGTATACCGAGTTCCCAAAACCCATTACCGTCACTAGTGTCATGATTTTCCTTCACACAAGAAAAAAATAAATAAAAAAGGGGGGTGGGGAGGGAGTCTGCTGGCTATATCTAGCCAAGCACAATGCATCCCAAAACATTTGACACTTGGAGCCCGGCGATAAGTAAGTCGTGAAGAAGTCCTGTCCTGCCTCTCCTCCGTTCGCCAAGAGCGAGCGAGCGAGCGGATCGCGGCGGCGACCGCGAGCGCGCGTGCCGAAACGGGTGACGACCCCACGTCGACAAATTTACTTGGGCGGTTCACGTTACAATGAGCGCGACGACCCAGGATGCACATATACGGCCTACATCGCCGTCACATCGCACATTGAACGCGGCACATCTACACCAGTCCGCACGCACACGGGCATTCATCACTGGTGACTTTTGTGTCTGGTGCCGATGGGCTGAAGGAGGAGGAGGGGTCGTGGAAGGGGCTGCGGGAGTGCACAGGGTAGGCTGGAAATCGGCAAAGGTGCGCTGACAAATACCTTTCGATAACACGCTAAGCACCCGGAGAGCGGAGCTCTGTTCCCGCCGTGAGGTCGCCCGCGACAGGACTGGCTGAGGAAGTGGTGGTGGCGGTGTTGGTGATAAATGTGGTGGAAGAGGAGGTAGGTATCGGCGGCAGCGGTGGCGGCGGTGGTGGTGGTAGTAGTGGTGGAGGTAGTGACAGCGGTAGTGCCAACGAGATACAGATAATAGCGGAGGTAATGATGCATGTGTCCAAGTAGGTGGGAGCAACGAGGAGATGGAAAAAAAAAAACAAAAAAACAAAAACAAAACGGAAGTGTATGGGGAGAGGAAGATTGAGAAGGAAGAGGAAGATCAGGAACAGAGAGAGGAGGAGGAGCCTAGAAGAAGATCTAAGGTGGAGGAAGGGGAGGAGGGGCTTAGAAGAAGATCTAAGATGGAGGAAGAAGGGGAGGAGGGGCCTAGAAGGAGATCTGGTATTTCGTCGGCAACAACCTGCGCCTCTATCCTCGAGAGCAATATGGCGGCATCAAAGCGGTGGAACCTGCAGGTGGCAGAGGTAACAATGGGAGCAGGACGGAGGGCGAGTAGAATGTGATTTGCATGTGTGCTCTTTGAAAGGATATTAGACAAAGGAATGCTGCATGACTGGTCCGCAAGGATGTCTAAGTCCTTAAGATATTCACCACATAAAACTTATAAAACCAAAACCCTATACGTAGAAAGAGAAGGAGAAAAAGCAGGAAGAGAAATGAGGAAGAGGGGAAAGAAGAAGTAAGAAAAAGGAAATGAAAAGGAAGAGGAGGAGGATGAGAAGGATAAAGAGTAGGGCCAGAAATTACGAAGAAGGACGAGGACACGAAAGGCGAATGAAGAGGAGGAGGAGGAGGAGGTAAAGAAAAAGGGGGGGGGAGGGGATGGCGAAGAAGATGATGAGGGAGGAGCAGGAAGAAGAGGTAGAAAATGAGAAATAGGAAGACGAGTAGGGAAACTGAGGGCGGATGGAGGAAGAGGAGGAGGAGGAGGAGGTAAGATGGGCAAGAAGAAGTGGTACGAGTAGGAGGTGGAAAGGAGGAGGAACAGGAGGAGAATGAGGAGAAAGAGGAGGAGCAATAGGAAGAGGAGAAGTAAGTGGAGGAGGAGCAAGGAGGCGTGCGAGCATGAGGGGAGGAGGAGGAGGAGGTAAAAATAGCAGTAAGTACGATTACAGGTTATTTGGAAATTCGTTAACAAAAGTGGATAATGAAAAGGATCACGGCGTAATTATCAGTAACGATCTCAAATCATTTAAGCCGTGTATTTCAGCCTCAGAGAAAGCAAATAATATTCTAGGACTGATTGCACGATCTTTTGACTTCAAAAGTCCATCTCTCATGAACAAGCTATATAAATCGTTAGTTCGTCCACATTTGGAATATACTGTTTCCGTATGGTAACCGAATCTCATTAAAGTACAACAGCGTGCCCCAAAACTGATTCCAAACATCAAAAATAAATCATACGAAAACCGACTAAAACATATGAATCTGTTAAGATTCTAAAGGGAACCGACATCAAAAGTGACAACATTTTCACACTGAATGAGAATCAGACAAGAAATAATGGTCTCAAATTGTCAGGAAATATATTTAATTTGGAAATGGGTAGAAACAACTTCGCCAACCGTGTAGTTAATGAAAGGAACAAACTTCCTGCAGAGGCAGTGCAACGTAGTTCAGTTCGAAGCTTTAAAATTCGTTTAGATAAACACCCAAGCAAGATGCTGTAATGCCTGCAATTTATCTTATATTATTTGTTATTATTTGTCTATTATTATTTATTTATTATTATTTACTATTTACCTGTTTGTTTATTAATCTTTACCTATTTATTTTAACATTGTTTATCTATCTATCATTATTATAATTTTTTCGCATCCAACCTAGTTATGGACCAAAAGGTCTCCTGTCGGCATGCTCCTCCTTTGTCATCCTTTGGTACAAGAGGAAGGAAAGGAAGGAGACAGAAGAAAGAGGAAGAAGATGAGGAGGAGGAAGAGGGGAGAGAAGGAGAAGGATGAAGGAGGAAGAGGAAGGGAGACAGCCACTGAGGAAGGAGAGAAGGTGAAGGTCCTAAGGAGACAGGAGGCAAGTAGATGAAGGGAGAGGAGGAGGAGGAGGATGGGAAGGGCTGAAGGAGCAGCAACGGCAGAAATGGGAGTAAGGAGGACGAAAAATAGAGAAGGAGAGGTGAAAGAAGGGGCAGAAGCAGGCAAGAAGGTTAAGAGGAGCTGGGTAAGGATGAGGTTTGGCATAATGAAGAGGAGGAGGAGGAGGAGAAAAAATGAAAAGGAGGAAAAGAAGGAAGAAGAAGAGAAGAAAAACGAAAAGAAAATGAGAAAATGAGAAGAAGAGAACAGGAGGAGGAGAAGGAAGAGGAAGTGGAAGAACATCAGAAAGGGAAGAGTGACGAGAATGAAAGGAAAGGGGGAGGGAAAGAGGAAGCGAAATAGAAGTCTCAGAGGAAAGAGGGCAATTCTATTTCATTGTTTCGGTTTACTCTATCAGTAGAGACACGGGAACTGGTCACACCCTTCTCCCTCCTATCCTTTAATCCGAGGGATAGTCGCCTGAACGCCCACCAGAGTGGTGGATGTGTGGAACAAACTGGACGAAATGGTAGTGTTTGCAAAAACCATACACGAATTTAAGAACAATTTAGATACTGCGAGATACTGAGACGGGACATCACGAGGATAGTTCTACTTCCCGTAAGATACAACTAGGTAAATACACACACGCGCGAGCGGCGGCGGCGTCTCGACGCGACGCTCCTAGATTTGCCGTTAATAGGCAAAGCCAGATGGAATTACCAATTGAGAGAACAGGGGGAAGCAAAAATATTTCAGGGTCACAGTAGGGACAAGATATTGCTGGTTCCAACTTTAGGAGAGAATCAAGGCGGGAAAATATTGATTTTCATCATGATGACGCGACGGCGACGCGAAGCGACGCTCTAGATTTGCCTATCAAGTAAATCCAGATGAAAATAACTGCCAATTATATTGGCAGGGGGAAAGCAAAGCTATTCTGGGTCATAGTAGAGGCAAAACATCGATAGAGTCAGGGAAGGGAAATAGTGGTCTTCGTCTCCGAAGTCGCTCATGATAGGGAAAAAAAAAAAAAAAAAAAATCTAGTTTGTTTACATCACAAAGTGTTGTCTTCTACTGCTGTATCAACACTAATAATGGAAGATTTCGAAGGCTTCACACCTAAAAAGGTGAGGAAGTCAACTGAAAAAAATTAATCATTATAGTGCAGGGAATGAGTGAAAAAAACCTAAGTCTCAAGTTGGATACTCTACCATGGAGGTAAGTGAAATTCTTACAAAGCTGAAAAGATTTAGACTTCATTTTCTCACATGAGGCTAGATTGCACGATCTCGAGCAAAAACTTGAGCAAGAAAAGGGAACAAACCTGGCTCAGAAAAGAGATTTATGAATTGGAAAGGGAATATGAAACCTTGACTGACGAGAGAAAAAATCTGAACAACGTGGAGGAAAGGGAGGATAGGCCAACAACAGAGGATAGGAGAGATAGAGTAACCTTTAAAGAGATCAAGGAGCAACAGAGGAGATAGCATAGAAGGAATAGTCAAGTTTAGAAAAAAAAGAGAGAATCTCTTATCACAGATGTTGTAGACAATCTAGTTGCATCTTTCTCTTTTGAATCCAAAAAGAATACAACACCTCATGAAAGTTATGACAAGAAAAAGAAATGCAAATGATTAGGGAAATTACAGCAAGTCTATGTAGGGAAGGATTTGGACATAACAGACCAGATTGATAGCATGTATAGGTTAGGCAAGTATATGAGAAAATGCGTTAGTCCAATGAAATAAAGTTCAAGTTGCAAGCCACGGCAAAATAAGTAATTAGCAAATCTTGGAAGTTAACATGGAAAAAAAAAAAAGGATTAGGGAAGATGCTAATGAAGTGGAATGAGCAAAGACACGAAAACTCTTAGAGGAAGCCAAAATAAAAAATGACAGGACCAAGTTGTTAATCAGGTGAAGAACAATGAAGTGGCATTCACTCTGTAATTAGGCATGGAGAAGCGTCCAGTGCAGATGTTAAGGCAGCTGAAGACTTCATAAAGACTTTTGAATCTATTGTAGCTCAAGAAGGATACATACCGCAGTAAGTTTTCAACTGCGATGAAATTGCGCTGTTTTGGAAAAAGAAAAAATGGCTTGGCGCACGTTTATCACCGCGGAAGAAAAGAGCCTACCCGGCCACAAGCCTATGGAAGATAGGCTTACTCTTGTCCTTTGCGCTAACGCTAGCGGCGACTGTAAAGTTAAGCCGTTAATTGTGTACCACTGAAAACCCCAGGGCCTTTAAAGCTCATAAAGTTTTGAAAGAAATTACAAGTTATGTGGCGAGCAAACAGTAAGGCATGGGTGACCCGTCAATTTTTTTTTTAGAGTGGATGAACATAGTTTTTGGCCCTGATGTCAAGAAATACTTAACGGAGAACGGTCTCCCACTTAATTGTCTCCTCTTGGATAATGCTCCTGGTCATCCTTTAGGCCTTGAGGATGACATCTTTGATGAATTCAAATTCATAAACGTTGTGTATCTTCTTCCCGCAAATACAACGTCTATCCTCCAGCCCATGAACCAACAAGTCATCTCAAATCTTAAGAAACTGTTCACAAAACAGCTCTTCAAGCGTTGTTTCGAAGTTAGCGAAAACACCAACCTAACATTACGTCAATTTTGGAAAGACCATTACAACATCGTAATCTAAGACTCGCAATCTTTCCTGGCAAGGGCTTACCAGGAGAACCTTGAACTCGGCCTGGAAAAAGCTATGGCCTGGTGTCGTTGCAGAGCAAGACTGAGGGATTCGAACAGTCACCAGAACCACCTGTTGAGGAGGAGATCGTGTCCATTGGTCGTTTCATGGGGCTGGAGGTAGACGAGGTAGATGTTGCTGATCTTGTTGAGGAGCATGCTGAAGAATTCACGACGGAGGTGCTGAAGGAGTTACAGGAGATGACCCACTCGGAGGTGATGCTAGAACTCAGCAGTGAGGAGGTGTCGAGCAGGAGGAGGTGAAATTCGTGATATCTTTGCCAAGTGGCAAGAAGTGTGTTTTGTAGAGAAAGAGCACACTGAGAAATTATCTACAGGGAGAGCAAGTGCCTTATTTAATGATCTGTGCCTTTCACACTTTCGCAACATATTAAAAAAGAGGCAGAAACAGACTACTCTTGATCGTTTTCTCCTAAAGCGACCACGCAGTGAAGGTAATGAAGGTGAGGCCAAAAGGCCAGACGTGAAATGGAAAGTAATGATACAAAAATTAAATCGAAAAAAAAAAATTGAAAAGCCCCCCCAAAATAGTTTAGTACTGTTTTAAATCATATAAAAAGAAAAAAAATCTTAGTTATCTTAATTTCATTAGTAATGTGTGTGTGTTTATAATGTTTAATTGTGTTTATCATTACCCACTGTACGTGTGTGTGTGTCGTACACATTGCCCTTTCTCCCTCCTCCTGGCTCACACCTCCATTCGCCGCTATCACCTATCTCCGTGGTATATGATGAATAACATTTATCATTGTTATTTATTATTGTATTACTGTGTGTTATTACTCATGTATCTATCTATAAATCCTGCTTGTTTTGTGTTATCTAAGTTTGTTTTGGGGGTAATTTCGTATCGCTGAAACGGGTTCTGTTTCCATTAATTTAAATGGGAATAATTGTTTTGAGAAAGTTTTTTTTTATTCATACGACGGCGGTCACGGAACGAATTAATTTCGCATCACAAGGTATCACTGTATTCTATATTTCCATGACGTAGTTTCACCATTTCCATTTTATCTTTAAGTTACCATTCACATATCTACAAAATAGCTAAGGTTCATCTTTACATTTTTCTATGACGTCTTTTTCGTAGTTTTTTACGCTCTGCACACTTTTACATATTTATTTCTGTGGTTGATATATATTTACCACATTTCAGGTTTTTTTTTTTATCTAAGCTTTATCTCTATCTTTCGCCTCACTGCATCTTCTGTCGAACCACCATTATACACCTTTTCCTGTTTCTGTCTTGGTACGTATTTATCCACTTCATTATAAATTTCCATCGAAATCGTCCATTTCTCTTCCACTTGTGTCTCTTCATTGTAGACTTTTTTTTCTTCCAAATTTGCATTTTGGAAGAATTTCTTACGTTTCCCAAAGTCCGTTTTGTTGTACATCAGTCTTCCTTTTCTATATTTCTCATTTCTCTCTTTATATATATTCCTCCTTTAGCTCAAATTCTACTAATATGTAATCACTCTCTCCAAATGGTGTCTTGTATTAAATTTTATCCACAATTTCAGGTTCTGTTGTAAATATTAAATCTAGTCTTCATGGTTATTCATTACTTGTACATCTGGTATTTTCTTTTACCCATTGTGTCATTGTATGTTCTATAGTCATTTCAAGTAATACATTTCCCCATAGATCCTCTCCACCTTTCACTGTGTGTGTGTGTGTGTGTTTACCTAGTTGTATTTTACGGGACGAGAGCTATGCTCGTAGTGACCCGTTTTCGTATCTCTCCGCATCCAGTTTATTCTTAAAATCTTGTATATTTTTGGGACTCATCGTTTCTCCGTTTAGTTTGTTCCACACATCAATCACTATGTGGGAAGCTATTCTTTTTCAAATATCTTCTGTAACTGTCCTTCTTTAGCTTCTCGTGTCCTCTTATTTCTATTCTGTCTCATTTTAATAAGTCGTCTCTATCAAGAATTTCAATCCCTTTCATAATTCTGTAAATGGTCAACAAATCACCTCTTTCTCTTCTCTGTTCCAGTGTTGATAGATGTAATTTCTCCAGTACACACCACGATGATCACGTGGCATGGAACGCGCAAGATGTCGCCCACGACCTGACGCTTCTCTGCCAGTGCGACCCTGCTTGACCCGACATAACCTAACCCAGTGCAATTATGTAATTACGCACCACGGGTGACTACCTACGCGGTATATATATAGCGGCTCCCGCCGCATGTAAAATCAGTTCACTCGAACTTTACAATAAAGGAGACGAACTCACCAAAACCTCTTTCTCTTCACCACAGTAGCATCGCTACACTGATGACCCCGGTGTGACAATGGACCCATCTACCGCTGCCACCTCCGACGCCACGCTTCCCGGTACCAACACCGCTAACACCGTCTCACTTAAGCTGCCACCTTTTTCTACGGTCGACGTTCCCTCCTGTTCCGCCTGTGGAATATCAGCGCGTCCCAAACGAAGGCAGACTATGTTCTTGAGGCGATCCCCGAGGATGTGTTCCCGCTTATCTCCCAATGGCTCGATCAACACGACGGCGTTATCCAGTGTGACGTTCTGAAGCAGTGCCTGCTTCAGGAATTCACGCCGTCAGCAGTCTCCAGAGCCGCAAATATCCTCCAACTCTCCCAACAGCCACTGGGGGACATTAAACCAAGTACAGCATACTTCGAGATGATGTCCATCGCTTGCCTCCCACCCACAGCCAATGGAACCAGCAGGAACGTCGATATGCTTCGTCAATTGTGGCTCATGCGCCTCCCAGCGCCCGTCCAATCCACCCTTGGCAACGCCGAGGAAATGATCACCGACGAAGTTTCACGGAACGCGGACCATCTCGCCAATGCCCACGCCGCCGCAGCAAGGAGTCAGGATGCCTGTTCTGCCGACGACATCACGGACGAAATCTCCGCCGGAGCAGCATCGCCAGCCAACAGGCGCTAACAACACCAGCAAAGGCAGCGACGCCGGACCACCGCACCTCTGCTACTACTACACAAGATTCGGCGCCTTCGCCAAGAAATGCCAACCAGGATGTACCTGGACAAAAACGCCTAAAAGGGCCACCATCCATCACGGTGGCCTCTACATCAACGACAAGGCCTCTAACGTCGCATGCAGGTCCATATTTCCTGCATCCGCTGCAGAACGACGGGTCCCCAAGGACGTTGGCGTTAAGGCCTGCTGCCGCTAACGGCACTACCATAGCCACCTACGGGTGGAAACGCCTGCACCTCACCTTTGGGAGTCGCTACTACTCATGGAACTTCATCCTGGCAGACATCAAGACGCCCCTCCTCGGTGCTGACTTCCTAGCTCATTACAGGTTACTGGTCGACGTCGCCAACAGCCGCCTAGTCTGCGCAACCGCATCCACCTCGACGACCCTGCAAATCGCGCCATAGCAAACCACGGTCGCCGCCATTGACGTTAGAATGCCCTACGCCCACCTGGTCACAGAATTCCCCGACGTCTTCAAGCCTGAACTCCAACAGACACCACAGACGCCAGCTAAAAATGGCGTGTACCACTACATCAAGACGTCTGGGCCCCCGGTATTTGCCAAATACCGCCGCCTACCGCCCGAGAAACTCGCCGTCGCCAAGAAAACCTTCCAAGAGATGGAGAGACAAGGCTTCTGCCAAAAGGCCTCCAGCCCTTGGTCCTCCCCTCTCCACCTCGTCAAGAAGAACGATGGTTCCTGGCGCCCCTGTGTGAATTACCGGCGAATGAACATGATGATGGAACCTGACCACTACCCACTCCAAAACATCGCTGACGTCACCACATACCTCAACGGCGCCAAGATCTTTTCGACATTGGCCCTCCTGAAGGACTACTACCGAGTTCCGGTACATACAGACGACATCCCGAAGACCGCCATCACCACCACTTTCGGGACGTAGACCTTTAATTACTCCTGTTTCGGCTTGCAAAACTCAGGTGCGACCTTCCAGCGCCTAGTGGACGGCATCCTTGGCGACCTCGACTTCTGCGTCTGCTACATCGACGATATTCTGGTCTTCTCCAACTCGCTTGACCAGCACCTCCAACACCTGCGGACCACCCTCGAGCGTCTCCAGGACAACGGCCTCGTTGTCCGCTTTGACAAATGCAGCTTCGGGAAAAAGTCTGTCCCATTTTTGGGACACCTCATCTCTCCCGACGGCGTTCGTCCCCTGCAGGATAAAGTCGCCGCAGTCGACAAATTTTCCAAACCTACTACCATCAAAGCCCTGCAGGAATTTATTGGGATGGTCAACTTCTACCACAGTTTCCTCCCTAACATCGCTCAAACGCTGCACCTGCTCTATAAAGCCCTTCACGGAAAACCGAAGGACCTCCTGTGGAACCCTGCCATGGGGGGGGTGTGCTCGAACAAATCCTCCGTGGCAGACCTACACCCCTCGGTTTCTTCATCACAAAACCCTCTAAGGCCGAGCTCAACTACAGCACCTTCGACGGAGAGCTCCTCGCCATCCACCACGCCGTCCGCCATTTTCGCTATTTCCTCGAGGGCTCCTCATTTATCAACACCGACCACCAACCTCTGGTGCACGCCTTCACAAAACAACAGGACGATTGGTCTGCCAGACAGCGCCGCCACCTCTCCGCCATTGCCGAGTTCAATTGCACTATCAGGCACGTCCCCGGTACAAAGAACCCCGTCGCAGACGCCCTCTCCCGAATAGCCATCGACACAGTTCAACTCTGCCTCGACTACGTAGTTATCTCCAGAAAGCAACGGGAGAACCCCGAAACACTTGCCTACAGGACATCCATCACATCCCTTAAGTGGCAAGACGTTCCTTTTCACGACAACCACACCATCCTCTGCGACATCAGTACCGGCCGCCCACGACCCCTCGTCCCAGCCGCCTTCCGACGTCAAGTGTTCAGTTTAATACACGGCCTGTTTCACCCTTCAAGGCGCGTCACTGCGAAGCTCCTAAAGCAGAAATTCATCTGGCACAGCATCTCCAAGGACGCAAAGGAGTGGGCCAGATACTGCCTTGCCTGCTAGCAAAGCAAAATTCATCGCCACACTGAATCAGGCATCGGATCATTCCATCAACCCCGATGACGCTTCGCACATATTCATGTCGACGTCGCCCCCCCCCCCCCCCGTCGGAAGGCCATCACTACCTCTTCACCACCATTGATATATCAACCCGCTGGTTGGAGGCCATCCCCATGAAGGATAGTACCACCTCATCCTGCACTACAGCATTTCTCAGTGGATGGATCGCTAGATTTGGCCTCCCGGAACACGTCACCTCCGACCGAGGAACTTGCTTTACGTCGCGGCTGTGGCACTTCCTCGCTGAACTCCTGGGTACTACCTCCTACTACCTCCTACAATCCTGCAGCCAACGGCATGGTCTAGCGAACCCACCGCTCACTCAAAGAATCCCTTTTGGCACGCTGCAACAACGGTTCCTGGCTACCCCAACTACCATGGATACTCCTTGGCCTTCGGACAGCCATCAAGGACGACCTCAACGTGTCTCCAGCAGAGATGGTCCTCGGCCAAACCCTCGTCGTGCCCGCAGAATTCTTCCCTCCACAGGATTCTCCCGAGAGCCTGCAGCAGCTGCGACGCACTGTCGGCAAATTCGCCCCATGCGTGCCGACACATCACCGGGAGGTGAAGGAATACCTCCCAAAACACCTCCACACCTCGACGCACGTTTTCCTGAGGACGGACGCTCACACCCCACCACTCACCCGTCCCTACACTGGCCCCCATCTTGTCCTTGAACGTAAGGACAAGACCTTCCGCATCTCCATCTCCGGCAGGCCAGAATGGGTCTCCATCGACCGCCTAAAACCGGCACACCTCGACACTCCGCCCACCAAATTCTCACGTGCAGGACGCCCTCTGAAGCCAAGGCAATTTTGAGAGGGGAATATTGTACACACCACGATGATCACGTGGCATGGAACGCGCATGATGTCGCCCACGACCTGACGCTTCTCTGCCAGTGCGACCCTGCTTGACCCGACCTAACCTAACCCAGTGCAATTATGTAATTACGCACCACGGGTGACTACCCACGCGGTATATATAGCAGCTCCCGCCGCATGTAAAATCAGTTCACTTGTACCTTACAATAGAGTAGACGAACTCACCAAAACCTCTTTCTCTTCATCACAGTAGCATCACTACACTCCAATCCATGTTCATATGTAAAATTTGATAGTGTAGGTGCCATTTTTGTCGCTGGTCTTTGATGATTTTTTTCTTTTTTTTTTTTTGCTCAGTGCCCATAGTGTTGCAGCATACTCTAGTTTAGATCTTATTAGTGCAACCACTATTTTCTTTACCATTTCTTCATGTAGTCGTAGGCCACTTTCATTGATCTTAATAAGTTAAAAGTCTCTACAACTATTTTATTAACATGTTTATCAGGTGTCAAGTCACTTGAGATAATCACTCCGAGGTCCCTTTCTGAGTCGACTTTTTTTGACTTCCTTGTTCTTTGTGTGTATTTACCTGGTTGTATTTTACGGGAAGGGGAGCTATGCTCGTGGTGTCCCGTCTTCATATCTCATTTTATCTAAACTATTTTTAAATTCATGTATTGTTTTTGCACATACCACTTTCTCATCTAACTTGTTCCAACTGTCTATTACTCTGTGAGGAAAGCTGTTCTTTTTCAGATCTCTTCTGTAGCTGTCTTTCTTGATTTTCTTTCCAAGTCCTCTTGTATTTCTATCATCCCATTTTATCAGATTCTCTCTATCAATAATTTCTATGCCTTTCATGATTCTGTAAATAGCTATCAAATCTCCTCTCTCTTCTTTGCTCTAGTGTCTGTAGTTCAAGTTTTGCTAGTCTCTCTTCATATAAGTTTTGAGAGTGTTGGTGCCAATTTTGTAATTGCTCTTTGTATTCTTTTCAAATTTTTTTATACATTTTTTTGTACTTGGTGACCACATCGTTGCAGCATATTCCAATCTTGGTCTTATCAGAGTGATTAGAATTTTCTTCACCATTTCTTCATCCAGGTATGTAAATGCCACTTTAATTGTTCTTATTAAATTATAAGTTTCTCCAAAAATCTTATCTATATGTTTCTCAGGTGAAATATTATTCATAACTATGACTCCCAGGTCCTTCTCATTTTCTTCTTTTTTTATTCCTTCTTCTCCCAATTTATATGATCCTGTATATTCTATATTTCCAATGTGTAGTCTCACCATTTCCTGTTGATTTTTAAGTTTACCATTCACATATCTATAGAATAGTGTGGGTTGATCTTTACATTTTTCTATGATGTCTTTTTCATAGTTTCTTTGTTTTCCTCTCTGTGTGCTTTTACATACCGTATATACTCGTCTATAGGTCGATCTCGTGTATAGGTCGACCCCCCATTTTTTGCCAAAAAATCTGGAATTTTCCATATACCTCATGTATAGGTCGAGTGGTTTGTTTTTGTTTTTGGTGCTGTGAGCATTCCACTGCCTTAAATTAATGCTTTGAAGTAGCATGGCTTGCCTGGTATAGCAATTGATTATGGTTTTTTCACTTCATTAATTCTGATGTATTCTGGTTTATGTTTTTTTCAAGTTCACTGATTTTAATATTTAATAAGTTTCACTGAAATTGCCATTTCTGCGGAGTGAAAAACTTGAACAGATTGCCAAGTACGGTATTCGGAATAAACTGGCTAGGCGTGTTTCGTTAGAAAAAAATTTAACCAACACTCAGAGTTAGTCTTGTAATCTCAACTGTGCGGATGATCAGGCTAATGATAATGTGGAGGAGAAAGATGATGTTGATGTTCCTATGGCTGATGAGGTTGATTCGTATGACGATACTCGACACAGAAGTGAGTGGGAGGAGCTGTTTGGTGGTGAAGATGACGACATCAAGGAAAACGATTTTGGTGGATTTCAGTTAAAATATTTAGGATTATACCATGTGTCACTGTAACAAGTTGGCAATACTGAACAGTTTGTTTTCGTGATGGTGAGATCCATGCATTGTTTTGGTAATGGTAACAATAACATATACCATGTAGAAAGCTAAATTTGGGTAAATTTTTAGTTTCGACCAAGGGCGCAACATAGCAATAAAAATTGATGATTAATTTTGTAGATTATAATGTATCAACGTAATATGCAATTTTGTGATCGGAAATAAAAAAACAAGAAAGATGCTAAAACATTTCGTAAGTAATGAAGTCGTGTCGGACGAATAGTACGTCATATTTGTCAAGGTCTAAGTAAACAGGTCTAATCGCTGGAGTAGTTCTGCGCAGCTTCTGACGTCATTTAGATGCGTCCATTTTCTCTTTGTGATACATTGAAGAAAACTGTGAAACGCCAAGGATGACAGGAACTATAATATTTTATATATTATATATATATATTATATATCATATATATTATATATTCATATATATAGACAGGAACTATAATATTTTATATATATTATATATATATATTTTATATAATATTTGTCAGAATATAAATAATTGAGTGGAGCGGTGCGAGCGAAGGCGACGTCATTTTCGAACGACGGACCAACTTCAACTGACAGCTATAGGACCCGCTAACGCCACTTTGAACAGCCAAGTGACGTTCACGGGCTCGCTGCGCCAACTCCCTCGAAATTCGGTCGGAAGTGGTTTGACCTTATATTCTTAGATCTTGATATTTGTTATGATACATGCCGACGACGAAGAAATGAGAAGTTGGCGGGCTTTTCAATCACTTAGCTTGCTGGCTATACAAAGTTCTTGCAGCTTGAAGGAATGCATGTATCTCCGCTCCATAACATTCCTTCAAGAAAATGTACCTGGCGAGGTACTGTCGGAAGCACCGAGGCCGTCAATTGGCAGACAAGATGGCGTTCCGATCCTATGCTTGTGGCAAGGTATTTTTCATTTTCACTTCCGCCCACAAAATTGCATATTACGTTGATACATTTTAATTTATAAAATTAATGATTAATTTTCTATTGCTATATTGCGCCCATGGTCGAAAAAAAAAAATAGAATATCACAGCATTTCATTATTTTTTTAAACAATTATGGGTACTGTAATAGTATACATGATATAATAAGCTCGCCTGTGTTAAGAAATTTAACAAACAGGTAAAACCACAGTATGGGGTTACCGTATCTAGAAGGAATTTTACATGTTTTAGTACGTACCGTGTATTTTATGTACCCATTGTTTACTGGTAGTATTTAGTAGGTAAATATTTTGATTTCTGAACCTAAAGAAAAGGTAAGAGTTCTTCCTAGCCTTTCTTGTCATGCCTGGATTTCAACCTAACAAGATTATTACTTGTGTATAGGTCGACCCCCTAGGTTTTGGCCTAAAAAAAATTCCTTAAGATTTCGACCTATAGAGTATATACGGTATTCATTTCTATGGCTGATATATATTTGCCACTTTCCAGTTTTTTTTTTCCCCCCTAGCTTTATCTATTCTTTTGCCTCATTACATCTTTTGTTGATCCAGGACTTAATGTACAGCTTTTCCTGTTTCTGTCTTGGTAGATATTTATTCACTCCTTCACTATAAATTTCCATCAAAATCATCCATTTCTCTTCCACTTGTGTCTCTTAATTGTAAAAATTTTCCCAATTTGCTATTTGAATTTCTTAAGTTTCCCAAAGTCTATTTTGTACATCAGTCTTCCTTTTTTGTATTTCTCATCTCTATATATATATTTACTCCTTTAGTTCAATCTCTATTAGTATATGGTCACTATTCAATTTTATCCACAATTTTAGGTTCTTTTGTAAATATTAAATCTAGTCTTGACAGTTCTTCATTACTTCTATATCTGGTATTTTCTTTTACACATTGTGTCATTGTATGTTCTATAGTCAAGTTATATATTTCCCCATAGATCTTCTCTGCCATTCACTGTCATCTCTTCCCAATAAATTTGCTTGCAGTTAAAATCTCTCATAAATACCAGGTTACCTCCATCCTTCGGCATCTCATTTAATGAATGCCTTGTATCTTCTAACATTTTTAAATGCTCACCCTCTTTCCAAAAGCCCATTTTTGGGGGCACATAAATCACCACAAACTTTCTACTTTTCATGTTGCTGTCTTCAGTTTTTATCATGATCATTTCTACACTATTTTTACCATCTGTAACCTTTGTCAGATTCAAGTTTTTCTTGGCCAAAAATATAATTTCTCTGCCATTTTCTCATTTCTACTTTTAATCCAATAATTATATTACCCACATCCAGCAATATTTGGTGATAGTGGACCCCTTAATTTCATCTCCACAATTACCATTACATCTGGTTTTTCTTCTGATAAATAATCATTTAGTTTACTCAATGTTGAAATTAATCCATTTATGTTAGTATAGGCCAATTTTAATTTTTTTCATACCCCATCTTGTTTTCTGTTCCTTTCATTTTGCTTACCTTTGTGTACCATCTTCTCAGCCTCTTGTCTAAGAGTCTCCAATAGAACTTCTTGTTTTTGGTCTTCATTCTCTTCACATTTTTTTTTTTTCTTTAGCTTCATCTCTTAGTGTCTTCCCTCTTTCTCTTTCTTCAACATTCATTTCTCTTTTTAACCATATGTTGTTCTAATGCTCACTCTTTGCTTACCTGATTTTGCTAGTATGTCTTCTGCTACAATTTGTGGTCCTAGTTTTAACTTTAAAGGTTGATTTATTTCTTTAGAATGTTGTCCCATTCTATATACTTCTACTTCTTTTTCTACATCTTTGTCATTATCTTGTACTTTTAGAATTGTTTTTGTCATTTCTTTTTCTGCTTTTTCTCTCAAGTACCTAACCAAACCATGTTTTTCCTTTAATCCATATACTACATTTTTTCTATCCACTGTACCTCTGACCCAATTTGCTTTTTCTTTGATTACTTGAATAATTGTGTCTTTTGTATTTTCCTGTATTTGTTGTACTATTTCTTTAAAAGCTATCTCTTCATTTTCTGTTTTCATTCCATTTCTTAAACTTCTGCAAATTTTACTCACCTAAGGTTTCTTCAATTCTTTCAGACATTGCCTCTATTTTGTGATTAACCTCTTTTTAAATTCGCACTATTGGTAGTATCATTGTTTTTAATATTTTCATTTTCACATTTAACCTCAATTCAATTAGTTCTTTTCTTAATTCACATGGCTCATTATTTACTTCAGAATTCTTCTTTTTTAGTTCACATACCTCTCTATTTACTTAAAAATAGTCTTTCCTTAAAATCACAATATCTTTCCTTAATTCCATTAATTCTCGCTCCCATGAGTTTCTATTTTTTTTTTTACTTACCAAAGCCAGAAAATAGGTCATCAATGTATACACATATACCAAAGGCTTTTCCCCCCTTACAAGGAAGATAGCCAAAAAACAAAGGCATAAAAACCACTCCCACCCATTCCATCCCTATCACACTGTACTCCACTCCACCCTCTTCCCTCCTTCTTATCTTGGCACCTCCTGGATGAAGGGTCATCCCTGCATCTGGCCCACTGACCTGGGTCAGAAGCAGTGTCACAAGACACAGCACATCCACAGCAAGGCCACTTCATTAAATCGGCAACCCCCCTCTCCATCCCCTCATGCAGAAAAAGAGAATACAGGGAGAAATCCCTTTGGGCTGCGTCAAATTATTTCTCACACCAGGAGGTGCCAAGATAGGAGGGAGGGAGGAGGGTGGAGGGGAGTGGAATATATGGGAAATGGAATGGGTGGGAGTGTTTTCTATGCCTTTTTCTTTTTGGCTACCCCCCATGTAAGGGGGAAAAAGCCTTTGGTATATGTATGTATGTATGTACTCTCTCATCCCTTATCCCCCATCCATTCCCCCTCATGCATCATCCATATACAACCATTCTCCATTCACCCCTATCTTCTGTCCTCTCCTGCCCTTCCTCAACAGACATCCTCTTTCCCAAAGCCCCTTTTACCCCATCCACTCATCTCATCCTAGGATGTCCCCTCATGTTCACTCCTTCCACACCTCTTTTACTAATCTTTCTTCACTCATTCTTTCCATGTGTCCAAACCATCCCAATACTCTTTCATCAACCCTATCTCCTAACTCCATTTCCACCCCTGTTCTCCTCCTCACCTCCTCACTTTTCACTCTAACTAGCCAAGTAACCCCTATCATACTTCTCAGACACCTCATCTCAAACACATTCAAACTCCTCTCTTATGTTCCATGTTTCTGCCCATACAATGCTGTCAGCATAATCACTCCTTCATACTATCTCCTCTTAGCATCCATTCCCAAATGTCTATTTCTCATTACACTTTTTAATCCACCAAGACATTTACTAAGTTTTCTCAATCTACATTCTACCTCCACTCCTCCCTTTCCTGCAAAATTCACATCCAAGTATCTAAAAATATTCACTTCCTCCAGTTTCTCTTTTACTATTCTTTTTTCACTCATTCTTTCCATGTGTCCAAACCATCCCAATACTCTTTCATCAACCCAATCTCTCAACTCCATTTCCACCCCTGTTCTCCTCTTCACCTCCTCATTTCTCACACTATCCAGCCTAGTAAACCTTATCATACTTCTCAGACACCTCATCTCAATCACATTCAAACTCCTCTCATATGTTCCATATTTCTGCCCCATACAGTGCTGTTGGCAAAATTACTCCTTCATATAACCTCCTCTTAGCATCCATACCCAAATGTCTATTTCTCATTATACTTTTAAATCCACCAAGGCATGTACTCACACAATCACACCTTCATACAATTTACTCTTAGCATCCATTCCCAAATGCCTATTTCTCATTACTTTTTAATCCACCAAGACATTTACTCATTTCTCTCAATCTACATTCTACCTCCACTCCTCCCTTTCCTGCAACATTTACACCCAAGTATCTAAAACTATTCACTTCCTGTAGTCTCTCGCCCTTAATACTCACTTCCAGTTTCATGCCACTTTCTCCCCTTGTACATCTCATCACCTTACTTTTACCCACATTTATCTTCAATTTTCTTTGTTCGCACACCTTCCCAAACTCTGTTACTAACTTCCTCAATCCCTCCTCTGATCCTGCTACAAGCACAGCATTGTCAGCAAACAACAACTGGCTTATATCCCACTTTTCTCCATTTTCTTTAACCATCTCCAATCCCTGACCCACTACCCTTGCATTTACCTCTTGCACCACCCCATCCATGTATAAATGGAACAGCCAGGGCGACATAACACATCCCTGACTAAGTCCCACCCTTACCTCAAACCACTCACTCTCTCCATTTCTAATCCTGACACATGCTCTACTACTCTCATAAAAACTCTTGACAGCTCCTGAAACCTTTCCTACTATCCCATATACCTGCAATACCTCCCACAGTGCCTTCTTGTTTACCCTGTCCTAAGCCTTTTCCAAATCCATAAAAGCCTAAAAATATCCTTACCTTTTCCTATAGCTTTCTCACATATCTGTCTTACTACAAAAATCTGATCTATACAACCCCTACTTGTCCTAAACCCACACTGTTCCTCACCAATTACTCCCTCTGTTCCTCTTCTAATCCTCTCAATCAAGACCCTCCCATAAGCCTTTCCAACTACACTTAGCAAACTGATCCCTCTAAAACTACTACACTCACACTTGTCCCCTATTCCCTTGAAAAGTGCAACTATACAGGCACTCCTCCAGTCCTCTGGCACTCTACCCTCTCTTAAACAAATATTGAATAACCTCACCAGCCAGTCCACCATCACTGTACCTCCTGTTTTCAGACATTTTGTATGACATCCATCCAACCCAGGTGCCTTACCTGCTCTCATCATCTTAACAACTGCCTTCACTTCATCTTTCTTTATTTTTCCTCCATTTTCCTCACTCATCACTCTCATTACCTTAGTGCTTCCCACTGCAACTACCTTTCCCTCCCTATCCTCCTTCACATTTAGCAACTCCCTAAAAAACACTGCCCATCTTCTCACTGCCTTCTCTTCCATTATCATCTCTCCATCTGCACCTTTTACCTTTTCTTCTCTACTCGATTTTCCTCGCATTCCTCTCTTAATTTCTTTCCAAAACATCTTTTATTCACTTTCAAAATTTTCTGTCATACTCTTACCCCATTTCACATCTCTCCTCTTTGCCTCCTTTATCTTATGCTTTACTTCTCTTCTTTTTTCTTTATATCTCTCATATGATTCCCTTGTCCTAATTTGTAACCAATTTGTGAAAGCTTCCTTCTCCTCTACAACCTTCTTTGTTTCCTCATTCCACCACTCACTACCCTTTCTTCTATTTCCTCCCATCCTCCTTGTTCCACACACCATTTTTGCACACCTTATGACCCCCTCCTTGAACCATCCCCATTCCTCCTCCACTCCTAGTTCTACTCTATCCTTCACTCCCTCCCACTCTTCTCTCAGCTTCTTTTTGTACTCCTCCTTTTCTTTCTCATTTAAGCAGTTCACTCTATGCACCTCCCTACTTTTTGTCCTTTTCCTCTTTTTCCATCTATGCTCCACTTTCAACTTACCTTCCACCAGAAAATGATCTAATATTCCTCCACTCTCTCCCCTTAGAACATGTACATCCTTAACTTTTCCTACTATTCTCCTATTTACCACTACATAGTCCATTAATGCTCTATCTACCACCCTTCCATCAACCACCCTCTCCCATGTGTACTTATGCTTGACTTTATCCCTAAACACTGTATTTGTTCTCATCAACTCTCTTTCGAGACACATTTCCACCATCAACTCTCCAGTACGATTCTTTTCTGGAACTCCACACTTCCCAACCACTCCATCTATTAGTTCATTTCCTACCCTAGCATTAAGGTCTCCCAATACCACTACATTAACATTCCTCCCTAATCCCACACTGCACTCATTTAAATCTATCCAAATTGGCTTTCTTTCCATTCTTTTTAATCTTTCGGAAATTCCCTTGTCCTAAATTATTCTCAATTTTTTCAGACATTGCCTGTATTTAATCATTTACTTCTTTTTTTAAAGTCCCACTATTGGTGGTACCTTTGTTTCTCATCCTTTTGTTTTTACATTTTACCTCAATGGAAGAGAAGGCAGTGAAAGGAAGGTGGGCAGAGTATTTTAGGGAGTTGCTAAATGTGAAGGAGGATAAGGAGGGAAAGGTAGTTGCAGTGGCAAGCGCTAAGAAAATGAGTGATGAGTGAAGAAAATGGAGAAATAAGGAAAGATGGAGTGAAAGCAGCTGTTAATATGAGAGCAGGTAAGGCACCTGGGTAGGATGGATGCCATGCAGAATGTCTGAAAAAAGGAGGTACAGGTTGGTGAGGTTATTTAACGTTTAAGAGAGGGTAGAGTGCCAGAGGACTGGAGGAGTGCCTGTGTAGGTGCACTTTACAAGGGAAAGGGGGACAAATGTGAGTGTAGTAGTTTCAGAGGGATCAGCTTGTTGAGTGTAGTTGAGAAGGCTTATGGGAGGGTCTTGATTGAGAGGATTAGGAGAGAAACAGTGTGGTTTTAGGACAGGTAGGGGTTGTGTAGATCAGATTTTTGTGGTAAAACAGATATGTGAGAAAGTTATAGGAAAAGTTAAGGATGTTTTTTAGGCTTTTATGGATTTGGAAAAGGGTTATGACAGGGTAGACAGGAAGGCACTGTGGGAAGTATTGCAGGTATATGGGACAGTAGGAAAGCTTTTAGGAGCTGTCAAGAGTTTTTATGAGAGTAGTAGAGCATGTGTCAGGATTAGAAATGGAGAGTGGTGAGACAGATATGTGAGAAAGCTATAGGTAAAGGTAAGAATGTTTTTTGGGCTTTTATGGGTTTGGTAAAGGCTTGTGACAGGGTAGACAGGAAGGCACTATGGGAGGTATTGCAGATATATATGGTAGGAGGAATGCTGTTAAGAGCAGTCAAGATTTTTTTTACAAGAGTAGTAGAGCTTGTGTTAGGATTAGAAATGGAGAGAGTGAATGGTTTCAGGTAAAGGTGGGACTTTGTCAGGGATGTGTTATGTTGCCCTGGCTGTTCAATCTATACAGGGATGGGGTGGTGCGAGAGGTGAATGCAAGGGTAGTGGGTCACGGGTTGGAGATGGTTAAAGAAAATGGAGTAAAGTGTGATGAAAGCCAGTTGTTGTTTGCTGATGACACTGCGCTTGTAGCAGGATCAGAGGAGGGATTGAGGAAGTTAGTGACAGAGTTTGGGAAGGTGTGCGAAAGAAGGAAACTGAAGATAAATGTGGATAAAAGTAAGGTGATGAGATGTTCAAGGTGAGAGAGTGGCAGCAAACTGGAAGTGAGTATTAAGGGTGAAAGACTGGAGGAAGTGGATAGTTTTAGATACTTGGGTGCGAATGTGGCAGGAAAGGGAGGAGTGGGGGTGGAGGTAGAATGTAGATTGAGAAATAGACATTTGGAAATGGATGCTAAGAGGAGATTGTATGAAGGAGTGATTGTGCTGACAGCACTGTATGGGGCAGAAACATGGAACATAAGAGAGGAAGAGAGGAGTTTGAATGTGTTTGAGATGAAATGCTCGAGAAGTATGATGGGGGTTACTAGGCTAGATAGAGTGAGAAATGAGGAGGTGAGGAGAAGAGCAGGGGTGGAAAGGGAGTAGGGAGATTGGGTTGATGAAAGAGTATTGGAATGGTTTGGACACATGGAAAGAATGAGTGAAGAAAGATTAGTAAAAGAGGTGTGGGAGGCAGAGGTGGAAGGAGTAAACATGAGGGGGCATCCTAGGATGAGATGGATGGATGGGGTAACAGGGGCATTGCAAAAGAGAGGAATGTCTGTTGAGGAAGGATGGGAGAGGACAGAAGAGAGGGGTGAATGGAGGGTTGTGTATGGATGATGCTGTGATGCATGAGGGGTAGTGGGTAGGGGAAGGGGGGTGAGGGAGTATGTATGAGAAATAAATTGATGCAGCCTGAAGGGATTTCTCCCCATCTTCTCCTTTTCTGCATGAGGGGGTGGAGAGGGGGGTCGCCGAATTGATGAAGCAGCCTTGCTGTGGATGTGCTGTGTTTTGCAACACTGCTTCTGACCCAGTGGCAGTGGACAAGATGCAGGGATGACCCATCATCCAGGAGGTGCCAAGATAAGAGGGAGGGTAGAGGGGAGTGGAGTATGTAAGGGATGAAGTGGGTGGGGTGTTTTTCTGTGCCTTTTTCTTTTGGCTACCTCCTGTGTAAAGGGGAAAAAAGCCTTTGGTATATGTCTTCTTCTTTAAATCACACACCTCTTTGTTTACCTTGAGGTATTCCTTTCTTAGATTCATAATCTCTTTAGATCCATGATTTCTTTATCCCATGAACTCTTGCTAAAACTCATCACTTTTTCTATGTCTATGGTTCAACTCAAGTTTTTTCTCTTGTATTTAGCAAATCCAGAAAAAGGTTCATCATCACTTATTTTTTAGATTTTCAAGGCCTCTATTTACATCAATCTTTGGTTTTGCACCACTAGATGACTTTGTGCTTGTGGTAACATTCAGCTCGATCTCGCTGCCATTTTTCCTTGTTCTGCCCTGATTCCCTTCCATTTTTGCTTGGTAGACACTAATAACACTGCATTAGACCATCTCAGACAACCACAAGCATTCCCCTTCCCATTCAATACATCCCTGGCCTCCTCCTATCCTTGCACTACTGAGAAATTTCGTCTTTTGGATGCAGCCTACTGGAGTACATAAGAACATAAGAATAAAGGAGACTGCAAAAGACCATAAGGCCTACACTAGGCAGCTCCGTACTTGTTGACGGTTTGAGATGAAATGTTTGAGAAGTATGTTTGGGGATTATGAGGATGGAGTGAGGAATGAGTATGTGAGGAGGAGAGTGGGGTGGAAAGGGAGCTAGAAGATAAAGCAGTTGAAAGAATACTGGGATGGTTTGGACACATGTAAAGAATGAAAGAAATGTGACTAGCAAAAATTGTGTGGAAGCCAGAGGTGGGTGGAGTGAACCTGTGGTGCAGACATGGATGGATAGGGTGAAAAGGTCTTTGAGTAAAAGAGGCCTGTCTGTTGAGCAGGGGGAGAAGAGAGCATGATAGGTATAAATGAAAAATAGTTGTGAATAGAAAATAAGTTAATGGTGCCCAAAGGGATTTCCACTTGTATTCTCAAGAGGAGCAAGGGGGAGGCTCATCATATAAATGAAGCTGTTGGCCCTCCTGTGAATGTGCTGGTCTTACTGCATTGTTTCTCACCCAGGCAGTGGGCATCGGCAATGGATAACACTTCGTCTACAAGGAGCTAAGATAAAAGGGAAAAGATTGACGGGTAGGAGTGGGATGGGTGCATACTTTGGCTGGCTACCTCACTTGTAAAGGGGAAGAAGCCTATTTCTTCTAGTAATTGGTTCACTTCTTGCATTGTGCACACAATAAACCAACTTCCTTTAACTGCACTTCTCCAATGGTCTAGCAGTCAGTTTAAGACTGTCTCCTTAGGCCAATCATAGAAAAGCTGAAAAAGTTGGTGTAGGGAATGTCTTTATGACCATGGACAAGTGCATACAACTGATTCTTATTAAAATATAAACACTTATGCACCTCCACCTCTGGTGACTGTCAGGCCAAACAGCTCATCAGTGCTTTAACTATGCCTCTGCAGATGGTTCCATCCTATGCCAATTCTTTCCAATCCAATCCTGGTACCATTTGTTCTACTCCCTTACTCCATCCACCCATCTGTAAATGGCTCTTCCTTATGGTTTTCTGCCCTATATTCCACTTTCTGGTAAAAATTTCAGTCGTGCACACCTATGAGATATAGCAATAGAAAATCAATTATTAATTTTGTAAATTATAATTGATCAATGTAATATGCGATTTTCTGGGCAGAAATCAATGACAAAAAAGTTGCTAAAACCTATTTTCTAATGAATGAAGTTGCAGCAGTTCAATGATATACTATGTTTTGATAGGTGCTGAGGTCGAAAAAATGAAATGATAAATTAGTCTGTTCTAACCTAACCTAACCAATCTTTAGTAATGCAGTACCTCAAATTCTAAAGATCATCTGGGTCATCATCGTCATCACAGATGCTGATGGCCTGATTATTACTGTACTTCAGGCAATTAATGGATGATGACTGAAATTTTTAGATCAATTGGACAAACGGTTCAAAAGATATGATCTTGGGAAATTTGAGACTGCGTGTGAGGTCACTTGTTTTCAGTGACCCATAACTTGGTTAATAATGATCAGAATTGCATATATGTATATACATTTAGAATCAGAAAAAGCCAAGGAATTCAAATATACAGTTTGACCTCCGGGGTATCAAATAAGATTTTTTTTTTATAGATGTAAAAATGAAGGCAAGGCAAGCTATTAGAACCAGCAAAAAAAAAGTTTGTGTATATAATGTGTAAGACCTTAAATTACAGGTACCGATTTACTAAATATGTTAGGTTAGGTTAGGTTAGACAAATTTATCATCCTTTCATTTCTTCGACGTCGGCATCTATCATAACAAACATGGCATACCATTTGTCTGGCATGACTTCGTTACTTACGAAATCTGTTTTAGCAACTTTTTTGTTTTTTATTTCCACCAAGAAAATTGCATATTATGTTGATACATTATAATTTACAAAATTAATAATTAATTTTATAACACTATATAGCATCCATGTACACAACTGAACATTTACCAACTTATTTTAACGGGCTGCTAAAGATGGCACTGTAAACAGTACATGTGCGATGGTGGCACCACGAACGGATTTACCCATACCTACTGAATATAAGGTTGTCCGGTCTGATCTCAGATTTCCCAGTTATGGGGGATTCTCTGTCAGATCAACCAGTGCTTAACACCCTCATCTCTCAGATTTTGCTGATATTTGGTATAGAGAGAAATTGTGGGCCCTGAATCCATTTCTGAATTTTTTAGATCAATTGGACAAACAGCTCAAAAGATATGACCTTGGGAAATTTGAGATCGCATGTGAGGTCACATGTTTTCAGTGACCCATAACTTGGTTAATAATGATCAGAATTGCATATATGTATATACATTTAGAATCAGAAAAAGCCAAGGAATTCAAATATACAGTTTGACCTCCGGGTATCAAATGAGAATTTTTTTTTATAGATGTAAAAATGAAGGCAAAAATTGTGTGGAAGGCAGAAGTGGGTGGAGTGAACCTGTGGTGCAACAAAAAAAAGTTTGTGTATATAATTATTTTTCATAAAACTAACCAATAATGATCACCATATTCATAAGTCTGGCATCAGTTCTGCCTATTTTTCCACACTTAAGCCCATGTTTTGACATATAGATTTTTTTATAGATATAAAAACAAAGACAGATTATTAGCAATGAGAAACAATCATAAAATGTTTGGTAATGTTAGTACTTTTTATGTAACTAATTTACAAGTGAACAAAATAAAAAATCATTGTTGGTACTTTTAATGTCATTTAAGAAAACACCAAATTTATAAATTGCATATATATTCCAGGAATTGTAATATCTTAGTCCTTAGATTTGAGGTTGGCAAACACCAAGAATATAAGAAATGAAACTTCTATTATTGTTAACCTGCACTGAAAATAATATATATGACAAAGAACAATGTTCACCTACTTTAAGGATTCATGTGCTAGCCAACACCAGTCTTGCATTTGCAATGCTTTCATCAATTTCTTTTTTGGGAAAAATGTATTGAATTCTGCTGCCTCCTCCTAGGGTAGGCCAATTCATTACAGATAATATATGATGTCCTGGCACAGCACATGAATCCTTGTTTGAGGGATAATAATATGAACTTGTTCCTGATGACCCAGAAGGGTGTAGAAAGTTCACTATGAAATCATCAAACTCTTCACAGTATTCTTCCACAATTCCATACCAAACTTCCTTGTTGTAAATACACCCAACATACTCTTCTGGTTTGATATGCTTTGGGTCACCAAGTAATTTTTGGTTCATTAGAAATGTGACCTTTCCTTATTCTTTTCTTTTCTCCAATGCCACTTGAGATGGGATACACCATCAGCTCTTCCTTGTTCTGGGGTGCAAGAACTGAGGTTGAAGGATTTTCCACTATGAAGCAATCATTGTCACTTTTCACATCTTTAATTGGAGACATGTTACTCAAATCACTGTCAATAGCACATGGTTCACTTGAATCTTGATCAGACTTGTTTTCAGTGGTACTAAGTACAGTGGGGTTTTTCATTTTTATTTTCCAACAGTTCACACACAACAATGAGTTTTTTTTCAGTCTACCAACACATTTTTCAACAAGTTTATCTGTCACTTTTCTAAGATTGATTGTTATGCATTTTTTGTGTTTTTTTAATTGGATCCTGGCAATATTTCAAATGTCGAACCATTGTGATATAATCTGTAAAGATATGAATACAGGAAAATCAATTAGATGACATATGGTAATATTTTTTTTTAGAAACTATAGCCATTGTTACGGGCGGGCTGGTTAGTGAAGAGACGTTACGTATAACGGATATGTGCTTAAGAACCAGCTCACTTCTAGAAGCCACTGTAGGACTGAACTATCTGGTCAGGGCCTAGATAATTCGTAAGACTAGAAGTAAAGGTAACAAAGAAGATTCCAGGAAAGGAATATTAAACTAGCGATAAAACTAGTAAACGAAATTATTAATATGGAAAATATTTACAGGCAATCAACACAAAAGAGAATGGGCAGTAGGGTCAATGGGACCGTTACATGATTATAAGAATATGGAAATTATCGTTCAAATAAGAAACACTAGATACGTATACAATATGGTACTATCTAAGTACAAAGAGATCAGGAACATGCATCAAAATAAGTAATAAGTACAAATATAAGTATAAGTAATGCAATGTATATCAGACACGTAATGTAGGCAAAAAGGGTGATCACTTCACACCAATCGTCTCATGAGTCTAAACTTCCAGTTTTTATCAAGAGATAAGATATGCGAGAAAATGACGAGGAGTGAGCGATTTCCACCGCTTATATACCATTGGACCGGAAGCGGGATACTTCCGGGTGAGCGAAAGAGGGGGAGGAGTGTAAGTTAACACACGTCAACATGGGTAGTTTTAAGACCCTCGACTCGCTTGAACAATCTACTTATTTAGTAACTGTCAAATCTGTGCGCTCCGAACTATTCAGGATTTCGCTTGTCTGTTTGTTCTACAAGAGTGCGCACCTCTCTCCGCACGTAGGCAAGATTACATATAGTGGACGGGCGTTACTGCTTAACATTGTTACAATACATACATAGACAAGAAATATGAACATAGTTATGTAATACAAAGGAACACAATTCTATAACATAATTACACATATGACGTAATATCTAATATTACGTTACACCATGTACACTTGATGTTTTGAGCCTTGAGTCATGAAGGATCAGAGCACCATACCCACCAACCACCCAGTTATATGGCTGCAACTGTACTAACCTGTGGACAAGGATGCTAAAATTCCACAAGTAGCAACTTATTTCAACAGGCTGTTTAGCAACACTGTTAATTGTTTCTCATAGCTCACCAGCATACACTTTGGATTTTATGATTGTTTCTCATTGCTAAGATCCCAGTCTTTGCTTTAATATCTATAAAAAAATCTATATGTTAAAATATGAGATTACGTGTGGAAAAATAGGTAGAATTGACACCAGACTTAGGAATATGGTGTTCATTTATAGGTTAGTTTCATGAAAAATACTTACATACACAAACTTTTTTTTTTGCCGATTCTAATAACTAATGCCTTTGTCTTCATTTTCTACATCTATAAAAAAAAAAATTCTCATTTGATACCCCGGAGGTCAAATTGTGACCTCAAATATTGTTTTTTGTATAACTTATCTATTTTTGAACTTCGAGTTTTAAAACCTGTATACAGTCACTATCCGAGTTACGACATATGCGAGTTCCGACCACCCGTACTTACGACCACATCTAGCAGATGCCTATTATGAGTTTACTGTACATGTATGGCAGCACAGCGCGTAAGATAGTTGTGGCAACTGGCATCGCGTACGGCAGTTATGGCAGAGATGGAAAAGTTGCTATTGGAAGATAATAGGCAAAGAAATGTGAGAGTGACGTTGCAAGCAGTGCAAAGTAAGGCTACAAGTTAATTTCACATGTTGAAAGAACGTGCAGGTGAAGAATACGCTTCACATGAGTTCATAGTGAGTGCTGGTTGATTTCGTTGCTTTCGAGAGCGTTACCAGGTTCACCACGTGTTGTCGAAAGGTGAGGCTGCTAGCAGTGATGCGCCTGCAGATAAGGCATTTGTGGAGGAGTTTGATAAATTATGGATGAAGGATATTTACATACTTACGACCACGTCTAGCTGATGCCTATTATGAGTTTACTAATACGAATACACTATAATAAGTATTTTCTTTCTTTAACTTACCATATCATATTAACAACTAAGCAACTGAAAACAATACTGTATACAACTGTAGGAGAGAAGTTAAACACAGAGTATGGGATCCAATGTATTTAACGTTTTGCCCACCAGGGCTTCTTCAGAAATAACATAGTGGACAAATATCTGACTCCTTCTATAACCCAAGCTTGCGGGGAGAAACGGACATGAAACTGGTGTAAAAAAGTACAGACTGAACAACTTCACACCAGGCTTAATGACCCCCTTATGGGTCGATAGCCTTAAAAAAGTCCACTATGTTATTTCGGGAGAAGCCCTGCTGGGCGCAACGTTAAATGCATTGGATCCCATACTCTGCGTTTGGCTTCTCTCCTACAGTTGTATACAGTATTGTTTTCAGTTGCTTAGTTGTTAATATGATATGGTAAGTTAAAGAAAGAATGGATTGAAATGGATGAGAAAAATAGATCTTAAAATTCACATATATTTAGAGTACATACAACAATTGAAGAATTAAGAAAAAATTATTAAAAGGAAACTACAATTTAAAAAACTTAAAAATGGTAAGCAAGGTTATATTTAATACGTGTGTGTGTGTGTATACAGGTATAGTATATATATACAGTACCTGCATATGTATATATACTGAAATACAGTACAGTATTAAAACATTAAAGAAATAGAAAAAAATAGAAAAATGAAACTAAAAAGCATTGATAAATAAACAGTAAACAGCTTGTATTTAATAGTATTCAATAGAAAAAGTTACTTAAAAATGCAACAGATTGATATGTATCCTAGAGTAGAACCTTTGTGTCGGCCATTTTGAATAGGATCCGACTTACGACTGGTTGGTCGGAACCTATCTAGGTCGTAACTCGGATAGTGTAGGTACGGGCACAAAATTTTCATTTTTTTTTTAACTCTTAAATTATTGTTGCATATGAAAGGTAATTTTATTAGAAACAAAATGCTTTTTAAATTTTTTAAATAGCTCGAAAAATAAGTGAGATATGATTTTTTTAATTATTTCTTTAGCCCGCACTTTTGGCTGGACTTCACCATAGCAAAATGTTAGAATTAAGGGTGGTCATTTGTAAAGATTTCGGTAAAGAAATACACATTAACTCTAAACCACTGGTCCAATTTTATTAAAATTCGGAATACTTGGGTTTTAAGGATCAACACATCACATGAGTATGTCAAAAACAATGCAAGACATCTCCATCATACCATATTTGCCTTTTCATGGCAACCATGAAGTTGTCAATTTTCAGATTATCATAAATAAAATCCAAACCCCTGGCCCAACTGACATGCAACTTGGCATATTTTGGTTTTACGGGTCAATAAAACACCTGAGCATGTCAATAACATTGCAGGACCTTCTTCTGATACACATTCCTACTAACACCTATCACGTTGCCATGGCAACTGTTGTCAATTTAGAAATAATCAATAAAATCCAAACCCCTGGCCCAACTGACATGCAACTTGGCATGTAGAGGTTTTATGGGTCCAAAAATATCCTGAGCATGTCAAAAACAATGCAGGACTTTCCTCTTACACCGTTCTTACTGACACCTATCACGTTGCCATGGCAACGATATGTCGAATAGGCATCTAAGCTTCAAGAAACTTAGATTGCACAACTGCGCTATTACCAACGATTTCAAAGTTGCTCATATCCGGTAGAATAGAGGCTAATAAACAACATTGTTACATTAAATATTATATGATTTAGTTTCTTGCCTTTACACTTTTACTCGGAAAACTAATTTGCCATTGTGTTGAAATCGGCAAGAATTAGTAAAGTTTTGAAGAACTGGGCATAAACTTGTTTAACAACAAGATAATTCTAATACCTTGCGAATGTGCTGAACGCTCCAAGCATTCAAACTAAGAAGAAGAAGAAAAAAAAAAAAAAAAAACGGGGCGCAAAAGATGGCGATAGGGTGCCGCGCATGGTTTCCTGCATGACTACATGCCTACATGTGAAGACCCTAAGCTCAAACATCAAGTGATCAACTATCTTAAGCTTCTCATTTCCGGGAGAAAATAGGTTGATAAACATGTCTATATAAATTAAAATAATCTTTATTGGTGCCTTACCTTAATATTTTTACTTGGAAAACTATGTTACTGAGTTTGATAACCAAATTTCCGTTTAAATCGCTGAAAAAAAATTATATTTCAAGAATTGGGCATACACTTGCAAAACAACAAGGTAATATGAATATCTTGCGCATGCACTAAACGCGGCAAGCATTCAAACCAACCTAAACAGAAGCTAGTGGGCCGCAAAAAATGGCAATGTAAACAGTACATGGTCGACAGTGGCGCCTCGCGTGGATTCGCGCATACCTAGATAGTGGCTGTATTTGAATTCCTTGGCTTTTTCTGATTCTAAATATATTTAGTATATACATATATGCAATTCTGATCATTATTAACCAAGTTATGGGTCACTTAAAACATGACCTCACATGCGACCTCAAATTTCCCGAGGTCATATCTTTTGAACCGTTTGTCTGATTGATCTGAAAATTTCAGAAATGGATTCAGGGGCTATGATTTCCCTATCACTATATTTCATCAAAATCTGAGAGATGAGGGTGTTAATTTAAAAAAAAAATTGGTTGAATTAACCGAGAATGCCCATTTAAATGCCTGCATCTCTAACTCCTCTCTTCTTCACCATATACTGGGTAGAGGATTCTTTTCACTATGGACATCCCACCTAATTTCACTTCCCCTAACTAGAGTATATAAAGGTGGCAAAGCCAAATGGCAACAGCATATCATCATGGATAAGGTTTCATTCAGGTAGGGTACTAAATTAGTAGTGAAGATGTTAGAAGAAATGCCATCATGTGATATGATATGAGGACAAAACCTCATATTTTTTACATGATAATCATGGAAAAAATATGAGGTTTTGTCCTCATATCATATGATGGCATTTCTTCTAACATTTTCACTACTAAATTAGTACCCTACCTGAATGAAACCTTATCCATACTTATAATCTACTAAATGCACATCGATGACACCCCGGTTATTTACATATCTGAAACCTAATGATATGATCTAATCCAACTGGAAATGAAATTCCTCGTCTTCAATCCACCAATGCCGATTGAGGACTGATATCAATTCAAAGAAGAATGTTGATCACTCTTTTAAACATCTGTTATCCCTTCTTTAGCATTACTAGAAATCTACCTTATCGATACGATACTGTTCTCAAAAATATACGTAATGTTAATCGATGACATGTAAACATTTTGATACAATCATAATCATAGTCTAATGATCATAATCATGACATACGTAAACCACCAATGTTAACACAAACTTGCTTTGTAACAGTCATATATTTTTGTTGGATATACATTTAGCTGATCAAAATTCAGGAACTGAAACACTAACCTTGTTCTAGTCACGAACGTTGGAACTTTTGCATACGTTTTTTTACTATTTCGTGTACATTTCAATATTGTCAATATCATTCGGCTGTTGACATTCATCGGCTGTTTAGCGACTTTCTAGGCGTGTGGAAGATAAGACCCTGAAGAAATAGTTTCATGAGTCTTGTCTCACATAGAAAATGTCGTATACGTTAGTACAATATTAAAAGTATCATTATAATGACATAGAGTGCACATGTTCCAATAGCGAAGATAATGTAAACTTATATTTCTTATCACTAAAGAAAGTTTCATTCTGGATGGGTGGCACTGTGTTTATGTCAACTGTAAGGCAGCACTGTTTCGTACCTGCGGAGAGGTACTGTACAATTTTGGATTTAGTAGGCTATACCTTTAGTAAATTTGTGAATAAGATGGTATGACTGTTATGCTCTGTACTAAAACAAAGTCCAAATACAGGCCTCGCCAACGCAACGGGGAGCAGTTCGGAAGCTACACAACTTGAGCAATTAACAGTAATTCTGCTACTTCTAGGTAAGGCGGTACATTTCATTAGTTGGGTAAGTTTGGAGGAAGTTAGGGAATTTGTGGATATACTCTTCTTTTACAGAGCATGCTTTTCAAATCATTCAAATTGTGTCTGTGCTTTAATTCACATTAGAAGTGAAGTTAGGTTAACAAAGCTCAAAAGACAAGATACTGTGTTCTGTCTCGGCATAAGCATTCATTACTCATACTAGCGGTCTCACTAATTGCCGAGAAAACCGAGAAAAGCCGAACAATACAACAAAACCCAAACAAGGACGGGTTTTGCTCAAATGCACATTTCTATATATATATGGTTGCATATAGTTGAATTATTTAAACTTTTTTCTTTAAAATGTGTGATTTTCATGTAATTTCAGTATGACCAACCACAGCTACATATACCATAACAAATTAGCATATGGTTGCATTATTTGATTTATTTTCTTTAAAAGGTGTGATTTTCATGTAATTTGATCAAAGAGAAGTAACGTTTTTATCCTCTGCAAAATTACCGACCCCAGCTACGATTCGTGGTTACGATTCGTGGTTACCGCTAGCCTGCCATCTATGTTCTGCGAATGCAGATCATCACTGAGCGTCAGAGTTGCCAGATTGGCGTTTTTAATGCCAAATTTTGTATTATTGGAATGTTTTTACTGTGTTTGGCAGGAAAATTTGTTGGGTGGCATTTTTGGGGGGCGTTTTTAAATACCCGGTCGTGATTAGAGATCATTCTTTTACTTATATCAAGAATTAAATGATGATGTATATGAATGATATAAATTTATCTTGGTTATATCATGCGGGAAATGTTGCAAAGATTTTGTGCCTAGCCAAAGGATGTTTCAGCTCTTCTTTAGTGAAAATATGTAAGAACGGAGTAGTGCATCAAACATTTCTAAATCTGATGATGCTTTTGATTATATTTAGACACAATAGAAAAGTCACATGTATTTTTTATTCATGTATGTCATAGTCTCTAGGAGGTTGTTTAATAAACTGGTTTAATTTATTGTAGAGGGTACTAAAAAGTTTACTTAGGAACTTAAACGTAATGTATGGAGTAATACATTTTATTTTAATTATTAATATTTTTTCTTTCTCACATAATACGGAGTATAATATATTTTATTTTGGAAGTTCATATCTTTCTTTCCTTTTCACACACAGTCTTGAAAGTAGATTTATTTCAGAGGATGGTGGTTTATTACAGTACCACTAGAATTAAATGATGGTGTACATGAATGATATAAATTGATCTTGGTCATATCATGTGACATTGTTTTATATTGGCTAGTCAACAGTAAAAATGATTTTTATATTGTAATTGTAGTTATACACATTTTTAACTACTTGATCTTGGTTATATCATGTGGTATTGTTTTATATTGGCTAGTCAACTGTAAAAAATAGTTTTCATGTTGTAATTGTAGTTATACACATTATTTTTAACTACACATGTAAAACCAAAATGCAAAAAAAAAAAATCTTAGAAAATGTAATGGTTGGCATTTTTGGGGCATGTTTTAAAAACAATTTGGCAGTTTTTGGCAGCATTTTGTCAGAAGTTGGCATTTTTCCTGGTAGAAAACCTGGCAACCCTGCTGAGCGTGGTTGATGGAGTTGGCCAAAAACATAATACTTGTAGAATTTCTTGTGAGGTTCGAACATGTGGGGCATATTTGCATACTAACTTGAATAAATGTAGAGTGATTTTATTTTATTTTAAAAACTATTGTTGTTTATTTCTTTATAATACAAAGATTGCATAAATATTGCATACAATTAAATAAAAAATATTAATTAAATTTTATTTGAAATGCGCTATACAAAATTTATAGGCTATGAAATATGACATTGGATACATGGTATTATGCAAAGTAGACCACTTGAAAAAAGAAACTAACGAAGCAGAGCGCTTTCGTATATTACATATTCAATGCAAAAAGTACATAGTTGAATAGAAATACATATTTTGTATATACATGAAAAAGGAATACAAAAACTCCATTAAATATTGACGTCAACTTCCCGTGTTCCATCATGCCAACCAAGAAGACCACAGAATGGACTGGGATAACGCACCAGTTATATTCAAATCCCATTGTAGCTTTCAAAGTGGTACCATCGCAAATGCCAAGATATTCCGCAAACCACGTTCCAAGAACTCGGTGAGATGTCCCTTGGGTACTGGTGCAACTCTTGCGTAACGAACGGGTGCTTCGAGGATAAACTATTGCTTTTATGTATAACCATAGTAGTTTGTTGCAGGAAGCACAAAAAGGGAACAAATATTTTTGCGTAATACACCAAGTACATCAACACCTATAACCTTGGGCAAGTTTGAATTTAAGATTTGTTATATTCTTGGGGGTGTTTTTCGGCGTGTTTCAAGTATCGGTTATCGCCCCCCCCCCCTCCCATAACAATCTTGGATCCGTGCCTGGGTGGTATGGATCAAACTTCACTCTATTTAGAAACACTATTGTGTTTTTAGTGTAATAGATTGCATGTAGTTGAATTATTTTCTTTAAAAGGTGTAATTTCCATATAATATGATCAAAGAGAAGTTATGTTTTTATCCGCAGAGATATGATAGATTCTGAATGGAGAACATTCACGCTCGATTGCTCATCACATCGATTACGCCCTGTCATTTACCCTAGTCCCTATCTCTGATTGACGTGCTAACCACACCGCAATTACCGAAAGTACTGCTACCCGAGACTTCCCCCTTCTTGAGGAATCTCGCTCTGGCAGGATTATGTCCCGGTCTCACGCGTTTAGGCGCACTCGGGCCTCGTGTTCGATAATTGTTGCGAGATTACAAAGGTGGAGCATGCTGACAGGAGACCTTTTGGCCCATATCTAGGTCGGATGCGAGAAAAAATCATAATGATAAAAAATAAATAAATAAAAACTATAATAATGTAGATAACAAATAGAATACATAAACAAATGCAAAGGTATAGTTAGATAATAAACAGGTTTTGTGCGTTAAGCGACTTATTTGGCACCAAAAGGATTTTTTTATATTGTTCATTCATCCATTCATCCATAAATAAATAAATAAAAGTAAATAAAGTATAAATAAAGAATGACCAAAGTAGTTATGTTGGTGCTCAAAAAATAATAATGGCATTTTGGTGTTCTAAATTTTAAGTAAACAAAGAAACGAGTTAAGCGTAAACATGTCCAGCTTCAGAATAAACTAAATACTTTGCGAGCAGCATCACGATGGCATATCAGATGTCAATGATTTCCTTCGTCGTGTTGGAAGAAGTCTGCGATCATGAACTAAAAGTTTCAATAAACTGTGTTTCTCATGATGATATCTGTGCTAGAACGTTGACAAATACCGGTAATTCTACTCGTCTTACATAATTGTAAACTTATTAAAGTGAATGATTATATTACATTGTATTGAAAAATGTATATCATGTGTCTATACATAGTAAAGAATTATCTATACATAAATTTCAATTGTTCTTGAATGATTGTATTACATTGTATTGAAAATAATACATATCATATGTGTCTATAAATAATAAAGAATTGTATATACATGAATTTCAATCTATCTTTTTTTCTTAATACAGATATTTTAAGCTGATTATCCTATTATAACTTGAAGATGAGGACTAATTGTCCAGAAGACTAAATGCCCGAAGACCAGTTATTTTGCAAAGGAAGACCAATTGTCTGAAGACTTAATGTCCGAAGACTAAATGTCCGAAGACTAAATGTCCGAAGACTAAATGTGACAATGGTTAATCAATTAATAAAAGTTTATTGTATAAATTATGTACATGGATATATACATTAATATACAATGCGGGTAACAGCACCCCCGGGTACGGACAATTGCTCACCGGACCATTGCTCACCGGACAGTTGCTCACCGAACAAGTGATAAATAGGACATTTGCTCACCAAATGATTATTTTAGTTATATTGAAGTTTATTACAGCAATAATATACAAACAATATACAAACCTAATAACATAATATACAGGATTTTTCAGTTATATTGAAGTTTATTACAGCAATATTACAGGATTTTTTGTTATATTGAAATTTATTACAGCAATAATACACAAACAATATACAAACTTTCATATTTTAGTTATTAATTAATTATAAAATTCAATACCAATTTCTTCCATCAGTATATAGTGATTACAGTTTTACAACTGGTGCAGTACTGAAGTGGGTTTATTGTCCTTAGTGGTTTACAAGTCCAGTCTAATGGTGTGGCCAACTGCATTTAGAAAGTCAGGAAGACACTGACTTCCTGCAGCATACCCCTGGCACAGATAAAGTAAATCTTTACCATAATTGTTAGAGGCCAAGAACTTATCAAACTCTACAATATAATCTAATGCATTGTTTTTAGTTTGTTTCATTGACTAATTACCCTAACACTTCTAGTTCATGAAATAGAAGTGTTAAGGTTAGGAGTCAATTCAGACTATGAAAGTAAAATTTTCGACTTATTAAATGACAGAGATACATACGAATAGTTAGCCACACCATTAGACTGGACCAGTAGAATATCATTACTATATATTGATGGAAGAAATTGGTATTGAATTTTATAATGAATTAAAAACTAAAAGTTTGGATGTTGTTTCTGTATTATTGCTGTATATATGATACAATATAAGTTCAAGAGAAGTAAAAGATAATCCTTTGGTGAGCAAATGTCCTATTTGTCACTTCTCCGGTGAGCAACTGTCCGGTGAGCAATTATCCGGTGAGCAACTGTCCTACACCCCAGCACCCCAGTGGGAGAGTTGTCGTGCCCTAGTGGGTGGAAGGTGAGAGCGTGGTTCATACTTTCACAGTTGTTATTGGTCCATTTGAATGGAAGATTATAATTTCGTTGAGGTTGAAACACATGAGAACGCAACGAGGGAACCAGTTTCTCACTAAAGTACTCTGTGAACTTCGGTAAATCCTTATCGAATTTTAGGCGCATCATATGAGACCTCTCATTCACAGTTTCATTTTTCCTTGATTGTTCCGTGGACTCAGCATTTAGATGACGTTTTGCATTTTCCTCCAAGTGGCGGGTGCACAGAAGGAGCGTCGCGTTCGTGAAAAGAGGGCACAGAACATCCCACGTTGAGTCGTTGTTCTTGCCTTTATAGATTGTTGTCCGCACTCGTAAATTCGTGGCTAGGTGCTAATTCCCGCACAGTGCTACCGAAAAAGAGTTGAACTGGCAATTCCATCCCCGGTTACATGAATCGTTCGGTTCTTCACACCACCACACTTGTCAAGGACCGCAACGGCATTCGTATCAGGTTCCAGATGAGCTTCAAACTTGCCTAAGGTTATAGGTGTTGTTGTTGTTGTCGTTCCCTAGACTGTCTGTCCGAGCAGTCCCGTCTCCCCAAGGAATGCCATAGCCGAAACTGGGTTTTCCCACAAATCCTTTATAGAGCGTATGTTGTGTTGTTTGCGTGCATGATTGTGTATAATGCAGTCTTCCATTATGTGTTGTATGGTATGGGGTGAAGTGTTACATCCTGGGCAGCTGTTCACAATGCGGTCATCCAGCCTCTTCTGGTAGCTTAGAAGTGCTGGGTGGTGACCGCACCGCAGTCTGGCCAAGTGGACTCTGTCCTTTCGTGGGAGAGAGGATTCAGAAGGGTGGATATCAGGGGGTCTGGCATGCAGCAGTGTGTTGTCTTTCAGTGTGTTAATGGAGCGGTGAGTGATATGATTATGAATATGTTTCCGGAGGCTGGTATTTGGTGGTTGTGGAGGAAGAGAAGAGAGTATCTGTGCGTGATAAAGGTCTTTGGGTGTTGTTTTAATGTTTCTTGGTGTGTGTGGGTGTTCTGCTATGTAGTGTAGCGGGTGTAATGTGTTTGTGGTGGCTGCGGCAAGTGTTTGTGTGCCTCTCATGTCGAGGTGGTCCTTGACTTTGAGGACTTTTGTTTCATGGTGTAAATGGTCTGTAGGTGATGTATTTGTGCAGCCTGTAATTGTTTTTAGGGCTTTGTTTTGTATGATTTGAAGGGTGTTGTGGTGTGTCTCACTGAGATTAGGAGCCCATGCAGGACTTGCATAATTCAACAGTGAGCGTATGCATTGTTTGTATATTGTTATATTAGTTTCTTTGTTTTGTCCAAATGTCGTTCCAGTGATTGACTTAAGTGCGTTAAGTCTGGGTGTGCATTTGTTTTTTATGTTTGTGATGTGTTGTTTGAAAGACATGGATGTATCGTATGTTACACCAAGAATTTTCGGTGTGTTTGTGTGTGGTATTAGAGTGTTGTTGATGTAGAGATGAGGTATGTATTTGTGTTCTTTTGTCCAGTTGGTGAGAAGTGTTGCTGTAGATTTGGTTGGAGCTATTTTGAGTCTGTTTGTGATGAACCATGTGTTGAGTGTGTCAAGGTATGGCTGGATTATTTCTGCAGCTTTGTCTGTGTTACGATGTGTGCATGTGATTGTTATGTCGTCTGTGTAGGAAGAGATTTGTATTTCTGAGGTGTCTGGCGTGGGTAAGTCATGCATGTATAGATTAAATAGTGTGGGGGATAGAACTGAGCCCTGTGGTACTCCGTTCTTAATGTTTCTGATGTGCGATGATTGGCCATTATATGACACGTAAGCATTCCTACCTGCCAGATAATTGGCCAGCCATCTTTTGGTGTTATTGTGCATGTCTGTGTTATATATTTTATTTGTTAGGTTGTGGCGGGGGATAGCATCAAAAGCTTTACTAATGTCTAATGTTATAAGAAGTGTTCTTTGGTGGGGCCTATCTGAATTGATGCCATCTAAAATTCATTGTGTGAGGTTTGTCAGAAGAGTGTTTGTGGAGTGTAGCGGCCTAAAACCGTGTTGTGAGTCAGCAAGGGGAATATGTGGTGTGACAAGTTTAAGTATTAGGCGTTCAGTGACTTTAGAGGGGGTGCAGAGAAGTGTGATTGGACGGTGCAATGTTGGGATTGTTGGGTCTTTGTTTGGTTTTGGAATGGTGATTATTTTACCATGCTTCCAGATGTCGGGTATAGTGTTGTGTGAATAGCTGTAGTTTGCAATGTTTGTGAGTGCGTGTATACCTTGTGGTCCAATGTGTTTTAGGTGGATGTTGCTTATGTTATCAGGGCCACAGGCAGATGAGTGCTTGAGACTATGTATTATGAGTTTTGTCTGACTGTCTATGAAGGGTATATATTCTAAGTACACATGTGTTGTAGGTGTTGATGTACTTGGTGTATTACGCAAAAATATTTGTTCCCTTTTTGTGCTTCCTGCAACAAACTACTATGGTTATACAAAAAAGCAACAGTTTATCCTCGAAGCACCCGTTCGTTACGCAAGAGTTGCACCAGTACCCAAGGGACATCTCACCGAGTTCTTGGAACATAGTTTGCGGAATATCTTGGGATTTGCGATGGTACCACTTTGAAAGCTACAATGGGATTTGAATATAATTGGTGCGTTATCCCAGTCCATTCTGTGGTCTTCTTGGTTGGCATGATGGAACACGGTGAAGTTGACGTCAATATTTAATGGAGTTTTTGTATTCCTTTTTTATGTATATATAAAATATGTATTTCTATTCAACTATACTTTTTGCATTGAATATGTAATATACGAAAGCGCTCTGCTTCGTTAGTTTCTTTTTTCAAGTGGTCTACTTTGCGTAATACAATGTACGCAATATCATATTTCATAGCTTATAAATTTTGTATAGCGTATTTTAAATAAAATTTAATGAAAATTTTGTATTTAATTGTATGCAATATTTATGTAATCTTTGTATTGTAAAGAAATAACAACAGTTTTTAAAATAAAAATGTTCACTCTACCTTTATTCAAGTTAGTATGCAAATATGCCCCACATGTTCGAACCTCACAAGAAATTCTACAAGTATTATGTTTTTGGCCAACTTCATCAACCACGCTCAGCAGGGTTGCCAGGTTTTCTACCAGGAAAAATGCAAACTGCTGCCAAAATGTTTTTAAAACATGCCCCAAAAATGCCAACCATTACATTTTCTAAGATTTTTTTTTTTTGCATTTTGGTTTTACATGTGTAGTTAAAATAATGTATATAACTACAATTACAATATGAAAAATAGTTTTTACTGTTGACTAGCCAATATAATACAATACCACATGATATAACCAAGATCAAGTAGTTAAAGATAATGTGTATAACTACAATTACAATATAAAATATTTTTCTTCTGTTGACTAGCCAATATAAAACAATGTCACATGATATGACCAAGATCAATTTATATCATTCATGTACATCATCATTTAATTCTAGTGGTACTGTAATAAACCAGCATCCTCTGAAATAAATCTACTTCAAGACTGTGTGAAAAGGAAAGAAAGATATGAACTTCCAAAATAAAATATATTATACTCCGTATTATGTGAGAAAGAAAAAATACCAATAACTAAAATAAAATGTATTACTCCATACATTACGTTAAGTTCCTAAGTAAACTTTTTAGTATCCTCTACAATAAATTAAACCAGTTTATTAAACAACCTCCTAGAGACTCTGATATACATAAATAGAAAATACATTTGTGACTTTTCTATTGTGTCTAAATATAATCAAAAGCATCATCAGATTTAGAAATGTTTGATGCACTACTGCGTTATTACATATTTTCACTAAAGAAGAGCTGAAACATCCTTTGGCTAGGCACAAAATCTTTACATTTCCCGCATGATATAACCAAGATAAATTTATATCATTCATATACATCATCATTTAATTCTTGATACAAGTGAAAGAGTGATCTCTAATCATGACCGGGTATTTAAAAACGCCCTCCAAAAATGCCAAATTCTCAAAAATGCCACCCAACAAATTTTCCTGCCAAACACAGTAAAAACATTCCAAAAATACAAAATTTGGCATTAAAAACTCCAATCTGGCAACTCTGACGCTCAGTGATGATCTGCATTCGCAGAACATAGATGGCAGGCTAGCGGTAACCACGAATCGTAGCTGGGGTCGGTAATTTTGCAGAGGATAAAAACGTTACTTCTCTTTGATCAAATTACATGAAAATCACACCTTTTAAAGAAAATAAATCAAATAATGGAACCATATGCTAATTTGTTACGGTATTTGTAGCTGTGGTCGGTCATACTGCAGAGGCTAAAACATAACTTCTCTTTGGTGAAATTACATGAAAATCACACATTTAAAAAAAAAGAGTTTAAATAATTCAACTATATGTAGTCTATTACACTAATAACACAACAATAAGAAACTTAAAAGTGTAGTTTGATCCATACCACCAGTAATCATAGACGGTGGGCTGGACGAGTCGTAGCTGGGGTCGGTAAAATTGCAGAGGATAAAAACGTAAGTTCTCTTTGATCATATTACATGGAAATCACACACTTTAAAGAAAATAGTTCAAATAATGCAACCATACATATATAGAAGTGTGCATTTGAGCAAAACCCGTCCTTGTTTGTATTGTTCGGCTTTTCTCGGTTTTCTCGGCAATTAGCGAGACCCCATACTAGTCATAGCTAGGTCAACATAAAAATGGAATTCCTGGTATTTGAGTTGAAGTAGTTCTCATGGGATGCAGAAAGTCGCTATGATTACAATGCAATTTGAATTATCCATCTACTATCTAGCTGTCCTAGTTCCCGAGATATTGCATTTTGAAAGGTACCAAATCAGGTCTATTTTGTCCTAGGGAATCGGGCCAAAAAGTGTGTAGCCAAGTCTATATACATAACATTGTTTGTAACAACACTTTTGGAAACATAGTGCCAAATTGACCTGAGAGGTTGGAAGTGCCCTAGACTTCGTTTTTCAAGCATCAGAACGATGGGAGAACTACGAAATAACTATTACCTTGATTAGCCAATATGGCAGAAATCCAATATAGCGGCCCAAGGAATGACATATCAACAAGTACAGTTATTCACACAATGTTCAATAGCAAGATATAACTGGATTATACTACCTTACATTAGGTTAGAGTACCAGTATAGATCATGATAAAGCATGCAAAGATGATTCGACAGACATGTCTGCATCGGTGGCTGAGATGCCACAATACGTTTAACATTATCATTACCTGACCTAATAGAAAAAAACTAATTTTCTACTTACGGTTTCTCAGCTCTCCCGTGATACCCTGCCCTGGTTTTGATATTGGAATAATCTGTGAGACTAATAGTTTCCGTTTATTTGGGTGTATTACCCGTTTATTGGAGTTTTCTAGCTCATTTTTCTCATTGAAACATGGAAGTTTTTTTGATTTACTGCTGAATGCAGGCTGCCATATTTTTTCATGTTTCTATGTACCGATATGTAATATCGGTACATGTGATATGTGATATCGGTTGTATATGGATGATGTTGTGATGCATGAGGTGGAATGGGCGGGGGGATGGGGGGTGAGGTAGTATGTGTGAGCAAAATTTGACGCAGCCCGAAGGGATTTCTCCCCGTCTTCTCCTTTTATGCAATGGGGGGTCGCCGATTTAATGAAGCGGCCTTGCTGTGGATGTGCTGTGTCTTGCGACACTGCTTCTGACCCAGGGCAGTGGATAAGGTGCAGGGACGACCCATCATCCAGGAGGTGCTAAGATAAGAGGGAGTGTGGAGGGGTGTGGAGTGTATTCAGGGATGGAATGGGTGGGAATGATTTTATGTCTTTTCCTTTTTTGGCTACCTCCCTTGTAAGGGAGAAAAAGCCTTGGTATATGTATGTACCGATACGTAGCTGATGATGTGATTGATTGAAATTTACTTTGATTGTAGTAAAATACTCTCACGCGACATTTTTATGAATTAGATTTCCCGCGATATGTAAATTTGGCCATTTGAATGGCGTGTGCATAAAATGACGCAATATTGGCGGACGTCATACACGGGGGCGCCTCTAGCGGTGTTTGACCTAGGTATCATAGACATAGACAAAGCTACTCAGATAATTTTCAGTAAATTTTAGGAGTGCACACCTATGCAATATAGCATTAGAAAATTATTAATTTTGTAAATTATAATATATCAACATAATATGCTATTTTCATAGCAGAAACCAATAACAAAAAAGTTGCTAAAACAGATTTATTAACAAATGAAATCACAGCTGTTCAATGACACATCATGTATGTATTGATAGATGCTGAGGTTGAAGAAATGAAAGGATAAATTTGACTATTCTAACCCAACCTAACCAAACAAACCTATGTAACCAAACCTATATTTAGTAATTTGGTACCTCAAAATTTAAAGATCATCCGGGTCATTGTCATCATCATGGATGCAGATGGCCTCATTATTATTGTACCTCAGGCAATTAACAGATGATGGCAGAACCCTGTGTTTTTCAAAAAGTCCAAGGAAGCCCTATTGTCTTTGTAATAGCATTTATTAATGCGGTCTCACTAATTACCGACCAAACCCAAAAAAGGACGGTTTTTGCTCAAATGCACAATTTTATATAAATTAGCATATAGTTGCATTATTTGACCTATTTTCTTTAAAATGTGTGATTTCCATGTAAATTGATCAAGGAGAAGTTACGTTTTTATCCACTCCAAAATTACCGACCACAGCTACGAATACTGTCCATTTCACTAATTACTGACCAAACCTGACTAAGAACAGTTTTTGCTCAAATGCATGATTTTATATAAAAAATTAGCATATGCTTGCATTATTTGACCTATTTTCTTTAAAATGTGTGATTTTCATGTAATTTGATCAAAGAGAAGTTATCATCCTTTGCAATATTACTAACCACAGCTACGAATAACGTCCAGCCCGCCATCTATGATCACTGGTGGTATGGATCAAACTACACTCTATTAAGTTTCCTACTATTATGTTACTAGTGTAATAGATTGCATATAGTTGAATTATTTCAACTATTTTCTTCAAAAAGTTTGATTTTCATGTAATTTGATCAAAGAGAAGTTATGTTTTAGCCTCTGCAAAAGGACTGACCACAGCTACCAATACATACATACATATATATACCAAGGCTTTTTCCCCCTTACAAGGGAGGTAGCCAAAAAGAAAAAGGCATAAAACCATTCCCACCCATTCCATCCCTAAATACACTCCCCCCTCCCCCCTCCCTCTTATCTTAGCACCTCCTGGATGACGGGTCATCCCTGCACCTTGTCCACTGCACCTGGGTCAGAGGCAGTGTTGCAAGACACAGCACATCCACAGCAAGGCCGCTTCATTAAATCGGCGACCCCCCCCTCTCCGTCCCCCCATGCAGAAATGGAGAAGCCGGGAAGAAATCCCTTCGGGATGCATCAAAATTTTGCTCACACATACTACCTCACCCCCCCACCCCCCACCCATTCTACATCATGCATCACAGCATCACCCATATACAACCATTCTACATTCACCCATCTTCTGTCCTCTCCCGTCCTTTCTCAACAGACATTCCCCTCTTCCCCAAAGCCCACTTCACCCCATCCATCCATCTCATCCTAGGATGCCCCCTCATGTTCACTCCTTCCACATCAGCCTTCCATACCTCTTTTACTAATCTTTCTTCACTCAATCTTTCTATGTGTCCAAGCCATCCTACTCTTTCATCGACCCCATCTCCCAACTCCCTTACCACCCCTGTTCTCCTCCTCACCTCCTCATTTCTCACTCTATCCAGCCTAGTAACCCCCATCATACTTCTCACACACCTCATCTCAAACACATACAACTCCTCTCTTCCTCTTATGTTCCATGTTTCTGCTCCGTACATTGCTGTTGGCACAATCACTCCTTCATGCAGTCTCCTCTTAGCATCCATTCCCAAATGTCTATTCCTCATTACACTTTTTAATCCACCAAGGCATTTACTCGCTTCTCTCAATCTACATTCTACCTCCACCTCCACTCCACCCTTTCCTGCCAAATTTGCACCCAAGTATCTAAAACTATCCATTTCCTCCAGTCTCTCCCTTAATTCTCACTTCCAGTCTGCTGCCACTTTCACCCCATATACATCACATCACCTTACTTTTACCCACATTTATCTTCAATTTTCTTTTTTCACACACTCTTCCAAACTCTGTCACCAACTTCCTCAATCTCTCCTCTGATCCTGCTACAAGTGCAGTGTCGTCCGCCAACAACAACCGGCTCACCTCCCACTTTTCTCAATTTTCTTTAACCATCTCCAATCCCTGACCCACTACCTTTGCATTTACCTCTTGCACCACCCCATCCATGTATAAGTTGAACAGCCAGGGCAACATAACACATCCCTGATGAAGTCCCACCTTTACCTCGAATCACTTACTGTCCATTTCTAATCCTGACACATGCTCAACTACTTTTGTAAAAACTCTTGACAGCGCCTAGAAGCTTTCCTCCTATCCTGTATATCCGCAAAACCTCCCACAGTGCCTTCCTCTCTACCCTGTAATAATCCTTTTCCAGATCCATAAAAGCCCAAAAAACATTCTTTTTCCCATAGCTTTCTCACATATCTGTCTTACCACAAAAATCTACACAACCTCTACCTGTCCTAAATCCACACTGTTCCTCACAAATTACTCCCTTTGTTCCTCTCCTAATCCTCTCAATCAAGATCCTCCCATAAGCCTTCCCAACTACACTTAACAAGCTAATTCCTCTGAAACTACTACACTCACACTTGTCCCCTTTTCCCTTGAAAAGCGGAACTATACAAGCACTCCTCCAGTCCTCTGGCACTCTACCTTCTCTCCAACAAACATTAAATAACCTCACCAACCAGTCCACCATCACTGTACCTCCTTTTTTTAGACATTCTGCATGGCATCCATCCAGACCAGGTGCCTTACCTGCTCTCATCATCTTAACAACTGCCTTCACTTCATCCTTCCTTATTTCTCCTCCATTTCCCTCACTCATCACAGTCATTTTCTTAGCACTTCCCACTGCAACTGTCTTTCCCTCCCTATCCTCCTTCACATTTAGCAACTCCCTAAAATACTCTGCCCATTATCATCTCTCCATCTGCACCTTTTACCTTTTCTTCTCTACTTGATTCGCCTCCTCTTCCTCTCTTAATTTCTTTCCAAAACATCTTTTTATTGCTTTCAAAATTTTCTGTCATACTCTTACCCCATTTCACATCTGCTTTCCTCTTTGCCTCCTTTACCTTGTGCTTTACTTGTCTTTTCTTTTCTTTGTACCTCTCATATGACTCCCTCATCCTATTTTGTAACCAATCTGTAAAAGCTCGCTTTTTCTCTTCAACCTTCTTTGTTTCCTCATCCCACCATTCACTACCCTTTCTTCTATTTCCTCCCGTCCTTCTTGTTCCACACACCATCTTTGCACACTTTGTGACTCCCTCCTTGAACCATCCCCATTCCTCCTCCACTCCTAGCTCTACTCTATCCTTTACTCCCTCCCACTAATCTCTCAGCTTCTTGTACTCCTTCTCATTTTCATTTTCATTTAAAGAGTTCATTCTAAGCACCTCCCTACCATTTGTCCTTTTCCTCATTCTCCATTTATCCTCCACTCCCAACTTAACTTTCAGGAAATGATCTGATATTCCCCCATTCTCTCCCCTTATAACATGTACATCCTTAACTCTTCCTGTTATACTCCTATCTACTACTAAATAGTCCATTAATGCTCCATCTACCACCCTTCCACCACCGTCTCCTATATGTATTTATGCTTGACTTTCTTTCTAAACACTGTATTTGCTATCATCAACTCTCTAGACACATCACTATCAACTCTCCACTATGATTCTTTCCTGGAACTCCACATTTCCCAACCACTCCGTCAATTGGTTTGTTTCCTACCCTAGCATTAAGGTCTCCCGGTACTACTACATTGACATTTCTCCCTAATCCCTCTATGCACTCATTTAGATCTATCAAAAAAGCCTCCCTTTCTTCTACACTCTTCTCACTACCAGGCCCATATGTACTCACAGAAACCCACATCTCCTTTCCTAGTTTTACCTTCATCCACATTATCCTTTAGGAAACCTCCTTCCACTACATGTTTACCTATCTTTTCACTTACTAGTATAGCCACCCCTTCTCTCCCTCTCCCTCTCTTCACTCCTGAACACCTCCCAATTACACTCCCAAATTCACACTCGCCTTTCCCTCTCAACTTAGTTTCACTCAAAGCCAACACATCCATCTTTCTTCTCACAAACATACTACCTATCTCTTCCCTTTTACTCTCATCTGTACCACATTCACGCACATTAAAAGACCCAAACCTTAGGGTGCTGGTTGGAAAACTCCTAGACCCTCTTATGCATTTACTTTTTTTTAGGAATGTCCCCTTTGGGGCTACAGGGAGAAAGATGCCTGGTCCAAATCCCCATCCCGTTTTTCTCGCCTCTTATGATCTAAGTGGAAATACTTGGTGGCAGTATTCTTTTCCCCCCACCACAGGGTAGGTGAAACAAGGAAGTGAAATTCAGAGAAATTGTACAGGACAGCAACAAAGGGTTGGGGGACAGCATAACGGAGGGGCAGTAGCAGTAATGAAAGTTTCATCATTTCTCTGTGAGCAGTCTTCCTCTATCACAGACAAAATGATGTGTGGCTCAGGTCAATAGGGGTGCCCTATTAGACCCTAAAGTATCAACTGCATGCTACTTTGCCATAACAACATGCAGCCAATACCCCAGACGGGATACCAGCTATGAATACCATAAAAAATTAGCATATGGTGTTATTCTCTGAACTATTTTCTTTAAAATGTGTGATTTTCATGTAATTTGATAAAAAAGAAGTTATATTTTTAGCCTCTGCAATCTGTTACACTAATAACATAATACAGTAAGTCCTCGTTATATGGTACATATGCATTCCTGAAAACCTTACCGCAAATTGAAATTACCATATACCAAACCCATTATAACATGTAATAATAGGATATGGCAGACATACCTTCTCCCTGCTCTTTCCTCTTCAAAATATGTAGCGGATACTGTATCTGTGAATTTTTCTTACAGTAAATAGAATCAAGGGTAGTACATACATATACCAAAGGCTTTTTCCTCCTTACAAGGGGGGTAGCCAAAAAGAAAAAGGCATAGAAATCACTCCCAACCATTTCATTTCCCATATATTCCACTCCCCTCCACCCTCCTCCCTCCCTCCTATCTTGGCACCTCCTGGATGAAGGGTCATCCCTGCATCCTGTCCACTGCCCTGGGTCAGAAGCAGTGTCACAAGACACAGCACATGCACAGCAAGGCCGCTTCATAAATTCGGCGACCCCCCTCTCCGTCCCCTCATGCAGGAAACGAGAAGACGGGGAGAAATCCCTTCAGGTTGCGTCAATTTTTTTTCATACATATTTCCTCACCCCCCATCCCCCATCCCCCACCCACTCCCCCTCATCTATACACAACCCTTCTCCATTCACCCCTATCTTCTGTCCTCTCGCGTCCTTCCTCCACAGACATTCCTCTCTTTTGTAAAGCCCCTTTCACCCCATCCATCCATCTCATCCTAGGACGCCCCCTCATATTCACTACTTCCACCTCCGCCTTCCACACTTCTTTTACTAATCTTTCTTCACTCATTCTTTCCATGTGTCCAAACCATCCTAATACTCTTTCATCAACCCTATCTCCCATCTCCCTTTCCACCCCTGTTCTCCTCCTCACCTCCTCATTTCTCATTCACTCTAGTCTAGTAACCCCTATCATACTTCTCAGACATTTCATCTCAAACACATTCAAACTCCTTCTCTCTTTCTCTCTCATGTTCCATGTTTCTGCCCCGTACATTGCTGTTGGCACAATCACTCCTTCATATAACCTCCTCTTAGCATCCATTCCCAGATGTCTATTTCTCATTACACTTTTTAATCCACCAAGGCATTTACTTGCTTCTCTCAATCTACATTCTACCTCCACCCCCACTCCTCCCTTTCCTGTCACATGCGCACCCAGTTTCTCACCCTTAATGCTCAATCCAGCCTACTGTCACTCTCTCCCCGTGTACATCTCATCACCTTACTTTTGCCCACATTTATCTTCAGCTTCCTTCTTTGACACACCTTCTCAAACTCTGTCACTAACTTCCTCAATCCCTCCTCTGATCCTGCTACAAGTGCAGTGTCATCCGCAAACAACAGCTGGCTCACCTCCCACTTTTCTCCATTTTCTTTAATCATCTCCAACCCCTGACCTACTACCCTTGCATTCACCTCATGAACTACCCCATCCATGAAAAGATTGAACAGCCAGGGCGACATAACACATCCCTGATGAAGTCCCACCTTTGCCTCAAACCATTCACTCTCTCCATTTCTAATCCTAACACAAGCTCTACTACTCTCGTAAAAACTCTTGACTGCTCTTAACAGCTTTCCTCCTATCCCAGATATCTGCAGTACCTCCCAAAGTGCCTTCCTGTCTACCCTGTGTTATGCCTTCCGCAAGGATATAAGGAAATATGTCTAGGAGGGGTTCGTACTTTGTGGCCTTGATGTGGTTAAGGCAAATCCAAACGGAAGTTAACATAAATAACTAATTTAATTTATAACAAAAAGTCAACAAAACAAATATAATAACTTTACAACAACAAAATTAATCAATAGACAATTAATTCCTCAACCTAAACCGAAACCAAGTCATGAGATTACAGTTACGTGGGTACACAACGGATTTAGAGTGAAAGCGATGGGGAGGAAAGTTATGCCTCGATAGCCAAACGAAAATTGTCCGACTAGAAGCCGGCGGAATGTAATATATATAGTGTTGGTGAGGACGGGAGGAAGGGGAAGGATGAGCTGGACAGAACTAGTTTAAGTCTGTCGGAAGAGTAATGAGTAGAAACGACCACACGTATACAAGCAATTTACAGTACATACATAATTATCCAACAAGTACAGAGTATTATACATATACAGACATTTTAAATACATGGAGGATGGTGGGCCATCACACACCCCCCCTAGAACTCATCAACTCAGGAGAACAGATGAGTTGGGAGTTCTAATCAGGGCGGCTAAGGGTTTCAGCAAGGATATTCTCAGAACCCTTGATATATTTTATTTCGAGGAGGTATTGTTGGAGGAACAAGGACCAACGTAACAGCCTCCTATTACTGTTCTTGTTCCGTTCAAGGAATATTAACGGATTGTGGTCCGTGAATATCCGTAAAGGGGTCGAGCTGGGTGGTACGTAGCATTCGAACTTCCGCAGGGCAGAGATGATGGACAGTAGCTCCTTCTCGGTAGTTGAATAATGCCTTTGGTGTTGATCTAGTTGAGCCGAGTGGTACGCGACAGGATGCAATATCCTATCATTTTCTTGGAGAAGAACAGCTCCGACGGCTTGATCACTTGCGTCCGTCTGGAGAACGAAGGGGACGTCGAAGTTAGGTGAACGCAGAACTGGATCCTGTGTGAGGAAGGTTTTTAGGAGCAGGAAAGAGTTCTGACATTCCGGAGTCCAGGAGTAAGGTATGGAGCAGCTTGTCATTCTGGTAAGGGGTAAGGATACCTCTGAGAAGTTTGGACAGAACTTCCTATAGTATCCGGCCATACCCAGAAAGCGCCTAAGTGCTTTTCGAGTAGCGGGAGCCGGGTATTCGAGAATGGCCGAGATGTTGGCTCGTTTCGGCCGGACGACGCCTTGTCCCACCTCGTGTCCCAAGTACGTCACTGTAGCTTGGGCGAAGATGGTTTTGGAAAGTTGGATGGTGAGGTTGGCTTCTTCCATTCGGGACATTACGACATCTAGTAGTTGTACATGGTTCTGCCAATTAGGAGAATATATTATTATATCATCTAAATATACAGCTACCCCATCAATGTCCTGTAATAGGCAAGTCATGGTACGTTGGAACGTAGCCGGACTATTACGTAACCCAAACGGCATGACGGTGTATTCATAGAGTCCAAAGGGAGTGATGAATGCAGAGATGGGACGAGCTTGTGGAGCCAAAGGAATTTGGTAATAACCTTTAGTGAGGTAAATTTTAGTAATAAACTTGGACTGTTCCACCTTGTCAATTAAATCGTCGACGCGGGGAAGAGGATAGGCGTCAGGGACGGTAACTGCATTCACTCGTCGGTAGTCCGTGCACAGTCGAGTTTGTCCGTTTTCTTTGGGGACCAGGACACACGGAGCGGCCCACGGAGAATTACTGGGAACTGCTAAACCGTGCTGCACGAGATATTCGACCTCTTTCTTCATTATCAGCTTCTTCTGGGGATGTAGTCGGTACGGGTGTTGGTGGCTAGGAGAAGTTCCTGGATACAGTTGAATCTCATGGGACGTCAGGTTACAACGGCCAGGATTATCTCGGAACAAGGATCTGTGACTAGAAATAATTTCAGAAATCTCCTTAGCTTGGTCAGGATTCAAGTGGTTAAGGTACAAAAGTAGGTTGTTCAAGATGTCGCTGTTGTTGCCGACTGTGGGAGGATCGAAATGGGGCAACATCGGTTTGTGGACCAGTGGACGGTCGGTTGACATAGGTATTTTACTGGTATCGTGATTTAGTGAAAGCAATGGTTTGACTGAACTGTCTAGTGGTATTTTGGCAAGGTATGGCTTGAGCAAGTTAACATGAACAAGTTGAGTAGTTTTGCGTCTGTCAGGGGTTTCTAATACGTAATTATATTCAGACATCTTTTTCTGAACTTTATAAGGACCATGGTATTTAGCTTGAAGAGGTTGTCCAGAGATGGGAATGTACGCAAGAACCATATCTCCTTCCTTGGATTCTCGTTTACGAGATTTCTGATCAAAATTAACCTTCATTTTACTCTGTGCATGCTCAAGGTTCTTCAAGGCAAAGGAATAAATTCTGGCTAGGTTATCCTTAAGGGAAACAATATACTGGTTAACAGACTGTAAAGGTGAGGTAGAAGAAGATATGATATGGTCCTTGATTACCTTGAGGGGTCCCCTTACCTTCCTTCCATATAACAATTCAAAGGGAGAAACACCCAGAGATTCGGATGGTGTTTCACGGAGCATAAATAGGAGGAAAGGCAATCCCTCATCCCAGTCACGGTCTTCCTCGTAACAGAACTTACGTAGCATATTCTTTAACGTTTGATGACATCGTTCTAGAACTCCCTGACTGGCGGGGTGGTACGCTGTAGACAGAGACTGTTTAACATTTAGTTCCTTGAGAACTTGGGTAAAGAGTTTGCTAGTGAAATTGGAACCTCTATCTGACTGTATTTCCTGAGGAATACCAAAGGAAGTAAACATGTGAGTTAAACATTTAATTACACTCTTAGCAGAAATATTCTTTAAAGGAAAAGCTTCAGGGTACCTGGTAGTGGGACAAAGAACTGTTAAAATGTACTGGTTACCCTTCTTGGTCTTGGGCAACGGGCCTACTATGTCAATCACTAGTTTCTGAAAAGGTTCACTAGGTACTTTAATGGGTTGAAGGGGATACGGAGGAATAGACTCATTTGACTTGCCTACTAGTTGGCAAGTGTGGCAACATTTATCGAATCTACTTACCTCTGTTTTCATACCAGGCCAAAAGAATTCTGACAAGAGTCGTAAATAAGTTTTCTTAATACCTAAGTGTCCTGAGTGTCCTGAATGAGCAATCTCTATTACCTGAGTCCTCAAGTTAACAGGTAGAACAATTTGGTGACATTCTGCCCAGGTATCATCATCAGAAAGGTGACGAGGTTTATACAATCTCATAAGTATTCCTTCATGCAAATAAAAGGAGGGAGTATGTAGGATATCCTCCTTGGGAATAGCTCTGTTAAACAAGGGAGCTAAGGAAGGGTCGTTCTGTTGAGCCTCTTTGATGCTCAGCTCAGAAGGTAGAGTAAGCAGGGTGGTTGGGGTGGTTGGAGATGTAAGAGTTGGTTGGTTAACTTTTGCTCGGGATTGTGTAATAGCACAGGTTGGAAATAGGTTGGGTTGGGTTTGCTCTATGGTAGAAGTTGGGTTATATGGTAGGGGAGAAGTAGAAACAATTAAAGGAGGATGGACTAGTTCTCCTGCTAGATCGTTACCTAGTATAAAATCTGCTTCAGGGACAGGTAGGGTTGCCGTTTCACTTACTCCTACGGAGACAGTATCCTTGATGAGTCCACAGTTCAGGTGTACCTTTGCCAGAGGTACTGAGAAGGGGTTGTGGAAGTCCTGCAAGTATACATGTTCTCCTGTATAATTACGTTGGACTCCCGGCAGTGCTGACTGAAGTAGCAATGACTGTGCTGCTCCTGTGTCCCGTACTATTCGGAGGTTGTGTTCTACGTGGTCTGGACCAAGTGATACTGTTCCCGTTGAACGGAAGGGCTGAAAAGGATCTACAGAATTGGCAGTAGAATGGTTAACCCCTTCCATACGGTGCCGCACACGTAGGCGTCATGAGGAGCAAGTGGATTCGCGATGCTGCCATATCGGTGTCTTGATTATATTTATTGTAGTCGCCCCTGTGTTTTTACATTCTCCCTAATCTGCTCTAAATCCCATTCTCTGTGGTTTTCAAAATTCACGGGTGAAAGAGAGAACGATCGATATAAGCTGTGACTATATTTTATGATGCGAGTATTATTACGACACGTCATACGGCTGGCATTGGCTGCTGCCCACGAGATTTAAGTCCCGTAGTGAAGTGGTTAAAGGAAGCTACAGATTTTATATTCTTTTGAGCTACTTTACATTTTGGGTCTGGGCAATTTGCAGTCATGTGTCCAGGTTTCTTACAGAAGAAACAAACAGGGGAACTAGGGTTATCAATTTTCCCATCTTTACTACCACTAGTTGGTTTTACATGAGATTGTTGGCGGTTACTGTCCTTTCCGACATTTTTGTGAATCAATGAGAGGGTATCAGTCAATTTGGCTGTTTTCATAAGGTCAAATTCCTCCCTGTCAACAATGTGAATTTTTAAGTAGTGAGGAATTTTACGTACGAATTCTTCTAACGCGATCAAGTTCACTACTTTCTCAAGATTATCGGCTGATGCTGATTTAATCCACTTTCTTAATGCTCGGAGTTTGTCTGATGCGAATTCCATATATGTCTGATAGTTAAGTTTGTTAGAATTTCGAAAGGCTTGTCGATAACCTTCGGTGGAAATTTCATAAGCGGAAAGAATTGTCTGTTTGACCGTTTCGTAATCAGTGTTATTTTCCAGATTGTTACATACTTGTAAACCTTTAGTGGACAGCTTGGGCTTAATGAGCCAAATCCAGTCTGCTTGGGGAATTGCAAAATGTTTACTTCTTCAAATTCTCGAAAAAATAAGGTTGGGTTCTCGTCTGAGAAGGAGGGAATAAGTTTGGTGTACTGCAAGAGATCTAACTTACTTGAATTTGAAACCACTTGTTGACTTGGGGTCAATAGTTCGAGCCTTTTTAGTTCGAGTTCGTGCTGTCTTTGAAACTGTTTTTGTTCTTTATCATGCTGCACTTCGAGTTCCTTAATTTTCAGTTCATGCTTCATCTTCCTTTCAAGTATCTGATATTCTAGATGGTCTAATTGAGTCTCTTTCGTAGGGGTAATGTCTAATTTGGCTGCAACTGTTTGTTCTAAGCGTTCAAATTCTCTGTCTTCGTCTTCCGTTTTCTTTAACTGTTCTATATGACTCAATCTTAGTTGGATTAATTCAGTTCTACTAATGTTCGCTGGATAAGTTATTTCCCATCTTGTTGCTATTTCTTTCAGAGATTCTTTATTTGGGTTCTGAATTATCAGTTCTTCCACCGAGGGGTTCTCAACAAAGTTTTCGATATTCAGTTCTGACATCGCGAAATTTTTACTCGCTAACAGTTGCTACTAAGCAAGGTACTGCGCTTGGTTCACTTACGTGGTATACCGGACAAGAAATACAAGTAGAATTATAATACTTGACTCCCACGAATATTATAAATCTTTAGGACAGAATACATTAACCAAAACTACATGCCGTAAGTAGGATATAATTATCGTTCCCACACGTATCCTAAACGGATCCTACTTCAGTACTCTTACGAAATTTACAGCTGAAAGAGTTTAACGTGGTCATGTGCGATGGCGTATTTATGATTAACTGACTGATCACTCTTGGACCAATTATTACTTTACTGGAGTACTGAGTTACAAGTTTACCGGACAGATGGACAATTTCGATGGTTGTGGGAATGCAAGTGTAACTTATGTATTACGTTTCGCTCGTATATCTCACACCTTCTTAGTTTTTGTTCGGGTAAGAGGATCCCCGACGGGCCCCCATTCTATGTTATGCCTTCCGCAAGGATATAAGGAAATATGTCTAGGAGGGGTTCGTACTTTGTGGCCTTGATGTGGTTAAGGCAAATCCAAACGGAAGTTAACATAAATAACTAATTTAATTTATAACAAAAAGTCAACAAAACAAATATAATAACTTTACAACAACAAAATTAATCAATAGACAATTAATTCCTCAACCTAAACCGAAACCAAGTCATGAGATTACAGTTACGTGGGTACACAACGGATTTAGAGTGAAAGCGATGGGGAGGGAAGTTACGCTTCGATAGCCAAACGAAAATTGTCTGCCTAGAAGCCGGCGGAATGTAATATATATAGTGTTGGTGAGGACGGGAGGAAGGGGAAGGATGAGCTGGACAGAACTAGTTTAAGTCTGTCGGAAGAGTAATGAGTAGAAACGACCACACGTATACAAGCAATTTACAGTACATACATAATTATCCAACAAGTACAGAGTATTATACATATACAGAAATTTTAAATACATGGAGGATGGTGGGCCATCACACCTGTCATAGGCCTTTTCCAGATCCATAAAAGCCCAAAAAACATCCTTACCTTTTCCTATAGCTTTCTCACATATCTTGTCTTACCACAAAAATCTGATCTACACAACCCCTACCTGTCCTAAACCCACACTGTTCCTCACCAATTACTCCCTCTGTTCCTCTCCTAATCCTCTCAATCAAGACCCTCCCATAAGCCTTCCCAACTACACTCATCAAGCTGATCCCTCTGTAACTACTACACTCACACTTGTCCCCCTTTCCCCTGTAAAGTGGAACTATACAGGCACTCCTCCAGTCCTCTGGCACTCTACCCTCTCTCCAACAAACATTAAATAACCTCACCAGCCAGTCCACCATCACTGTACCTCCTTTTTTCAGACATTCTGCATGGCATCCATCCAACCCAGGTGCCTTACCTGCTCTCATCATATTAACAGCTGTTTTCACTTCATCCTTCCCTATTTCTCCTCCATTTTCCTCACTCATCACGGTCATTTTCTTAGCACTTCCCACTGCAACTACCATTCCCTTCCTATCCTCCTTCACATTTAGCAACTCCCTAAAATACTCTGCCCACCTTCCTCTCACTGCCTTCTCTTCCATTATCATCTCTCCATCTGTACCTTTTACCTTTTCTTCTCTATTTGATTCGCCTCCTCTTCCTCTCTTAATTTCCTTCCAAAACATCGTTTAATTACTTTCAAAATTTTCTGTCATACTCTTACCCTATTTCACATCTGCTCTCCTCTTTGTTTCCTTTATGCTTAACTTCCCTTCTCTTTACTTTGTACCTCTCATACGATTCCCTCGTCCTACTTTGTAGCCAATCTATGAATGCCTGCTTCTTCTCTTCTACACCTTTCTTTGCTTCCTCATCCCACCATTCACTACTCATCCTTCTATTTCCTCCCGCCCTCCTTGTTCCACACACCATCTTTGCACACCTTATGACTCCCTCCTTGAACCATCCCCATTCCTTCTCCACTCTTAGTTCAACGCTATCCTTTACTCCCTCCCACTCCTCTCTCAGCTTCTTCTTATACTCAATCTCCTTTTTTTTTTCTCATTTAAGCAGTTTACTCTAAGTACCTCCCTACCATCTACCCTTGTTCTCTTTCTCCACCTATTCTCCACTCTCAATTTACCTTCCACCAGAAAATTATCTAATATTCCCCCACTCTCTCCCCTTAGAACATGTACAGCCTTAACTCTTCCTACCATATTCCTGGTCACCACTATATAGTCCATTAATGCTCTATCTGCCACCCTTCCATCCACCACCCTCTCCCATGTGTACTTACGATTGACTTTCTTCCTAAACACTGTATTTGCTATCATCAACTCTCAAGGCACGTGTCCACCATCAATTCTCCACTACGATTTTTCCTGGAACTTCATACTTCCCAATCACTCTGTCTATTGGTTAATTTCCTACCCTAGCATTAAGGTCTCCCAATACAACTACTTTGACATTTCTCCCTAATCCCTTTATGCAATCATTTATATCTTCCCAAAAACCTTCCTTTCCTCTACGCTCTTCTCACTACTACCAGGTCCATACGCACTTACAAAAACCCACATCTCCCTTCCCAGCTTTGTCTTCATCCACATCAACCTTGATGAAACCTTCCACTCCACTACCCGCTTACTTATCTCTTCACTTATTAGTATAGCCACCCCTTCTCTCCCTCATCCCCTCATCACTCTTGAGTACCTCCCAGCTACACTCCCATACTCACATTTGCCCTTTCCTTTCATTTTAGTTTCACTCAAAGCCAGCACATCCATCTTTCTTCTCACAAACATACTGCCTATCTCTTCCCTTTTACTCTCATCTGTACCACATCCACGCACATTAACCACTTCCATATGGTGCCGCATACGTAGGCGGCATGAGGAGCAAGTGGATATGCGGGGCTGCCATATCGGCGTCTTGATTATATTTATTGTAGTTGCCCCTGCATAATGACATACTCTCTAAACTGTCTTCATCACATTTTCTATGGTTATCAAAATTCACGGGTGAAGGAGATAGCGATCGATATAAGCGGTGACTATATTTTATGATGCGAGTATCATTACGACACATCGTACGTCTGGCAGATAATGCTGCCCGCGAGATTTTGGCCCGGAGTGAAGTACCTTAGGGTACTTGTAAAATTAAGTAATTTTGTAAATTATTATGCACTAATATAATATGTTATTCTTGGCAGAAATTAATAATAGAAATTGTTGCTAAAACCTATAAATAAACAAACAGAACCACTTTGGTCGTTTGAGACGCCATCCTTGTTTTAGTAGAGGCAGAGGCTGAAGAAATTAAAGTACAGTGGAACCTCACTATTCGTACACAATCCATTCCAGGAGGCTGTGCGAATAGCGGTTTGTACGAATGGCGAATAATTTTTTCCCATAAGACATAATGTAAATTGGATTAATCTATTCCAGACCCTCAGATGATTGCTTATTTAAACCCTTGTAATAATGTTTTAAGCATGAAATACATAAAAACTATGAAAAACAATAAATATACAGTGCTGTACATGAAATAAATAAAAATTTAACCGCACTTTACCTGCACTGAGGTGAGCTGATGGCATAGGTGGAAGGTGGAGAGGAGGAGGAGGGATGTTGATGTTACAGTTTGGAAGAGGAGTCACCTTCCATATAAACATCAGGTAACATCCCTTCAGGTGTTTTCTCTCTTTCTGGTGTTCTTTCTTTTTTCTGTCTTTTTGCACAAGAAGAATCTTGGGATTTTTTCTTTAAAAACCTGTCCAATGTTGCCTGTCTTTGACGATTTTTCGGAATTTTTCTAAAATGGTCAGTAACATTGTCATTGAACAAATTGATGCTCCTGTTGATCACAGCAGTGTTAGGATGCCATTTTTCCACCATTCTCTGTGTTTTTTCCCAGTGATAAGATAGTTCTTTAATTTCTGCAGTGGAAATGCTTCCCTTACTACTTTCTTCCTCCTCTGAAGAAAGTTCTTCAACCACTTCTTCTTGCTGCTTCCTGTGCAGTTCTTGGAGTTCTTCAATTGTCAGCTCATTTCTGTGGTCTTCGACTAACTCCTCCACATCATCACTGTCTACATCCAATCCCATGGACTTCCCCAGAGACACAATATCATCCACCACTACAGGCTCTGTGTCAAAGCCTTCAAAGTCTCTGGCTGCCACAGATTCTTCCAGGCAGAGTTCATTGTCCTGAAAGAAACTTCCCCCCAGGCTTTGTCTATTATCCTCAAACAATGAAGGATATTGAAATGGTTCTTCCAAAAGTCCCTGAGGGTTAGTTCTGTGTCAGAGGTCACTTCAAAGCACCTTTGAAAAAGTGCATTTGTGTAAAGCTTTTTGAAGTTTGAAATGATCTGCTGATCCATGGGCTGGATTAGAGGAGTGGTATTAGGGGGCAAAAACCTCACTTGGATGAAGCTGTATTCACCCACCAGATCTTCCTCCAAGCCTGGAGGGTGAGCAGGAGCATTGTCCATTACCAGAAGGGCCTTGAATGGTAAATTTTTCTGCTCTAGATATTTTTTCACACTCGGGGCAAACACTTCATACATCCACTCGGGGCAAACACTTCATACATCCACTCGGGGCAAACACTTCATACATCCACTCGGGGCAAACACTTCATACATCCACTCGGTGAAGAACTGCCTTGTTACCCAAGCCTTACTGTTAGCCCTCCACATTACACTGAGTTTACTTTTTATAACATCATTTTTCTTGAACACTCTTGGGTTTTCTGAGTGGTAGACAAGCAAAGGTTTAATTTTGAGGTCCCCACTAGCATCAACATGCAACAAGAGTGTAAGCCTGTCCTTCATAGGCTTGTGTCCTGGCAATGATTTCTCCTCTTTTGTGATGTAGGTCCTCTTAGGCATCTTCTTCCAGAAGAGGCCAGTTTCGTCACAATTAAAAACTTGGTGAGGAGTAAATCCCTCACTCTTTAAAAGTTTTTAAATTCCCCAACAAACTTTTCAGCAGCATCTTTGTTTGCACTGGCAGCTTCTCCATGCCTAACAACACTGTGAATGCCACTTCGCTTCTTAAATTGATCAAACCACCCCTACTTGCTTTAAATTCATGACTTTGCGCACTTGTTCCAGGGCTGTCTCGCTTAAGGTCATCATGCAACTGCTTTGTTTTTCCACAAATTATTGTTTCAGAAATGCTTTCACCAGCAAGTTGTTTTTTGTTAATCCAAACTAGCAAAAGTTTTTCCACTTGTTCAATTATAGGTGACCTGTTCACAGCAAGAATGGTCACGCCTTTTGCCACATAAGCCTCTTTTATTATGTCTTTATTTTTCAGTATAGAAAATATGGTTGATTTCGCCATGCCATATTGAGTTGCCAGGTCAGAGATACGAGTTCCACTTTCAAATTTTGCAATGAGTTCTTTTTTCAATTCAATTGTTGTTCTCACTGCTTTCCTTTTAGGCTTGGTTGAATCACTAATCTTTTTTTGGACCCTTGGCTGCACTATTTTTAATAAAGATAAAAAAAAAATAGCAATAAAGTAGCACAAAGTTTCACAAAGCTTGCGTGGATGATGCGTAGCATACAGAAGCTAGCACGAGACTGAGCTGAAGAGACCGCGTGGCGTGGCCAGTGACAAGGTGACGTTGTCCAAATTGCGGGGTGTACGAATGATGAGTTGAATTTTACTTGAACAAGTTGGATGAATAACGTGTTGTACGAGTAGAGAGGCAGATGAATGGCGGGGTTCCACTGTACAGTATGATAAATTCATCTATTCTAACCTAACCTAACCTGCATTTAGTATTGCGGTACTTGTAATTGTAGGGGTCATCAGGGTCGTCATTGTCTATGACCTCCGAATCTATAAATAGATATGGGATCCAAAGGAGTTGAAGCGACTTCATTCATTTCTGTATCGGTTTTAGCAAAGTTTTCTGATATTGATTTCTACCAAGAAAAATATTTATTACATTGATGTATTATAATTTACAAAATATTTAATTTTAATTTTGTGTAGCATATTAAACAGGGCTGCACAACCCAGTAAATAGATACAGCTTAGATAACACAGTTTTAGAGAAAATTGAGTGCGAGAGAGACTTGGGAGTTCTAGTGAGTCCGGACATTAACCCCTTCACTCTCGGCCAAAATCTTGCGGGCAGCATTAGCTGCCAGATGTGCGATGTTGCGTCATAATACTCGCATTATGAAAAATAAAGTTACCACTGTATTGCTCGTTTTCTCTCACCCGTGAATTTTGATAACCAGAGAAAATATGATGAAGCCAGTTTACAGAGTATGGGGGGGTCACGCAGGTACAACTACAATATATATAATCAAGATGCCGACATTGGCATCCTCGTGTACCCACTTGCTCCTCATGACGCCTACGTAGGCGTCATCGTATCGAAGGGGTTAAAACTAGGAAACAGTGCATTAGTGCTATGAATAAAGCTAACAGAGCATTAGGTTTCATTGCTAGGACAGTAATGAATAGAAGTGCAGAGGTAATTATCGAACTCTAGCGATAGTTAGACCCATCCTTGACTATGCGGTACAGTTTTGGTCTCCGTCCTATATAATGGATATCAATTCACTAGAATCAGTACAGAGAAGAATAACCAAAATGATACATCAAGTCCTCGTTATACGGTACATATGTGTTCCTGAAAACCTTACTGCAAATTGAAATTACTGTATACCAAACCCATTATAACATTTAATAATAGAATATGGCAGACATACCTTCTCCCTGCTCTTTCCTCTTCAAAACACGAGCAGATACCGTATCTATGAATTTTTCTTACCATAAATAGAATCGAGGTAGTAATTACCAAATACCGTAACTGTGAATTTACCAGATAAAGAATTACCATATAAAGAGGACTCACTGTACATGGACTCAGAAATTTGCCTTATGAGGAGAGGCTTAGGCACCTTAACTTACACTCTCTGGAAAGATGCAGAGTGCAGGGTGATCCAATAGAGAAGTTCAAGTGGATCAAGGGTGATGCAAGCAAGGTCATCATACTAAAACAACAGGGAAGGACTTGCAGTAATGGATTTAAACTGGACAGATTTAGATTTAAGAAGGAAAGAGGCAAGAATTGGTTTACTAATAGGGTGGTCAACGAATGGAATAGACTTAGTAACCATGTAGTGAGTGCTGAAACTATCAGTTGTTTTAAGAAACGTAGACAACTTTATGGATGGGGATGACAGGTGGTGATGGATATGGAGCTGCCTTGTGTAGGCCTTATGGTCTCTTGCAGTATCCTTCATTCTTATGTATTTTTTGTTTGTTTTTCACAAAGTGTGCAAGGATGGTGTGTGGAACAAGAAGGACAGGAGGAAATAGAAGGATGGGTAGTGAATGGTGGGATGAGGAAACAAAGAATATTGTAGAAGAGAAGAAGCGAGCTTTCACAGATTGGTTACAAAATAGGATGAGGGAGTCATATGAGAGGTACAAAGAAAAGAAAAGAGAAGTAAAGCAAAAGGTAAAGGAGGCAAAGAGGAGAGCAGATGTGAAGTGGGGTAGGAGTATGACAGAAAATTTTGAAAGTAATAAAAAGATGTTTTGGAAAGAAATTAAGAGAGGAAGAGGAGGTGAATCAAGTAGAGAAGAAAAGGTAAAAGGTGCAGATGGAGAGATGATAATGGAAGAGAAGGCAGTAAGGGGAAGATGGGCAGAATATTTTAGGGAGTTGCTAAATGTGAAGGAGGATAGGGAGAGAAAGATAGCTGCAGTGGGAAATGCTAAGAAAATGAGAGTGATGAATGAGGAAAATGGATGAGAAATAAGGAAGGATGAAGTGAAGGCAGTTGTTAAGATGATGAAAGCAGGTAAGGCACCTGGTCTGGATGGATGCCATGCAGAATGTCTAAAAAAAGGAAGTACAGTGATGGTGGACTGGGTGGTGAGGTTATTTAATGTTTGTTGGAGAGAGGGTAGAGTGCCGGAGGACTGGAGGAGTGCCTGTATAGTTCCACTTTACAAGGGAAAAGGGGACAAGTGTGAATGTAGTACTTTCAGAGGGATTAGCTTGTTAAGTGTATTTGGGAAGGCCTATGGGAGGATCTTGATTGAGAGGATTAGGAGAGGAACAGTGGGAGTAATTTGTGAGGAACAGTGTGGATTCAGGACAGGTAGAGGTTGTGTAGATCAGATCTTTGTGGTAAGACAAATATGTGAGAAAGGTATAGGAAAGGGGAAGGATGTTTTTTTGGCTTTTATGGATCTGGAAAAGGCTTACGATAGTGTAGACAGAAAGACACTGTGGGAGGTACTGCAGATATATGGGATAGGAGAAAAGCTTCTTGGAGCTGTCAAGAGTTTTAATGAGAGTAGTAGAGCTTGCTTTAGGATTAGAAATGGAGAGAGAGTGTGGTTCGAGGTAAAGGTGGGACCTCATCAAGGATGTGTTATGTCGCCCTGGCTGTTCAACTTATACATGGATGGGGGTAGTGCGAGAGGTAAATGCAAGGGTAGTGGGTCAGGGATTGGAGATGGTTAAAGAAAATGGAGAAAAGTGGGAGGTGAGCCAGCTGTTGTTTGCTGATGACACTGCGCTTGTGGCAGGATCGGAGGAGGGATTGAGGAAGTTGGTAACAGAGTTTGGGAGAGTATGTGATAGAAGAAAGCTAAAGATAAATGTGGGTAAAAGTAAGGTGATGAGATGTACAAGGGGTGAAAGTGGCAGTAGACTGGAAGTGAGTATTAAGGGAGAGCGACTGGAGGAAGTGGATAGTTTTAGATACTTGGGTGCAAATGTGGCAGGAAAAGGTGGAGTGAAGGTGGAGGTAGAATGTAGATTGAGAGAAGCAAGTAAATGCCTTGGTGGATTGAAGAGTGTAATGAGGAATAGACATTTGGGAATGGATGCTAAGAGGAGACTGTATTTACCTAGTTGTATTTACCTAGTTGTATTTTGCGGGAAGGGGAGCTATGCTCGTGTTGTCCCGCCTTTGTATCTTGCAGTGTCTAGTTTGTTTTTAAACTCATGAATGGTTTTTGCGCATACTATTTCATTGTCCAGTTTGTTCCAAGTGTCCAAAACTCTATGAGGAAAACTGTTTTTCTTCAGTTCTCTTCTATAGCTATGTTTTTTTATTTTCTTTCCATGTCCTCTTGTGTTTCTTTTGTCCCAGTTAAGTAAATTCTCACTATCGAGTACCTCTGTGCCTTTCATGATTCTGTAGATGGTCAATAGGTCACCTCTCTCTCTTCTTTGCTCCAGTGTCGGTAACTCCAGTTTAGCCAATCTCTCTTCGTATGATAGGTTTGCAAGTGCAGGTGCCATTTTTGTAGCTGCTCTTTGGATTCTTTCTATTTTCTTTATATTCTTTTTGGTACTGGGGGACCACAATGTCGCTGCATACTCTAATCTAGGCCTTATCAATGTAACCAATATTTTTTTCATCATGTCTTCGTCCAAGTATGTAAACGCCACTTTTATTGATCTTAGCAAGTTGTAAGTCTCCCCGACAATTTTGTTAATCTGTATATCATAGGACAAGTCGTTCGTGATAATTACTCCCAAATCTTTTTCGGATCCTACTTTCTTTACTTCTTTGGTTCCAATTGTATATTTTCCTGATATTCTGTTTTTGCTTTTTCCAAACTCCATTATGCTACACTTCTTCGTATTAAAGTCCACTTCCCATTTCTGACTCCAGTTCCATACCCTATTTAGGTCTTCTTGCAGTGCTTCACAGTCCTCATCAGTTTCTATTTTCCTTAGCAGTTTGGCGTCATCGGCAAAGAAGCTCATGTAGCAGTTCACGTCCTCATCCATGTCATTCATATAGATAGCAAACATTATTGGTGCCAGCACAGATCCTTGCGGTACTCCACTGATCACCTCTTTCCAGTCTGAATATTTTTCTCTGAGCACTACTCTCATCTTTCTACCAGTCAGAAAGTCCTCTATCCATTTTAGTAGGTTTCCCTGTATTCCTCCTATGTGTTCCAGTTTTTTTAGTAGTTTTCTGTGTGGTACTTTGTCAAAGGCTTTTTGCAAGTCTAGGAATGCACAATCAGCCCATCCATTTCTTTCTTGCACTATGTCTATTAGTCTTGAGTAAAAGCATATTAAGTTTGTGGAGCATGATCTTCCTTGTCTGAATCCGAATTGTCTTGGGTTTAATATGTCATTGTCTTCCAGATGTTTTACCCATCTATTCTTGATTATTTTCTCACAAATTTTGGCAATGGTGCTTGTTAGTGATACTGGCCTATAGTTGGTGGGTTCTTCTTTGTTTCCTCCTTTGTGTATTGGTACAATGTTAGCGTTTTTCCAGTCCTCGGGTATCTTTCCTTCTTTGAGTGAGCTGTTTATTAAGATGTATTTTGTCTGTTAGTTCTTCTTTGCACTCCTTTAGAATCCAATTTGCAATACCATCCGGGCCATGTGATTTTCTGACATCCAGCCTTGATAAATGTTCTGATATTTCCTTTAGTGATGCTGTAAACTCATTCATGAGGGGAGATTTCTTGTTTTTGTCTATGTCACAATTCGGTATTTTCTCTCTGGTGAAAACAGATTTAAAGTGATTGTTCATGACTTCGGCCATCTCTAAATCTTCTGTGTATTCAATGATTCCTTGGCATAGTTTCACCAATTCCTGTTTGTTTTTAAGTTTACCATTCACATACCGATAGAATAGTTTGGGTTGCTCTTTGCATTTGTCTATAATATCCTTCTCATGGTTCCTTTTCTCCTCTCTTCTCACATTAACATACTCATTTCTATAGTTAACATAAATTTGCCATTTGCTTTGTTTTTTGTCTTTTCTCCACTTTTTCCAAGCTTTGTCCCTTCTGTCTTTTGCCTCACTACATCTTTTGTTGAACCAACATTTAATGTACTCTCTCTCTCGCTTTTGTCTTGGTACATGCCTGTTTACCCCTTCATTGTAGTTTTCCATCAATATATTCCATTTCTCTTCCACTGCTGTTTCTTCCCTGTAAAATATTTCTCAGTTTGCATTCCGGAAGAATGTCTTTAGTTTTGTAAAGTCTGTTTTGTTGTACCTCAGTCTTCCTTTCCTATGCTTTTCGTTCCTCTCTATGTCTATTTCTTCCTTTAGTATAGTTTCGGTGAGTACATGGTCACTCTTTCCAATTGGTGTCTCATACTGGACTTTATGCACTATTTCAGGCTCTGTTGTAAATATTAGATCTAGTTTCGATGGCTCTTCATTATTTCTGTACCTTGTGTTTTCATGGACCCATTGGGTCATTGTGTACTCCATGGTCATATCTAGCAGTACATTGCCCCACGAGTCATCTCCTCCTTGCACTGTCATGCTGTCCCAACAAATTTCTTTGCAATTGAAGTCCCCCATAACTACCAGATTACCCTTACCCATTAATATCTCATTGAGTGATTTTCTTGTGTCATCTAGCATTTTTTTATGTTCAATTTCTTTCCAAGCGCTTGTTTTTGGAGGCACATAAGTCACCACAAACTTTCTACTTTTCATATTCTTGCCTTCGACTTTTATCATGATCAATTCAGCATTACCTTTGCCCTCTGCAATTTTTGTCACCTTTAGGTCTTTCTTGGCCAAGAACATGATTCCCCCTCCCTGTTTCTTGTCCCTGTTTTTTATCCAGTAGTTGTATAAACCTTGTCCGATAACAGTGGATGGTATTTCACCTCTTAGTTTAGTCTCTACAATTCCCATTATGTCTGGTTTTGCTTCTAACAGATAATCATTGAGTTCGTTCAGTCCCGAAATTAGTCCGTCAATGTTGGTATAGGCCACTTTTAATTTTCTTCCTTCTCCCTGGTTTCTTCTTCCCTTGTTTTGTTCGTTTTGAAGCGCCATTGTCTTAATCTCAAGTCTATTACTCTCCATTGGAATTCTTTGCATTCTGTCTCTGATCTTTTCAAGTTTTTTTTCCTTTGCTTCTTCTCTTAGCGCCCTTTCTTTTTCTAATTCCTCAGTACTCATTTCTCTTTTTATCCATATCTTATTGTATTTTTCACTCTTTGCCAAGTTACCTACTTTTTCAAATATGTCTTCTACTACCACTTGTGACCTTAGTTTTATCTTTAGAGGTCGATTCCTATCCTTAGTATAGCGACCAATTCTGTAAGTCTCTTCTAAGTCTGTGCCTGAATCACTATCTCCCCCCTGAATTTCATTAAGGATTTCTACTGCTGTCTCTTTTTCTTCTTTTTCTCTCATGTACCTCGCCAATCCTTGTTTTTCTTTAAGCCCATAAACCACAATACATTTCTTCCTATCTACTGTGTCCCTGACCCAATTTGCTTTTTCGTTAATCACTTGAATGATTGTGTCTTTTGCATTATCTTGCATTTGCTGCTTGACTATTTCTTTGAAAGCAATTTCTTTATTTTCAATATTTTCTTTCCACTTCTTAATTTCCTGGATACTGTCCCCACCTAAGTTTTCTTCGATCTTTTGTGTCAATTCTTGGAATTTGTTGTTCACTTCCTGCTTTAGATTTTCGCTATTATTATCATTAGTTTTCTTCTTTTCATTATCATTCTTCAGTTCATTTATGTCTCTTTTCATTTCTTTAATTTCGTTTGTAAGATCCAAGTTAGCTTTTTTCAGGTCAGAAATTTCATGGTTAGTCTTAGATAAACAATCAATTAAACCAATGACCTCTTTTCTTAAGTCCATGATTTCATTTTCCCACCGAGTCCTATTTTTGCTCATCTCTCTCTCTATCTCTAATAATCTACTTAAGTTCTTTCTTTCGTACTTACCAAACCCTAAGAAATCATTGTCGTAACACGTGGTGCTTTGTTTATTGTTTACATCGCGGTTCAGTGGATTGCCTCCAGATGGCTCTGATTCGCAACTGGCTTTCGAGTCGTTTTCATTCATTTTTGCTAATTTCGAGTTAACACAATTAACTAGCACTGCATAGATACCATTTCGGGCACTCACGTTCACTCCCCACCCCTACAGTACAAACCAGGTTTTCCTTTTTCGTCGTAAATCCTCTTCTTCTTGGTCGCGCGACGACGAGCGGTGTTGCTTCGATGAGCGTGTGTGAAGGAGTGATTGTGCCAAGAGCACTGTATGGGGCAGAAACATGGAACATAAGAGAGGAAGAGAGAAGGAGTTTGAATGTGTTTGAGATGAGGTGTCTGAGAAGTATGATGGGGGTTACTAGGCTAGATAGAGTGAGAAATGAGGAGGTGAGGAGGAGTACGGGGGTGGAAAGGGAGCTGGGAGATAGGGTTGATGAAAGAGTATTAGGATGGTTTGGACACATGGAAAGGATGAGTGAAGAAAGACTAGTAAAAGAGGTATGGAAGGCAGATGTGGAGGGAGTGAACATGAGGGGACGTCCTAGGATGAGGTGGATGGATGGGGTTAAGGGGGCTTTGGGGAAGAGGGGAATGTCTGTTGAGGAAGGATGGGAGAGGACAGAAGACAGGGGTGAATGGAGAATGGTTGTATATGGATGATGATGTGATCCAGGAGGTGGAATGGGTGGGGGGATGGGGGGATGAGGTAGTATGTGTGAGCAAATTTTGACGCAGCCCGAAGGGATTTCTCCCCGTCTTCTTTTATGCATGGGGGGACGGAGAGGGGGGGGTCGCCGATTTAATGAAGCGGCCTTGCTGTGGATGTGCTGTGTCTTGCGACACTGCTTCTGACCCAGGGCAGTGGACAGGGTGCAGGGATGACCTGTCATCCAGGAGGTGCTAAGATAAGAGGGAGGGTGGAGGGGTGTGGAGTGTATTCAGGGATGGAATGGGTGGGAATGATTTTATGTCTTTCCTTTCTGGCTACCTCCCTTGTAAGGGGGAAAAAACCTTGGTATATGTATGTATGTTTTTTTTTTTTTTTTTTTTTTTTTTTTTTTTTCTTCTTCCATGGACTAGTTAAGTTAGGTGGTTCTATTTCAATATCACACAAACACATTTTCTACTTTTTGTTTTTTACAATTGGAAAGTTTATTTTTTGTATGGAATGGTTATGTTAGGGTCGGATTTATTGGAGAAAAGTTTCATGCAAGATATTCATGTTTGCATGCTTCTTGATTTTTACTGGATAGGTTAGGTTAGGAGATATTGGACAATGTAAGTTTCATGTTAAATATCCATGCTTGCATTTTTCTTGAATTTTACCCAATTTTTTTTTATGGTGTCAAGGAAGCCAGTACCATACATGTTTAGTTTGAATGCCCTGTTCATCACTTAATGTTTTTCATGTGTATTTACCTATATGCTTTAAATCACATTTACTACTCCCATATCAGCAATTAATTGTAAGGTAGAAATTCGTTATTTGTCCTATGAACTTTTTTCTGAGAAAAATATATTTTTCTAACAGTTTCTTGCGGACTTGAATTAATCTGACATTTATTTCTATTAGGAATTATGGTAAATTCAAAGAAGGATACACCTAAATGATACAGCATGCTAGAAATTCAAGGTTGTGGGTAAGGGAAAATGTATAGAAATGTGACTTTTGATAGAAATGGACATTGCAGTTGTTTAAATCAACAAGAAGATTGTCAGTAAAGTATGTTTTTTGGTTTTAACCTCATTCATTGTAATGTAACCTCCAGCAGCCATATTACTCAGCCTTTCAGAACTCACAAGGAAGGTGTCATATATTCATAGGGGTTCTGTTGGGTCTATGTTAAAGGAGTGATATAATGAAGGAGTGACAGAACAAGAATAATAACTTTAAAGAGTGAGTTGATAATATATAATTATTTTTCATTTCTTCAAAAAAACAGAAATTTTTAATTTTTAGAATGATTGATATTCTATTCCAGAAACTAGAATTATTAGATTGTTGAAATATTTCAAATTTGTTTAAAATTCTCATTCTCCATCACTAGAATTAACTACCACATCATAGTTGTTTAGATTTTTTGAAGTGAACTTAATATTGTGTACAATTATCCACAAGTATTTATTGAGAGGGGCATTTTCTACAAATGCTATCTATATAACAAGAGCCTTTTTCTCCTTATAAGGGAGGGGTTTTTAACCTTTTTTCTCCAATTCCCCACTTTTTAGTGAGCCAACTCTCCATTTCCCACCACAGCATTGGTCTTTGACAAATTAAATTTTAACCCATGCAGTGTTAATACGTAAATATATGCTTTGCTTTTTTGTGCCATTTTACGGGCCTTAATTTTTGTTTGCATATATTAGATTTTTAAGTAACAGTTATCACATTCCCCACTTGGCAACTCCGCCATTCCCCACCAGTGGGGAATTCCCCACAGGTTAAGAACCACTGTTATAAGGGAAGTAACTAAGTCAGAGGCACATACCTATTCCCACCCTTTCCTCTCTCTCAACTTGGCTCCTCAAGGATGACAGGTCATCTTTGTATCACACCAACTGCCCTGGATCAGAAGCAATGTAGCAAGACACACTACATCCAAAGCAAGACTGCTTCACTTAATCGATGTCCTCCCTCTCTGTCCCCACGTGTAGATAAAGAGAAGATAGGTAGAAATCCCATTGGGTTGCATCAAAATATCATGCCATGTAATGATGTGGTTTGGATAAACCAGTTTCAGCAATTGGGTCCTATGGAGGTGCTGTGTTTTGCTGCATTACTTCTAAACCTAGGCAGTGGACAGGGGACAGGGATGACCTTTCATCTCTAGGAGTTAAGATAAATGAGGGAAGAGTGGGTGCATGCCTTGGCAAGCTACCTCCCTTAAAGGGAAGAGGCCTTTTGGTATATAGAGTTGTTTAAGGAAGACTTTGGTTTCACTGTGTAGGTGTTCCATTGGGTGGTTTTAGTGTATCCCATTATTATCCTTGTTGCTTTGTTGTATGTAAATTTTAGGTCTGTGCTTGCCCTCCTGATTGCTTTCTGTAAAGTCCTTGATGCATGGGCCAAAGGACATCTATCAAAAGTGATACCCCAAGATTTTAGAATTCTTATTCAGTGGGAAGAATTAGCTATTAGATTTTACCATTGGATACTTATTTGATTTATGGTTGTCTGGATTATTTATTCTTTTAATTTCTTTCTTGAGTTTATAGAGAACTTAGGGAGAAATGTCAATGTAGTGCTAGGGTAGGAAATGAACCAATAAATGGAATGGTTGGGAAGTATGAAGTTCTAGGAAGAAATCATAGTGGAGACTTGATGGTGGAGATGTGTCTAGAAAGAGAGTTGATAGCAAATATAGCATTTAGGAAGAAAGTCGAGCATAAATACACATGGGAGATGGTGGTGGGTGGAAGGATGGTAGACAAAGCTTTAATGGACTATATAGTGGTAACCAGAAAAGTAGGAAGAGTTTTGTATGTACATGTTTGAAAGGGAAAGAGTAGAGGAATATCAGATCATTTTTTGGTGGAAGGTAAGATGAGAGTGGAGGATAGATGGAGAAAGAGGAAAAGGACATAAGGTAGGGAGGTGCTTAAAGTAAACTGATTAAATGAGAAAGCAAAGAAAAAGGTTTACAAGAGGAAGCTGAGAGAAGAGTGGGAGGGAGTGAAGGATAGAGTAGAATTAGGAATGGAAGAGGAAATTGGATGGTTCAAGGAGGGACTCACAAGGTGTGTAAAGATGTGTGTAGGACAAGGAGGACAGGAGGAAGTAGAAGGAAAGGTAGAGAATGGTGGGATGACAAAGCAATGTGGGTAAAAATAAGGCGATGAGATGTACAAGGGGAGAATGTGGCAGCAAATTGGAAGTGAGTATTAGGGAGAGAGACTAAAGGGAGTGGACAGCTTTAGATACTTGGGTGCGAATATGGCAGGAAAGGGAGAAGTGGTGGAGGTAGAATATATATTGAGAGAAGCAAGTAAATGCCTTTGGGCGATTAAAAAGTGTAATAAAAATAGACATTTGGGAATAGATGCTAAGAGGAGATTGTATTTTACCTAGTTGTATTATACAGGAAGGGAATGCTCATGGTGACCCATCTTTGTACCTCTCAGCAATTTTTTTTTTTTTTTTTTTTTTTTTTTTTTTTTTTTTTTTTTTTTTTTTTTTTTTTTTTTTTTAAATCTTGAATAGTGTTTGCACACACTTTTTCCTTACCTAAATTATTCCAGGTATCCACCACTCTGTGTGGGAAGCTATTCTTTTTCAGATGTCTTCTATAATTATCCTTTTTGAGTTTCTTTTCATGTCCTCTTGTTTTTCCGTTGTCCCATTTTAATAAATCATCTCTAGGATTTCCATTCCTTTCATGATCCTATGAATAGTCAATAGATCTTCTCTTTCTCGTCTTTATTCCAGAGTTGGTAGTTCCAATTTGGACAGTCTTTGTTCGTATGTTAATTTGGAGAGAGTTGGTGCCATCTTTGTCATTGCTCTTTGTATTCTTTCTAATTTCTTTATATTCTTTTTAGTACTGGGTGTCTATAGTGTTGCTGCCTACTCCAGTTTTGGTCGTATTATTGTAACTAATATTTTTTTAAATTATTTCCTCATCCAAATAGTCAATTGTCGCTTTCATTGATCTTAGAAGGTTGAAGGTTTCTCCTACTATTTTATTGATATGTTTGTCTGGTGACATGTCTTTGCTGACTATTACTCCAAGGTCTCTTTCTGAGTTCACTTTTTTTACTTCTTCACCAATTTTATAATTTCTCGATATTCTATTTTGACTTTTTCCAAACCCCATAATACTATACTTCTTGTTATTAAAGTTTACTTCCCACTTTTGACTCCATTTCCAGATTTTGTCTAGGTCTATCTGTAATGATTCAGTCTTCCTCTGTACTTTCTTTTAGTATTGTTGCATCATCTGCTGAGAAGTTCATATAACATTCCACTCCTTTGTCCATGTCATTTATATATATGGCAAACATGATTGGAGCCAATACTGAACCTTGTAGGACACCACTTATCATTTCTTCCCAGGTTGAATATTTGTCTCTAATTACTACCCTCATTTTCCTCCCAGTCTTTCATCCATTCCAATAATTTTCCTTTAATACCACCTATTGATTCTATTTTTCTTATTAGTTTTTTGTGTGGCACTTTATCAAATGCTTTTTGTAGGTCTATTAGAAAAGCACAGTCTGCTCATCCATCCCTTTCTTGTATTATTTCTATTAGTCTTGAATAGAAGCAGATCAAGTTTGTTGTACATGATCATCTTTGTCTAAATCCAAATTGATTTGGATTCAATATATTTTTTTTCTTCTAGATGTTTAACCCATCTACTTTTGATAACTTTTTCACATATTTTTGTCATTGTGCTTGTAAGGGAGATCAGTCTGTAGTTGGTTGGATTTTCCTTGTTCCCTCCTTTATATATTGGTACAATATTTGCATTTTTCCAGTCCTGTGGTACCTTTCCTTCTATGAGTGAGTACTTAATTATCTTGTATATTTTGTCCATCAACTCCTGTATGCATTCTTTCAATATCCAATTTGCAATTCCATCTGGACTGTGTGATTTTCTGATATCATTTTTTTTTTTTTTTTTTTTTTTTCCCTTCTGTGTCACAGTTATTTCCTTCATTGGGGGTTCTTCCTATTTCTTCACAATTTTGTGAACTTTCAGTTGTGAATACTGATTTGAAATGATTGTTCATAATTTAATCCATTTCTACTTCTTTATATTTATAATTGTGCCAACAGCACTGTATGGGGCAGAAACAGGGAACATAAGAGAGGAAGAGTTTAAATATGTTTGAGATGAAATGTCTGAGAATTATGATAAGGGTTATTAGGCTGGACAGAGTGAGAAATGAGGAGGTGAGGAGGAGAGCAGGGGTGGAAAGGGAGTTGGGAGATGGGGTTGATGAAAGAGTATTAAGATGGTTTGGACACATGGAAAGAATGAGTGAAGATAGACTAGTAAAAGAGGTGTAGAAGGCAGAGGTGAAAGGAGTGAACATGAAGGGGTGACCAAGGATGAGATGGATGGATGGGGTAAAAGGGGCATTGGGAAAGGGGAATGTCTGTTTAGGAAGGACAGGAGAAGACAAGGTAGGGGTGAGTGGAGAATGGTTGTGTATGGATGATGCAGTGATGCATGGAAGGGAGTGGATGGGTGATGAGGGGGTGAGGGAGTATGTTTGAATGACATTTTGATGCAGCCAGAAGGGATTTCTCCCTGTCTTCTCTTTTTCTGCATAAGGGGACTAAGAGGGGGGGGTTGCTGATCAAATGAAGTGTCCTTGCTGTGGTTGTGCTGTCTTGCTACACTGCTTCTGATCCAGGGCAGTGGGTGAGATGCAGGGATGACACATCCAAGAGGAGCCGAGAAAGGAGGGCGGGAGGGGGCTGAATGGGAGTTGAGGATGTGGATGAAATGGGTGGATGTGGATATGCCTTTGTTTTTGGCTACCTCCCTTGTAAAGGGAAAAAAGACGTTGGTATATGTATGGAATTTATTTCACAATTACATACATCTGTGGGGAAATTTATATTTCCTAACATATATTGAATACTGATTCATGTCAATTTTTGCTGTTTTCTCTTGATGTTCTTTTATTCTGCACTATAGTAGATGCAACGAGAAATGGTCACTAAGGCGGAGTTAGGGAATTTCCCAGTGTTGCCACATCTCCACAGATAACACGGCTCGCCCACCCGCCCGCCCGCCCGCTCTCTCTCTCTCTCTCTCTGTCTCTCTCTCTCTCTCTCTCTCTCTCTCTCTCTCTCTCTCTCTCTATATATATATATATATATGTATATATATATATGTATATATATATATATGTATATATATATGTATATATATATATATATATTATATATATATATATATATATATATATCTCCATGGCGAGAACGTGCATGTGGATGCAATGCTTTCTGAATGCAGTGTGGGGGTGTGGCCAGAGAAGGGATGGAGTGGCAATGTAGCTCTCTCTCGCTCATATGCCATGTCCACGACTCGAGGAAACGAAACCTTTGTATAGGAAACATTGCTTTGATTTTTACCTCAGTGGTGGTGTGTGACAAAAAATTAGAATATAATTATATGTGGCAACATTATAAAATTATGAAATAAAATTCAAAATAAAATAAAATTATAAAATAATTATATGTGGCAACACGGGGAATCCCCGTGCTCCGCCCTAACAGCCAGTTTTCGATGCACCAAGTATAACAGATCCTCTTTGTCAATATTTCCCATTCCTTTCTCACTTCTAAATATACCTATCATATTACCCACTTCATTATTCCAATGTCAGTATTACCATTTTTTTCAATATCTTATATGCTTTATCAGCCATGGTAGGAAGGCTGTTAATAGAAGGCTATCCCATCTGACTCATTTGAGAGTTTAGCACCAAGTGAATGAACTATGTTGCACATTCTGTCACACACAACTCTCATAACTTTAAATTTTCAATGCACAAAATGGGGAATTGTTGAAATGAATTTACATGTGGAGGCATACAATGAGAGACTGGTTTACATTCCATGTAGCCAAATTGTACAACTCCAGATTTTGCTAGTCTTTGTTCACAATTTTGAACTATCAAGTAGTACTCAGTTAAGGATTTACATACATATACCAATGGCTTTTCCCCCTTATAAGGGAGGTAGCCAAAAAACAAAGGCATAAAATCCACTCCCACCCATTCCATCCCCACATACTCCACTCCCATTCACCCCCTCCCTCCCTCTCTCTTATCTTGGCTCCTCCTGGATGAAGGATCATCCCTGCATATCGCCCACTGCTCTGGGTCAAGCAATGTAGCAAGACACAGCACATTCACAGCAAGGCTGCTTCATTCAATTGGCGACCCCCTCCTCTCCATCCCCTCATTCTTTCCATGTGTCCAAACCTTTGGGATTTACCATAGAATTTCAGGAATATCAATTTTCATTCCATAAAAGACTACAGTATTAAGTATTTGTTTCATAGGGTTATGTCCTCTGGCGGAGGCACTCCCCGTAAAGGTAACCCCCTCAGCAGCTCCAAGACAGCCGCCAGCAATAGCAGTAGTAGCTACAGCAGCAGTGGCACAAACAGTAGCAGCAGTAGTAGTCCTGCTGTCTCCCCACCTCACATTATAATGGAGTCTCATGAATCTCTGCACACAGAGTCCAAGTCAAGCTCCATTAACTCTAAAGGCCTTGAAATGGTAAGTCAAAAAGATTATAGTGTTCTTTGTAAAACAGATTAGCACTAGCTCTTTTACAAGAGATTTAGTATTACATTGTCTTAGTCCTCTAAAGACTAACAAACCATAGGACTGAGGAAATGTGTGTGCACTAACAGTTTAATAATTTGCTCGTCAGAAAACTTAAATCTAGTCAGTAATTAGAAGCTGTCATCTTGCTTATCTGTTGCGCACCTTTTGCCCATTGCTTATGCGTGCACTCCTCCTCACATCAGACTGGGGCACCATTTGTTGGGTCTCCTTCCGTGGGCTCTCCTTCTCCTCCTAAGAGTGTTAGTTCTTCAAGCTCCACCTCCACTGACCACACCTTTCCCACACACGTTCTCAACGCTGCTGCTAAAGTGAGTAAGGCATTTGCCATAGATGTTTAACAAGAGGGGGGAAATGACATGTATGGCAGTGTCTTTGCTTTGGGGTTGAAGCTGAACATGGGTGCGGAGAGTTGCATGACTGATGTGCATTGTATTGTGCACAGGGTTGCTATTTAGAAAGTTTTCCTGCATAATTGATTATGTATTTAAACTTCTTGCCTTTTTCTGTCATTATAATTGCCAAACTAGATATAAAGCTATCAACTTGAAAAATAAAGATGATTTCTTCATACAGCATGTTTCTTGGGATCCCTAACTAATAAAGATGTTATTTTTATATGGAAGAAGCACAGGATTAAATAATAAAAGTGGTTGCTTCGAGTTTCACTGACTAGAAACCTGCAGTCCTATAGTGGCTGGCATTCTATAGATCTCTGGGAAGAAATATTGGGCTGTTGTCTGTGATGCATTAGTGTAGGAATGTTTCTGTCACTTGAAAGTAGTAGGAGGGGAGCTGACACCTGTTGTCAGCTCCTCTTATGTGAAAAAATGGAGGAAATACAATTGAAGTTGACGACTGAATGTCATCCCCTCAGGACTGCACCCCTAATTGGAAGTGAGGGTGTTGACGTGTCTTGAAGATATGCAGCAGGAAGGTGATTTTTTGATGTCTTACAGGACCACCACTTGCAGCTATATGTTTTTGGTCTCATGAGATTGAATAATCCCAGAAAATTGATAAGTTAAGACTGAAGTGAAGAACACACATACATACATATACCAAGGCTTTTTCCCCCTTCCAAGGGAGGTAGCCAAAAAGGGAAAGGCATAAAAACACTCCCACCCATTTCATCCCTAAATACACTCCACACCCCTCCCACCCTTCCTCTCATCTGAGCACCTCCTGGATGACGGGTCATCCCTGCACCCTGCCCACCGCCCTGGGTCAGAAGCAGTGTCGCAAGACACAGTACATCCACAGCAAGGCCGCTTCATTTAATCGGCGACCCCCCCTCTCCGTCCCCCTTTGCATATAAGGCGAGGACGGGGAGAAATCCCTTCGAGCTGCGTCAAAATTTACTCACACATACTACCCCACCCCCCACCCCCCGCCCATTCCTCCTCATGCAGTCACAACATCATCCATATACAACCATTCTCCACTCACCTCTGTCTTCCGTCCTCTCCCTTCCGTCCTCTCCCTTCCTTCCTCAACAGACATTCCCCTCTTCCCCAAAGCCCCCTTCACCCCATCCATCCACCTCATCCTAGGATGTCCCCTCATGTTCACTCCCTCCACATCTGCCTTCCATACCTCTTTTACTAGTCTTTCTTCACTCATTCTTTCCATGTGTCCAAACCATCCTAATATTCTTTTATCAACCCTATCTCCCAAATCCTTTTTCACCCCTGTTCTCCTCCTCACCTCCTCATTTCTCACTCTATCTAGCCTAGTAACCCCCACCATACTTCTCAGACACCTCATCTCAAACACATTCAAACTCCTTCTCTCTTCTTCTCTTATGTTCCACGTTTCTGCCCCATACAGTGCTGTTGGCACAATCACTCTTTCATACAGTCTCCTCTTCGCATCCATTCCCAAATGTCTATTCCTCATTACACTCTTTAAACCACCAAGGCATTTACTCGCTTCTCTCAATCTACATTCTACCTCCACCTTCACTCCACCTTTTCCTGCTACACTTGCACCCAAGTATCTAAAACTATCCACTTCCTCCAGTCGCTCTCCCTTAATGTTCACTTCCAGTCTACTGCCACTTTCACCCCTTGTACATCTCATCACCTTACTTTTACCCACATTTATCTTTAGCTTTCTTCTATCACATACTCTCCCAAACTCTGCCACCAGCTTCCTCAATCCCTCCTCTGAAGTGAAGAAGACTAGAGAAATCTAGACGAGTAGAAACGTGTGACATATGGTATCTCCTTTTCAAACTGGATTTTTTATTTTATTTATTTATTTTTTATTGTTTTTACCACAGCAGTGTGTGTTATATGTCATCTTCTGTAGGCACCTAACTCCTCATCAATAATTTTAAACCCATTTTCCATCTCCCCTGCACAGGGATTGTGGTAGAGAATATAACACATAATATTAGATGATATTGAGCATGGTTTCACACTTTATGAAAATGTAGTGTCAATTGGTTTTGCTGTCATGCCCCAGACACTAAGAAATGGTTACTTTCAATTGGGTAATTGCTAGGCTACTCTCTAGTGGAGGGAAACACAGATTGGTATGAAGTACATACAGTGTACATCTCAAGCAGCAATTCAACCTTATGAAAACCATCTCTGGCACTGACTGGACAACATAAAGAAACTAATAACCATCTATAAACAGTTCATAAGAACCACCATAGATTATGCCTCCACAACATGGTTCCCAACAATCTGCAAATTAAACACAAACGACTCATAAACAGTGCAGAATGGAGCACAAAGAGTAATTACTGGGTGCACCAAAACTATCCCTTTAGGATACCTACATACAGACCAAAATCCTCTCAATAGAACTTCACATAATAGTGACTGGAACACAATTCAATACCAGAACCCTGAACAACATATTCCCCTCACATTGCATCTCACAAGCACCACCAACAGAATCCAACAAAAAACTACACCAGCAAGATTCTACTCAAACATCTACCACAATCTGCCATCTGAACCACAGAAAACATCCACACAGAAACACATATACACCCAAATAACTAAGCTAGCCCTTGAAGAAAGACTGCCTAATCTCAATACTCAACAACCCCCCCCAGATATAAGTTGTAATGAGAAAACCCTCCCACACCAAACAAGAACCATACCCTACTCTGTCAATTCTAACTTGAGCCCTTTGCCATAGCCCAGGGAAGCCCTACATTGTTTACACATATGGTGATGACCTGTGCATGACAATCTGTCCCACTGTTATTACATACTTTATGCTGTATATTCATGGAAAAAATATATATATATATTCATAATGTGACAGCATGGTACTAAGATGGCTTGGGATTTGAGGGAAAGACAACAACTCTGTAAACTTTCCATTTCACTTAGCAATGTGGCTCATGCAATGTTGCTGCCTGAGATATATATATATATATATATATATATATATAATATATATATATATATATATATATATATATATATATATATATAAGGAAATGTATTTACCTAGTTGTATCTTATGGGAAGAGGAGCTACAATTGTGGTGTCCAGTCTTTGTATCTCAGTGTCTAGTTTGCTCTTCAATTTGTGTATAGTTTTTGAACACTATTGTTTTGTCCAGTTTGTTCCACACATCCACCACTCTGTGGAAAGTTTTTATTTTATTTATTTTTTATTTTTTATTTTATTTATATATTTTTTTAGGTCTCTTCTGTAACTGTCCTTTTTGAGTTTCTTTTCATGTCCCCTTGTATTTCTCTCATTCCAATTTAGTAAGTCCTCTCTATCAAGGACTTCCATGCCTTTCATGATTCTTCTTTGTTCCAAAGTCGGTAATTTCAATTTAGCCAGTCTCTCCTCATATGACAGTTTTGAAAGTGTTGGGGCCATCTTCGTAGTTGCTCTCTGGATTCTTTCAATCCTCTTTATATTCTCCTTGGTTCTGGGTGACCATAGTGTTGCAGCATACGTCTAGGCCATATCAGTGTGTCTAGAATTTTTTTCACCATTTCTTTGTCCAAATAGGTAAAAGCCACCTTCATTGATCTTAAGTTGTAGGATTCTCTAACAATTTTGTTTATCTGTTTATCAAGGGATATGTCATTTGTGGTGATTATTCCCCGGTCTTTTTCAGATCCCACTTTCTTTACTACCTTTGTTCCGATATATTGTCCTGATATATATATATATTTTTCCAGTTCCTATTTCTGACTATTTCCAAACCTTGTTCAGGTCTCTGCAGTGATTCACAATCCGTTTCAATATTCACTTTCTTCAGCAACTTTGCACTATCTGCAGAGAAGCTCATGACATAGTTTTACCATTTTCTGTATTTACCTAGTTGTATCTTATGGGAAGGGAAGCTACACTCATGGTGTCCCCTCTCTGTATCTCACCATATCTAATTTGCTCTTAAATTCTTGCATTGTTTTTGCACACCCTATTGTCTCATCTAGTATGTTCCATACATCCACCACTCTATGGGGATTTTTTTTTTTCTTTCTATAATTGTCCTTTTTGAGTTTGCTTCCATATCCTTTTGTGTTTCTCTTATCCCAATTTAGTAAGATGTCACAATCAAGGATTTCTACAACTTTCATGGTCAACAAGTTGCCTATTTCTGTTCTTTGTTTCAGAGTTAGTAGTTCTAGTTTTGACAGTCTGTCTTCATATGACAGTTTGTATAGTGTTGGAACCATCTTCATAGTTGCTCTCTGGACTCTCTCAATTTTCTTTATATTCCTTTTAGTACTGGGTGATCATAGTGTCGCTGCATACTCCAATTTGGGCCTTATCAGTGTGATTAATATTTTCTTTACCACCAAGTCTTCCCACTTGAGTCATACAAGGGGACAAAAAACAAGACAGGGATGGGACTAGGAATCCTACTACTTGTAGCTCCACGGGGGACATTCCTAAAAAAAAGTAAAGGCATGAGAGGGTCTAGGAGATTTCCAACCACTACCCTAAGGTTTGGGTCTTTAAATGTATGTGGATGTAAAAAGGAAGGATAGGCAGTATGTTTGTGAGAATAAAGATGGATGTGTTGGCATTGAGTGAAACTAAGTTGAAAGGGAAGGGTGAGTGTGAGTTTGGGAGGGTAATTTGGAGGTTCTCAGTAGTGAAGAAAGGATAAGGGAGAGAAGGGGTAGCTATACTAGTAAGTGAAGAGATAGGTAAATGTGTAGTGGAGTGGAAGGAGGTTTCTTCAAGGTTAATATGGATGAAGGTGAAACTGGGAAAGGAGATGTGGGTTTTTGTAAGTGCATATGGGCCTGGTAGTGAGAAGAGTGTAGAGGAAAAGGAGGCTTTTTGGATGGATTTAAGTGAATGCACCAAATACAGTGTTTAAGAAAAAAGTCAAGCATAAGTACACATGGAAGAGGGTGGTGGATGGAAGGGTGGTAAATAGAGCGTAAATGGACTATATAGTGGTAACCAGGAGTATAGTAGGAAGAGTTAAGGATGTACATGTTTTAAGGGGAGAGAGTGTGGGAATATAATTATTTGGTAGAAGATAATTTGAGAGTGAAGGATAGGTGGAGAAAGAGGAAAAGGGTAGAAGGGAGGGAGGTAATTAGAGTGAACTGCTTAAATGAGAAAGAAAAGGAGAAGGTATATAAGAAGAAGCTGAGAGAGGAGTGGGAGGGAGTGAATGATAGAGTAGAACTAGGAGTGGAGGAAGAATGGTGTGTGGAATAAGGAGGACAGGAGGAAATAGAAGGAAGGTTAGTGAGTGGTGGAATGAGGAAGCAAAGAAGGGTGTAGAAAAGAAGAAGGCGGCTTTCATAGATTGGTTATAAATTAGGACGAGGGAATCATATGAGAGGTACATAGTAAAGAGAAAAGAAGTGAAGCACAAGATAAAGTAGGCAAAGGGGAGAGCAGATGGGAAATGGGGTAAGAGTATGACAGAAAATTTTGAAAGTAATAAAAAATGTTTTGGAGAGAAATTAAGAGAGGAAGAGGAGGCGAACCAAATAGAGATGAAAAGGTAAAAGGTGATGTAGAGATGATAATGGTAGAGAAGGCAGTGAGAGGAAGCTGAACAGAATGTTTTAGGGAGTTGCTAAATGTGAAGAAGGATAGGGAGGGAAAGGTAGTTGCAGTGGGAAGTGCAAAGAAAGTGACTGTGATGAGTGAGGAAAATGGAGGAGAGATAAGGAAGAATGAAGTGAAGGCAGTTGTGAAGATGATGAGAGCAGGTAAGGCACCTGGTCTGGATGGATGTCATGCAGAATGTCTGAAAAAAGGAGGTACAGTGATGGTGGACTGGCTGGTGAGGTTATTTAATGCTTGCTGGAGAGAGGGTAGAGTGCTGGAGGAGTGCCTGTATAGTTCCACTTTACAAGGGAAAGGGGGACAAGTGTGAGTGTAGTAGTTTGAGAGGGATCAGCATGTTAACTGTAGTTGGGAAGACTTATGGGATTAGGAGAGGAAGAGAGAGAGTAATTGGTGAGGAACAGTGTGGGTTTAGGACAGGTAGGGGTTGTGTAGATCAGATTTTTTTAGTTAGACAGATATGTGAGAAAGCTATAGGAAAAGGTAAGGATGTATTTTGGGCTTTTATGGACCTGGAAAAGGCTTATGACAGGGTAGACAGGAAGGCACTGTGGGAGGTATTGCAGATATATAGGATAGGAGGAAAGCTGTTAAGAGCAGTCAAGTTTTTTATGAGAGTAGTAGAGCTTGTGTTAGGATTAAAAAGGGAGGGGGGAGTGGTTTGAGGCAAAGGTGGGACTTATCAGGGATGTGTTATGTCACCCTGGCTGTTCAATTTATACATGGATGGGGTGGTGCGAGAGGTAAATGCAAGGGTAGTGGATCAGGGATTGGAGGTGGTTAAAGAAAATGGAGAAAAGTGGGAGATAAGCCAGTTGTTGTTTATTGATGACATTGTGCTTGTGCAGGATCAGAGGAGGGATTGAGAAAGTGACAGATTTTGGGAAAGTGTGTGAAAGAAGGAAGTTGAAGATAAATGTGGGTAAAAGTAAGGTGATGAGATATACAAGGGGGGGGGAAAGTGGCAACAGACTGGAAGTGAGCATTAAGGGAGACTGGAGGAAGTGAATAGGTTCAGATACTTGGGTGGAAATGTGGCAGGAAAGGAAGGAGTGGGGGTAGAAGTAGAATATAGATTGAGAGATGTGACTAATGCCTTGGTGGATTAAAAAGTGTAATGAGAAATATACATCTGGGAATGTATGCTAAGAGGTTATATGAAGGATTGATTGTGCCAACAGCACTGTATGGGGCAGAAACATGGGACATAAGAGAGGAGGAGTTTGAATGTGGAAAGGGAGTTGGGAGATAGGGTTGATGAAAGAGTATTAGGATGGTTTAGACACATGGAGAGAATGAGTGAAGAAAGACTAGTAAAAGAGGTATGGAAGGCAGATGTGGAGGGAGTGAACATGAGGGGATGTCCTAGGATGAGATGGATGGATGGGGTGAAAGGGGCTTTGGGGAAGAGGGGAATGTCAGTTGAGGAAGGACGGGAGAGGACAGAAGACGGGTGAATGGAGAAAGGTTGTACAGTATATAGATGATGTTGTGATGCATGAGGTGGAAGGGGTGGGGGATGGAGGGTGAGGTAGTATGTGTAAGCAAAATTTGACGCAGCCCAAAGGGATTTCTCCCCATCTTCTCCTTTTATGCATGGTGGGACAGAGAGGGGGGTTTGCTGATTTAATGAAGCGGCCTTGCTGTGGATGCGCTGTGACTTGTGACACTGCCTCTGACCCAGGGCAGTGGACAAAGTGCAGGGATGACCCGTTATCCAGGAGGTGCTAAGATAAGAGGGAGGGTGGAGGGGTGTGGAGTGTATTTAGGGAGGGAATTGGTGGGAATGATTTTATGCCTTTTTCTTTTTGGCTACCTCCCTTGAAAGGAGGAAAAAGCCTTGGTATATGTATGTATGATGTACTTAATGGGAAGGGGAGCTATGCTCGTGGTAACCCATTTTTGTATCTCGCAAGATCAAGTTTGTTCTTAAATTCTTGTATTGTGTTTGCACACACAATTTTTTCATCCAATTTGTCCCATATATCTATTACCTTGTGTGGGAAGCTGTTCTTTTTCAGGTCTCTTCTGTAGTTGTCCTTTTTGAGTTTCATTGCATGTCATCTTTTTTTTTTCTCTGTCCCACTTTAATACCGTATATACTCGTCTATAGGTCGATCTCGTGTATAGGTCGACCCCCCATTTTTGCCAAAAAATCTGGAATTTTCCATATACCTCATGTATAGGTCGAGTGGTTTGTTTTTGTTTTTGGTGCTGTGAGCATTCCACTGCCTTAAGTTAATGCTTTGAAGTAGCATAGCTTGCCTGGTATAGCAATTGATTATGGTTTTTTCACTTCATTAATTCTGATGTATTCTGGTTTATGTTTTTTTCAAGTTCACTGATTTTAATATTTAATAAGTTTCACTGAAATTGCCATTTCAGCGGAGTGAAAAACTTGAACAGATTGCCAAGTACGGTATTTGGAATAAACTGGCTAGGCGTGTTTCGTTAGAAAAAAATTTAACCAACACTCAGAGTTAGTCTTGTAATCTCAACTGTGCGGATAATCAGGCTAATGATAATGTGGAGGAGAAAGATGATGTTGATGTTCCTATGGCTGATGAGGTTGATTTGTATGACGATACTCGACACAGAAGTGAGTGGGAGGAGCTGTTTGGTGGTGAAGATGACGACATCAAGGAAAACGATTTTGGTGGATTTCAGTTAAAATATTTAGGATTATACCATGTGTCACTGTAACAAGTTGGCAATACTGAACAGTTTGTTTTCGTGATGGTGAGATCCATGCATTGTTTTGGTAATGGTAACAATAACATATACCATGTAGAAAGCTAAATTTGGGTAAATTTTTAGTTTCGACCAAGGGTGCAACATAGCAATAAAAATTGATTATTAATTTTGTAGATTATAATGTATCAACGTAATATGCAATTTTGTGATCGGAAATAAAAAAACAAGAAAGATGCTAAAACATTTCGTAAGTAATGAAGTCGTGTCGGATGAATAGTACGTCATATTTGTTATGATACATGCCGACGACGAATTTCATTATTTTTTTAAACAATTATGGGTACTGTAATAGTATACATGATATAATAAGCTTGCCTGTGTTAAGAAATTTAACAAACAGGTAAAACCACAGTATGGGGTTACCGTATCTAGAAGGAATTTTACATGTTTTAGTACGTACCGTGTATTTTATGTACCCATTGTTTACTGGTAGTATTTAGTAGGTAAATATTTTGATTTCTGAACCTAAAGAAAAGGTAAGAGTTCTTCCTAGCCTTTCTTGTCATGCGTGGATTTCAACCTAACAAGATTATTACTTGTGTATAGGTCGACCCCTAGGTTTTGGCCTAAAAAAAAATTCCTTAAGATTTCGACCTATAGACGAGTATATACGGTAAGTCCTCTCTATCAAGGCGTTCTTTTCCTTTCATAATTCTGTAGATGGTTAGTAGGTCCCCTCTTTCTTCTTTGTACCAGGGTTGGCAATTCCAGTTTGGCCAGTCTTTGTTCATATGTCAGGTTTGACAGTGTTGGGGCCATCTTTGTCGTTGCTCTTTGTATTCTTTCTAATTTTCTTTTATTCTTTTTTGTACTGGGTGACCATACTGCATATTCCAGTTTTGGCCTTATCAGTGTTTGTAATATTTTCTGAATCATTTCCTTATCCAGGTATTTAAAAGCCACCTTTATTGATCTCCGACTATTTTATTTATATGTTTATCTGGCGACATGTCTTTGGTGATGATCACTCCTAGGACCCTTTCAAAATTTACTTACTTTACTTCTTTTCTGTCAATTTTATACTGTCCTGATATCCTATTCTTGCTTCTCCCAAATTCGATCATACTGTGTGTGTGTGTGTTTACATATATATATAAATGTATGTGTGTATGTCTATATACATGTATATGTATGTATGTTTATATATGTGTGTGTACATATATATATATATATATATATATGTATATGTATATAGAATATAAAACAATTTAGTGTGTATAGTGATGGTTGGCTATATTTATTGATTTATTTTTCATAATACATTGAACATATCGTGGTTTTGGACATGACATACAAGACATTGAAGAGGAGAGATCAATTCTGCATCCAAGTTGTATTTTGGAAAGGTAGTTGAAATGTAGATATTAGGATTGAGAAAGAGTTTACAAATAATAAAATGATTGGTGTTTGTGAGATGTGCTAAGTGCATTCATGAAGGTGGTATTGATGTGATTGAACTTGCATGAGGTGCATCTGGCAGCTTTAAACAAGTTTTATATTTAATGTCAAAGGTTGAGTGTATGGGATACCTTGTGATTGATGTTTGCTGAAGACAGAAGTTGGATATATGAATAAGGAAGTGACTTGGGTATGTATTTGTCAAGTGAAGGGGGGAAGAATATGAAAACCTTAGTTTAATGGGAAAGAAGAGTTAAAAAAAAAGTGTGAGAGTTTTAGTAGTACTTGTGTCATAACTGAGCATGATTCTTTCATTGAAAACTAACATGCAAGGATTAATTGTTTGATAAGTAAATTTGTGCATGCTTCTCAAAATTAATTTTGATATACAGTATCATAGTGTAAGTTTTATATGAATAAGTGTATATTTTGAAGGCTTATGTGATATATGTTTATATATGTGTGTGTGTGTGTTTTTTTTTCTTCAAATGTATTGCTTTTTAATATTTTATCCCAAGTAAGTTAGTATGTATATTTTAAAGACACATATATAACAGGGACAAAATGGCAAGTGTTATTATTCAGAATTACTGATAATTATTATGAATTCAGTTTAGTTTATTATGTTTCTCGTATTGCCTTGTTATCCATGGAAACATCTGTGAATGCATTTTGTTTTGTGTGGATATATTTGTGTACATGCATGTGCATGTACATATTCATATATGTGTATATCTATATTGCAAGAAAATTTCCCCCTTATAAGGGGGGTAGCTAAGTCAAAGGCAATATCTACTTCCATTCCACTCCCTCTACCACCTTTTCCTCCCTCTCAGCTCCTCTTGGTTGATGGATCATCCCTGTATCCTTTTCACTGCCCTGGATCAGAAGCAAGGTAGCAATTATATCAAAATAAACACAATATGAGAACTTGTTACAAGGGGTGATCAAAAAGTAATGACAGTGATACCATATATTTTCACGGTACAGAGGTAAATCCAAATAGTGGCCTACATTCCTTCAAAGTACTCCCCTCCTGCCTCTATGCAACGTTCCATCCTCTTTCGCCACTTCATGAAGCACTCACGGTACTCAGAAGCCGATATACCTCGTAGCTCTGAATTGACTGCTCGCGCCAGATCTTGGATGCGATGAAACAGCTTCCCTGCGATTGCACCCTTGATCTTTGGAAACAACCAAAAATCACAGGGAGCAAGGTCAGGCGAGTAGGGTGGGTGGGGGAGAAGTGTGATCCCCTGCTGCTCCAGGAACTGCACAGTGAGGCGAGCTTTGTGGGGGGCAGCATTGTCATGGTGCAGCAAAAGGCACGATCGGCGACGGGTTGGTGCAGTCTTGGCCTGATATTCCAGGACTCGAGGAAGGACGTGATCAGTGTAGTACTGGGCTGTGATAGTACACTGTTGAGGCATTACATCCACACACATTGGTCCTTGTGAATTGAAGAAGATGGTGAAAAGGCGCTTCCTGCTGCGAAATCCTTCCTTCAGAATCTGAGGTCGAGGTTCTTCATCACTCAACCACACCATGTTAGACTGCTTGTCTCTGGTGGTGAAGAAAGAAATCCAACACTCATCTCCGGTAGCTACATTTGAGAACCGTTTCGGACCATTTGGCTCGAATTCAGCCAGCCATAGACGACAAATCCGCACCCGTTCGCTCTTCTGCTCTTCCTTAAGCAAATGAGGTATCCATCGAGCACACTTCTTCCTCAGCCCTAAGTGTTCATGCACGATGTCATGTGCGCTCCCATAACTGACACCGAGCTCCAAGGATAAGAATCGAAGAGTAACATTTGGATCTTCGTCAATGATGGCCCGCGCATGGACCGTCGTTGCTTCGGTCACGGATGTCCGAGGGCGGCCAGGACGATGATCATCATCTAGCTGCAATTTTCCGGCTGTAAAAGCTCGAATCCAGCGGGAAACAGTTTCCAGTGATGGAGTAGTCTCGGGAAAAACTTGCAACAATTCCTCTCTGATCTCCGTTGCTTTTTTCCCGAGTTTCCACCTTGTGAAGGTGTAGAATCTGCAGCCTTCTTTCGAAAAATCCATGTTTCCGGTTAGAGAGGCAAACCAACAATGACGCAATCGCACAGCGCAACGATAAAATGTAAGCTAGACAAACAGCGACAAGCTCAAACATGTAACAACAGGCAACACTTGCTGCCCCTTGCTCCCCGCCCCCCCAACACTTATAGTCTCTCAGCTACGAGTCCGACTGTCATTACTTTCTGATCACCCCTGGTACAGCTTTATCTGGTATATACTTGCTATAACTGAAATTAAGAGGATCCATGGGAATGGCCTAAGAAAGGTTAAGAAGATGGATTAACTGTCTGGGTGCAGGACATTTGTTCACTGCTGATGTGATGGAGTATGATGGGGATGGAATAGGTGGGAATGGTTTTTATGCCTTTGTATTTTGACTACCTCCCTTATAAGTGGGGAAAAAGGCTTTGGTATATGTATGTATGTATGTATTTTGTAGATATGATAGGTTAACTTATTTGTTGTAGCGAGTTATATAATTTAAGGCTATTTATTTTTAGTTATGTTCAATATTGTCTCATCTTTGTACTTATCTTTTAAAGATGACTGTTCGTGAAGGTACACGAACTTTGCGAGCAGATGATCCTTCACTGTATCCTGGAGAACGTTTGGAGGGTTCAGCAAGGGAAGTAACATACCTTTGCCCCTACACTGGACCTAAGAAGGGAACCCTTACAGTTACAAACTACCGACTTTACTTCAGAAGTCCAGACACTGACCCACCATTTGAGCTAGAAGTACCTCTTGGTGTTGTAAGTAGTCTTTAATAAAGATAAAGAGTTTATACTCACCTGACTTTAAATTAGAGAACTGGTTGATGAATGCAAGAGAAAGAAGTCATGTGAAGGCAAGGGGTACTTGAGGTAGTGTATATAGTTATGAAATATGATGGGATAGGGAATGATAGGATTCATGATGGGACTCTATGAATAAGTGGAGGAAGTCATTTTAGATTGTGCTCAGGATGTCATGTGGGTGAGGGCATGTATGAGTTGTAAAAGAATGTATTGATTAGGACACTGACCTGTTGCTTGGGAGGTAGGGAGGTGTATAATATGGGTGGAAGGGGTGGGTATTATCATGTCACATATTTGATCACCTCTCTTTGCAGATAAGAACTGGTTGGGTGATAAAGAAAAAAATGAACACAAGTATTGATTTTTCACTGGTATATCTTTTTTTCCACAGGTATCTCGTATTGAAAAAGTGGGTGGTGCTAATACTAGTCGAGGAGAAAATTCTTATGGCATTGAAATCTTTTGTAAAGATATTCGAAACTTGAGATTTGCACATAAACAAGTAAGTGAAATCATTGCCATATGTTTGTGAAGATGTATGTAATATTACAGCAGTTATTTGGCATTGAACTTATATTTGTATTTTTCTTAATTTTTTATATAATGATCATTGTCATAATCATTAAACTATACTGATTATGCTTTCCTTCATGGATTACTAATATACAATGCATTACACTATTCATGTTAGAAGATATGAAGTCACTACAACTATAAAATATATATAATCAAGACAGTGATGCCATCATCCTCATATACTCACTCATGCCTCATGATGCCTACATAGGTGTCATCATATGAAAGACATTAATATGTAGATCCATGATAGTGGCATGAAGTCATAGAAGAAAGCATTATCAGTATAATTTAATGATAATCTCAGCAGTGTGATGGTACCTTTTTAACTATTTTTAATTTCATGTATATTTCTTTGTTCTGGAATGAAAATGAGGGTTTCATTATTGTAGAAAAAAGGGAGGCTTTTTGGATAGATTTAAATGAGTGCATAGAAGGATTAGGGAGAAACGTCAATGTAGTAGTATTGGGAGACCTTAATATTAGGGTACGAAATGAACCAGTTGACAGAGTGGTTGGGAAATGTGGAGTTCCAGGAAAGAATCGTAGTGAGGAGTTGATGGTGGAGATGTGTCTAGAGAGTTGATGATAGCAAATACAGTGTTTCGGAAGAAAGTCAAGCATAAGTACACATGGGAGAGGGTGGTGGATGGAAGGGTGGTAGATAGAGCATTAATGGACTATGTAGTGGTAGATAGGAGTATAATAGGAAGAGTTAAGGATGTACATGTGCTAAGGGGAGAAAGTGGGGGAATATCAGATCATTTTTTGGTGGAAGGTAAGAGTGGAGGATAGATGGAGAAAGAGGAAAAGGACAAAAGGCAGGGAGGTGCTTAGAGTGAACTCTTTAAATGAAAAGGAAAAGGAGAAGTACAGGAAGAAGCTGAGAGAGGAGTAGGAGGGAGTGAAGGATAGAGTAGAGCTAGGAGTGGAGGAGGAATGGGGATGGTTCAAGGAGGGAGTCACAAAGTGTGCAAGGATGGTGTGTGGAACAAGAAGGGCGGGAGGAAATAGAAGGAAGGGTAGTGAATGGTGGGATGAGGAAACAAAGAAGGTTGTAGAAGAGAAGAAGCAAGCTTTCACAGATTGGTTACAAAATTAGGACGAGGGAACCATATGAGAGATACAAAGAAAAGAGAAGTAAAGCATAAGATAAAGGAGGCAAAAAGGAGAGCAGATGTGAAATGGGGTAGGAGTATGACAGAAAATTTTGAAAGTAATGAAAAGATGTTTTGGAAAGAAATTAAGAGAGGAAGAGGAGGCAAATCAAATAGAGAAGAAAAAGTAAAAGGTGCAGATGGAGAGATGATAATGGAAGAGAAGGCAGTAAGGGGAAGATGGGCAGAGTATTTTAGGGAGTTGCTAAATGTGAAGGAGGATAGGGAGAGAAAGATAGTTGCAGTGGGAAATGCTAAGAAAATGAGAGTGATGAGTGAGGAAAATGGAGGAGAAATAAGGAAGGATGAAGTGAAGGCAGTTGTTAAAATAATGAGAGCAGGTAAGGCACCTGGTCTGGATGGAAGTCATGCAAAATATCTTAAAAAAAGGAGGTACAGTGATGGTGGACTGGTTGGTGAGGTTATCTACTGTTTGTCTAAGAGAGGGTAGAGTGCCAGAGGAGTGGAGGAGTGCCTGTATATTTCCACTTTACAAGGGAAAAGGGGACAAGTGTGAGTGTAGTACAGGGGTTCCCAAAGTGGTTGATATCGATCCCCAGGAGTCGATGAGACCATCCAAGGGGTCTACAAATAGCCAAGGGGTTGAAAGGGGGTCAGTAGATTGCTAGGGGGTTGATATCGACCCCCAGGGTTCGATGAAACCATCCAAGAGGTCAAAAGGGGGTCAGTTGTTGTTGTTGTTGTCGTTCCCTAGACTGTCTGTCCGAGCAGTCCCGTCTCCCCAAGGAAGGCCACAGCCGAAACTGGGTTTTCCCACAAATCCTTTATAGAGTGTATGTTGTGTTGTTTGCATGCATGATTGTGTATAATGCAGTCTTCCATTATGTGTTGTATGGTATGGGGTGAAGTGTTACATCCTGGGCAGCTGTTCACAACACGGTCGTCCAGCCTCTTCTGGTAGCTTAGAAGTGCTGGGTGGTGACCGCATCGCAGTCTGGCCAAGTGGACTCTGTCCTTACGTGGGAGAGAGGATTCAGAAGGGTGGATATCAGGGGGTCTGGTATGCAGCAGTGTGTTGTCTTTCAGTGTGTTAATGGAGCGGTGAGTGATATGATTATGAATATGTTTCCGGAGGCTGGTATTTGGTGGTTGTGGAGGAAGAGAAGAGAGTATCTGTGTGTAATAAAGGTCTTTGGGTGTAGTTTTAATGTTTCTTGGTGTGTGTGGGTGTTCTGCTATGTAGTGTAGCGGGTGTGATGTGTTTGTGGTGGCTGCAGCAAGTGTTTGTGTGCCTCTCATGTCGAGGTGGTCCTTGACTTTGAGGACTTTTGTTTCATGGTGTAAATGGTCTGTAGGTGATGTATTTGTGCAGCCTGTAATTGTTTTTAGGGCTTTGTTTTGTATGATTTGAAGGGTGTTGTGGTGTGTCTCACTGAGATTAGGAGCCCATGCAGGACTCGCATAATTCATCACTGAGCGTATGCATTGTTTGTATATTGTTATATTAGTTTCTTTGTTTTGTCCAAATGTTGTTCCAGTGATTGACTTAAGTGCGTTAAGTCTAGGTGTGCATTTGTTTTTTATGTTTGTGAGGTGTTGTTTGAAAGACATGGATGTATCGTATGTTAGATTGCTAGGGGGTTGAAAGGGGTCAGTAAATTACTATGGGGTGGAAAGGCAGTCTTTAAAATTAACCACTTCGGTACGGGACTTAAATCTCGCGGGCAGCAGCCAATGCCAGCCGTATGACGTGTCGTAATAATAATCGCATCATAAAATATAGTCACGGCTTATATCGATCGTTCTCTCTTTCACCCGCGAATTTTGAAAACCACAGAGAATGGGATTCAGGGCGCATTTGGGAGAATGTAAAAACACAGGGGCGACTACAATAAATATAATCAAGACGCCGATATGGCAACCTCGCGAATCCACTTGCTCCTCATGACGCCTACGTGTGCGGCACCGTATGGAAGGGGTTAAACGGTTAGCATGAAATGATCCTGTTCTCTTCCTGTACTGAAAGAATGAGAATAATCAACCAACCAATATCTAAACTTAAAGAAAAACCATGTCAGTTCACCCTGAGTCAAAAATCCTCCCCATTCTGTGTATGTAGGGAGAATCTCACATACACACAACCAAATCATGAATGAACATCAAGATGATGAGCTTGTGTAATATTATTGGCTTGAATATTACTTATAGGAATATAATAAAGAATACATAATACCACTCTTAAAGCTATTGGTAAATTGTAAATACCCCATCTGGGGTATTGGCTGCATGTTATTGTGGCAAAGTAGCATGCAGTTGATACTTTAGGGTCTATATGGGGCGCCCCTACGGACCAGAGCCACGCATCATTTTGTCTATGATAGAGGAAAACTCTTCATAGAGAAATGATGACACTTTTATACTATGACTGTCCCTCCGTTATGCTGTCCCCCAACCCCTTGCTGCTGTCCTGTACCATTTCTCTGAGTATTAATTTTCTGCTGTGGGGGAATTCCCTGTGGTGGGGGAAAAGAATACTGCCACCAAGTATTCCCACTTGGATCGTAAGAGGCGAGAAGAAAGGGACGGGGAGTGGGACTAGGCATCCTTCTCCTTGTAGCCCCACAAGGGACAATCCTAAACGAAAAAGTAAAGGCATAAGAGGGTCTGGGAGTTTTCCGACCAACACCCTAAGGTTTGGTCTTTTAATGTGCATGGATTAGTACAGATGAGAGTAAAAGGGAAGAGATAGGTAGTATGTTTGTGAGAAGAAAGATGGATGTGTTGGCTTTGAGTGAAACTAAGTTGAAAGGGAAGGGGGAGTGTAAGTTTGAGAGTGTAAGTGGGAGGTTATCAGGAGTGAAGAGAGGGCGAGGGAGGGAAGGGGTGGCTATTCTAGTAAGTGAAGAGATAGGTAAACGTGTAGTGGAGTGGAAGGTTTCCTCAAGGATATTGTGGATGAAGGTGAAACTGGGAAAGGAGATGTGGGTCTTTGTAAGTGCATATGGGCCTGGTAGTGAGAAGAGTGTAGAAGAAAGGGAGGCCTTTTGGATAGATTTAAATGAGTTCATAGAGAATTTAGGGAGAAATGTCAATATAATAGCACTGGGAGACCTTAATGCTAGGGTAGGAAATGGTCCAATTGATGGAGTGGTTGGGAAATGTGGAGTTCCAGGAAAGAATCGTAGTGGAGAGTTGATGGTGGAAATGTGTCTAGAAAGAGAGTTGATGATAGCAAATACAGTGTTTCGGAAGAAAGTCAAGCATAAGTACACATGGGGGAGGGTGGTGGATGGAAGGGTGGTAGAGAGTGTTGATGGATTATGTAGTGGTAAATAGGACTATGATAGGAAGAGTTAAGGATGTATGTGCTAAGGGGAGAGGGTGGGGGAATATCAGATCATTTTTTGGTGGAAGGAAAGTTAAGAGTGGAGGATAGATGGAGAAAGAGGAAAGGGACAAAAGGTAGGGAGGTGCTAAGAGTGAACTCTTTAAATGAAAAGGAAAAGGAGAAGGAGTACAAGAAGAAGCTGAAGGAGGAGTGGGAGGGAGTGAAGGATAGAGTAGAGCTAGGAGTGGAGGAGGAATGGGGATGGTTCAAGGAGGGAGTCACAAAGTGTGCAAGGATGGTGTGTGGAACAAGAAGGACAGGAGGAAATAGAAGGAAGGGTAGTGAATGGTGGGATGAGGAAACAAAGAAGGTTGTAGAAGAGAAGAAGCGAGCTTTCACAGATTGGTTACAAAATAGGACGAGGGAGTCATATGAGAGATACAAAGAAAATAAAAGAGAAGTAAAGCAAAAGGTAAAGGAGGCAAAGAGGAGAGCAGATGTGAAGTGGGGTAGGAGTATGACAGAAAATTTTGAAAGTAATAAAAAGATGTTTTGGAAAGAAATTAAGAGAGGAAGAGGAGGCGAATCAAGTAGAGAAGAAAAGGTAAAAGGTGCAGATGGAGAGATGATAATGGAAGAGAAGGCAGTAAGGGGAAGATGAGCAGAATATTTTAGTGAGTTGCTAAATGTGAAGGAGGATAGGGAGGGAAAGATAGTTGCAGTGGGAAATGCTAAGAAAATGAGAGTGATGAGTGAGGAAAATGGAGGAGAAATAAGGAAGGATGAAGTGAAGGCAGTTGTTAAGATGATGAAAGCAGGTAAGGCACCTGGTCTGGATGGATGCCATGCAGAATGTCTACAAAAAGGAGATAAAGTGATGGTGGACTGGGTGGTGAGGTTATTTAATGTTTGCTGGAGAGAGGGTAGAGTGCCGGAGGACTGGAGGAGTGCCTGTATATTTCCACTTTACAAGGGAAAAGGGGACAAGTGTGAATGTAGTACTTTCAGAGGGATTAGCTTGTTAAGTGTAGTTGGGAAGGCTTATGGGAGGATCTTGATTGAGAGGATTAGAAGAGGAACAGAGGGAGTAATTGGCAAGGAACAGTGTGGATTTAGGACGGGTAGGGGTTGTGTAGATCAGATCTTTGTGGTAAGACAAATATGTGAGAAAGCTATAGGAAAGGGGAAGGATGTTTTTTTGGCTTTTATGGATCTGGAAAAGGCTTATGATAGGGTAGACAAAGGCAGTGTGGGAGGTACTGTAGATACATGGGATAGGAGGAGGGATTGAGGAAGTTGGTGACAGAGTTTGGGAGAGTATGTGATAGAAGAAAGCTAAAGATAAATGTGGGTAAAAGTAAGGTGATGAGATGTACAAGGGGTGAAAGTGGCAGTAGACTGGAAGTGAGCATTAAGGGAGAGCGACTGGAGGAAGTGGATAGTTTTAGATACTTGAGTGCAAATGTGGCAGGAAAGGGTGGAGTGAAGGTGGAGGTAGAATGTAGATTGAGAGAAGCGAGTAAATGCTTTGGTGGATTAAAGAGTGTAATGAGGAATAGACATTTGGGAATGGATGCTAAGATGAGACTGTATGAAGGAGTGATTGTGCCAACAGCACTGTATGGGGCAGAAACATGGAACCTAAGAGAGGAAGAGAGAAGGAGTTTGAATGTGTTTTAGATGAGGTGTCTGAGAAATATGATGGGGGTTACTAGGCTAGATAGTGTGAGAAATGAGGAGGTGAGGAGAAGAACGGGGGTGGAAAGGGAGTTGGGAGATAGGGTTGATGAAAGAGTATTAGGATGGTTTGGACACATGGAAAGAATGAGTGAAGAAAGACTAGTAAAAGAGGTATGGAAGGCAGATGTGGAGGGAGTGAACATGAGGGGACGTCCTAGGATGAGGTGGATGGATAAGGTGAAGGGGGCTTTGGGGAAGAGGGGAATGTCTGTTGAGGAAGGATGGGAGAGGACAGAAGACGGGTGAATGGAGAATGGTTGTGTATGGATGATGATGTGATGCATGAGGTGGAATGGGTTGGGGGATAGGGGGTGAGGTAGTATGTGTGAGCAAAATTTGATGCAGCCCGAAGGGATTTCTCCCCGTCTTCTCCTTTTATGCATGGGGGGACAGAGGGGGGGGGGGGTTGCCGATTTAATGAAGCGGCCTTGCTGTGGATGTGCTGTCTTGCGACACTGCTTGTAACCCAGGGCAGTGGACAAGGTGCAGGGATGACCCGTCATCCAGGAGGTGCTAAGATAAGAGGGAGGGTGGAGGGGTGTGGAGTGTATTCAGGGATGGAATGGGTGGGAATGATTTTGTCTTTCCATTTTGGCTACCTCCCTTGTAAGGGGGAAAAGCCTTGGTATATGTATGTATTTTAAAACACTATGTTTATGTATATGTGAAAGTGTCTGTATCCTTGTTGGAATGCCGTCGCCTTGATGAATGTTGCCATTTAGCCCTTTTATAACGGATCAAAATGATAACACTATTGATAACTAAAATTATAATAATAATGATAATGGTAATAGTAATTGTAATACTAACAATAATAATAATTACAATAATATTAATAGTAATAAAAGTAATAATGATAAGGAAAATGATGATAACAACAATGATAATAATAATAATAATAATAATAATAATAAGGATAATGATAATAACAACTATAATAATAATATTACATTAATAACATTATCAACACTAATAATAATGATAAACTGACATAATTAATGAATTAATAGTTTGGGGTTATATAGAAAATCTTAGACTTTACTATGGGGTCGATGAGCTGAAAAGTTTGGGAACCCCTGGTGTAGTAGTTTCAGAGGGATTAGCTTATTAAGTGTAGTTGGGAAGGCTTATGGGAGGATCTTGATTGAGAGAATTAGGAGAGGAACAGAGGGAGTAATTGGCGAGGAACAGTGTGGATTTAGGACAGGTAGAGGTTGTGTAGATCAGATTTTTGTGGTAAGACAGATATGTGAGAAAACTATAGGAAAAGGTAAGGATGTTTTTTGGTCTTTTATGGATCTGGAAAAGGCTTACGACAGGGTAGACAGGAAGGCACTGGGAAGTATTGCAGATATATGGGATATGAGGAAAGCTGTTAAGAGCAGTCAAGAGTTTTTATGAGAGTAGTAGAGCATGTGTCAGGATTAGAAATGGAGAGAGTGAATGGTTAGAGGTAAAGTTGGGCCTTCGTCAGAGATGTGTTATGTCACCCTGGCTGTTCAACTTATACATGGATGGGGTGGTGCAAGAGGTAAATGCAAGGGTGGTGGTTCAGGAATTGGAGATATTTAAAGAAAATGGAGAAAAGTGGGAGGTGAGACAGTTGTTGTTTGCTGACGACACTGCGCTTGTAGCAGGATCAGAGGAGGGATTGAGGAAGTTAGTGACAGAGTTTGGGAGAGTGTGAAAGAAGAAAGTTGAAGATAAATGTGGGTAAAAGGTGGTGAGATGTACAAGGGGTGAAAGTGACAACAGACTGGAAGTGAGCCTTAAGGGAGAGCGACTGGAGAAAGTGGATAGTTTTAGATACTTGGGTGCAAATGTGGCAGGAAAGGGTGGAGTGGAGGTGGAGGTAGAATGTAGATTCAGAGAAGCGAGTAAATGCCTTGGTGGAATAAAAAGTGCAATGAGGAATAGACATTTGGGAATGGATGCTAAGAGGAGGTTATATGAAGGATTGATTGTGCCAACAGCACCATATGGGGCAGAAACATGGAACATAAGAGAGGAAGAGAGGAGTTTGAATGTGTTTTGAGATGAGGTGTCTGAGAAGTATGATGGGAGTTACTAGGCTAGATAGAGTGAGAAATGAGGAGGTGAGGAGGAGAACAGGGGTGGTAAGGGAGTTGGGAGATAGGGTGGATGAAAGAGTATTAGGATGGTTTGGACACATGGAAAGAATGAGTGAAGAAAGGCTAGTAAAAGAGGTATGGAAGGCAGATGTGGAGGGAGTGAATATGAGGGGGTGACATAGGATGAGATGGATGGATGGGATGAAAGAGGCTTTGGGGAAGGGGGGAATGTCTGTTGAGGAAGGACGGAAGAAAACAGAAGACGGGTAAATGGAGAATGATTGTATATGGATGATGTTGCGATGCATGAGGTGGAATGGGTAGGGGAATGGGGGATGAGGTAGTATGTGTGAGAAAATTTATGTATGAGGGGACGGAGAGGGGGGTCGCCGATTTAATGAAGCGGCCTTGCTGTGGATGTGCTGTTTCTTGCAAAACTGCCTCTGACCCAGGGTGGACAAGATGCAGAGATGACCCATCATCCAGGAGGTACCAAGATAAGAGGGAGGGTAGAGGGTGGAGGGGACTGGAGTGTATTTAGGGATGGAATGGTTGGGAATGGTGTTTATGCCTTTTTTGGGGGGGCTACCTCCCTTGTAAGGGGGAAAAATCCTTTGGTATATGTATGTGTGTATTAATACATTTGAAATAATGTAACAAATCACTTGGTTTCTTAATTTATATTTATCGACAAGAAAAAGGAAATATACAGAGGCTTTTTTTCTCCTTACAAGGGGGGTAGCCACAAAACAAAGGCATAAAAACCATGCCCACCCATTCTGTCCCCAACATACTCCACTTCTATCCACCCCCTTCCCTCCCTCTTATCTTGGCATCTCCTATCCCTGGATCTCACCCATAGCCCTGGGTCAGAAGCGGTGTCACAAGACACAGCACATTCACAGCAAAGCTGCTTCATTAAACCAGTGACCTTCCCTCTCTATCCCATCATGCAGAAAAGGAGAAGATGAGGAGAAAACCATTCGGGCTGTGTCAGTTTAATTTTTCACACATATTACTGCACCCCACATCACCTACCCACTCCCCCTCATGCATCACAGCATCATCCATACACAACCATTCTCCATTCACCCCTATCTTCTGTCCTCTCCCGTCCTTCCTCAACAGACACTCCCCTCTTTCCCAATGCCCCTTTTTTCCCATCCATCCATCTCATCCTAGGTTGCCCCCTCATGTTCACTCCTTCAATCTCTACCTTCCACACCTCTTTTACTAGTCTTTCTTCACTCATTCTTTCCATGTGTTCAAACCATTCCAATACTCTTTCATCAACCCTATCTCCCAATTCTTTTTTCACCCTTGTTCTCCTCACCTCATTTCTCACTCTATCCATCATAGTAATCCCTATCATACTTCTCAGACACCTAATCTCAAACACATTCAAATTTTTTTCTCTTCCTCCCTTATGTTCCATGTTTCTGCCCCATACAGTGCTGTTGGAACAATCTCGCCTTCATACAGTCTCCTCTTAGCATCCATTCCCAAATGTCTATTTCTCATTACACTTTTTAATCCCCCTCTTCCGTCCTTCCTCAACAGACATTCCCCTTTTCCCCAATGCCCCTTTTACCTCATCTATCCATCCATCTCATCCTAGGTCACCCCCTCATGTTCACCCCTTCCACATCTGCCTTCCACAGTTCTTTTACTAGTCATTCTTCACTCATTCTTCACTCATTCTTCACTCATTCTTCCCATGTGTCCAAACCATCCCATTAATCTCTCATCCACCCTATCTCCCAACTCCCTTTCCACCCTTGTTCATCTCCTCACCTCCTCATTTCTCACTCTATCCAGCCTAGTAACCCCTATCATACTTCTCAGACACCATATCTCAAATACATTCAAACTCCTTCTCTCTTCCTCTCTTATGATCCATGTTTCTACCCCATACAGTGCTGTTGGTACAATCACTCCTTCATACAATCTCCTCTTAGCATCCATTCCCAAATGTCGGGCCACCCAACATTCATTCTTTTTCAATAGGAAAAATTAGTTACATGCTACTTCCCCAGGAAAGGAAGTCTATAGCAAATGTTATTCTTTAAAGGAGAACCACTCAAGACGCAGTGTGACAGAGAAATTACTCCAGTATGCCTTCCCAGCATCCCACAAGATTCCCTTCTTTGGTTTTGAGTACTGTGAGGCCTATCAGGAAAATGGATGGACCATCTATGAACCCATAGCTGAACTCAAGAGACAGGTGAGTGTGAAGTAATGTGTGACTATTGGAAGAGATTTAGGGCATTATGCAAAATGTGGGAGTGCGAGTTTTTTTCATGAGGACTTTAAGGCATAAGAATTGTAGGGGAATCTTATAATGTTTGAGGTTTTCAGGAAGATCCTGTAGTGTTTTAGTTTTATAAGAGGGCTTATTCGAACCTGAATTTTTCAGGAGGATCCTATGGGGCCTAGGTTTTGCAGGAGGATCCATTGGATCCTAAGTTTTTCAGGATCCCATGGGATTGGGTTTTCAAGAGGACTAAGTAGAGAACAATTTTTTGTATAGGACTACATTGACCCTTAGTTCTTCAGAATCCAGTAGAATAGAGTTTCTTTATTGACACTTTATGGGGCCAAGGTTTTTAAGAATAATGTAGGACCTGAGTTGTACAGGAGGACCCTATGGTGTTTTAAGTTATTCAGGCCATACGTATTGATTGCATTAAGGAAGACAAAATGATGTACTTTTTCTTAGATTATACCATATTTTGAAGATAAACTCCCCAGTGCAGCAAACTGAATATGATTTTTGATGAATGTGGTAATTCTATATCTTCAGTTCTGTCAACAGCAAAATGCATTTCTCAGATAGGCATTTATGACACAGAAGTCATCATCAATTTAAATTTACAGGTTTACTGTGGCTTACCATACATATTCTTTCCACAGGGTCTTCCCAATGAATCCTGGAGGATAACACGCATCAATGAACAGTATGAACTATGTGAGTCCTACCCAGCCGTATGGGCAGTGCCTTCTGCAGCATCAGATGATGATTTAAAGGCTGTTGTAGCCTTCCGAAGCCGTGGTCGCATTCCGGTAAAACCACTAGCTATTTAGATCTTATAATCTGTAATGTGTAGGTGGGTTACTGGGGGGATGCATTTGACCCTTTTAGATGTATTTAACCTAGTTGTATTTTACGGGAAAGGGAGCTGTGCTCGTGGTGACCCGTTTTTGTATCTTGCAAGATCAAGTTTGTTCTTAAATTCTTGTATTGTGTTTGCACACACTAATTTTTCATCCAATTTGTTCCAGATATGTGTCACTCTGTGTGGGAAGCTGTTCTTTTTCAGGTCTCTTCTGTAGCTGTCCCTTTTGAGTTTCATTATATGTCCTCTTGTTTTTCCTCTGTCCTACTTTAATAAGTCCTCTCTATCAAGGCATTCTTTTCTTTTAATGATTCTATAGATGGTTAGTAGATCCCCTCATTCTCTTCTTTGTTCCAGGGTCGGCAATTCCAGTTCGGCCAGTCTTTGTTCATATGTCAAGTTTGAAAGTGTTGGGGCCATCTTTGTCATTGCTCTTTGTATTCTTTCTAATTTTCTTATATTCTTTTTTATACTGGGTGACCATATCAGTGCTGCATATTCCAGTTTTGGCCTTATCGGTGTTTGTAATATTTATTTTTATCATTTCCTTATCCTGGTATTTAAAAGCCACCTTTATTGATCTCAACAGATTGTATGTTTGTCTAACAATTTTATTTGTATGTTTATCTGGCGACATGTCTTTGGTTATGATTACTCCTAGGTCCCTTTCAGAATTTACTTTCTTTACTTCTATTCCGTCAATTTTATACTGTCCTGATATCCTATTCATGCTTTTCCCAAATTCAATTATACAGCATTTCTTGATGTTCAGTTCTACTTCCCATCTCTTGCTCCACTCTGTTTAACCTGCTGCCCGACGTGCGATGTCTCGAAATAATAATCGCATTATAAAAAATAAAGTCAGTGCTAAATTGTCCATTCTCTTTCACCCGTGTATTTTGATAACCATAGAAAACTGATGAAGCCAGTTTAGAGAGGATGAAAATTACGTAGGTACAACTACAATAAATATAATCAAGATGGCGACTTCGGCATCAGCGAGTACCTACTTGCTCCTCATGCCGCCTACGTAGGCGGCACCATATGGAAGTGGTTAATAACTTTGCGTCATCTGCAAAGAAGTTCATGTAACATTCAGTACTTTTGTCCATGTCATTCACATATATAGCAAACATTTTTGGAGCTAGTACTGAACCCTGTGGGATGCCACCACTCATTACTTCCCATTTTGAATATTTGTCTCCGAGCACCACTCTCATTTTTCTTTCATGTAGGAAATCCTCCATCCAATGTTACCAGATGTTACCAGATTGTGGTGGTGGAGTCAAGGAAAAATTTATAGATTAGTATTTTGGAGGTATATAAATACACACAAACATATGTATATATATATATATATATATATATATATATATATATATATGCAAAGTAGACCACTTGGAAAAAGAAACTAACGAAGCAGAGCGCTTTCGTATATTACATCTTCAGTGCAACAAGTGTTGCACTGAAGATGTAATATACGAAAGCGCTCTGCTTCGTTAGTTTCTTTTTCCAAGTGGTCTACTTTGCATAAGTGAACACACGTACCCGTGTTCTTATTAGCATATATATATATATATGTGTGTGTACTATAATATATATACAATAATATATAATTCAGTATATGTATAAAGTATAATTGTAGCAGAAATATATTCAAGTAGAAATAGATGGTATAATAGGAAAACAAAATAATGAAACAGCAAGTTGATGGGAAAATTCAAAATCAGTACGTGAGAGTAATCGCCACGAAAAACACTTCTATAACAACGAACTACGTTTTCTGCAACAACACAACAATAACGCTCACTATCCAAAAACCAACTGCCCAGTCCTATTAATCGCTAGAATTATGTACATCGAACCAAACATGAAGCTATGACTAATATTCCCCGAAATTCACTGACAGCTCATATCATTGTTACACGAGACACACACACACACACACACACACACACACACACACACACACACACACACACACACACACACACACACTTCAACAAACGGACGGCTTAGAAGACGTTCTGAAGAAAATTGAAGTTTCGTGGATCCCAACGCAAAGAGAAGTGCCTATTGTATTTACAGGGTGGGGGGGAAATTGCTCGTGGGGTAGTGGGAAAGTAGGGAAAGAGGAGAAGGGGAGGGATTGCTGAGGGAAATGGAAGGAAATAAGGAAGGAGAGGACTTGGCCCAGGCAGACAGGCGAAAGGTAAACAAACGGCCCCCCGACCAGCTGAGTGACGATGAAATGTCTAATAAAAATATAAAGATTAGAAGTATAGATAAGAGCAATACAGTAGAAAGTGATGAGAATATTTTCCAGGGATTTAAAGAGGGTGGGGGGGGACACAACCCCCCCCCCCCGACTGACAAGACTAGAAGAGAAGGTCGATAAGATGATCAAGGACTTGGAGCGTAGGTTCGGTCATGTTAACAACATTGTACAGAGGGTTGAAAAATTGGAAGAACTAGAGAAGGCGAACAAAAACTTAACTAAGGAAATTGAAGAATTAAAAAAACAGTTAAAAGAAGTAAAAGAAGAGAATATAGTCTTAAAGGAGAATAATAAGGAGAACAAGGAGGTTGGAAAAAATCCAAGAAAATAGCAAAGTTGCATTCACTGACATAATCAGACAGCAAATGAATGAACAAATTGAAAACTCAGTTATTAAAGTGATGAGACAGAAGGAGAATATAGTAAGAGACTTAGCAGACAGAAAGAAATGTATAATTATATTAGGAATGGAAGAGAAACATAACCCAGATAGAACCACAAGAATCAAAGAGGAAAATGAAAAAGTAAGAAATTTACTAGAATTAGTTCAGGAAGATGAACCAGAAATAATGAAACAAATCAAAGAGAAATTCAGGCTCGGGAAATATAGTACAGACAAGACCAGACCAATTAAGATTAAATTCAGGTCACAAACTACGGCTGAGAATATCTTATCCAAAACAGGGAAACTGGCAACAAGTGAACAATATAAAAAGGTATGGATAAAAAGGGAAATGAATAAAGAGGAAAGAGAGGAAGAAAAACAGAAAAGACTTGAAGCTAAGGAAAAAAACGAGATAAGAACGGAGTCAGAAAAAGAGAGATTCTATTGGAGAGTAGTGAATATGAAACTAAAGAAAGTCGACATACAAGAGAAAAACAAAAGGGAAACAGAGAACACAATGGAAGTGGCAGAAAACTAAGAGTGTCTTACACAAATATAGATGGATTAATAACAGGATTGAATGAGCTGAATGATTATTTGAAAGAAAAAGAACCAGACATAATGGGAATTGTAGAAACAAAATTAAAAGGTCCACTACCACCCAACAGTGTAGGACATGATGCATATAATTATTGGATTAGAAACAGAGTGAAAAAGGAAGGGGGTGGAGTTTCCTGACTAAGAAGGATATAAATGTGAAGTGTGTCACATATGGAAAGAATACAGTAGAGATGATAATGATGGAAGTAGAAGACAGAGATAAGAAGAGCAGAAAGTTTGTGATAAATTATGTGCCCCCGAAAACAGCCTCATGGGAAGAGAGTGAACATAAAAGTATGGAAAAAAGACAGAAGACCTGAAAAATGGAAAATATATACCTGTTATAGAAATGAATATGTACAAACGTGCAGAGAGGAAAAGAGAAAATATGAAAAAGATATCATAGAAAAGTGTAAAGATAAACCAAATCTATTCTACAGATTTGTAAACAATTAACTGAAAAACAAACAAGATTTGGAGAAATTAAGACAAGAGGGAGTTGAATACACTGAGGAAATGGAAATGGCGGAAATTATGAACAAACATTTTAAATCAGTGTTTACAAGGGAGAACATACAACCTGAAGAGAACGAATGGAAAGAGAAAGTCCCCCCTATGGAAAAAATAGAAGTAACAAAGAATGAAATGTTAACACACTTGAGTAATCTTGATGTCAGAAAATCGCATGGACCAGATGAAATAGCAAACTGGATACTGAAAGAATGCAGGAATGAACTGGCAGACAAAATACATAGCATACTAAACAGTTCCTTGAAAGAAGGAAAAGTTCCAGAAGATTGGAAAAAAGCAAATATAGTACCTATATATAAAGGAAGAAATAAAGAAGAACCTACCAACTATAGACCAGTCTCTCTAACAAGTACAATAGCAAAACTTTGTGAAAGAATTATCAAAAGTAGATGGGTAAAATATTTAGAAAAAAACAAAGTGTTAAATCCAAGGCAATTTGGATTCAGACAAGGACGATCATGCGTCACCAATTTAATATGTCTCTATTCAAGGCTAATAGATATAATACAAGAAAGAGATGGATGGGCGGACTGTATATTTCTAGACCTAAAGAAAGCTTTTGACAAAGTACTACATAAGAAGTTGCTTAAGAAATTAGAAACTGAAGGAGGAATACAGGGCAAACTACTAAATTGGATGGAAGACTTTTTGCAAGAAAGAAAAATGAGAGTAGTGATAAGAAACCAGCACTCAAAATGGGATGAAGTAATAAGCGGTGTTCCGCAGGGAACAGTTTTGGCCCCAATAATGTTTGCTATATATATTAATGATATGGATGAAGGAATTGAAAGCTATATGAGCTTCTTTGCAGATGATGCAAAACTACTGAAAAGAGTGAAAACTGAAGAAGATTGTGAATCACTACAGAGAGATCTAAATAAAGTACAAGAATGGAGTAGGAAGTGGGAGATGGAGTTCAATACAAAAAAGTGTAGTATAATGGAATTTGGAAAAAGCAAAAACAGAATAACAGGAGCATATAAATTGGGAGAAGAGGGAATAAAAAAAATAGAAAATGAGAAGGACCTGGGAGTAATTGTTATGAATAATATGTCACCTGAGAAACATATAAATAAGATTTTTGGAGAAACTTATAATTTAATAAGAACAATCAAAGTTGCATTTACATACCTGGATGAAGAAATGGTGAAGAAAATCCTAATCACCCTGATAAGACCAAGATTGGAATATGCAGCAACGATATGGTCACCAAGTACAAAAAAATGTATAAAAAAAACTTGAAAGAATACAAAGAGCAATTACAAAACTGGCACCAACACTCTCAAAACTATCATATGAAGAGAGACTAGAAAAACTTGAACTACAGACACTAGAGCAAAGAAGAGAGAGAGGAGACTTGATAGCTATTTACAGAATCATGAAAGGCATAGAAATTACTGATAGAGAGAATCTGATAAAATGGGATGATAGAAATACAAGAGGACACAGAAAGAAAATCAAGAAAGACAGCTATAGAAGAGATGTGAAAAAGAACAGCTTTCCTCACAGAGTAATAGACAGTTGGAACAAGTTAGATGAGAAAGTGGTGTGTGCAAAAACAATACATGAATTTAAAAATAGTTTAGATAAAATGAGATATGAAGACGGGACCCCACGAGCATAGCTCCCCTTCCCGTAAAATACAACTAGGTAAATACAACTAGGTAAATACACACACACACACTGTCATTGCTGGGAAGAAATGACAGTAAAGGGTGGAGACGGCTCATGGGGAAACGCTCTACTTGAGATGATTACTGACCATACAATGACACAATGGATACAGGAGAACACCAGGTATAGAAATGAAGAAGAACCATCGAGACTAGACTTAATAATTACATCTGAACCTAGAATAGTGGACAAGATTGAATATAAAACACCAATAAGTAAAAGTGACCACATATTGATTGAACTGGAACTTAATGAAGAAAAATATATGAAAAGAAATGAGCAATATAGAAAAGGAAGAATGATGTATGAAAAAACAAACTTTGATAAAATAAGAGAATTCCTTCAACAAGAAAACTGGGAAGAAATATACAAAGAAGAAACAACAGTGGAAGAGAAATGGAATATTTTGACAAAAATTTACAAAAAAGGAGTGGAAAAGTATGTCCCAAGACAAAAACAAGAAAAAGAATATGAATATGTACAAACATGCAGAGAGGAAAAGAGAAAATATGAAAAAGATGTCATAGAAAAGTGTAAAGATCAACCAAAACTATTCTACAGATTTGTAAACAATAAACTGAAAAACAAACAAGACTTGGAGAAATTAAGACAAGAGGGAGTTGAATACACTGAGGAAATGGAAATGGCGGAAATTATGAACAAACATTTTAAATCAGTGTTTACAAGGGAGAACATACAACCTGAAGAGATTAAATGGAAAGAGAAAGTCCCCCCTATGGAAGAAATAGAAGTAACAAAGAATGAAATATTGACACACTTGGGTAATCTTGATGTCAGAAAATCGCATGGACCAGATGATATAGCAAACTGGATACTGAAAGAATGCAGGAATGAACTGGCAGACAAAATACATAGCATACTAAACAGTTCCTTGAAAGAAGGAAAAGTTCCAGAAGATTGGAAAAAAGCAAATATAGTACCTATATATAAAGGAGGAAATAAAGAAGAACCTACAAACTATAGACCAGTCTCTCTAACAAGTACAATAGCAAAACTTTGTGAAAGAATTATCAAAAGTAGATGGGTAAAATATTTAGAAAAAAAACAAAGTGTTAAATCCAAGGCAATTTGGATTCAGACAAGGACGATCATGCGTCACCAATTTAATATGTTTCTATTCAAGGCTAATAGATATAATACAAGAAAGAGATGGATGGGCGGACTGTGCATTTCTAGACCTAAAGAAAGCTTTTGACAAAGTACCACATAAGAAGTTGCTTAAGAAATTAGAAACTGAAGGAGGAATATAGGGCAAACTACTAAATTGGATGGAAGACTTTTTGCAAGAAAGAAAAATGAGAGTAGTGATAAGAAACCAGCACTCAAAATGGGATGAAGTAATAAGCGGTGTTCCGCAGGGAACAGTTCTGGCCCCAATAATGTTTGCTATATATATTAATGATATGGATGAAGGAATTGAAAGCTATATGAGCTTCTTTGCAGATGATGCAAAACTACTGAAAAGAGTGAAAACTGAAGAAGATTGTGAATCACTAGAGAGAGATCTAAATAAAGTACAAGAATGGAGTAGGAAGTGGGAGATGGAGTTCAATACAAAAAAGTGTAGTATAATGGAATTTGGAAAAAGCAAAAACAGAATAACAGGAGCATATAAATTGGGAGAAGAAGGAATAAAAAAAGTAGAAAATGAGAAGGACCTGGGAGTCATTGTTATGAATAATATGTCACCTGAGAAACATATAAATAAGATTTTTGGAGAAACTTATAATTTAATAAGAACAATCAAAGTTGCATTTACATACCTGGATGAAGAAATGGTGAAGAAAATCCTAATCACCCTGATAAGACCAAGATTGGAATATGCAGCAACGATATGGTCACCAAGTACAAAAAAATGTATAAAAAAACTTGAAAGAATACAAAGAACAATTACAAAACTGGCACCAACACTCAAAACTATCATATGAAGAGAGACTAGAAAAACTTGAACTACAGACACTAGAGCAAAGAAGAGAGAGAGAAGATTTGATAGCTATTTACAGAATCATGAAAGGCATAGAAATTACTGATAGAGAGAATCTGATAAAATGAGATGACAGAAATACAAGAGGACACAGAAAGAAAATCAAGAAAGACAGCTATAGAAGAGATGTGAAAAAGAACAGCTTTCCTCACAGAGTAATAGACAGTTGGAACAAGTTAGATGAGAAAGTGGTGTGTGCAAAAACAATACATGAATTTAAAAATAGTTTAGATAAAATGAGATATGAAGACGGGACCCCACGAGCATAGCTCCCCTTCCCGTAAAATACAACTAGGTAAATACAACTAGGTAAATACACACACACCATGAAATTTCTGACCTGAGAAAAGCTAACTTGGATCTTACAAACGAAATTAAAGAAATGAAAAGAGACATAAATGAACTGAAGAATGATAATGAAAAGAAGAAAACTAATGATAATAACAATAGCAAAAATCTAAAGCAGGAAGTGAACAACAAATTACAAGAATTGACACAAAAGATCGAAGAAAACTTAGGTGGGGACAGTATCCAGGAAATTAAGAAGTGGAAAGAAAATATTGAAAATAAAGAAATTGCTTTCAAAGAAATAGTCAAGCAGCAAATGCAAGATAATGCAAAAGACACAATCATTCAAGTGATTAACGAAAAAGCAAATTGGGTCAGGGACACAGTAGATAGGAAGAAATGTATTGTGGTTTATGGGCTTAAAGAAAAACAAGGACTGGCGAGGTACATGAGAGAAAAAGAAGAAAAAGAGACAGCAGTAGAAATCCTTAATGAAATTCAGGGGGGAGACAGTGATTCAGGCACAGACTTAGAAGAGACTTACAGAATTGGTCGCTATACTAAGGATAGGAATCGACCTCTAAAGATAAAACTAAGGTCACAAGTGGTAGTAGAAGACATATTTGAAAAAGTAGGTAACTTGGCAAAGAGTGAAAAATACAATAAGATATGGATAAAAAGAGAAATGAGTACTGAGGAATTAGAAAAAGAAAGGGCACTAAGAGAAGAAGCAAAGGAAAAAAACTTGAAAAGATCGGAGACAGAATGCAAAGAATTCCAGTGGAGAGTAATAGACTTGAGATTAAGACAATGGCGCTTCAAAACGAACAAAACAAGGGAAGAAGAAACCAGGGAGAAGGAAGAAAATTAAAAGTGGCCTATACCAACATTGACGGACTAATTTCGGGACTGAACGAACTCAATGATTATCTGTTAGAAGCAAAACCAGACATAATGGGAATTGTAGAGACTAAACTAAGAGGTGAAATACCATCCACTGTTATCGGACAAGGTTTATACAACTACTGGATAAAAAACAGGGACAAGAAACAGGGAGGGGGAATCATGTTCTTGGCCAAGAAAGACCTAAAGGTGACAAAAATTGCAGAGGGCAAAGGTAATGCTGAATTGATCATGATAAAAGTTGAAGGCAAGAATATGAAAAGTAGAAAGTTTGTGGTGACTTATGTGCCTCCAAAAACAAGCGCTTGGAAAGAAATCGAACATACAAAAATGCTAGATGACACAAGAAAATCACTCAATGAGATACTAATGGGTAAGGGTAATCTGGTAGTTATGGGGGACTTCAATTGCAAAGAAATTTGTTGGGACAGCATGACAGTGCAAGGAGGAGATGACTCGTGGGGCAATGTACTGCTAGATATGACCATGGAGTACACAATGACCCAATGGGTCCGTGAAAACACAAGGTACAGAAATAATGAAGAGCCATCGAAACTAGATCTAATATTTACAACAGAGCCTGAAATAGTGCATAAAGTCCAGTATGAGACACCAATTGGAAAGAGTGACCATGTACTCATTGAAACTATACTAAAGGAAGAAATAGACATAGAGAGGAACGAAAAGCATAGGAAAGGAAGACTGAGGTACAACAAAACAGACTTTACAAAACTAAAGACATTCTTCTGAAATGCAAACTGGGAAATATTTTACAGGGAAGAAACAGCAGTGGAAGAGAAATGGAATATATTGATGGAAAACTACAATGAAGGGGTAAACAGGCATGTACCAAGACAAAAGCGAGAGAGAGAGTACATTAAATGTTGGTTCAACAAAAGATGTAGTGAGGCAAAAGACAGAAGGGACAAAGCTTGGAAAAAGTGGAGAAAAGACAAAAAACAAAGCAAATGGCAAATTTATGTTAACTATAGAAATGAGTATGTTAATGTGAGAAGAGAGGAGAAAAGGAACCATGAGAAGGATATTATAGACAAATGCAAAGAGCAACCCAAACTATTCTATCGGTATGTGAATGGTAAACTTAAAAACAAACAGGAATTGGTGAAACTATGCCAAGGAAACATAGAATACACAGAAGATTTAGAGATGGCCGAAGTCATGAACAATCACTTTAAATCTGTTTTCACCAGAGAGAAAATACCAAATTGTGACATAGACAAAAACAAGAAATCTCCCCTCATGAATGAGTTTACAGCATCACTAAAGGAAATATCAGAACATTTATCAAGGCTGGATGTCAGAAAATCACATGGCCCGGACGGTATTGCAAATTGGATTCTAAAGGAGTGCAAAGAAGAACTAACAGACAAAATACACATCTTAATAAACAGCTCACTCAAAGAAGGAAAGATACCCGAGGACTGGAAAAACGCTAACATTGTACCAATACACAAAGGAGGAAACAAAGAAGAACCCACCAACTATAGGCCAGTATCACTAACAAGCACCATAGCCAAAATTTGTGAGAAAATAATCAAGAATAGATGGGTAAAACATCTGGAAGACAATGACATATTAAACCCAAGACAATTCGGATTCAGACAAGGAAGATCATGCTCCACAAACTTAATATGCTTTTACTCAAGACTAATAGACATAGTGCAAGAAAGAAATGGATGGGCTGATTGTGCATTCCTAGACTTGCAAAAAGCCTTTGACAAAGTACCACACAGAAAACTACTAAAAAAACTGGAACACATAGGAGGAATACAGGGAAACCTACTAAAATGGATAGAGGACTTTCTGACTGGTAGAAAGATGAGAGTAGTGCTCAGAGAAAAATATTCAGACTGGAAAGAGGTGATCAGTGGAGTACCGCAAGGATCTGTGCTGGCACCAATAATGTTTGCTATCTATATGAATGACATGGATGAGGACGTGAACTGCTACATGAGCTTCTTTGCCGATGACGCCAAACTGCTAAGGAAAATAGAAACTGATGAGGACTGTGAAGCACTGCAAGCAGACCTAAATAGGGTATGGAACTGGAGTCAGAAATGGGAAGTGGACTTTAATACTAAGAAGTGTAGCATAATGGAGTTTGGAAAAAGCAAAAACAGAATATCAGGAAAATATACAATTGGAACCAAAGAAGTAAAGAAAGTAGGATCCGAAAAAGATTTGGGAGTAATTATCACGAACGACTTGTCCTATGATATACAGATTAACAAAATTGTCGGGGAGACTTACAACTTGCTAAGATCAATAAAAGTGGCGTTTACATACTTGGACGAAGACATGATGAAAAAAATATTGGTTACATTGATAAGGCCTAGATTAGAGTATGCAGCGACATTGTGGTCCCCCAGTACCAAAAAGAATATAAAGAAAATAGAAAGAATCCAAAGAGCAGCTACAAAAATGGCACCTGCACTTGCAAACCTATCATACGAAGAGAGATTGGCTAAACTGGAGTTACCGACACTGGAGCAAAGAAGAGAGAGAGGTGACCTATTGACCATCTACAGAATCATGAAAGGCACAGAGGTACTCGATAGTGAGAACTTACTTAACTGGGACAAAAGAAACACAAGAGGACATGGAAAGAAAATAAAAAAACATAGCTATAGAAGAGAACTGAAGAAAAACAGTTTTCCTCATAGAGTTTTGGACACTTGGAACAAACTGGACAATGGAATAGTATGCGCAAAAACCATTCATGAGTTTAAAAACAAACTAGACACTGCAAGATACAAAGGCGGGACATCACGAGCATAGCTCCCCTTCCCGTAAAATACAACTAGGTAAATACAACTAGGTAAATACACACACACACACACACACACACACACACACACACACACACACACAAAAATTAAAGAACAATTAAAGTGGCATTTACATACCTGGATGAAGAAATGGTGAAGAAAATTCTAATCACTCTGATAAGACCAAGATTGGAATATGCTGCAACGATGTGGTCACCAAGTACAAAAAAATGTATAAAAAAACTTGAAAGAATACAAAGAGCAATCACAAAATTGGCACCAACACGCTCAAAACTATCATATGAAGAGAGACTAGCAAAACTTGAACTACAGACACTAGAGCAAAGAAGAGAGAGGAGATTTGATAGCAATTTACAGAATCATTAAAGGCATAGAAATTACTGATAGAGAGAATCTGATAAAATGGGATGACAGAAATACAAGAGGACATGGAAAGAAAATAAAAAAAGACAGCTATAGAAGAGACTTGAAAAAGAACAGCTTTCCTCACAGAGTAATAGACAGTTGGAACAAGTTAGATGAGAAAGTGGTGTGTGCAAAAACAATACATGAATTTAAAAATAGTTTAGATTAATGAGATACGAAAACGGGACACCACGAGCATAGCTCCCCTTCCCGTAAAATACAACTAGGTAAAACTAGGTAAATAAATACACACACAAAAATTAAAGAACAATTAAAGTGGCATTTGCATACCTGGATGAAGAAATGGTGAAGAAAATTCTAATCACTGATAAGACCAAGATTGGAATATGCTGCAACGATGTGGTCACAAAGTACAAAAAAATGTATAAAAAAACTTGAAAGAATACAAAGAGCAATTACAAAATTGGCACCAACACTCTCAAAACTATCATATGAAGAGAGACTAGCAAAACTTGAACTACAGACACTAGAGCAAAGAAGAGAGAGGAGATTTGATAGCTATTTACAGAATCATGAAAGGCATAGAAATTATTGATAGAGAGAATCTGATAAAATGGGATGATAGAAATACTAAAGGACACGGAAAGATTATCAAGAAAGACAGCTACAGAAGAGATCTGAAAAAGAACAGCTTTCCTCACAGAGTAATAGACAGTTGGAACAAGTTAGATGAGAAAGTGGTGTGTGCAAAAACAATACATGAATTTAAAAATAGTTAAGATAAAATGAGATATGAAGACGGGACCCCAGGAGCATAGCTCCCCTTCCCGTAAAATACAACTAGGTAAATACAACTAGGTAAATACACACACGTTGCAACAAATTACTGCACGGTGCTGTTCGTTTGCAATTCACGATTGTGCTGCCTATAATTCACTTACAATAATATATATACTGTATGTGTATGTGTGTACACTAGGGAATTTTTAGGTACGTATCATTTTTACAATCCGCTCTGGCAACACTGTTACACCAACGCTCACTCGCTCAATTTAACGGAAAATTCACTTTAGCGGACTGGACCTTGGCTGAATTAGTTTGTTAAATTTGGCTTCTACTGTATGTATTTTGCTCAAGTCTTGCAAAAGACTGACAGTAGCCCAGGACACCAATACAGAATAAAAGAAGAACAACAACATTTAGATTTTTCATTAGACAAGACAGAATCATACAACATACCCTTTACAGAAAGAGAATTTGATGCTGCCCTAGATAGAAATAAAAATACAGGCCCCGGTCCAGATATGATCCCCTATGAAATGTTTAAACATACTACAAGGAATACAAAACTTTTTGTGATAAGTATTATAAATAGATTGTGGCGGGAACACAAATACCCAACCATATGGGAAACAGCTTTTGTATTATCTTTTCTAAAGCCAGGAAAAGACCCATATTCAGCTTCCAGTTACCGTCCTATTGCTTTAACCTGCTGTCTAGGCAAAATAATGGAGAAAATGGTAAATACAAGACTTGTCTGGTATCTCGAGCATAATAATATTATATCACCATCACAATGTGGATTTAGAAAAATGCATTCTACAATAGATGTCCTAATGCAGCTGGAGACCTCCATATGTGAAGCATATGCCTTAAAGCAACATCATATAACTGTATTCTTTGATATAGAAAAGGCATAGGACACTGCATGGAGACATGGAATTCTTAAGACCATTCATGATTGTGGTCTGCGAGGAGAATTACCCCTATATATCAGGGCATTTTTATCCCATAGATATTTTAAAGTTAAAATTGGTACTCTATCAGATAAAAACTGCCAAGAAGAGGGTGTTCTGCAAGGGAGTATACTTAGTGTAACAGTTTTTGCTTTGGCAATAAATGGGGTAGCAAATATTATACCAGATGAAGTATTAAGCACATTATATGTAGATGACCTCTCAATATCCTTTCCTGCTACCTATATGCTTGTAGCAGAAAGGAAACTACAACTCATTATCAACAAGATTGTCAACTGGGCAGAAAAACAAGGATTTAAAATATCTACCAGCAAAACAATCATCATGCACTTTTGCAGCATCAGAGGGATACACCCAGCCTCAGACCTTTATCTATATGGCAATAGAATACCCTGTGTTGAAGAGACTAGATTCCTAGGTCTCATATTTGATAAAAAGCTTACTTGAATCCCCTATCTGAAACATATTAAAACCAAATGACAAGAGGCTTTAACATTTTAAAAGTTTTATCAAGTACAAACTGGGGATCGGATAGACAGACAATTTTAAGAATACATAAATCTCTGATTATTACCAAATTACAATATGGATGTGAAATTTATTCTTCTGCATCAACCAAACATCTAAAGATCCTAGATTCAGTACACCACAATGGCATACGTTTGGCAACAGGAGCTTTCCAATCTTCCCCCATCCCCAGTTTACTAATTGATGCTGGAGAGATTCCACTTGAACTATACCAACTCATCTGTCATCCGGTATTGGTTTAGGACACAGACTCCCTGAATCAAGAGCACTTACTACAGCCAACAGAAATTGTTTTAATATCTTTTATGAAAATCATCCAAGATATCCTAGACCTTTTAGTTTTAGAATAAGAAAAATACTGGAGACTATAAATATCACAAATCAGATCTGCCCGGTTAATTTACTAGTTACCCCCAACGTGGAAGTTACCCATAATTAAATTTGTAGATATTTTAAAGGTTTTAAAAAAGGTAAATCAGATGCAGAAATTAAAGGACTGTTTTTAGAACATGTTACTGAACATTTGGATTCCACATTTGTTTTTACGGATGGCTCAAAAATAGATGCTGGCATCGGATATGGAGTTTTTAGCGATAATTTTAGCTGCAGAGGAGCACTACCTATTGCAGCATCAAATTTTACAGCAGAGCTATATGGAATTTTAACCACTTGAGAACACATTATAACTCTACAGACATCCAACTTCACAATCTTTTGTGATTCAAAATGTCCATTACAGGCACTAGAAATCTTCAGTGGCGATAATCCACAAACAATGAAAATCTCACAGTGGCTGTTTCTACTACAATGTAGAGGGATCACTATATCTTTTTGCTGGGCTCCAGCACATGTACATATATATGGAAATAAAAAAGCTGACCAATTAGCAAAGTCAGCAGCAACCAGTCTGATCCCTAAACGGTGTGCAATACCAGATAGAGACATCCTTCCTAGCATCACGGATATCATCCATAAGTCATGGAAACAACAATGGAGTGGAGTGAGACTTAACAAAATGAAAGAGATCACCACAAACATACACCCCTGTAAATATGAATATATGCCAAGGAAATGGGAAGTAATTATATGGGTATCTTATGAGTGGTGAAAATCAACCTTACTGTGAAGATTGCTGAAACCCCATGACTATTAAACATTTGCTGGTTGAATGCCCTAGTCACAGAGAATTGAGAGAGCGTCACTTCCCAAATAAGAGAGAGAGAGATGGTAACTATAATTTGGCCAAGATATTGGGAAAAGAACTGCAGTATTATTATGAGGGAGTTATTAAATTCTTTAAAGAAGTTGTTGTTGTTGTTGTCGTTCCCTAGACTGTCTGTCCGAGCAGTCCCGTCTCCCCAAGGAATGCCACAGCCGAAATTGGGTTTTCCCACAAATCCTTTATAGAGTGTATGTTGTGTTGTTTGCGTGCATGATTGTGTATAATGCAGTCTTCCATTATGTGTTGTATGGTATGGGGTGAAGTGTTACATCCTGGGCAGCTGTTCACAATGCGGTCATCCAGCCTCTTCTGGTAGCTTAGAAGTGCTGGGTGGTGGCCGCACCGCAGTCTGGCCAAGTGGACTCTCCTTTTGTGAGAGAGAGGATTCAGAAGGGTGGATATCAGGGGTCTGGCATGCAGCAGTGTGTTGTCTTTCAGTGTGTTAATGGAGCGGTGAGTGATATGATTATGAATATGTTTCCGAAGGCTGGTATTTGGTGGTTGTGGAGGAAGAGAAGAGAGTATCTGTGTGTGATACAGGTCTTTGGGTGTAGTTTTAATGTTTCTTGGTGTGTGTGGGTGTTCTGCTATGTAGTGTAGTGGGTGTGATGTGTTTGTGGTGGCTGCGGCAAGTGTTTGTGTGCCTCTCATGTCGAGGTGGTCCTTGACTTTGAGGACTTTTGTTTCATGGTGTAAGTGGTCTGTAGGTGTTGTATTTGTGCAGCCTGTAATTGTTTTTAGGGCTTTGTTTTGTATGATTTGAAGGGTGTTGTGGTGTGTCTCACTGAGATTAGGAGCCCATGCAGGACTCGCATAATTCATCACTGAGCGTATGCATTGTTTGTATATTGTTGTGTTAGTGTCTTTGTTTTGTCCAAATGTTGTTCCAGTGATTGACTTAAGTGCGTTAAGTCTAGGTGTGCATTTGTTTTTTATGTTTGTGATGTGTTGTTTGAAAGACATGGATGTATCGTATGTTACACCAAGAATTTTCGGTGTGTTTGTGTGTGGTATTAGAGTGTTGTTGATGTTGAGATGAGGTATGAATTTGTGTTCTTTTGTCCAGTTGGTGAGAAGTGTTGCTGTAGATTTGGTTGGAGCTATTTTGAGTCTGTTTGTGATGAACCATGCATTGAGTGTATCAAGGTATGGCTGGATTATTTCTGCAGCTTTGTCTGTGTTACAATGTGTGCATGTGATTGTTATGTCGTCTGCATAGGAAGAGATTTGTATTTCTGAGGTGTCTGGTGTGGGTACGTCATGCATGTATAGATTAAAGAGCGTGAGGGATAGAACAGAGCCCTGTGGTACTCCATTCTTAATGTTTCTGATGTGCGATGATTGGTCATTATATGACACATAAGCATTCCTACCTGCCAGATAATTGGCCAGCCATCTTTTCGTTTTATTGTGCATGTCTGTGTTATATATTTTATTTGTTAGGTTGTGGCAGGGGATAGCATCAAAAGCTTTACTAATGTCTAATGTTATAAGAAGTGTTCTGTGGTGGGGCCTATCTGAATTGATGCCATCTAAAATTCTTTGTGTGAGGTTTATCAGAAGAGTGTTTGTGGAGTGTAGCGGCCTAAAACCGTGTTGTGAGTCAGCAAGGGGAATATGTGGTGTGACAAGTTTAAGTATTAGGCGTTCAATGACTTTAGAGGGGGTGCAGAGAAGTGTAATTGGGCAGTGCGATGTTGGGATTGTTGGGTCTTTGTTCGGTTTTGGAATGGTGATTATTTTACCATGCTTCCAGATGTCGGGTATAGTGTTGTGTGAATAGCTGTAGTTTGCAATGTTTGTGAGTGCGTGTATACCTTGTGGTCCAATGTGTTTTAGGTGGATGTTGCTTATGTTATCAGGGCCACAGGCAGATGAGTGCATGAGATTATGTGTTATGTGTTTTGTCTGACTGTCTATGAAGGGTGTATAGTCTGAGTCTGTGGGAAAGTCTTTCTTATGTCGAATAGTGCGTTGGTTGTCAGGGTGAGAAGTGAGATGGCTTGTCTGTGCAAAATGATTTATGAGTGTGTTTGCTTGTTGTCTGTTTGAGGGTAGATTGTCTGTTGTTGTGATTATTGCTGCATGAGAGTGTGTTGTTTTACTGTTGGATAGTGTAATGCTGTTGAGTGTTTTGTACAATTTGCTGGTGTTTGTTTTGTGATCAAGTGTATTGATAAAGTTTTGCTAATTTTGTGTTTTTTGTTCATGTATTTTATTGGCAATCACAGTGTTTAGTGTTTGTATTTGGTTTGCTATGTTTTGAGGGATAGGTGTGGGGGTATTGTGTTTAAGCGTGTCTCGTCTGATGAGGCCTTGGATTTCTGGTGTGAAGTTGAGGTTGTGTGATTTTCTGTTGCCTCTGGGGATGTATCTCTTGTCTGCATTTTGTATGATTGTATTAAAAGTGTGCACAGCATTGTTTATGTTTGTGATTGGTGTACTGTTAAGTGTTTCAAAATGTTGTTCTGTCTCTTCAATAAAAGCTTCCCAGTTAGCTCTCTTGTAATTGGTGTATGTGTGTCTGTGGCCAACTGGGGTGCATCTTGTTTCGGTGGTGATGATGATTGGAAGGTGGTCAGAACCAAGGGTTCCGACCACTCTCCAAGATGTTGTTGGGGTTAGGCAGGGGGAGCAAAAGGTGATATCAGGAGAGGAGGTAGTGTAGAGGGCTTGGTGTGGGATATGTGTATGATTATGTGTGTTGTTCATGATAGTCAATGAGTCAAACTGAGTCTGTATATCAAGCCCTCTGTCTGTGTCAGGGTTGTCGACATACCAGGCAGACGACTTGGCGTTGAAGTCAGCACCCATGATCAGGTTGGGGATTGAGGCTAGTTGGCTAAATTGAGGCCTGAAGGTGTTTGGAACTGTGGGGGATGATTGGGGGGGAATGTACATGTTAACTATTGTCAGTGTTGATTTGTTGCCTGTGTGGATTCGAATGGATTGGATTTCTGTAGTGTTATCTGTGGTAGGGAGGAGAATTTTGGTTGTGGCACTTGTGTCCACAAAACAGATGGAGTGGTGGATCAGGGTGATGAGTCCACCGCCATTGCCATCGGTCCAGTCTTGTCTGATGGTGGTGTAATTATGAAATGATGGTATTTTGTGTGAGTGTCTTAGTTTTGTTTCTTGTATAATTGCAATATGTATGTTGTGTTGTTTAAGAAAGTGCTCGTGTTCATGTTTTTTCATGTTAATACCATCAATGTTGTGTTGTAATATGTTGATGTTGTGTGTTCTGTATGTGTTGTATGTTGCTGTTTGGGGTTGAGGTTGGGGTGTTAATGGGGAAGGTATAGGATCTGGGTTAGAGGGGGGAAAGGAGAGATTGGGAACAAAGGAAGGGGAGTACTGATTGGGGATAAAGGCAAAGGGAAATTGGGAGTGGGTAAGGGTGCTGGCTGTGGTTGGGGAGGTGGGAGTGGGATTACTGGAGGGCTGGAAGAACATGTCCAAGTGTTTGTGTATTGGTTTGTGTCAGTAAGTGTTGTACAAGTGAGGTGGGCCCAGTTTTTGCACATATTGCACTGAACTGAGCCCTTTGTCTGTCTGCTCAAAGTAATGGGTTTAGAGCATGTTGGGCATGTGTATTTTGTGGTGGGCCCAGGACTGCTCTCTACATCTCCGGCTAAAAGTAGAAGAAGAGGGGTGATCCCCGGAAAATGACCCCTCAGTGCAGAAAAAACGTAACATTGCATGTTGAGAAAAAGGATTGTGGTACTCCCCAAGGCAGTCGTAGCTCCTCTTGGGGATCAGTGCCACCTGCGTAGAGCCGGTGGCCAGGGCTGGTTGCCGCCGTTTGGCCCCCAACTCTTGGGGTTGGGTGGTGGTCCCACGATGTAGATGCTGCTGCCTCAGGACCTCTTAAAAGAAGGGGAGAATTTTGAGATTTAAGGTTGAAAAATTATTATTATTATTTTTTTTTTTTGCTATATGGCAACCAATATCTATCTAGGAGTGCACTCACAAGCTCTCAAGGCGAAATACGCTACGGCGTCTGACGTACGACTCTTTAAATACGCGGTAGTACGCATTTAAATGGCGTCCCTGGACGAACCCATAAACAAATCGTCAGCTGTTTAGGTCTTTGTTTATTCTTCAATATCTTCGCGAAAAATGCAGATATTTTTATTCTGTTTTTTTTATTTTGCAGTAGAAGCTTTTTCCAATCACGCAGAGCATGCTTACGCACTAGTTACACAATAAATTTGATTGCGTGAGAGTGTAATCTCGTAAAAAAAAAAATTGTGTGAATATTTGTGTTTCTTATTTATTTATTTATTTTTTGTCATAATGCCTCCTAGGAAGATAAAGCAAATACGGAAGGCCAAAGGATCATATTGCCATGCCTGTTCTGTCCTTACAGGGAAATATGAGAAGAATAAGATCACTAAAGAAGAATTGACAGCTAAACTGGACAATCACAAAAAGAAAAATCTATGTAAGAAAAATTTCCCTGGGCCATCAGCTAGCATGGAACCTGAGTGTGCTTTGAGAATGTGGAAGAGGTCAAGTGACATGAAGGTTAGATGCACGACTATGGTTAGTGATGGGGACTCCAGTACATACAAGGCCCTTATACAGTTGAATGGTGATGAAAGCCCCTATGGCAAAAAGCATCCTGTAATAAAGGAAGAATGCAATAATCATTTGCATAAAAGAATGGGAAAGCGGCTGCTGACTCTCAAGCAACAGAGGAGAGAAAAATAAGTAACAAAGACAGGAAAAGTTCAATTTAGGTCAGTGATGACCCTGCCAGAATCTGTTATCAAACGTTTGCAACAATACTACCTGAATGCAGTCAACAGGCAAATTGGTGGTAATTGGGAGGAGCTAAAACTTGACGTAATGGCAACTTTTTATCATTGTAATTTATAAGCACAAATGAGTTGCCACAACATGATCTTTGTCCAGAATCATGGTGTTTTTACAAGAAAAAGACAGCAGCAGGGGAAACCTTTGATCATAAGGCAATGAAAGTTGCCATTCGAGTCAGTCAGGAAGAACAAGACCTGATTAAAAGTGTGTATGAAGACCTAACAAGAAAAGATCTTCTAGAAAAGTGTCTCAAAGGCAAAACACAAAATCCTAATAAAAGTTTGCATGCCAAGCTCTGGGGAAAGTGTTCCAAGTCAAAGTTCGCTGGACTGGACAAATTGGTTTTTGCTGCACAGGTAACAGTCTTGCAACATAACTTTGGTTATGAAGAAGGCTCTGTTTTGTCATTAATAGGACTCGCATCAACAGCTGACACACTCAAAAGTGACAGCTTCTTTGAAAGGAGGAGGTCATCCCCAGTGTCACCCAAGAAGAGGAAGCAAGGTGCCACTGCCAAGCCCTCAAAGGATTATGATCCTGATGGCTTTTAATTCAAAACCCAGCGACATGAGTCTGGTGGTGCCAGATGATACCCTTTTATTATGCATGGCTATATTTTTATTATAGTCATGACTATACTTTTATTATAGTCATGTATAGATAGTATCCTGACACCAGAAGGTGGTGGGAGGGGACTGGGTATCAGCAATTGCCTGCAGTGGCGGTGACTGGTGAGTACAAAACATATTTATATTACTAAATTATCATGTATTTCTTGTTTCTGAAGTTTACAGAGCATAGAAAACATGATGATACACAAAAGAAAAAATATCAGGGATAGGCTTTGTTAGAAATAAAAAAAAGTATAACATATTTTAAACTTTGACAGCGATTTCCCGAAAAAAAGTTTTTAAGACTTTAAAGCAATAGATCTCAGCTATTTTTTAAGATACACCGTATTTGAAAAAGGTAATATAATTCTAAAGGCTCTGTCTAAAAATTTGAAAATAGGAAATTTTTATTTTTTGTGTCTTAAGTTGGCAAATGGCAGGTTTTTTTTTCTTCAAAATTTTGAGTTTTTTCATGTGAATTTGAAAAAAAAAAATATTAAACAAAAGACAAAAATAATATAAAAAATCTGTATTGACAAAATCATTATTTAAAACCCATACATTTCAGGTTCTAAATTTGAAATTTATGTGATATACAGTTTTTGAGATCTATAACTTTGAAAATAAGCGAAAAAAGGTAAAAAAAAAAGGACAAAAATGACCATAACTCAAAAAGTTAAATGACAAAAGTAATGAAAATTTGCCAAAATGTTCACCAGAGAACATTTATAATATGGTACAAATTTCATTGAAATCCAATGATAAAAAAGAAAAAACCCAAATTCTCCCCTTAACCTACTTGATCAAATTTAGTAACAAATACAAGTTAATATTGAAATATAATTCTGCTACTCATTTCACTGGATATGCTCCTACATATATGTATATATTTACTCAATCTTTTCCAATTTTTCCAGCCCAACACTATAAGGGCCTGGTTAGACTCTGGACTGGTTGGTTCTAAAAAGTGTAATAACAATATTAATCAAAACCAAATAGCTTTTAACTCTTTTCAGATTTTAACATAATTTAACACCATATGTATATAACCATTACACCATTTGATAACTAATATCTGATACTAAATTTAGATTTATTAATATTTACCTTTATAGAGGAAGAGGAGGCGAATCAAGTAGAGAAGAAAAGGTAAAAGGTGCAGATGGAGAGATGATAATGGAAGAGAAGGCAGTGAGAGGAAGGTGGGCAGAGTATTTTAGGGAGTTGCTAAATGTGAAGGAGGATAGGGAGGGAAAGGTAGTTGTAGTGGGAAGCGCTAAGAAAATGAGAGTGATGAGTGAGGAAAATGGAGGAGAAATAGGGAAGGATGAAGTGAAGGCAGTCTTTAAGATGATGAGAGCAGGTAATGCACCTGGGTTGGATGGATGCCATGCAGAATGTCTGAAGAAAGGAGGTACAGTTATGGTGGACTGGCTGGTGAGGTTATTTAATGTTTGTTTAAGAGAGGGTAGAGTGCCAGAAGACTGGAGGAGTGCCTGTATAGTTCCGCTTTACAAGGGAAAAGGGAACAAGTGTGAGTGTAGTAGTTACAGAAGGATCAGCTTTATGAGTGTAGTTGGGAAGGCTTATGGGAGGGTCTTGATTGAGAGGATTAGGAGAGGAAGAGAGGGAGTAATTGGCAAGGAACAGTGTGGGTTTAGGATGGGTAGGGGATGTGTAGATCAGATTTTTGTGGTAAGGCAGATATGTGAGAAAGCTATAGGAAAAGGTAAAGATGTTTTTTGGGCTTTTATGGATCTGGAAAAGGCTTATGACAGGGTAGACAGGAAGGCACTGTGGGAGGTACTGCAGATATATGTGATAGGAGGAAAGCTGTTAAGAGCATTCAAGAGTTTTTATGAGAGTAGTAGAGCTTGCTTTAAGATTAGAAATGGAGAAAGTGAATGGTTTGAGGTAAAGGTGGGACTTCATCAGAGATGTGTTATGTCACACTGGCTGTTCAATCTTTACATGGATGGGCTGGTACGAGAGATGAATGCAAGGGTAGTGGGTCAGGGGTTGGAGATGATTAAAGAAAATGGAGAAAAGTGGGAGGTGAGCCAGCTGTTGTTTGCTGACGACACTGCGCTTGTAGCAGGATCAGAGGAGGGATTGAGGAAGTTAGTGACAGAGTTTGAGAAGGTGTGTGAAAGAAGAAAGCTGAAAATAAATGTGGGCAAAAGTAAGGTGATGAGATGTACAAGGGGAGAGAGTGACAGTAGGCTGGAAGTGAGCATTAAGGGTGAGAAACTGGAGGAAGTGGATAGTTTTAGATACTTGGGTGCGAATGTGATAGAAAAGGGAGGAATGGGGGTGGAGGTAGAATGTAGATTGAGAGAAGTGAGTAAATGCCTTGGTGGATTAAAAAGTGTAATGAGAAATAGACATCTGGGAATGGATGCTAAGAGGAGGTTATATGAAGGAGTGATTGTGCCAACAGCAATGTATGGGGCAGAAACATGGAACATGAGAGAGGAAGAGAGAAGGAGTTTGAATGTGTTTGAGATGAAATGTATGAGAAGTATGATAGGGGTTACTAGGCTAGATAGAGTGAGGAATGAGGAGGTGAGGAGGAGAACATGGGTGGAAAGGGAGCTGGGAGATAGGGTTGATGAAAGAGTATTAGGATGGTTTGGACACATGGAAAGAATGAGTGAAGAAAGATTAGTAAAAGAAGTGTGGAAGGCAGAGGTGGAGTGAACATGAGGGGGCATCCTAGGATGAGATGGATGGATGGGGGGTGAAAGGGGCTTTACAAAAGAGAGGAATGTCTGTGGAGGAAGGATGGGAAAGGACAGAAGATAGGGGTGAATGGAGAAGGGTTGTGTATAGATGATGCTGTGATACATGAGGGGGAGTGGGTGGGGGATGGGGGGTGAGGAAATATGTATGAAAAAAAATTGACGCAGCCTGAAGGGAGTTCTCCCTGTCTTCTCCTTTTCTGCATGAGGGGACGGAGAGGGGGGTGTTGCCAAATTTATGAAGCGGCCTTGTTGTGGATGTGCTGTTTCTAGCGACACTGCTTCTGACCCAGGGCAGTGGACAGGATGCAGGGATGACCAGTCATCCAGGAGGTGCCAAGATAAGAGGGAGGGTGGAGGGGAGTGGAGTATATGGGAAATGAAATGGGTGGGAGGGATTTCAATGCCTTTTTCTTTTTGGCTACCCCCCATGTAAGGGGGAAATATCCTTTGGTGTATGTATGTATACATACATAGTAAATCTCTATTATTATTAATTATACCCAAAATTGAATCTAAGAATTTAACAATTCGGCGTCTATAACCTTGGCAGTTATGATACCAGATAACCTTTAATCAATCAATCAATTCTTGTTCCACACACCATCTTTGCACACTTTGTGACTCCCTCCTTGAACCATCACCATTCCTCCTCCACTCCTAGCTCTACTCTATCCTTCACTCCCTCCCACTCCTCTCTCAGCTTCTCCTTGTACTCCTCCTTTTCCTTTTCATTAAAAGAGTTCACTCTAAACACCTCCCTACCTTTTATCCTCTTCCTCTTTCTCCATCTATCCTCCACTCTCAACTTACCTTCCACCAATAAATGATCTGATATTCCCCCACTCTCTCGCCTTAGCACATGTACATCCTTAACTCTTCCTATTATACTCCTATCTACCACTACATAGTCCATTAACATTCTATTTTCCCTTCTATCCATCACCCTCTCCCATGTGTATTTATGCTTGACTTTCTTCCAAAACACTGTATTTGCTATCATCAACTCTCTAGACACATCTCCACCATGAAGTCTTCACTACGATTTTTTCCTGGAACTCCACATTTCCCAACCACTCCATCAATTGGTTCATTTCCTACCCTAGCATTAAGGTCTCCCAGTACTACTATATTGACATTCCTCCCAAATCCCTATATGCACTCATTTAAATCTATCCAAAATGCTTCCCTTTCTTCTACACTCTTCTCACTACCAGGCCCATATGCACTCACAAAAACCCACATCTCCTTTCCCAGTTTCACCTTCATCCACATTATCCTTGAGGAAACCTTCCACTCCACTACACATTTACCTGTATCTTCACTTACTAGTATAGCCACCCCTTCTCTCCCTCGCCTTCTCTTCATTCCTGAGAACCTCCCAATTACACTCCCAAACTTACGCTTGCCCTTCCCTCTCAACTTAGTTTCACTCAATGCCAACACATCCATCTTTCTTCTCACAAACATACTACCTATCTCTTCCCTTTTACTCTAATCTGTACCACATTAAAAGACCCAAACCTTAGGGTGCTGGTCGGAAAACTCCTAGACCCTCTTATGCTTTTACTTTTTTTAGGAATGTCCCCTGTGGGGCTACAGGGAGAAGGATGCCTGGTCCAAATCCCCATCCCGTTTTTCTCACCTCTAATGATCCAAGTGGAAATACCTGGTGGCAGTATTCTCCCCCCCCACACACACACACAGGGTAGGTGAAACAAGGAAATGAAATTCAGAGAAAAGGTACAGGACAGCAACAAGGGGTTGGGGGACAGCATAACAGAGGGACAGTAACAGTAATAAAAGTTTCATCATTTCTCTGTGAGCAGAGTCTTACTCTATCACAGACAAAATGATGTGTGGCCCTGGTCAATAGGGGCGCCCCATATAGACCCTAAAGTATCATCTGCATGCTACTTTGCCATAACAACATGCAGCCAATACCCCAGACGGGATAAACATGAAATAGTGAAATTGCGTGAAGGAGAGAAAGAATATATAAATGACACAGAAATGGCAGAAGTTATGATCAGACATTTCAGGTCTGTATTTACAATTGAGAGCTCACAATCTTGGGAAGATGGACAACAAGAAAGATCACCCAAAATTAAAGAAATAAAGGTAACACATAAAGAAATAAGAGACCAAATAAAAAAACCTAGATGTCAGGAAATTGCATGGATCAGATGGAATTGCAAATTGGATACTGAAAGAGTGTATAGACGAACTGACAGACAAATTATACAAGATAATAGACTTCTCATTCAAAGAAGGAAAGGTACTGCAAGATTGGAAAGATGCAAACATAGTACCAATATAGAAAGGAGGAAATAGGGAAGATTCTACAAACTTGAGACCAGTATCCCTTACAAGCACAGTAGCAAAAATGTACGAAAAAGTTATCAGAAACAAATGGACCAAACGCTTGGAAGAAAATAAAATAGTAAACCCTAAACAATTTGGCTTTAGAAGTGGAAGATCGTGTACCACAAACCTAATTTGCTTTTACTCAAGATTAATTGAGATAATACAAGAAAGAGATGGCTGGGCAGATTGTGCCTTCTTGGACTTGCAGAAGGCATTTGACAAAGTACCACATAAAAATTAATAAGAAAAATTGAAATAATAGGAGGAATACAAGATAAGTTGCTGGAATGGATGAAGAATTTCTTAATTGGGAGAAAAATGAGAGTGGTACTTAGAGAAAAATTCGAACTGGGAAGATGTGAAGAGTGGTATCCCACAAGGCTCTGTATTGGCTCCTTTAATGTTTGCCATATATATAAATGATATGGATGAGGGAGTAAATTGTTACATGAATTTCTTTGCTGACGATGCCAAATTACTTGAGAGTAAGAACAGAAGATTGCAGATCGCTACAAAACCTAAACAAAATATGGGAATGGAGTCAGAGGTGTGAGGTGAACTTCAACATTAAGGAATGTAGCATAATGGAATTTGGAAAAAGCAAAAATTGAGTATCGGGTCAATATAAAATTGGAAACAAGGAAGTCAAAAAAGTCAATTCAGAAAGGGACCTGGGAGTAATCATCTCAAATGACTTGACACCTGATAAACATATCAATAAATTATTTGGAGAGACTTTTAACTTATTAAGATCAATGAAAGTGGCCTTCAACTACATGGATGAGGAGATGGTTAAAAAAATAGTGGTTACACTGATAAGACCTAAACTAGAATATACTGAAACACTGGGCACCTAGCACAAAAAAGAACAAGAAAATTAGAAAGAATCCAAAGAGCAGCGACAAAAATGGCACCTACACTGTCAAATCTGGCATACGAACAAAGATTGGAGAAATTACATCTATCAACACTGGAACAGAGAAAAGAAAGAGGTGATTTGTTGACCATTTACAGAATTATGAAAGGGATGGAAATTCTCGATAGAGATGACTTACTAAAGTGGGACAGAAGAGAAACAAGAGGATATGAAAAGAAGCTAAAGAAGGACAGTTACAGAAGAGACTTGAAAAAGAATAGCTTTGCACATAGTGATCGATGTCTGGAACAAACTAAATGGAGAAACAGTGAGTGCCAAAACTATACACGGTTTTAAGAATAAACCGGATGAGGAGAGATACGAAAACGGGTCACTACAAGCATAGCTCTCGTTCTGTAAAATACAACTCGGGAAATACAAACAAGTTAAGAAAGTGGGATCTGAAAAAGACCTGGGAGTAATTGTCTCAAATGACATGTCCCCTGATAAACAGATAAACAAAATTGTTGGAGAATCTTACAACTTGCTAAGATCAATAAAGGTTGCTTTTACCTATTTAGATGAAAAATAAGAAAAAAGAAAAAAATACTAGTCACATTAATAAGGCCTGGACTATTGTATGCTGTGACACTGGGCACCCAGTACCAAAAAGAATATAAAGAAAATTGAACAAATCCAGAGAGCAACCACAAAATGGCTCTAACACTTTCAAACCTGTCATATGAGGAGAGACTGGCTAAATTGAAATTACTGACTTTGGAACAAAGAAGAGAAAGAGGCAGCCTGCTGACCATTTACAGAATCATGAAGGGCACAGAAGTCCTTGATAGAGAGGACTTATTAAATTGGGATAAGAGAAATACAAGGGGACATGAAAAGAAACTTAAAAAGGATACCTAAAAAAAATAGTTTTCCACACAGAATGGTGGTTATCTGGAACAAACTGGATAAAATAATAGTGTGTGCAAAAACTATACATGAATTTAAAAGCAAACTAGACAGAGATACAAAGACCAGACACCACGAGCATAGCTCCCCTTCCTGTAAGATACAACTAGGTAGGTAAATACATAAATCTGATCCACGCAAACCACACTGCTCCTCACCAATTACTCCTGTTCCTTTCCTAATCCTCTTAATGAAAACCCTCCCATAAGACTTCCCAACTACACTCAACAAACTGATCCCTCTGAAACTACTACACTCACACTTGTCCCCTTTTCCCTTGTAAAGTGGAACTATACAGGCACTCCTCCAGTCTTCTGGCACTCTACTTTCCATAAACATTAAACAACCTCACCAGCCAGTCCATCATAACTATGCCTCCCTTTTCTAGACACTCCGCATAAGACCTATGCAACCCAGGTGCCATACCTGCTCTTGTCATTTGAACTACTTTCACCTTATCTTTCCATTTTTCTCCTCTTGTTTTCCTCATTCATCACAGTCATTTTCTTTCCCTTCCTATCCTCCTTCACATTTAGCAAGTCCCTAAAATACTCTTCCCATCTTCCTCTTGCTACCATCTCTTCCATTAACATCTCTCCATCTGCACCTTTTACCTTTTCTTCTCTACTTGATTCGCCTCCTCTTCCTCTCTTAATTTCCTTCCAAAGCACTTTCTTATTGCCTTCAAAAATTGGTCATACTCTTATCCTATTTCACATCTCTCCTCTTTCCCTCCTTCATCTTATGCTTTACTTCTCTTTTCTTTTTACCTCTCATATGACTCCCTCGTCCTATTTTGTAACCAATCTATGAATGTTCACTTCACTTCTACAACCTTCTTTGTTTCCTCATCCCACCATTCACTACCCTTCCTTCTATTTCCTCCCATCCTTCTTGTTCCACACACGCAACTTTTCATACCTTGTAACTTCCTCCTTGAACCATCCCAATTCCTCCTCCACATCTAGTTCTACTCTATCCCCCACTCCTTCACACTCCTCTCCCAGCTTCTTTCTTTATGCCTCATTTTCTTTCTCACTTAACCCCTTCCATACGGTGACACCTACATAGGTGTCATGAGGAGCAAGTAGGTACGTGAGGATGCCGATGTCGGCATCTTGATTATATTTATTGTAGTTGTACCTGCATGACCCCCATACTCTGTAAACTGGCTTCATCATATTTTCTATGGTTATTAAAATTCATGGGTGAAAGAGAGAACGATCGATACAGCGATGACTTTATTTTTTATAATGCGAGTATGATGACCCAACACCGTACGTCTGGCAGCTAATGCTGCCCGCGAGATTTTGGCCCAGAGTGAAATGGTTAAGCTGTTTACTTTAAGTACCTCCCTATCTCCCCCTACCTTCTGCCCTTTTCTTCTTTCTCCATCTATCCTCCACTCTCAACTTACCTTTCACCAAAAAATGATCTGATATTCCCCCATTCTCTCCCCTTGGAACACATTCAAAACTCTTCCTACTCTTTTCCCTTCTACCACCCTTCAATCCATCACCCTCACTCATGTGTACTTATGCTTGGCTTCCTTCCTAAACACTCTTTGCTATCATGAACTCAAGGCACATCCCCACTAAATTCTCCACTATGATTTTTTTCCTGGAACTTCACACTTCCCAAACCATTCCATTTATTGGTTCATTTCCTACCCTAACATTAAGATCTCCTAACACCACTACATTGACAATTTTCCCTAAACCCTTTATGCACTTATTTAAATCTATATAAAAAGCCTCCATTTCCTCTACACTCTTCTCACTTCCAATCCCATATTAACTTACAAAAACCGACATCTCTCCCAACTTCACCTTCATCCACATTAACCTTGAAGAAACCTCCTTCCACTCCATCTCACGTTTACCTGTCTCTTCACTTACTAATATAGCCACCCCATCTCTTCCTCATCATCTCTTCACTCCTGACACCCTCCCAATTACACACTCAAACTCAAACTTTGCCCTCTTTTTCAACTTAGTACTCAATGCCAACACATCCATCTTCTCACAAACATACTGCCTATCTCTTCCATTTTACTCTAATCCATACCACATCCACATACATGAGGGTCCTGGTTGGAAAACACCTCCCAGACCCTCTTATGGCTTTGCTTTTTTTAGGAATGTCCCCTTTGGGGCTACAGAGAGTAGGATGCCTAGTCCTATCCCCATCCTGTTTTTGTTGCATTTTAAACTCAAGTGGGAAAACTCAGTGGTAATATGTTCCCCCACCACAGGTTTTGGCTAAAAGAAAGGAAATGAACATTCAAAGAAATGGTGCAGGACAGTATTAAGAGTTGGGGGACAGCATAATCAAGAGACAGTTGCAGTATAAAGTATCCTTTCTCTATAAATAGAGATTTCCTCTATCACAGACAAAATTATGTGTGGCTCTGGTCCATATAGGTGCCCATATAGACCCTAAAGTATCAGTTACATGCTACTGAGCAGCTTTTGACCCCACAACAACATGCAGCCAATACCCCAGACATGGTTTCTATTTCAAATAGGAGAAAAAAGAGGGCAGACGCTGCTGTATTGTCCTCCTTGTGTAAAAAAATTAGTAATGCAGGGAGAAATGGGATAGCTATCTTGATTATTTTTGCTGTATTCATTCATCTTTGGTTGTTTTTTAGGTACTGAGTTGGATTCACCCTGAAAGCCAAGCAACCATAACACGCTGCTCACAGCCATTGGTGGGAGTAGGTGGAAAACGATGTAGAGATGATGAAGTTTATATACAGCACATCATGGATGCCAATGCACAAAGTCATAAAATCTTCATCATGGATGCTCGTCCCAAGTGAGTGGATTGTATTCTTGGTAGTAAGAATATTCAATTTGGTTAGAGGAATACATTTACTACTAATTTGTGGGAAAAGTGTAATTGATTCGCTTTTCTGGTAAAAATATTTGTAATAATGGTTGCCTTGAGTTTCACTGACTGTAAACATTCAGACCCACAGCACCTAGCAACAATATTTGGGCTTTCCCATAGATCTACATGAAAAGAAATTGATGATTGTATTGCATTTGTGTAGAAGAGTTTCTATATCACTGGCTAATAGCAGTATGAGGGAAGCAATTATTAGTTGTCAGCTTTCCTTGTTTTGGTTAAGAGGTAAATTGACTGAGCTGCCTGACTAACCTGTGAGTCAGGAGTCAGACTTGTCCTGAACCAAGCAGTGCAAAGTAGTTGTGTGCATATACCCTCCCATGACCACATAGACTTTTGGGTTATAAACCCAGTGTTCACTCTATCCTTGATGGCACTAAAGTGTATATAGGTATGTTGTCAAACTAGAGTGATCTTGTTTAAAAAAAAAAAATTGAAATGTGGTACTTCTTTCTTCAGTGTAAATGCAGTTGCCAACAAAGCCAAGGGAGGGGGCTATGAAAGTGAAGATGCCTACCAGAATGCTGAAGTACAGTTCCTAGATATCCCCAATATCCATGTAATGCGAGAATCACTCCGTAAACTCCAAGGTATGTTGCATTGTAACTTTAGTGTGCATATTATAAGTTGTTCCAGATATCAAACTTTTTTGCTTTCTTCCTGCTTCTTTTACTTAGGAAATACTACTTTGATAAAATCTCGGCAAACATATATCAAAAGTTTCCCTCTTATAATGGAGGTGGTCAAGTCAAAGCACACATTTATTTTATACACAGTTGAAATACAAATGTGTGGAATGTTACATGAGCTTCTTTGCAAATGATGCAAAATTGTTTAAGAAAGTGAGTACTGAAATGGACTGTGACTCACTAGAGAGAGATCTGAACAGGGTCTGGGAATGGAGTCAGAAGTGGGAAGTGGACTTCAACATAAAGAAATGTAGTATAATGGGATTTGGAAAAAAAAAAAAAAAAAGATATCAAGACAATATAAAATTGGTGAAAAGGAAGTAACAAAAGTGTGATCTGAAAAAGACCTGGGGGTGATCATCACAAAAGATATGTCCCCTGACAAACATAAACAAAATTGTCATCGAAACCTATTACTTGCTAAGATCAATAAAAGTGTCTTTTACTTACCTGGATGAAGAAATGGTAAAGAAAATACTAGTCACACTCATAAGGCCTAAATTGGAGTAAAGAGCAACATTATGGTCACCCAGTACTAAAAAGAATATAAGGAAGATTGAGAGAATCCAAGATACTTGGGTGCAAATTTGGAAGGAAAGGGAGGAGTGGAGGTGAAGGTAGAATATAGATTGAGAGAAGCAAGTAAGTGCCTTGGTGGATTAAAAATTGTAATGAGAAATAGACATTTGGGAATGGAACTAAGAGGAGATTGTATGAAGGAGTGATTGTGCTGACAGCACTGTACATACATATACCAAGGCTTTTTCCCCCTTACAAGGGGAGTAGCCAAAAAGAAAAAGGCATAAAATCATTCCCACCCATTCCATCCCTGAATACACTCCACACCCCTCCACCCTCCCTCTTATCTTAGCACCTCCTGAATGACAGCACTGTATGGGGCAGAAACCTGGAACATAGAGAGGAAGAGAGAAGGAGTTTGTATGTGTTTGAGATGAGGTGTCTGACAAATATGATGGGGGTTACTAGGCTGGATAGAGTGAGAAATGAGGAGGTGAGGAGGAGATTGGGGGTGGTAAGGCAGCTGGGAGATAGGGTGGATGAAAGAGTGTTTGGGATGGCTTGGACACATGGAAAGAATGAGTGAAGAAAGACTAGTAAAAGAGGTGTGGAAGGCAGATGTGGAGGGAGTGAACATGAGGGGGCGACCTAGGATGAGATGGATGGATGGGAAGAAAGGGGCTTTGGTGAAGAGGGGAATGTTTGTTGTGGAAGGACGGGAGAGGACAGAAGACGGGTGAATGGAGAATAGTTGTATATGGATGAGGTTGTGATGTGTGAAAAAAAAATTGATGCAGCTCAAAGGGATTTCTCCCCGTCTTCTCCTTTTCTGCATGGTGGGACGGAGAGGGGGGATCACTGATTTTATGATGCAGCCTTGCTGTGGATGTGCTGTGTCTTGCGACGCTGCTTCTGACCCAGGGCAGTGGACTAGGTGCAGGGATGATCCATCATCCAGGAGGTGCCAAGATGAGAGGGAGGGTAGAGGGTGAAGGGGAGTGGAGCGTATTAAGGATGGAATGGGTGGTAATGGTTTTTATACCGTTGTTTTTTTGGCTACCTCCCTTGTAAGGGGGGAAAGCCTTTGGTATATGTATGTATGAAGGAATTCAGAGAGTAACTACGAAGATGGCCCCAACGCTATCAAAAATGTCATATGAAGAAAGATTGTCAAAACTAGAACTACTGACTCTGGAACAAAGAGAAAGAGGTGACTTGTTGAATTGTAGAAATCCTTGATAGAGATGATTTACTAAATTGGGATAAGAGAAACACAAGAGAACATAAATGGAAACTCAAAAAGGACAGCTATAGAAGAGACAAAAATAAAAACAGCTTTCCCTACAGAGTGGTGGATGTATGGAACAAACTAGAAAAAACAATAGTGTGTGCAAAAACAATACAAGAATTTAAGAGCAAATTAGATATGGTGAGATATAGAAACAGGACACCACGTGCATAGCTCCCCTTCCCATAAGATCCAACTAGGTAAATACATATCCTTTGTAATGATTACTTCGAGGTCTTTTTTAGATTACACTTTCTTTACTTCCTTTGCACCAATTTTATATTGTCCTGAAAAGGGATATCATGACAATATAAAATTGGTGCAAAGGAAGTAAAGAAAGTGGAATCTGAAAAAGACCTCAGAGTAATCATCTAAAAGGATGTGTTTCCTGACAAGCAGATAAACAAAATTGTCGGCAAAACCTATAGCTTGCTAAGATCAATAAAAGTGGCTTTCACTTTGATGAAGAAGTGGTAAAGAACATACTAGTCACACTGATAAGGCCAAAATTGGAGTATGCAGCAACACTACGGTCACCCAGTACTAAAAGGAATATAAGGAAAATTGAAAGAATCCAGAGAGCAACTATGAAGATGGCCCCAACATTATCAAAACTGTCATATGAAGACAGATTGTCAAAAGTAGAACTACAAACTCTGGAACAAGGAAGAGAAAGAGGTGACTTGTTGACCATCTACAGAATTATGAAAGATATAGAAGTCCTTGATAGAGAAGACTTACTAAATTCGGATAAGACAAACACAAGAGGACATGGAAGAAAGCTCAAAAAGGACAGTTATATAAGAGACCTGAAAAAGAATATCTTTTCCCATGGAGTAGTGGATGTATGGAACATACTAGACGAAACAATAATGTGTGCAAAAACAATACACGAATTTAAGGAAAATTAGACATGGCGAGATACAGAGACGGGACACCACAAACATAGCTTTCCTTCCTGTAAGATACTACTAGGTAAATACACATACATTACAACAAGATATTGATAAAAAGAGAAATGAGTGTTGAAGAACTAGAAAGAGAGAAGACACAAGGTAAAGCTAAGGAAAAAACACAAAGATAATAGAGACTGAAAACAAGGAGTTCTATTGGAGGGTCATAGACATGAGGCTGAGAAAATGGTACATCAGATTGGGCGAAAGAAAAACAGAAAGCAGGATGGAGGAAGAAAAAATTCAAAATGGCCTATACAAACATTGACAGGTAAATCTTAGGACTGAATGAATTAAATGATTACCTGTCAGATGAAAATCAGACAAAATTGGAATTGTGGAGACAAAATTAAGGGCTCCAGTACAGTAGTCCCTCGAATAACGCGGGGGTTAGGTTCCTGAAATTACCGCGTATAACCAAATCCGCGTATGCTGATATTTCATATTAAATACCGGGGGTAAATCTTTAGTTTCGACCTTGGGAGCAATAGAAAATTATATATTTATAATGTAAATTAAAATGTATCACCGTAATATGCAATTTTGTGTGCGGAAATGAAAAACAAAAAAGGTGCTAAAACAGATTTTTTAAGTAACGAAGTCGTGTACGACGAATGGTACGCCATGTTTGTTATGGTAGATGCCGACGTCGAAGATATGAAAGGATGATAAATTCGTCTGATGTGATGCACCACTTTAGCAGAAACAGGAGCACAATGTGTCACGGCATGTCATTTTCACATTTTTTTATGGTTCGCACAGAAGATTCAGTCTGTATTCTCTGGCACATGATGCATAGGACATACCACTTCTCAGTTTGTCCAAAATGACGATTTTTTCTGATAACGTCATACACTTCCTTTCTCGCTTAGCAATTTTTCCAGCCTTTCCTTGAATCTTTGTCTTTGTTGGCTTAGAGGAGTGCATCGGTGCCATGTGAAGAACACGTGGAGGGGTAATGAACACGACTTCCAGAGCAATTGACCAGCACTACGAATGGTGAGAGACTGAGGAATGGGTCACCGCACAAGTCGCGGGAACAGGTAGAATCAAGCGCACCGCTAATGGATTGCAACCAACAAACAACCTCAACTTTACGAGTACATAAATGATCAAAGTGAGACAAAACAGCAATAATAAAATATTGGAAAATGGAATATAATCTAATAAATAAAAGCGGTTTCGTGTCTGTCTGTCAGACTTTTTTCTCGATTAGATCGATCGACTAATTTCGATTTCGACGACACAACCTTACTTTGTAAATGTTTCAGATTAAATTTGGCTCCAATTCATGAGTAGCATTCAAAGTAATTGAGCTTTTCGAACAAATATTGACTAATTAAAAAAAAATGAAAAATAGACTTTTTTCTCAATTCGATTGATCGACTAATTTCGATTTCGACGACTCAACCTTACTTTGTAAATGTTTCAGATTAAATTTGGCTCCAATTCATGAGTAGCATTCAAAGTAATTGAGCTTTTCGAACAAATATTGGCTAATTCTTTTTAAAAAATGAAAAATAGTCAGACTTTTTTCTCGATTCGATCGATCGACTAATTTCGATTTCGACAACTCAACCTTACTTTGTAAATGTTTCAGATTAAATTTGGCTCCAATTCATGAGTAGCATTCAAAGTAATTGAGCTTTTCGAACAAATATTGGCTAGTTTTTTTTTATTATTAAAAAGAAAAAAAACAATATATAAGAAAAATAATAAAATACACTTGCCATACATACCTTTGATAAGTTATTAAAATTGAGAATAAATTCGATAAAAAAAAAATTTAAACGAGCTAATATCAATTTCATCTCTATATCATACAATATATTCTTTTAATTTTTTTTTTATTTTTTTGATCGATCCAGGTGACGCGATTCGAACTGCCCGATTTGTTGTTCGTCGTATCGCACTTTAGGTTAGTAATAAATGAGGTCGTCACCTCCTCATTTGCTCAATAAAACTTGTAATTATAGCGGTAGTGTTTCAGACTTGAATCCTTTTAGTATGGATTCTAATATCATCATTAACACTTTTAACAGTAGAAGTAGAAAAAGAAAAATAAGTGAAAATTGTAATAGTACATACATACATATACCAAGGCTTTTTCCCCCTTCCAAGGGAGGTAGCCAAAAAGGGAAAGGCATAAAAACACTCCCACCCATTTCATCCCTAAATACACTCCACACCCCTCCCACCCTCCCTCTCATCTTGTAATAGTAAAAAAAAGAAAAGAAAATAAGTGAGATGGATGAAGAAGAAAAAGAGGGAATTAGGAATGGAAATAGGGAATATCAAAATTCTAAATTAAGAGTTTATCGAATTCATCAACATGCTGAGATCTCAGGGGCGAAGCCCCTTTCTAACAAAATCTAGTAATAAAATAAAATGAAATGAATATAAGTAAAATACAAAATATATACAGTCGTTCCTCAGATAACGCGATTTATTGTAATGCCCCGGAGGTTGACACGTGACCTCAGGCAGCCATCCACGGCTTTCCCATCACCCCACACCCTTGTTTGAGCAGTTCCCAGTGTACATAATGACCGCATTATATGAGGATCGACTGTATATGGTAAAATAGAAAGCAGTCACCACAAATGTTTGCGATGTTGCCGCGTGTGTGCGTATGCGTGCCCAACTCGGCGCGAACTTTAAAACAATTATCTACATTCGAGATGGTCTTGAAATGAAATCCGCGTATGATTGAATCTGCGTTATTCGAATCCGCATTATTTGAGGGACTACTGTACAACCTAATAGTGTTGGACATGGGTTATACAATTATTGGATTAAAAACAGAAACGAGAAATGGAGGAGGAATCATGTTCTTGGCCAAGAAAAACTTGGCACCAATAATGTTTGCTATTTATGTGAATGATATGGATGAGGATGTGAAATGTTACATGAGCTTCTTTGCAGACGATGCCAAACTGTTAAGGAAAGTAGAAACTGATAAGGACTGTGAAGCACTGCAGGAAGACCTGAATAAGGTATGGAACTGGAGTCAGAAATGGGAAGTGGACTTTAATACTAAGAAGTGTAGCATAATGGATTTTGGAAAAAGCAAAAACAGAATATCAGGAAAATATACAATTGGAACCAAGGAGGTAAAGAAGGCAGGATCCGAAAAATATTTGGGGGTAATTATCACAAACGAGTGTAGTAGTGTAGAAGAAAGGGAGGCCTTTTGGATAGATTTAAATGAGTGCATAGAGGATTTAGGAAGAAATGTCAATGTAATAGTACTGGGAGACCTTAATGCTAGGGTAGGAAATGGTCCAATCGATGGAGTGGTTAGGAAATGTGGAGTTCCAGGAAAAAATCGTAGTGGAGAGTTGATGGTGGAAATGTGTCTAGAAAGAGAGTTGATGATAGCAAATACAGTGTTTCGGAAGAAAGTCAAGCATAAGTACACATGGGAGAGGGTGGTGGAGGGAAGGGTGGTAGATAGAGCGCTAATGGATTATGTAGTGGTAAATAGGATTATGATAGGAAGAGTTAAGGATGTACATGTGCTAAGGGGAGAGGGTGGGGGAATATCAGATCATAATTTGGTGGAAGGTAAGTTGAAAGTGGAGGATAGATGGAGAAAGAGGAAAGGGACAAAAGGTAGGGAGGTTCTTAGAGTGAACTCTTTGAATGAAAAGGAGAAGGAGTACAGAAAGAAGCTGAGAGAGGAGTGGGAGGGAGTGAAGGATAGAGTAGGGCTGGGTGTGGAGTAGGAATGGGGATGGTTCAAGGAGGGAGTCATAAAGTGTGCAAGGATGGTGTGTGGAACAAGAAGGACAGTAGGAAATAGAAGAAAGGGTAGTGAATGGTGGGATGAGGAAACAAAGAAGGTTGTAGAAGAGAAGAAGCGAGCTTTCACAGATTGGTTACAAAATAGGACGAGGGAGTCATATGAGAGGTACAAAGAAAATAAAAGAGAAGTAAAGCAAAAGGTAAAGGAGGCAAAGAGGAGAGCAGATGTGAAATGGTGTAAGAGTATGACAGAAAATTTTGAAAGTAATAAAAATATATTTTGGAAAGAAATTAAGAGAGGAAGAGGAGGCGAATCAAGTAGAGAAGAAAGGGTAAAAGGTGCAGATGGAGAGATGATAATGGAAGAGAAGGCAGTAAGGGGAAGATGAGCAGAATATTTTAGGGAGTTGCTAAATGTGAAGGAGGATAGGAAGGGAAAGATAGCTGCAGTGGGAAATGCTAAGAAAATGAGAGTGATGAGTGAGGAGAATGGGGGAGAAATAAGGAAGGATGAGGTGAAGGCGGTTGTTAAGATGATGAAAGCAGGTAAGGCACCTGGTCTGGATGGATGCCATGCAGAATGTCTGAAAAAGGGAGGTACAGTGATGGTGGACTGGTTGGTGAGGTTATTTAACCCCTTCCATACGGTGCCGCACACGTAGGCGTCATGAGGAGCAAGTGGATTCGCGACGCTGCCATATCGGCGTCTTGATTATATTTATTGTAGTCGCCCCTGTGTTTTTACATTCTCCCTAATCTGCTCTTAATCCTGTTCTCTGTGTTTTTCAAAATTCACGGGTGAAAGAGAGAACGATTGATATAAGCCGTGACTATATTTTATGATGCGAGTATTATTACGACACGTCGTACAGCTGGCATTGGCTGCTGCCCGCGAGATTTAAGTCCCATAGTGAAGTGGTTAATGTTTGTTGGAGAGAGGGTAGAGTGCCGGAGGACTGGAGGAGTGCCTGTATAGTTCCTCTTTACAAGGGAAAAGGGGACAAGTGTAAATGTAGTAGTTTCAGAGGGATTAGCTTGTTAAGTGTAGTTGGGAAAGCTTATGGGAGGATCTTGATTGAGAGGATTAGGAGAGGAACAGAAGGAGTAATTGATGAGGAACAGTGTGGATTTAGGACAGGTAGAGGTTGTGTAGATCAGATCTTTGTGGTAAGACAGATATGTGAGAAAGCTATAGGAAAGGGGAAGGATGTTTTTTGGGCTTTTATGGATCTGGAAAAGGCTTACGATAGTGTAGACAGAAAGGCACTGTGGGAGGTACTGCAGATATATGGGATAGAAGGAAAGCCTCTAGGAGCTGTCAAGAGTTTTTATGAGAGTAGTAGAGCTTGCTTTAGGATTGGAAATGGAGAGAGTGAGTGGTTCGAGGTAAAGGTGGGACTTCGTCAAGGATGCGTTATGTCGCCCTGGCTGTTCAACTTATACATGGATGGGGTGGTGCAAGAGGTAAATGCAAGGGTAGTGGGTCAGGGATTGGAGATGGTTAAAGAAAATGGAGAAAAGTGGGAGGTGAGCCAGCTGTTGTTTGCTGACGACACTGCGCTTGTGGCAGGATCAGAGGAGGGATTGAGGAAGTTGGTGGCAGAGTTTGAGAGAGTATGTGATAGAAGAAAGCTAAAGATAAATGTGGGTAAAAGTAAGGTGATGAGATGTACAAGGGGTGAAAGTGGCAGTAGACTGGAAGTGAGCATTAAGGGAGAGCGACTGGAGAAAGTGGATAGTTTTAGATACTTGGGTGCAAATGTGGCAGGAAAAGGTGGAGTGAAGGTGGAAGTAGAATGTAGATTGAGAGAAGCGAGTAAATGCCTTGGTGGATTAAAGAGTGTAATGAGGAATAGACATTTGGGAATGGATGCTAAGAGGAGACTGTATGAAGGAGTGATTGTGCCCACAGCACTGTATGGGGCAGAAACATGGAACATAAGAGAAGAATGGCACCTGCACTTGCAAACCTATCATATGAGGAGAGATTGGCTAAACTGGAGTTACTGACACTGGAGCAAAGAAGAGAGAGAGGTGACCTACTGACCATCTACAGAATCATGAAAGGCACAGAGATACTCGATAGAGAGGACTTACTAAACTGGGACAAGAGAAACACAAGAGGACATGGAAAGAAAATAAAAAACATAGCTACAGAAGAGAACTGAAGAAAAACAGTTTTCCACATAGAGTAGTGGACACTTGGAACAAACTGGATAATGAAATAGTATGTACTAAGATGAGAGGTGCTAAGATGAAAGGTGCTAAGATGAGAGGGAGGGTGGAGGGGTGTGGAGTGTATTCAGGGATGGAATGGGTGGGAATGATTTCATGCCTTTTTCTTTTTGGCTACCCCCCTTGTAAGGGGGAAAAAGCCTTGGTATATGTATGTATGTATGTGCAAAAACCATTCATGAGTTTAAAAGTAAACTAGACACTGCGAGATACAAAGGTGGGACACCACGAGCATAGCTCCCCTTCCCGCAAAATACAACTAGGTAAATACTGCCCTGGGTCAGAAGCAGTGTTGCAAGACACAGCACATCCACAGCAAGGCTGCTTCATTAAATCAGCGACCCCCCCCCCTTCCGTCCCCTCATGTGGAAAAGGAGAAGACAGGGAGAAATCCCTAAAGGCTGTGTCAAATTTTTCTCACACATACTCCCTCACCCCCCCATCCCCCACCCATTCCACCTCATGGATCACAACATCATCCATATACAACCATTCTCCATTCACCCCTATCTTCTGTCCTCTCCTGTCCTTCCTCAACAGACATTCCCCTCTTCCCCAAAGCCCCTTTTACCCCATCCATCCATCTCATCCTAGGTCACCCCATCATGTTCACTCCCTTCACTTCTGCCTTCCACACCTCTTACTAGTCTTTCTTCACTCATTCTTTCCATGTGTCCTAACCATTCCAATACTCTTTCATCCACCCTATCTCCCAACTCCCTTTCCACTCCTGTTCTCCTCCTCACCTCATTTCTCACTCTAGCCTAGTAGCCCTTATCGTTCTTTCTATGACATTTCATCTCAAACATAATCAAACTCCTCTTTTCCTCTCTTATGTTCCATGTTTCTGCACCATACAGTGCTGTCAGCACAATCACTCCTTCATACAATCTCCTCATAGCATCCATTCCCAAATGTCTATTTCTCATTCCACTTTTCAATCCATCAAGGCATTTACTTGCTTCTCCCAATCCACATTCCACCTCCGCTCCTCCCCCTCTTGCCACTTTTACACCCAAGTATCTAAAACTATCCACTTCCTCCAGTGTCCCCCCCCCCCCATACTCACCTCCAGTCCACTGCCACCCTCATCCCCCGTACATCTCATCATCCCACCCTCACCCATATCCATCTTCAACCCCCCTGTTTCACACACCTTCCCAAACTCCATCACCAACTTACCCAATCCCCCCCCCCCAATGATCCTGCCACAAGCACAGCATCATCAGCAAACAACAGCTGGCCTATCTCCCACCTTTTTCCATTTTCTCCAACCATCTCCAAACCCCAACCCACCACCCCTGCATTCACCTCTCACACCACCCCATCCATGTATATATTGAACAGCCAGGGTGACACAACACATCCCCAATGAAATCCCACCCCCACCTCAAACCACTCGCTCTCCTCATTTCCATTCCTGACACACACTCCACCACTCTCACAAAAACTCTTGACAGCTCCTAAAAGCTGTCCTTCCATCCCGCATATCTGCAACACCTTCCACAGCACCACCCTGTCCACCCTGTCATAAGCCCCTTCCAAATTCACAACATACATACATACATATACCAAGGCTTCTTCCCCCTTACAAGGGGGGTAGCCAAAAAGAAAAAGGTATAAAATTATTCCCACCCATTCCATCCCTAAATACACTCCGCACCCCTCCACCCTCCCTCTTATCTTAGCACCTCCTGAATGACGAGTCATCCCTGCACCTTGTCCACTGCCCTGGGTCAGAAGCAGTGTCGCAATACCAAAAAACATCCCCACCCTTTTCTATAGCTTTCTCACATATCTCTTACCACATAAATCTGATCCACGCAACCTCCACCCATCCCAAACCCACACTGTTCCTCACCAGTTATTCCCTCTGCTCTTCTCCCAATCCTTCCAATCAAGACCCTACCATAAGCCTCCCAACTACACTCAACATGCTAATCCCTCTAAAACCACTACATTCACATTTGTATCCCCCTCCCCTGTAAACCGGAACCACACAGCCCGGATGGAATCACAAACTGGATATTAATAAAATATAAAGAACTACAATTAGGTATATACACATACAAAAGGCATTTGACAAAGTACCACACAAACAGCTGCTAAACAAAATTAAATGATAGGTGGAATACAAGAAAAATTATTGGAATAGATGAAAGATTTCTTGAACAGGAGAAAAATGAGAGTGGTACTTGGAGACAAAAACTCAAATTGAGAAGAAATGATAAGTGGAGTCCCACAAGGCTCTGTGTTGGCTCTGATAATGTTTGCCATATATATAAATGACATGGATGAAGGTGTGGAATGTTATATGAATGTCTTTGCAGACGATGCTATGCTACTAAAGAGAGTAAGTACAGAAGTATATTGCAAATCATTTTAAGACCTGGACAAAATCTGGAAATGGAGACAGAAGAGTGAAGTGAATTTCACCATCAAGAAATGTGGTATAATGGAATTTGGAAAAAGTAAAAACAGAATATCAGGATATTACAAAATTGGTACAAAGGAAATTAAAAAAGTCAACTCAGAACGGGACCTAGGAGTAACTATCACCAATGACATGACAGCAGACAAACATATCAACAAATTAGTTGGAGAAACTTTCAATTTATTAAGATCAATGAAAGTGGCCTTTGACTACATGGATGAAGAAATGGTAAATGAAATATTAGTTACATTGATAAGACCAAAATTGGAGTACGCTGCAACACAATGGACACCTAGAAAGAATTAAAAGAGCAACGACAAAGATGGCACCAACACACTCCAATTTGACATATGAACAAAGATTGGATAAACTTGAACTACCTACCCTGGAACATAGAAGAGAAAGAGGAGACCTGGTAACCATATACAGAATTATTAAAGGGATGGAAGTCTTTGATAGAGATGACTTATTAAAGTGTGAAACTTAAAAAGAATAATTACAGAGATCTGAAAATAGCTTCCCACACAGAATGATATCTGGAACAAACGGAATGAAGAAACAGTGAGTGGAAAAACTATACAAGAATTTAAGATCAAACTGGATGCTAAAATATACAAAATCAGGTCACCACGAGTGTAGCTATCTTCCTGTAAAATACAACTAGGTAAATACACACAAATGGGAGATACCCAGCAAGGCATGCACCTACCTTTTATCCATTCTACATCAATTTGTTTTTCCAATCATCTTAGCTCCTTGTGTTTGAAGGACCATCCCCCACCCCACCACCTGAGTCGGAAACAATGCAGCAAGACAGAGCACCTTCATAGCAGAGTTCCATTGCTAAAGCTAGATTACCTCCTCCTCACCCACTCACAAGGAATTAGAGAAGACAAGAAGAAATTCCTTTTGAGCCATATAAATTTATTATTCATTACCATTTTCCTCTTACACCAATGTCTTGCCCCATTCCTTCCCTGCTCAACAGACATTTCCTTTTCACTCCACCCATCTATCTCATTCTCAGTCTTCTCCAGTTCACACCATCCACCTCTGCCTTCCACACTTTTTATTTGCCGTTCTTTACTCATGTTTTCCATATGGCCAAAACATCCCAATATTTTTTTTCATCAGCCCTATTTGTTAGTTTTTTCAACCCCACTCTCCACCTTATCCCATTTCTCACTCTGTCAATGTCCATATCTCCCTCTGTACTTCTCAAATAATTAAGATATACTTTTTTGTATTCATTTAAGGACTAAAGCCATCATGCTTTAACTCAGCCCCCCCTCTTACAAAGGGGAAGGCCATTGGTATAAACATGCATACATATACATATTTATTTAATTTTTCATATCCAGAAATGTGCTTCCCCCACATTGACAATGCACATTGGCTTAGCAACTTGGAAACAACCCACTGGCTTGATTACATCCGTTGTATTCTCTGTGGAGCATTACGTATAGCTGACAAAGTGGAGAGCCACAAGACAAGTGTGGTTGTGCATTGCTCAGATGGTTGGGATCGAACTTCTCAGGTAAGTTCATCATTTTACTAAAGATTCTGAATAAAACTCCATAATCTAGCCTTAACTTTCATTTTGCTACCTCACCATGTATATACATATACATATGTATATATGTGTGTTTATATGTATATATATGAATATTTATATACATACATACATATACATATACCAAGGCTTTTTCCCCCTTACAAGGGGGGTAGCCAAAAAGAAAAAGGCATAAAATCATTCCCACCCATTCCATCCCTGAATACACTCCACACCCCTCCACCCTCCCTCTTATCTTAGCACCTCCTGAATGACGGGTCATCCCTGCACCTTGTCCACTGCCCTGGGTCAGAAGCAGTGTCGCAAGACACAGCACATCCACAGCAAGGCTGCTTCATTAAATTGGCGACCCCCCCTCTCCGTCCCCCCATTGCATAAAATGAGAGGACGGGGAGAAATCCCTTTGGGCTGCGTCAAATTTGGCTCACACATACTACCTCACCCCCCATCCACCCGCCCATTCCACCTCATGCTATCACAACATCATCCATATACAACCACTCTCCATTCACCTCTGTCTTCTGTCCTCTCCTGTCCTTCCTCAACAGACATTCCCCTCTTCCCCAAAGCCCCCTTCACCCCATCCATCCACCTCATCCTAGGACGCCCCCTCATGTTCACTCCCTCCACATCTGCCTTCCACACCTCTTTTACTAGTCTTCCTTCACTCATTCTTTCCATGTGTCCAAACCATCCTAATATTCTTTCATCAACCCTATCTCCCAGCTCCCTTTCCACCCCCGTTCTCCTCCTCACCTCCTCATATCTCACTCTATCTAGCCTAGTAACCCCCATCATATTTCTCAGACACCTCATCTCAAACACATTCAAACTCCTCTCTTCTTCTCTTATGTTCCATGTTTCAGCCCCATACAGTGCTGTTGGCACAATCACTCCTTCATACAGTCTCCTCTTAGCATCCATTCCCAAATGTCTATTCCTCATTACACTCTTTAATCCACCAAAGCATTTTCTCGCTTCTCTCAATCTACATTCTACCTCCACTTTCATTCCACCTTTCCCTGCCACATTTGCACCCAAGTATCTAAAACTATCCACTTTCTCCAGTCGCTCTCCCTTAATGCTCACTTCCAGTCTACTGCCACTTTCACCCCTTGTACATCTCATCACCTTACTTTTACCCACATTTATCTTTAGCTTTCTTCTATCACATACTCTCTCAAACTCGGCCACCAACTTCCTCAATCCCTCCTCTGATCCTGCCACAAGCGCAGTGTCGTCTGCAAATAACAGCTGGCTCACCTCCCACTTTTCTCCATTTTCTTTAACCATCTCCAATCCCTTGCCCACTACCCTTGCATTTACCTCTCGCACCACCCCATCTATGTATAAGTTGAACAGCCAGGGTGACATAACGCATCCTTGACGAAGTCCCACCTTTACCTCGAACCACTCTCTCTCCATTTCCAATCCTGACACAAGCTCTACTACTCTCATAAAAACTCTTGACAGCTCCCAGAAGCTTTCCTCCTATCCCGTATATCTTCATAACCTCCCACAGTGCCTTTCTGTCTACCCTATCATAAGCCTTTTCCAGATCCATAAAAGCCCAAAAAACATCCTTCCCCTTTCCTATAGCTTTCTCACATATCTGTCTTACCACAAAGATCTGATCTACACAACCTCTACCTGTCCTAAATCCACACTGTTCCTCACCAATTACTCCTTCTGTTCCTCTCCTAATCCTCTCAATCAAGATCCTCCCATAAGCTTTCCCAACTACACTCAACAAGCTAATCCCTCTGAAACTACTACATTCACACTTGTCCCCTTTTCCCTTGTAAAGAGGAACTATACAGGCACTCCTCCAGTCCTCTGGCAGTCTACCCTCTCTCCAACAAACATTAAATAACCTCACCAACGAGTCCACCATCACTGTACCTCCCTTTTTCAGACATTCCGCATGGCATCCATCCAGACCAGGTGCCATACCTGCTTTCATCATCTTAACAACTGCCTTCACCTCATCCTTCCTTATTTCTCCTCCATTCTCCTCATTCATCACTCTCATTTTCTTCGCACTTCCCACTGCAGCAATCTTTCCTTCCTTATCCTCCTTCACATTAAGCAACTCCCTAAAATATTCTGCCCATCTTCCCCTTACTGCCTTCTCTTCCATTATCATCTCTCCATCTGCACCTTTTACCTTTTCTCCTCTACTTGATTCGCCTCCTCTTCCTCTCTTAATTTCTTTCCAAAACATCTTTTTATTACTTTCAAAATTTTCTGTCATACTCTTACCCCACTTCACATCTGCTCTCCTCTTTGCCTCCTTTACCTTTTTCTTTACTTCTCTTTTCTTTGTACCTCTCATATGACTCCCTCGTCCTATTTTGTAACCAATCTGTGAAAGCTCGCTTCTTCTCTTCTACAACCTTCTTTGTTTCCTCATCCCACCATTCACTACCCTTTCTTCTATTTCCCCCTGTCCTTGTTCCACACACCATCCTTGCACACTTTATGACTCCCTCCTTGAACCATCCCCATTCCTCCTCCACACCCAGCTCTACTCTACCCTTTACTCCCTCCCACTCCTCCTTCAGCTTCTTTCCGTACTCCTTCTCCTTTTCCTTCTCATTCAAAGAGTTCACTCTAAGAACCTCCCTACCTTTTGTCCCTTTCCTCTTCCTCCATCTATCCTCCACTTTCAACTTACCTTCCACCAAAAAATGATCTGATATTCCCCCACCCTCTCCCCTTAGCACATGTACATCCTTAACTCTTCCTATCATAATCTTATTTACCACTACATAATCCATTAGCGCTCTATCTACCACCCTTCCCTCCACCACCCTCTCCCATGTGTACTTATGCTTGACTTTCTTCCGAAACACTGTATTTGCTATCATCAACTCTCTTTCTAGACACATATATATACTCTCTTCCGAAACACTGTATTTGCTATCATCAACTCTCTTTCTAGACACACATATATATATACATATATATATAAATAAATATATATATATATATATATATATATATATATACATATATATGTATACATGGGAGAAAAAGCAGAAAAAGAAACAGCAATATCAATTTTAAAATAAAAAATGGTGATCAGGAAGTAGAGAAAGATTCATAAGAAGTGTATAGAATGGGACATTAGTCTAAGGAAAAAAATTTACCCCTAAAGATAAAACTAAGATTGCAAATGGTAGTAGAAGACATGTTAGAAAAAGCAAGTAAGTTGGCAAGGTGCAAACACTACAGCAATATATGAATAAAAAGAGAAATGAGGGTTGAGGAATTAGAAAAAGAGAAGACAATAAAGGATGAAGCTAAAGGAAAAAGAAAAATGAGAAGAGAACAGAGACCAAAAGTAAGGAATTCTATTGGAGGGTAATCGACATGAGACTGAGAAAATGGTACATCAGCATGGATGAAACAAAAACAGAAAAAAGATGGAGAAAGAAAAAAATGAAAAGTGGCCTATACTAGCATTGACGGATTTATTATAGGACTGAATGAACTAAATGATTACCTGTTAGATGAAAAACCATATATAATGGGAATTGTGGAGATGAAATTAAAGTCCAATACCACCCAATAATGTTGGACATGGGTTATACAATTACAGGATTAAAAACAGAATCAAGAAACAGGGAGAAGGAATCGTGTTCTTGGCCAAGAAAAACTTGAATGTGACAAAGATTACTGAGGGTAAGAACAATGTAGAAATGATCATGATAAAAGTCGAACACAAGGACATGAAAAGTAGAAAGTTTGTGGTGATTTATGTGCCCCCAAAAACAAGCTCTTGGGAACGGGACATAAATCTCACGGGCAGCAGCCAATGCCAGCCGTATGACGTGTCGTAATAATACTCGCATCATAAAATATAGTCACCGCTTATATCGATCGTTCTCTCTTTCACCCGCGAATTTTGAAAACCACAGAGAATGGTATTCAGGGCGCATTTGGGAGAATGTAAAAACACGGGCGACTACAATAAATATAATCAAGACGCCGATATGGCAGCGTCGCGAATCCACTTGCTCCTCATGACGCCTACGTGTGCGGCACCGTATGGAAGGGGTTAAACAAGATACTAAAGGGCAGAGGTAACCTGGTAATTATGGGGAATTTTAACTGCAAAGAAATTTGTTGGGAAGAAATGACAGTGAAGGGTGGAGAGGATCTATGGGGTAATGTATTACTGGACATGACCATGGAATATACAATGACACAATGGGTCAATGAAAACACCAGATACAGAAGTAATGAAGAACTATCTAGACTGGATTTAATATTTACAACAGAACTTGAAATTCTGGATAAGAACATAAGAATGAAGGAGACTACAAGAGACCATAAGGCCTACACAAGGCAGCTCCATATCCATCACCACCTGTCACTCCATCCATAAAGTTGTCTGTTTCTTAAAACAGCTGATAGTTTCAGCGCTCACTACATGGTTACTAAGTCTATTCCATTTGTTGACCACCCTATTAGTAAACCAGTTCTTGCCTCTTTCCTTCTTAAAACTAAATTTGTCCAGTTTAAGCCCATTACTGTGAGTCCTTCCCTGTTGTTTTAATATGATGACCTTGCTTACATCACCCTTGTTAAGCCTTTGATCCACTTGATGACCCCACACTGCGTCTTTCCAGAGAATGTAAGTTATGGTGCCTAAGCCTCTCTTTGTAAGGCAAAATTCTGAGTCCATGTATCATTTTGGTCATTCTTCTCTGTACTGATTCTAGTGAATTGATGTCCATTCTATAAGACAGAGACCAAAACTATACCGCACAGTCAAGGATGGGTTTAACTATCGTTAGATAGAGTTAGATAATTACCTCTGCACTTCTATTTGTCACTGTCCTAGCAATGAAACCTAATGCTCTGTTAACTTTATTCCTGGCGCTAATGCACTGTTTCCTGGTTTTAAGGTCTGGACTCACTAGAACTCCCAAGTCTCTCTTGCACTCTGTTTTCTCTAAAAATGTGTTATCTAAGCTGTATCTATTTTTGGGGTTGTGTAGCCCTATGTTTAACATGCTACACTTAGAGATACTGAAGTTCGTTTGCCATTTCACCGACCATGTGAACAATTTGTTAAGATCATCGTGCAGAATCTCTGCATCATCTCCTGACCTAATTAGTCATCCTATTTTAGTGTCGTCCGCAAACTTACTAACATCACTATATAACCCATCATCTAAGTCGTTTATGTACATAATGAACAACAAGGGACCCAAAACTGAGCCCTGGGGAACCCCACTAATAATATTGCCCCATCTGGATTTTACTCCATTTATGGTGACCTGCTGTTTTCTCTTACTGATCCAAGCTCTAATCCATTCTAACATTTTTCCTCCTATGCCATGGGCTTTGATTTTATTTAGTAGTCTCTGGTGTGGCACCTTGTTGAACGCTTTGCTAAAGTCAAGGTATATCACATCGTAATTATCATTGTTATCTGATGCCTTATATACTTTAGTGTTGTGTGCCACGAACTAAATCAGGTCTCTTGATGTGTTCTCGGAGTCTATTTACTATTATTTATTCAAGCATTTTATATAACCAGTGTCAAACTGATTGGCCTGTAGTTGCATATAGATGATTTATCTCCCTTCTTAAAAACAGGAATGCTTGCCTGCCTCCAAGCAGTAGGGACAAAACCAGTGTCTACCGATTTATTAGATATTTCAGTTAACTGGTTGCAGATTTCAAATTTACACTCCTTAGGCATTCTCGGAAAAATTTCGTCTGGACCCGGGGATTTAAGTCTTTCAATCTGCTTGACTACTACTACTTTACTAATGCTGATATTAGATAGTCTACTTTCTTCATCTCCCCTGAAAATCAGATCACAGTCAGGTACCTTATCTAACCTCTCATTAGTAAACACTGAGAGAAAATATGTGAATGGTAAACTTAAAAATAAACAGGAAATGGTGAAACTATGCCAAGGAAATATAGAATACACAGAAGATCTAGAAATGGCTGAAGTCATGAATAAAAACTTCAAGTCTGTTTTTACTAGAGAGAAGCTACAGTATTAGGACGAAGGAAGCAAAGTGTGATCTCCCCCCATGAGCAAAATAAAAAAAAAAAAAAAAAAAAAAATAATAATAATAATAATAATGGAGCAGTTAACAAACCTTGATGTTAGGAAATTGCATGGCCCGGACGGAATTGCAAACTGAATACTAAAAGAATGCAAAGAAGAACTAATGGACAAAATATATAACATTACAAGTTCACTTAAAGATGGAAAATTACCAAAAGACTGGAAAAATGCCAACATTGTACCAATATTTAAAGGAGGAAACAAGGAAGAACCAACCAGTTACAGACCGGTCTCCTCAACAAGCAGTGTAGCCAAAATTTGTGAGAAAATTGTCAAGAATAGATGAGTAAAACACCTGGAAGAAAATAATATAATAAACCCAAGACAATTTGGGTTCAGACAGGGAAGATGTACCACAAATTGGATCTGTTTTTACTCAAGACTAATATAATACAAGAAAGGGATGGATGGATTGATTGTGCTGACTACCACACAAGAAATTATTTAAAAACATTGGAAAATATAGGAGGGATACAAGGGAACCTACTAAACTGTATGGAGGACTTCCTGAATGGTAGAAAGATGAGAGTAGTACTTAGAGAAAAATATTCAAGTTGGAAGGAGGTGATAAGTGGAGGATTACAAAGGCGGAGCATGCCGACAGGAGACCTTTTGGTCTGTAACTAGGTCGGATGCAAAAAAAATATGTAAATGATAAAAAATTGATAAAATAAAATGAAAATTATACACACATATACAGTAGAAGCCCGATTTAACGGATATCAATTTAGCGGAAGCTGAAATTAGCGAACTGCAAATAGCAATAACGAAAATGCTCAACTTAGCAGAAATGGTCCGCTAAGTTGACCATTTTCCACTAGCTGGTCAGACGCGCGTCTACGGAAATAGTTCAATTTAGCAGGAACGGTCCGCTAAGTTGAGCATTTTCCGTCAACTGGCCACATGCGTGTCTCAGAGTCCAATGTTACCAGATGGTACCAGATTGTGGTGGTGGAATCAAGGAAAAATTTATAATTTAGTACTTTGGAGGTATATATATATATATATATATATATATATATATATATATATATGTATATATATATATATATATATATATATATATATATATATATACAATAATATATAATTCAGTATATTGTTACGGACGGACTGGTTATGTGAAGAGACGTTACGTATAACGGATAAGAACTTAAGAACCAGCTCACTTCTAGAAGCCACTGTAGGGCTGAATTACCTGGTCAGCGCCTAGATAATTCGTAAGACTAGAAGTAAAGTAACAAAGAAGATTCCAGGAAAGGAATATTAAACTAGCGATAAAACTAGTAAATGAAATTATTAATAACATGGAAAATATTTACAGGCAATAATAAACACGAGAGAATGGACAGTGGGGTCAATGGGACCATTACACGAATACAAGAATAAGGAAAGTATCGTTCAAATACGAAGTACAAGATACGTATACAATATGGTACTAAGTACAAATAGGTCAGGAACATATGTATCAAAATAAGTAATAAGTACAAATACAAGTATAACGCAAAGCAATGTATATAAGACAAGTAATGGAGGCAAAAGGGGTGATCACTTCACACGAATCGTCTCATGAGTCCAACGTGGTAAGACAGATATGTGAGAAAGCTATAGGAAAAGGGAAGGATGTTTTTTTGGCTTTTATGGATCTGGAAAAGGCTTATGATAGGGTAGAGAGGAAGGCACTATGGGAGGTTTTGCAGATATATGGGATAGGAGGAAAGCTTCTAGGAGCTGTCAAGAGTTTTTATGAGAGTAGTAGAGCATGTGTCAGGATTAGAAATGGAGAGAGTGTTTCAAGGTAAAGGTGGGTATTCGTCATGGATGCGTTATGTCGCCCTGGCTGTTCAACTTATACATGGATGGGAAGGTGCGAGAGGTAAATGCAAGGGTAGTGGGCAAGGGATTGGAGATGGTTAAAGAAAATGGAGAAAAGTGGGAGGTGAGCCAGCTGTTGTTTGCGGACGACACTGCACTTGTGGCAGGATCAGAGGAGGGACTGAGGAAGTTGGTGACAGAGTTTGGGAGAGTGTGTGATAGAAGAAAGCTGAAGATAAATGTGGGTAAAAGTAAGGTGATGAGATGTACAAGGGGTGAAAGTGGCAGCAGACTGGAAGTGAGCATTAAGGGAGAGCAACTGGAGAAAGTGGATAGTTTTAGATACTTGGGTGCAAATGTGGCAGGAAAAGCTGGAGTGGAGATGGAGGTAGAATGTAGATTGAGAGAAGCGAGTAAATACCTTGGTGGATTAAAGAGTGTAATGAGGAATAGACATTTGGGAATGGATGCTAAGAGGAGACTGTATGAAGGAGTGATTGTGCCCACAGGGCTGTATGGGGCAGAAACATGCAACATAAGAGAAGAGAGGAGTTTGAATGTGTTTGAGATGAGGTGTCTGAGAAGTATGATGGGGGTTACTAGGCTAGATAGAGTGAGAAATGAGGAGGTGAGGAGGAGAACAGGGATGGAAAGGGAGTTGGGAGATAGGGTTGATGAAAGAATATTAGGATGGTTTGGACACATGGAAAGAATGAGTGAAGAAAGAGTAGTAAAAGAGGTATGGAAGGCAGATGTGGAGGGAGTGAACATGAGGGGACGTCCTAGGATGAGATGGATGGATGGGGTGAAGGGGGCTTTGGGGAAGAGGGGAATGTCTGTTGAGGTAGGACGGGAGAGGACAGAAGACGGGTGAATGGTGAATGGTTGTATATGGATGATGTTGTGATACATGAGGTGGAATGGGTGGGGGGATGGGGGGTGAGGTAATATGTGTGAGCAAAATTTGATGCAGCCCAAAGGGATTTCTCCCCGTCTTCTCCTTTTCTGCGTGGGGGGAAGGAGAGGGGGGGGTCACCGATTTAATGAAGCGGCCTTGCTGTGGATGTGCTGTACCTTGTGACATTGCCTCTGACCCAGGGCAGTGGACAGGGTGCAGAGATGACCCGTCATCCAGGAGGTGTTAAGATAAGAGGAAGGGTGGAGGGGAGTGGAGTGTATTTAGGGATGGTATGGGTGGGAATGATTTTATGCCTTTTCCTTTTTGGCTACCTCCCTGGTAAGGGGGAAAAAGCTTTAGTACAGTAGAAGCCCGATTTAACGAACTAATTCAGCCAAGGTCCAGTGCGCTAAAGTGAATTTTCTGCTAAATTGGAGGTTGTTTTCGACCCCCTCTTTAGCGGAATTTTCCGCTAGCTTGAGCTTATTTCCACTAACTCTGGTTCTGTATTTGTCTCCCTACGTAGCGGAATTTTCTGCTATATTGAGCTTTTTTTTGCTAAATCCTCTCGGTCATCTTCTCATTTACTATAGTAGTCTGGATGGCTTATTCAAATGAAGACAATAAAGTACTATGTACTATTAATAATACATGTGTTTTGTTTACCCTATACAGTATTAATAGCATAAAGAAAAATATATTAATAAAGAAATATATATAATAAATTACATTAGAGTTAATAATACAGTATCTTACTGTTTCATTATTTTGTTTTCCTATTATACTGTCTATTTCTACTTGAATATATTTGTGCTACAATTATACTTTATACATATTGTAACGTAATATTAGATATTACGTCATGTATGTAATTATGTTATAGAATTGTGTTCCTTTGTATTAAATAACTATGTTCATAATATTTGTCCTTTACTAGTCTTTCTTCACTCATTCTTTCCATGTGTCCAAACCATCCTAATACTCTTTCATCCACCCTATCTCCCAGCTCCCTTTCCACCCCTGTTCTCCTCCTCACTTCCTCATTTCTCACTCTATCTAGCCTAGTAACCCCCATCATACTTCTCAGACACTTCATCTCAAACACATTCAAGTTCCTTCTCTCTTCCTCTCTCATGTTCCATGTTTCTGCTCCATACAGTGCTGTTGGCACAATCACTCCTTCATACAGTCTCCTCTTAGCATCCATTCCCAGATTCCTATTCCTCATTACACTTTTTAAACCAAGGCATTTACTCGCTTCTCTCAATCTACATTCTACCTCCACCTTCACTCCACCTTTTCCTGCCACATTTGCACCCAAATATCTAAAACTATCCACTTCCTCCAGTTGCTCTCCCTTAATGCTCACTTCCAGATTACTGCCACTTTCACCCCTTGTACATCTCATCACCTTTCTTTTACCCACATTTATCTTAAGCTTTCTTCTATCACACACTCTCCCAAACTCTGTCACCAGCTTCCTCAATCCCTCCTCCGATCCTGCCACAAGCGCAGTGTCGTCCGCAAACAACAGCATTTTCCTTAACCATCTCCAATCCCTGACCCACTACCCTTGCATTCACCTCTCGCACCACCCCATCCATGTATAAGTTGAACAGCCAGGGTGACATAACGCATCCCTGACGAAGTCCCAACTTTACCTCAAACCACTCACTCTCTCCATTTCTAATCTTGACACAAGCTCTACTACTCTCATAAAAACTCTTGATAGCTCCCAGAAGCTTTCCTCCTATCCTGTATATCTGCATAACCTCCCACAGTGCCTTTCTGTCTACCCTGTCGTAAGCCTTTTCCAGATCCATAAAAGCCCAGAAAACATCCTTCCCCTTACCTATAGCTTTCTCACATATCTGTCTTACCACAAAGATCTGATCTACACAACCTCTACCTGTCCTAAACCCACACTGTTCCTCACCAATTACTCCCTCTGTTCCTCTCCTAATCCTCTCAATCAAGATCCTCCCATAAGCCTTCCCAACTACACTTAACAAGCTAATCCCTCTGAAACTACTACATTCACACTTGTCCCCCTTTTCCTTGTAAAGTGGAACTATACACGCACTCCTCCAGTCCTCTGGCACTCTACCTTCTCTCCAGCAAACATTAAATAACCTCACCAACCAGTCCACCATCACTATACCTTCTTTTTTTAAACATTCTGCATGGCATCCATCCAGACCAGGTGCCTTACCCGCTTTCATCATCTTAACTGCTGCCTTCACTTCATCCTTCCTTATTTCTCCTCCATTTTCCTCACTCATCACTCTCATTTTCTTCGCATTTCCCACTGCAGCTATCTTTCCATCCCTATCCTCCTTCACATTTAGCAACTCCCTAAAATATTCTGCCCATCTTCCCCTTACTGCCTTCTCCTCCATTATCATCTCTCCATCCGCACCTTTTACCTTTTCTTCCCCACTTGATTCGCCTCCTCTTCTTCTCTTAATTTCTTTCCAAAACATCTTTTAATTACTTTAAAAAAAATTCTGTCATACTCTTACCCCATTTTACATCTGCTCTCCTCTTTGCCTCCTTTACCTTTTTCTTTACTTCTCTTTTCTTTTCTTTGTACCTCTCATATGACTCCCTCGTCCTATTTTGTAACCAATCTGTGAAATCTCGCTTCTTCTCTTCTACAACCTTCTTCATTTCCTCATCCCACCATTCACTACCCTTCCTTCTATTTCCTCCTGACCTTCTTGTTCCACACACCATCTTTGCACACTTTATGACTGCCTCCTTGAACCATCCCCATTCCTCCTCCACACCTACCTCCACTCTATCCTTCACTCCCTCCCACTCCTCCTTCAGCTTCCTCTTGTACTCCTTCTCCTTTTCCTCGTCGTTTAGAGAGTTCACTCTAAGCACCTCCCTACCTTTTGTCCTTTTCCTCTTCCTCCATCTGTCCTCCACTCTCAACTTACCTTCCACCAGAAAATGATCTGATATTCCCCCACCCTCTCCCCTTAGCACATGTACATCTCTAACTCTTCCTATCATAATCCTATTTACCACTACATAGTCCATTAAAGCTCTATCTACCTCCTTTCCCTCCACCACCCTCTCCCACGTGTACTTATGCTTGACTTTCTTCAGAAACACTGTATTTGCTATCATCAACTCTCTTTCTAGACACATTTCCACCATCAACTCTCCACTACGATTCTTTCCTGGAACTCCACACTTCCCAACCACTCCATCAATTGGCTCCTTTCCTACCCTAGCATTAAGGTCTCCCAGTACTATTACATTTACACTTCTCCCTAAACCCTCTATGCACTCATTTAAATCTATCCAAAAGGCCTCCCTTTCTTCTACATTCTTCTCACTGCCAGGCCCATATGCACTTACAAAAACCCACATCTCCTTTCCCAGTTTCACCTTCATCCACATTATCCTTGAGGAAACCTTCCCTCCCTCGCCCTCTCTTCACTCCTGATAACCTCCCACTTACACTCCCAAACTTACAATCGCCCTTCCCTTTCAGCTTAGTTTCACTGAAAGCCAACACATCCATCTTTCTTCTCACAAACATACTACCTATCTCTTCCCCTTTACTCTCATCTGTACCACATCCACGCACATTAAAAGACCCAAACCTTAGGGTGCTGGACCGAGGCCCTCCAGCCCCTCCTATGCCTCTGCCTTTTTTTCTAGGAATGTGCCCTGTAGGGCTACAAGGAGAGGGATGCCTAGTCCCAATCCCCGTCCATTTTTTTCTCGCCTCTTACGATCCAAGTGGGAAACTTGGTGGCAGTATTCTTTTCCCCCACCACAGGGAATTCCCCCACCATAGAAAAAGAAAATACTCAGAGAAATGGTACAGTATAGCAACAAGGGTTGGGGGACAGCATAACGGAGGGACAGTCGTAGTATAAAAGTGTCATCATTTTTCTATGAACAGAGTTTTCCTCTATCATAGACAAAATGATGTGTGGCTCTAGTCCGTAGGGGCGCCCCATATAGACCCTAAAGTATCGACTGCATGCTACTTTGCCACAGTAACAAGCAGCCAATACCCCAGACGGGGCTAATACCCCCCAGACAAAAACATGAACACAAATTACAACATTTGATTGAAAATAGTTATTGGAACAAACATTTTAATCCTGAATGTGTTTTGATATGGGTTATATTTTGCTTACAGTAAAAAAATAAAGCCTGTTGATATTGGGGTGTCTCTTTTTAAATTTGGAAAACATTCGAGTGAAAATAGTGGTTTAATTAGGAGTTTAATTTATGGTGCTATGCTTAATTGTAAAGATAGCACATTCCGTAAACGATTTGTTAAAGCCACATTTACTTTAAAGAAAGACACATCTCTATGCATAACTAGAGCTGATAAAAGCAACATCTTGGTTATTATGGATGAAAGTGATTATGATAAAGTAATTGATCATTTACAAGATAAAAACACTTATTCTGAACTTAACAAAGATCCTAGTGACACATTTAATAAGAATTTCCCTAAAGAATTAAGAACATTACTTAAAGGTAGAGAAGACTTGATTAAATATTTCTCTATACAAAATCTTTCAACACCTTATTTGTATAGGCTTATTAAAATTCACAAGCCAAATCATCCCATTAGGCCCATCATCAGTTCTGTAGGCTCTGTAAGCTATAAGCTTTTTAAGTGGCTTGTGACAAAGGTTTCTCCATTTATAGGTAGTATTTCTAACTCATTTATTCAAAATAGTGAAGACTTGATTAAAAAGGTTAAATCTCTCAACATTGATTATCCTTACAATTTAGTTAGTTTCGATGTTACTGGGCTCGTTACTCATGTTTTAACCTTTCTCCCAAATATTCTAGGTAACAGTATTGATGGTATCCCTTGTAAAAATTTTATAAAATTAATAAGTCTGTGTGTAAATAATTCTTCCTTTGTCTTTGAGGGGAAATATTACACACAGACCTTCGGGATGGCTATGAGAAATCCTCTTTCACCAGTTTTAGCTAACATCCACATGAAATATTTTGAAAAATATTTATTACCAACTACAGTAGAAGCCCGATTTAATGAACTAATTCAGCCAAGGTCCAGTCCACTAAATTGAATTATCCGTTAAATTGAGTGAGTGAGCGTTGGTGTAACAGTGTTGCCAGAGGGGATTATAAAAATGATACATACCTAAAAATTCCCTAGTGTACACACACACACATAGAGTATATATATTATTGTAAGTGAATTATAGGCAGCACAATCGTGAATTGCAAACGAACAGCAACGTGCAGTAATTTGTTGCAACGTGTGTGTTTGTGTGTGTGTGTGTGTCGTGTAACAATGATATGAGCTGTCTGTGAATTTCACGGAATATTAGTCATAGCTTCGTGTTTGGTTCGATGTACATAATTCTAGCGATTAATAGGACTGGGCAGTTGGTTTTTGGATAGTGAGCATTACTGTTGTGTTGTTGCAGAAAACATAGTTTGTTGTTATAGAAGTGTTTTTCGTGGTGATTACTCTCGCGTACTGATTTTGAATTTTCCCATCAACTTACCGTTTCATTATTTTGTTTTCCTATTATACCATCTATTTCTACTTGAATATATTTCTGCTACAATTATACTTTATACATATACTGAATTATATATTATTGTATATATATATATATATATATATATATATTTATTTATATACCTCCAAAGTACTAAATTATAAAAAAATTCCTTGACTCCCACCACCACAATCTGGTAACATCTGGTAACATTGGACTCTGAGACACGCATGTGACCAGTTGATGGAAAATGCTCAACTTAGCTTACCGTTCCCGCTAAATTGAGCTATTTCCGTAGACGCGCGTCTGGCCAGCTAGCGGAAAATGGTCAACTTAGCGGACCATTTCTGCTAAGTTGAGCATTTTCGTTATTGCTATTTGCAGTTCGCTAATTTCAGCTTCCGCTAATTTCAGCTTCCGCTAAATTGAGATTTGTTAAATAGGGCTTCTACTGTATTAACCCCTTCGATACAATGACACCTACGTAGGCGTCATGAGGAGCAAGTGGGTACGCGAGGATGCCGATGTCGGCGTCTTGATTATATTTTTTGTAGTCGTACCTGCGTGACCCCCATACTCTGTAAACTGGCTTCATCATATTTTCTATGGTTATCAAAATTCACGGGTGAAAGAGAAGGAGCTATATAAGCGGTAACTTTATTTTTTATAATGCGAGTATTATGACGCAACATCGCACGTCTGGCTGCTAATGCTGCCCACGAGATTTTGGCCCATAGTGAAGGGGTTAAAGATGAAAAAGTTATTTGGTTCAGATATGTAGATGATGTTTTGTGTTTCTGGCCTAATAACCTATCTATTGATGATTTACTTATTAATCTAAATTCACTGGTACATACATACATATACCAAGGCTTTTTCCCCCTTACCAGGGAGGTAGCCAAAAAGGACAAAGCATAAAATCATTCCCACCCATTCCACCCCCGAAAACACTCCACACCCCTCCACCCTCCCTCCCATCTTAGCACCTCCTAGATGAAAATTCACTGGTACCCTCCATTAACTTCACTCTTGAAATAGAAAATGACAACAGTTTGCCCTTTTTAGATGTTGAAATAATTAGAGATAATGGTACTCTGAAAACAAAAGTCTATAGAAAACTCATCAATATTCTTTCCTATGTTAATTTTTATTCCAATCACCGTATCAATGTAAAAAGATCAGTTTTTATTTCCATGTACTTGAGAGCTTACAGGATTTTAGATCCTGAATTTATTGATGACGAAATTAGAACTATCCAGAATATTGGGGAAAAGTTAAAATATCCCACTCCTATTCTTAATGTCACAATACCGCCAAGAAACGCTTTTACAAAGCTTGCAATCAGGAACAAAGAAACCATAAGCAGCTTGATACATTTGTTCTTCCTTTTCATGAAAATTTTCTTAGTATTGTCAGCCTACTCAAGAAATTGGATATCAAAGTAGCTTTTGAATATGACCACACCATTAAGAAAACTTTAATTAAGAACAGCTCTCCTAACAACAACAGTGTGGTCTATAAAATTCCTTGCCAAGATTGTAACAAATTTTATATTGGACGAACTGGGAAAAACTTGGGAACAAGGATTTCCCAGCATAAATATAGTGTGAGATCTGCCCAGGAAAATAATGTATTATTTCAACATAAAGCAGTATACAACCATCATATTGATTGGTCTAAGGCAACAATTTTAGCCAAAGGAAAAAGCCCACAAGAAAGAAATATAACAGAAACCTGCTTAATAACAGGCATGTTTGATAAAAATATAAAATTAAGCTATGGACATTTTAAATGTGATAAATTGGTATCCCAAATGGTCACAAAAATCTTTCCACCAGATTGAACCTTATGTGTTGGTCAGGTCGATAGAGGTAAGGTCATCCTCCTTTCCCCCATTGTATTGTCTCCCCCTCCCCCCCCTATGGTTGCTACCTGATACATACATACATATACCAAAGGCTTTTTCACCCTATATGGGGGGTAACCAAAAAGAAAAAGGCATAGAAACCACTCCCACCCATTCCATTTCCTATATATTCCACTCCCCTCCACCCTCCTCCCTCCCTCTTATCTTGGCACCTCCTGGATGACGGGTCATCCCTGCATCCTGTCCACTGCCCTGGGTCAGAAGCAGTGTCACAAGACACAGCACATCCATAGCAAAGCTGCTTCATAAATTCAGTGACCCTACCTCTCCATCCCCCCATGCAGAAAAGGAGAAGATGGGGAGAAATCCCTTTGGGCTGTGTCAAATTTTTTCTCATACATAGTTCCTTACCCCCCATCCTCCACCCACTCCCCCTCATGCATCACAGCTTCATCTATACACAACCCCTCTCCATTCACCCCTATCTTCTGTCCTCTCCTGTCCTTCCTTCAGACATTCCTCTCTTTTGTAATGCCCCTTTCACCCCATCCATCTCATCCTAGGATGCCCCCTCATATTCACTCCTTCCACCTCTGCCTTCCAAATTTCTTTCATCAATCTTTCTTCACTCATTCTTTCCATGTGTCCAAACCATCCTAATATTCTTTCATCAACCCTATCTCCCAGCTCCCTTTTCACCCCTGTTCTCCTCCTCGCCTCCTCATTTCTCACTCTAGCCTAGTAATCCCTATCATACTTCTCAGACATTTCATCTCAAACACATTCAAACTCCTCTCTTCCTCTCTCATGTTCCATGTTTCTGCCCCATACAATGCTGTTGGCACAATCACTCCTTCATATAACCTGCTCTTAGCATCCATTCCCAGATGTCTATTTCTCATTACACTTTTTAATCCACCAAGGCATTTACTCACTTCTCTCAATCTACATTCTACTTCCACCCCCACTCCTCTCTTTCCTGCCACATTCACACCCAAATATCTAAAACTATCCACTTCCTCCAGTCTTTCATCCTTAATGCTCACTTCCAACCTGCTGTCACTCTCTCCCCATGTACATCTCATCACCTTACTTTTACCCACATTTATTTTCAGCTTCCTTCTTTCACACACCTTCTCAAACTCTGTCACTAACTTCCTCAATCCCTCCTCTGATCCTGCTACAAGCGCAGTGTCGTCAGCAAACAACAACTGGCTCACCTCCCACTTTTCTCCATTTTCTTTAATCATCTCCAACCCCTGACCCACTACCCTTGCATTCACCTCTCACACCACCCCATCCATGTAAAGATTGAACAGCCAGGGCGACATAGCACATCCCTGATGAAGTCCCACCTTTACCTCAAACCACTCACTCTCTCCATTTCTAATCCTAACACAAGCTCTACTACTCTCGTAAAAACTTTTGACTGATCATAACAGCTTTCCTCCTATCCCATATATCTGCAGTACCTCTCACAGTGCCTTCCTGTCTACCCTGTCGTAAGCCTTTTCCAGATCCATAGAAGCCCCCCAAAATCTGATACTTTTATTTAAACACAACTCTGTATCTCTGTCATTTAGTCTGAAGATGTAATATACAAAAACACTTACTGTCTACAAGTTTCCCTTCTCATGTGGTTATTTTGCATATATATATATATATATATATATATATATATACATATATATATTTGTACAACACTGAATGAGTCCCAGTGATTAGAGATACATTTTAACAACCACAATGCACTTTACAATTACTTTCCCACATTTGTATACTTCCAATTGTACTATCATAGTGGAGATGGGTTGACCGCAAAATTTCATGTATGTGTAACTCGAGCATACAAATATATAAGAAAAATTGTACTCAACTTATATCTCTCTTGATAGCCTAGTTGGCAAGTCACTACCACAGTCGCCAGGAGGATGCTGGGTTCGAGTCCTTGGCAGTACTTCATTTCAATTTCTGCATGTCGGCCTTTGATGGCTTAGAATTAAAGTGCATTGTGGTTGTTAATATATATATATGTATGTATGTATGTATCTAAGGGCTTTGAATATGATGTAGGGTGCAGCATCAAAATGCATAAGCAAACAATGGCAGAACTGATGACAGTGCAGCAAATTTTTGTCATGATGCTCGAGGGCTGAGTGGGTTAAGGTGTTGCTACTTGCAGGGAAGGTTGAGGTGATGGCAGTTTGAACCCTGCCACCGATGAGTTGAACAATGTCCTACATAAGGAGCACTGTCCTAGCCCAATGATATGGGGAGTTTGTGAAGTTAAACAAAATTAATCGGTAAATTATTGTTATTGATATTTAGGGAGGGGATAGGGGGGTAGAGAATGATATATTGATGCAGCCCAAAGATAATTTTCTCTCTTTTCTCAATCTTCCGCATGAGGGGATGGAAAAGGGGAGATGTTGATTAAGTGAAGTGGCCTTGTTGAGGATATACTGTGCATTGCTTCTTACCCAATGCATTGGGCAGGAGATAGGGATGACCCTTCATCCACGAGGAACTGAGATGAGAGGGAGGAAAGGGTGGTGGATGGGAATGGAATGAGTGGGAGTGGGTGTGTGCTGGGCTACCTCCCTTATAAGGGGAAAAACCCTTTGTATATAGATTATTGTTCTTTCCTTCATTGTTTCTTTCATTTTTGATATGTAATCTCCTTTTGTTGTTTGTTTTTGTTGCAGCTGACTGCATTGGCCATGCTTATGCTAGATGGATACTTTCGTACCATTCAAGGTTTTGCTGTGCTGCTAGAGAAGGAGTGGCTTAGCTTTGGACATAAATTTGCTCAGGTGAGGATTATGATTTAACTTGTTAACCTTTACGTTGTCTTACAGAATTTTAAATCTTCATTAAGAGTTAAGATAGAGGAAATGCAAATGGTTGTAAGGGTGAGGGATGGGTGCATGCCTTAGCTAGCCGCCTCTCATGAAAAAGAGGAGAGCCCTTTTGTTATATATATATACACTCACAATCCGAGTTACGACCTGTGCGACTTACGTCCACCCGTACTTACGACCACATTCAGCAGATGCCTACATGCACATATTATGAGTTTACTGGTTTACTGTATGTTTGCACGTAGCGTCCAGCATCCCGTACGACAGTTATGGCAGCACAGCATCTCACCAAGGTTGCGCTGTCTGCCATAATTATGGTATTTCTACCATAATTTAGTGTGTGTCTACCATCTACCATACGATGTCTACCATATACCATAATTTTACTGGAATTGATATTATACCGTATTTCGATTCCGAGTTCCCACCGATAATAATCAGGGCAGGTGGGAATGGTCAGAAAGGGCAGTTTTGCCAGATCGGTGATACACGCTTCCCCAAAAGCCAAGACAGTGTCTATGATATTCCTGGAGTTCTGAAGTAATCTTATATTCAATAAGACAATATATCTCACTGTACTATTCCATGCATAAAATATTTATTTGATGAAATAACGTTATGCTATGATTATCGTTCTTTTCTTACGAAGAGAGACCGAACGTTTTCGCATGGGAGGCGACGATGGAGCCCAGTGCATAGAAGTGAATCTTGTACTTGTTTTCATGTACATTTGAGGGCATTATTTTAAATGTTATTAAGCCTTTATTACTTCAACCTCTTTTTATTAATTATGCCTCGACCAGCGGATACCAATGGATCCCCCATAGTGCCTCGCCAGACCTACTGCCTGATCTTTCCCTCGACCGTACGCACGAAGAAAGTGTAGATGACGTGCAACCAAAAAGTGAATTTTAATTTTTTTTTTTTTTTCCATGCATATTTTCTATTTTTTATATTTTGTATCTTTGTGTTAATTTGTATTTTCGGTCTCTAATAAGAATCCTGTGTAATATATTTTCTTTCTTTACCCTATCCTATTAATTTATTATTATTAATTTATTATTTAGTATAACAATCAAAGAGTATTGAATGTTTTGCATACACTGAGAATGTTCCACCATGAGGCCACAAACGAAACATTTGAGGTGGATTTACGCTCTGCATCATATGTCCTTGAGTATACACCTCGAATGTATACGGTCCGAGTTACGACCGTTTCGACTTACGACCGGTTGGTCGGAACCGATCTAGGTCGTAACTCGGATAGTGAGTGTATATATATATATATATATATATGTATATATAATATATATATATATACACACACACACACACACACTCCACCGAACGGACGGCGTAGAGGACGATCTGAAGAAAATGTGAAATTTTCGTGGATCCCAAAACAAAGGAAGTACCTATTGTATTTACAGGGTGGGGGGGGGAAATTGCTCGTGGTGTAGTGGGAAGGTGAGGAAAAAGGAGAAGGGGAGGGATTACTGAGGGAAATGGAAGGAAATGAGGAAGGAGAGGACTTGGCCCAGGCAGGCAGACACCATGTAAACAAAAGAGGTCCCGACCAATTTAGTGATGACGAAATGTCTAACAAAAATGTAAAGATTAGAAACATAGATAAGAACAATTCAATGGAAGGTGAGGATAATAATTTCCAAGGATTTAAAGAGGGGGAGGCAGATACCAACCTCCCCCGACTAGCAAAACTGGAGGAAAGGCTTGAACAAATGACTGAACATTGGGAGATTAGGTTCGGTAAAATGTCAAAACTTACAGAAAAAGTTGAAAGATTGGAAGAACTAGAGAAGGCGAACAAAAACTTAACTGATGAAATAGAAGAACTAAAAAGACAGTTAAGAGAAGTAAAAGAGGAGAATAAAGAATTAATAAAGAACAATAAAGAAACAATAGCAAAAGAGGCACAGGGGTGGAGGAAGATACAGGAAAATAGTAAAGTTGCATTTACTGATATAATTAAACAGCAAATGAAAGAACAAACTGAAGACTCAGTTATCAAAGTGATGAGACAGAAGGAGAATATTGTAAGAGACTTAGCAGACAAAAAGAAATGTATAATTATATTAGGAATGGAAGAGAAACATAACCCAGATAGAACCTCAAGAATCAAAGAGGAAAATGAAAAAGTAAGCAGTTTACTACAATTAGTTCAGGAAGATGAACCAGAAATAATGAAACAAATTGAAGAGAAGTTCAGAATCGGAAAGTATAGTACAGATAAGACCAGACCAATTAAGATTAAATTCAGGTCACAAACGACGACAGAGAATATCTTATCCAAAACAGGGAAACTGGCAACAAATGAACAATATAAAAAGGTATGGATAAAAAGGGAAATGAATAAAGAGGAAAGAGAGGAAGAAAATAAGAAAAGACTTGAAGCTAAGGAAAAAAACGAGACCAGAACAGAGTCAGAAAAAGAGAGATTCTATTGGAGAGTAGTGAATATGAAACTAAGGCAATTCGACATACAAGAGAAAAACAAAAGGGAAACAGAGAACACAATGGAAGTGGCAGAAAACTAAGAGTGTCTTACACAAATATAGATGGATTAATAACAGGACTGAATGAGCTGAATGATTATTTGAAGGAAAAAGAACCGGACATAATGGGAATTGTAGAAACAAAATTAAAAGGTCCACTACCACCCAACAGTGTAGGACATGATGCATATAATTATTGGATTAGAAACAGAGAGACAAAACAAGGGGGTGGAGTTATGTTCCTGACTAAGAAGGATATAAACGTGAGGTGTGTCACATATGGAAAGAATACAGTAGAGATGATTATGATCGAAGTGGAAGACAGATAAGAAGAGCAGAAAGTTTGTGATAAATTATGGGCCTCCGAAAACAGCCTCGTGGGAAGAGAGGGAACATAAAAGTATGTTAGAGGACACAAAGATAACATTAAATAAGATAATGGAAGATGGAGGAAGAATAGTTATGATGGGTGACTTTAATTGCAAAGAAGTCTGCTGGGAAGAGATGACAGTAAAGGGTGGAGATGGCTCATGGGGAAACGCTCTACTTGAGATGATTACTGACAATACAATGACACAGTGGATACAGGAGAACACTAGGTATAGAAATGAGGAAGAACCATCGAGACTAGACCTAATAATTACATCTGAACCTAGAATAGTGGACAAGATTGAATATAAAACACCAATAAGTAAAAGTGACCACATATTGATTGAACTGGAACTAAATGAAGAAAAATACATGAAAAGAAATGAACAATATAGAAAAGGAAGAATGATGTATGAAAAAACAAACTTTGATAAAATAAGAGAATTCTTTCAAAAAGAAAACTGGGAAGAAATATACAAAGAAGAAACAACAGTGGAAGAGAAATGGAATATTTTGACAAAAATTTACAAAAAAGGAGTGGAAAAGTATGTCCCAAGACAAAAACAAGAAAAAGAATATGTAAAATGCTGGTACAATAAAAGTTGTAGGGAGTTAAAAGACAAAAGAGACAAAGCTTGGACCAGATGGAAAAAAGGCAGAAGGTCTGAAAAATGGAAAATATATACTTGTTATAGAAATGAATGTGTACAAACGTGCAGAGAGGAAAAGAGAAAATATGAAAAAGATGTCATAGAAAAGTGTAGAGATCAACCAAAACTATTTTACAGATTTGTAAACAACAAATTGAAAAACAAACAAGACTTGTAGAAATTAAGACAAGGAGGAGGTGAATACACAGAGGAAATTGAAATGGCGGAAATTATGAACAAACATTTTAAATCAGTGTTTACAAGGGAAAACATACAACCTGAAGAGATCGAATGGAAAGAGAAAGTCCCTCCCATGAAAGAAATAGAAGTAACAAAGAACGAAATATTGAAACACTTGAGTAATCTTGATGTCAGAAAATCGCATGGACCAGATGAAATAGCAAACTGGATTTTGAAAGAATGCAGGAATGAACTGGCAGACAAAATACATAGCATAATAAACAGTTCCTTGAAAGAAGGAAAAGTTCCAGAAGATTGGAAAAAAGCAAATATAGTACCTATATATAAAGGAGGAAATAAAGAAGCCCCTACCAACTATAGACCAGTCTCTCTAACAAGTACAATAGCAAAAATTTGTGAAAGAATTGTCAAAAGTAGATGGGTAAAATATTTAGAAAAAAACGTGTTAAATCCAAGGCAATTTGGATTCAGACAAGGACGATCATGCGTCACCAATTTAATATGTTTCTATTCTAGGCTAATAGAAAGAAAGAGATGGATGGGCTGATTGTGCATTTCTAGACCTAAAGAAAGCTTTTGAAAAAGTACCACATAAGAAGTTGCTTAAGAAATTAGGAACTGAAGGAGGAATACAGGGCAAACTGCTTAATTGGATGGAAGACTTTTTGCAAGAAAGGAAAATGAGAGTAGTGATAAGAGACAAACACTCAAAATGGGATGAATAAGCGGTGTTCCACAAGGAACAGTTTTGGCCCCAATAATATTTGCTTTATATATTAATGATATGGATGAAGGAATTGGAAGCTATATGAGCTTCTTTGCAGATGATGCAAAACTACTGAAAAGACTGAACACGGAAGAAGATTGTGAGTCACTACAGAGTGATCTAAATAAAGTACAAGAATGGAGTAGGAAGTGGGAGATGGAGTTCAATACAAAAAAGTGTAGTATAATGGAATTTGGAAAAAGCAAAAACAGAATAACAGGATCATATAAATTGGGAGAAGAAGGAATAAAAAAAGTAGAAAATGAGAAGGACCTGGGAGTCATTGTTATGAATAATATGTCACCTGAGAAACATATAAATATGATTTTTGGAGAAACTTATAATTTAATAAGAACAATCAAAGTGGCATTTACATACCTGGATGAAGAAATGGTGAAGAAAATTCTAATCACCCTGATAAGACCAAGATTGGAGTATGCAGCAACAGTATGGTCACCAAGTACAATAAAATGTATAAAAAAAACTTGAAAGAATACAAAGAGCAATTACAAAATTGGCACCAACACTCTCAAAACTATCATATGAAGAGAGACTAGCAAAACTTGAACTACAGACACTAGAACAAAGAAGAGAGAGAGGAGATTTGATAGCTATTTACAGAATCATGAAGGGCATAGAAATTACTGATAGAGAGAATCTGATAAAATGGGATGATAGAAATACAAGAGGACACGGAAAGAAAATCAAGAAAGACAGCTATAGAAGAGATGTGAAAAAGAACAGGTTTCCTCACAGAGTAATAGACAGTTGGAACAAGTTAGATGAGAAAGTGGTGTGTGCATAAACAATACATGAATTTAAAAATAGTTTAGATAAAATGAGATATGAAGACGGGACACCACGAGCATAGCTCCCCTTCCCGTAAAATACAACTAGGTAAATACAACTAGGGAAATACACACTTTCGTTGGATGGACGGCAAGAATTGGAATTCCAAAGAAAAAGGAAAATCTACGTGGATCTCAACGTCAAGGAAGTACCTTATTGTATTTATAGGGAAGGGGAAAGCTCGTGGTGTAGTGGGAAAGTGATAAAAAAGGAGAAGGGGAGGGATTATTGAGGGAAATTGAAGGAAATGAGGAAGAGGGGGACATGGTCCAGTAGGCCAGGTGTCTTGTAAACAAAAGACGGACCGATAATGACGATTTCGGTGATGACGGGATCAACAAAAATGTAAAGATTAGAAATATAGATGAAGAGCAGCACAGTGGAAGGTGATGATAATAGTTTCCAGGGATTTAAAGAGGGTGGGGGGGGATACCATCCTCCCCCGATTAGCAAGACTAGAGGAAAAACTTGATAAAATGACCAAGCATTGGGAAAATAGGTTCGGTAACGTAGCCAAGATTGTGCATAGAGTTGAAAGATTGGAAGAACTAGAGAAGGCGAACAAAAACTTAACTTTAGAAATAGAAGAATTAAAAAGACAGTTAAAAGAAGTTAAAGAAGAGAATGAGGAATTAAAGAGGAATAATAAAGACAATAAAGAGGCCATAACAAAGGAAGCACAGGGCTGGAAAAAATCCAAGAAAACAGTAAAGTTGCATTTACTGACATAATTAAGCAACAAATGAAAGAACAAACTGAAGATCAGTTATTGAAGTGATGAGACAGAAGGAGAATATAGTAAGAGACGTAGCAGACAAAAAGAAATGTATAATTATATTAGGAATGGAAGAGAAATTTAACCAAAATAGAACCACAAGAATTAAAGAGGAAAAAGAAAAAGTAAACAGTTTACTAGAATTAGTTCAGGAAGATGAACCTGAAATCATGAAATAAATTGAAGAGATGTTTAGGCTCAGAAAATATAGTACAGATAAGACCAGACCAATTAAGATTAAATTCAGGTCACAAACAACAGCAGAGAATATCTTAGCAAAAACAGGGAAACTAGCGGTAAGTGAACATTATAAAAAGGTATGGATAAAAAGAGAAATGAATAAAGAGGAAAGAGAGGAAGAAAAAATGATAAGGCAAGAAGCTAAAGAAAAAAACGAGAACAGAATGGAGTCAGAAAAAGAAGAATTCTATTGGAGAGTTGTGAATATGAAAGTGAGGAAATGGACCATAACAGAGAGAAATAAAGAAGAAACAGAAAATACAATGGAAATAACAGAAAGTTAAGAGTGTCCTACACAAATATAAATGGATTAATAACAGGACTGAATGAACTGAACGAGTATCTGAGGGAAAAAGGACCGGACATAATGGGAATTGTAGAGACAAAATTAAAAGGTCCACTACCACCCAACAGCATAGGACACAATGCATATAATTATTGGATTAGAAACAGAGAGATAAAACAAGGGGGTGGAGTTATGTTTCTGACTAAGAAGGATATAAACGTGAAGAGTGTCACATATGGAAAGAATAGAGTAGAGATGATTATGATAGAAGTAGAAGACAGTTAAGAAGAGCAGAAATTTTGTAATAAACTATGTGCCCCCAAAAACAGCCTCGTGGGAAGAGAGTGAACATAAAAGTATGTTAGAAGACACAAGAATAACATTAAACAAGATAATGGAAGATGGAGGAAGAATAGTTATGATGGGCGACTATAATTGCAAAGAAGTCTGCTGGGAAGAGATGACAGTAAAGGGTGGAGAAGACTCATGGGGAAATGTACTACTTGAGATGATTATTGACCACACAATGACACAATGGATTCAAGACACTAATTATAGAAATGAAGAAGAACCATTGAGACTAGACCTAATAATCACATCAGAACCTGAAATAGTGGAAAAGATAGAATACCAGGCACCAATAAGTAAAAGTGACCACATATTGATAGAACTAGAACTAAATGAGAAGAAATACATGAAAAGAAATGAACAATATAGAAAAGGAAGATTGATGTATGATTTTTTTTTTCTTTTTATAAATTAAGAGAATTCTTTAAAAATGAAAAATGGGAAAGAATACACAAAGAAGATACAACAGTAGAAAAGAAATGGAATATTTTGAAAAAAAAAAAAAATTATGAAAAAGGAGTGGAAAAGTATGTCCCAAGACAAAAACAAGAAAAAGAATATGTAAAATGCAGGTACAACAAAAGTTGTAAGGAGTTAAAAGACAAAGATAAAGCTTGGACCAAATATAAGAAAGACAAAAGACCTGAAAAATGGAAAATATACACTAGTTATAGAAATGAATATGTACAAGTGTGCAGAGACGAAAAAAGAAAATATGAAAAAGATGTCATAGAAAAATGTAAAGATCAACCAAAACTATTTTAAAGATTTGTAAACAACAAACTGAAAAACAAACAAGAATTAGAGAAATTATGACAAGGAGTTGAATACACAGAGGAAATAGAAATGGCAGAAATTATGAACAAGCATTTTAGATCAGTGTTTACAAGGGAGAACATACAACCTGGAGAGATCGAATAGGAAGAGAAAGTCCCCCCTATGAAAGAAATAGAAGTAACAAAGAACAAAATAATGAAACACTTGAGTAATCTTGATGTCAGAAAATCGCATGGACCAGATGAAATAGCAAACTGGATTTTGAAAGAATGCAGGAATGAACTGGCAGACAAAATACAAAGCATAATAAACAGTTCCTTGAAAGAAGGAAAAGTTCCAAAAGATTGGAAAAGAGCAAATATAGTACCTATATACAAAGGAGGAAATAAAAAGGACCCTACAAACTATAGACCAGTCTCTCTAACAAGTACAATAGCAAAGATCTGTGAAAGAATAATCAAAAGAAGATGGGTAAAGTATTTAGAAAAAACAACATACTAAATCCAAGGCAATTTGGATTCAGACAAGGACGATCATGCGTCACCAATTTAATATGTTTCTATTCAAGACTAATAGATACAAGAAAGAGATGGATGGGCTGATTGTGCATTTCTGGACCTAAAAAAAGCTTTTGACAAAGTACCACATAAGAAGTTGCTTAAGAAATTAGGAACTGAAGGAGGAATACAGGGCAAACTGCTTAATTGGATGGAAGACTTTTTGCAAGGAAAATGAGAGTAGTGATAAGAGACAAACACTGTAACTGGGATGAAGTAATAAGCGGTGTTCCGCAAGGAACAGTTTTGGCCCCAATAAGGTTTGTTATATAAATGATATGGATAAAGAAATTGACAGTTACATGAGCTTCTTTGCAGATGACACAAAACTGTTAAAAAAAGTGAACACTGAAGAAGATTGTGAGTCACTACAGAGTGATCTCAATAAAGTATGGGAATGGAGTAGGAAGTGAGAGATGGAGTTCAATAGCAAAAAGTGTAGTATAATGGAATTTGGAAAAAACAAAAAAAGAAGAGAAGGATCATATAAATTGGGAGAAGGAATAAAAAAAGTAGAAAATGAGAAGGACCTGAGAGTCATTATTATGAAGAATATGTCACCTGAAAAACATATAAACAAGATTTTTGGAGAAACTTGTAATTTAATAAGAACAATCAAAGTGGCATTTACATACCTGGATGAAGAAATGGTGAAGAAAATATTAATCACTTTGATAAGACCAAGATTGGAATATGCAGCAACAATGTGGTCACCAAATACAAAAAAATGTATAACAAAACTTGAAAGAATACAAAGAGCAATTACAAAATTGGCACCAACACTCTCAAAACTATCATATGAAGAAAGACTAGCAAAACTTGAGCTACAGACACTAGAGCAAAGAAGAGAGAGAGGAGATTTGCTAGCTATTTACAGAATCATGAAAGGCATAGAAATTATTGATAGAATCTATTAAAATGGGATGAAAGAAATACAAGAGGACACGGAAAGAAAATCAAGAAAGACAGCTATAGAAGAGATCTGAAAAAGAATAGCTTTCCTCACAGAGTAATAGACATTTGGAACAAGTTAGATGAGAAAGTGGTGTGTGCAAAAACAATACATGAATTTAAAAGTAGTTTAGATAAAATGAGATATGAAGACGGGACACCACGAGCATAGCTCCCCTTCCCGTAAAATACAACTAGGTAAATAAATACACACACATACATTCGAGCAGCGATCGAGGAAGGACGAACCAAAACATGTTCCGAACTGCTACCTAACATTTTGACGATGGACGATTGTGGAACGTATTATCAACAATAATATGGTTTGTACGTATGGGGAGGGAGTATCGAAACTATGGTGACCGAAATGTAGTCTTTGTATTTTTGTTCAGTTACTGTAAAAGAAGAACCAATAACAACAATGGATGAATTAAACGATGAATTCAGTGATAAAGAAACTGCAAAGGCAAAGCGACGACCGGAAGTAAGTACAATAGAGTCCCCACCACTTGGTGTAATAAAGATAAGAATGTGTCTGAATGAGACCCCAAAATCATACCAAAGGTTGGATAGAGGTCTCTTTTCGGGATTTAGTAGGGAAAATAGTAACATATATAGAGGGCTAGACACGGATTGAGAACCTAGGTTAAGAAATATTATAAGAAATAGAAAAATATATGAGTTGGACAAAATAATTGAACTGAGAAGTGAATGCAAAAATATATATACAAGGAAGTAGCTATATTAAGGAAAGCCAATGAAGAAAACAATAGGGAAATAGATCTAAAAATGGAACTGAATAGAATAAAGGGAGAAAATATAAGTTTGAAAAACGAAAATATGAATAGGAATGAAGCATTGAAAAAAGAGATGAAGGATCAAATACAGGTGGTGACTAAGAAAGTGGAAGAAAAAATGAAAGAAAATGACTTTCAAGAAATTAAAAACAGTGGAAAGAGGAACAGGAAAGTAAAAAATTATCCTTCAAGGAAATAATGGAACAAGTTAAGGATAGTACAAAAAAAAATGGTAATCCAAGTGATTAAAGAAAAAGGAAATTTAGTTAGGGATGCAGTGGACAGGAAAAGATGCATTGTGATTTATTGTATTAGGGAAAAGCATGATGTGCCTAGATGCCAGAGAGAAAGGGAAGAAAAAGAGATTCTAAATGAGATTCAAGAGGAAAATCAAACCTTGGATAAAGAAATCGAGGAAACTTACAGAATGGGGAGATACTCAAAAGAAAATCAATTTAGGCCGCTAAAGGTAAAACTTAGGTCACAATTGATAGCAGAGGAAGTACTATCCAAAACAACAAAACTAGCAAATAGTGAAAATCTCAAAAATGTATGGATAAAGAAATGAGTGAAGAAAAGGAAGAAGAAAAAGAACTTAGAAGTGAAGCGAAAGAAAGGAATGAGATAAGAACCGAGAACGATATATATATATATATATATTTTTTTTTTAGTGGACCTGAAGTTGAGAAAATGGTATATTACAAAGAAGGAAACAAAATAGACAGAAGAAGGGAAAGAAAAAATTAAAATTAGCATATACCAACATTGACGGAATGATCTCGGGAATGAATGAACTGAATAATTACCTGGCATCAGAGGAGCCAGACATAATGGGAATAGTGGCAACGAAATTGAAAGGGAATCTACCACCTAACACAGTGGGACAAGGTCTTTATAACTGCTGGATGAAGAATAGAAAGGAAAAACAAGGAGGGGGAGTACTAATTCTGACTAAGAAAGACTTAAATGTGAAAAAGATAACAGAAGGAAGAAATAATGTAGAGTCAATTATGTTAAAGATAGAAAACAACCACATGAAAAGTAGAAAATTTGTAGTAGTGTATGTGCCCCCTAAAACACAAGCCTCGACAGAACATGATCATTCCAAATTGTTAGAAGATACGAAACATGAACTAACTGATATACTGAAAGAAAGAGGAAATACAGTAGTTATGGGTGATTTTAATTCTAAAGAAATATGTTGGGAAGAATTGACAGTGAGGGGTGGAGAGGACATATGGGGCAGCATGCTACTCGATATGACCATTGAATACACATTGACCCAATGGATAAAGGAAAATACCAGATACAGAAACAATGAGGAACCTTCGAGACTGGATTTAGTACTCGCATCGAAACCCGAAATTGAGGGGACAGAGAGGGTGGGTCGCCGAATTTATGAAGTGGCCTTGCTGTGTATGTGCTGTGTCTTGTGACACTGCTTCTGACCCAGGGCAGTGGACAGGATGCAGGGATGACCAGTCATCCAGGAGGTGCCAAGATAAGAGGGAGGGTGGAGGGGAGTGGAATATATAGGAAATGGAATGGGTGTGAGTGGTTTCTATGCCTTTTTCTTTTTGGTTACCCCCCCATGTAAGGGGAAAAAGCCTTTGGTATATGTATGTAATAATAATAGAATAGTTGATAGGAGAAACAGTTAAAACTACCAAACTTTTACCCTAAACATGAAAACATTGTGTTGCCAGTTCTCCCTAGCACTGTACAGTGTTACAATGTTATGAAAGGTGTGGAGAGGAACTCTTTATGTCAACCCATGACAGCAAAAATATGTAGTGTACAGTGGGACATTTATATCAAAATTCTATATAACTGGGCTTGCAAATGCATACAATTGCCATGTCTTGTGGGGATGTATTGAAACCATGCAACTCACTCAAACCAGTTCATTAGGAAGGAGCTACTGACAGCTGTCATGGCATAAAATTAACAGTGTTGATGTTCAAGCTAGTTGAATTTTGCAGTGTTGAATTAATGTCATTGATGCTGTATGGTTGAAGCTATGGTTACACTAGTCACCAGAATGGTTGGATTCCAGTGATTCAGTTGGATTTTGTCCAAGGTTGTAGTGTAACCATAGTTTAAAGCTATGTTTACACTCCAGCCTTGGACAAAATCCAACTAAATCATTGGAATCCAACCATTTCGTTCACTAAGTATAGCTTTAATTATCCCTACACCTATCCCTGCTTTCCTATACTTCAACTTAGCCACTACATCCTTCTTGTTTACTAATTTGTGACCACTTAACTCTACTGCTTCTCATTCCACTTGTAAATAATTTTGACTTCCTCTACTATGTGTCCTCTGTTCTAGTCATTAGTGCTTTCCTCTGTCTTCATCTTTTGCTTCCTCACCCCATATACATGGTTCCAGAAAATGTTCTACTTAAAAGCCATAGATATATTCTGTCCCCACCTCACACCACCTTCATGCTTGCATTGTACCATCTTCTGTCTCATTTCATCCTTATGTATCGTAGTTCGTCCACATTTGGAATATGCTGTTTCCGTATGGTCACCGAATCTCATTAAAGACATTGACAGACTGGAAAAAGTACAACGGCGAGCCACAAAACTGATTCCAAATATCAAAAATAAATCATACGAAAATCGACTTAAGCACATGAATCTGTTTTCCCTAAAAAAGCGTAGACTCAGAGGTGACTTGATACAGGTCTTTAAGATTTTAAAGGGAATTGACAACATCAAAAGTGACAAAATTTTCACATTGAATGAGAATCAGACAAGAAACAATGGTCTCAAACTGTCCGGAAATAGATTCAATTTGGAAGTAGGTAGAAACAACTTTGCCAACCGTGTAGTTAATGAATGGAATAAACTTCCTGCACAGGTAGTGCAATGTAGTTCAGTTCGAAGCTTTAAGAATCATTTAGATAAATACCTAAGTAAGATGCTGTAATGATTATAATTTATGTTATATTATTTGTTTTTTGTTTTGTTATAATTTGTCTGTCTGATTTTCATTTATTATTAGTTATATGTCAATTTATAATCATTTACTATTTACCTGTTTGTTTGTTATTCAACTATACCTATGCATTTATTTATGTATTTTATTTGTTATTTTTACATTATTATAGTTTTAATTTATTATTAATATGATTTTTTTTTTTTTTTTTTTTTTTTTTTTTTTCCATCCGACCTAGATATGGATCAAAAGGTCTCCTGTCGGCATGCTCCGCCTTTGTAATCCTTTGTAACTAAAATCTACTCTCCTGTTTTATTATAGCTTCTATTATTTTTTCACATTTGTACTAGTTCCTACCACCAGTCAAATCCTCTCCTCTCCCATCCAACCCCCATCACACCACAAAGATCCTGAGCAACCTTTTTAATTTTATCAACTGCTTCAGTACATCTCAAATTCTCATGTGCAGTGTTGTCTGCCATATGTAATTTGCATCACACTACTTGCACTATAGAATATAAAGTCACTGGTGAATTACTCATTCTCTTTTACTCTGAGTAATAATAAACACAGAAAACATGATCAAACCAGTTCACAGAATCCAGGGGTAACTCACAACTAAAAAATATATATACTCAAGACATCGACACCAGCAACCTTGTGTACCCACTTGTGCCTCATGAAGCCTACAAAGGTGTCATTACACTGAAGTGGTTAAGGATCAACCAGTCAGTCCATTGCCCTAGGTCTCTCTTGGAGGAGACCCACAACTCCCAGGTTACTGGCAACAATCACTAGTTAACTTATGTCACTCAAAAAAGAGATACTTTGTTATTATCAAAGTAAGGCAATAGTATAGCAGTGAAGGATATGTTCTTTGTCTCCTGTGTGGTGATTGCATGTGGGTAATTTTGATTTTGTGGATAGGCTTATTCTGTGGTTAATTAATTGTTGCCTCAAATCTCACTAAGTGAAACACCTGCAGCACTACAGTGGCTGACAGTGATACTCTGCCCCTCCCACAGATCTTTCTTGGAAGAAATTTTTAGACAGTTGTCAGTATTGTATTAGTGTAGGGCTGTTTCTATGTCACTGGAAGAAACTGTTGTCAGCTCTCCATGTGTGAAATAGTGTAAAAAAAAAAATACAGTTGAATTTGATAGAGATCTTGGGCCCAGTCCAGAGACTGAGTGTCACTACACCTCTTGAGGGGGTGGATGGGTGTTGGAAATGGGGAGCTTTATTGTTCATTTTGCAAGACCACCACAATCAAGCACCTGTCATTGATCCCAGGATTTTAGTTTCTTAATGTAGTTGTTCTGTTGATAAAGTATCAATTACCCAGTGATTCATCTTCCTCAGCGTATTGGTCATGGTGATGATCGCCATCAAGATGCAGATCGGTCACCTGTCTTCCTGCAGTTCATTGACTGCGTCTGGCAGATTATGCGGCAATTCCCCAATGCCTTCCAGTTCACAGAGGATCTACTAATCACAATTTTGGATCATCTGTATTCATGTCTCTTTGGCACATTTCTCTACAACAGGTTAGTAGTGTTTTATTCTTAAGGGGCTCCCTTTCTCACATTTGAATACAATTGTGCAAAGAAGGAAAGGTCTTTAAAGATGTATGAACTAATAGTACAGTCGAACCTCGAAAGCCCGGACCCCGAATGCTCGGACCCTCGTATGACTGGTCGAAATGAACAAAGGGCGGACTTTTCAAGCAAAGTTCCCTATTTGTCCGGTAGGTGGCAACGGCGGCTGTACACGTCTACTCAAACGACCCAGTCAAGCCGCCACCAGGGCTGCCGTTTCGTAGAATTTTGTACCAAAACATAGTAAAATAGTGGCATGTGGCAACTGCACAAGGACATGAGGAATTTTTTTCTACATATCAGCGGGCTGTTAAAAACATTCAAAAACTCAAACTTTTGTTTAAAAATCATAGAACTAGTTATCAAATAATAAATGGTACATCAAAATATGACTTTTATTGGTAATTGTGTTACTTACAAAATATTATACCCCAAAAGATACGTTTTTACCGTGTAGAAAAAATTCTAAGCTAAAGTTTCAGCTTTCTTTTAGCGATAAAAAAAAAAAATTATATCTTACTGAATATGTTAGGGCATGGGGGCCTTATATACATTCAAGAATAAAAAACTAGAACCAACATTTTGTCAAAGTTTGACAAGTATACCTTGCAATGAAAGTCTGCACACGCCCGAGAAAAATGTATGCCCCGGTATGGCAACACTCCCATTCTACATGGCAGTGTAGAAAACGTGGCAACCCTAGCCGCCACCACTGTCCCGCGTGCATACCTTCCGATATTTACAGTGTACGTAATAAAAAAATACAGTACAGACGCTCCTCAACTTACGTTTTAGTTACGTTCCGAACAGCCGAACGTAAGTTGAAAATGAACGTAAGTTGTTACTGTACTATACATCTGTAAATTCTATTACCGTATCTTATAAAACACCCCTAAATCATTAATTATACACATAACATTGTAAAATAATAACATTAATTTCAAATAAATTAAATTCAAGCAACATAAATTGAGATGGTGGAGGAGGAGGGGGAGGAGGAGGAGGCAAGGCACGTTCAGTCTGTCGTTTGTGCCATGTAAACAATGGACGCAGCGTCATGCGTAAGTATCGTTTGAACTACGGAGAGCGCGCTAAACTAAAAAATTCACTCCATTTTTTTTTTTTTTTTTTACAGTCAGTTCAAACGTAAAATCGAAAAAACGTAAAACGAAAGAACATAAGTAGAGGATCGTCTGTACACTGTATAAACAGTACATTTACATGCATGTATTGCAGTTATTATTACAGAATTATTAGTATTATAGTATTAATATTACAGTATTGTTATTATTACAGTGTTAGAGTATTATTCTTATGTTTCTATGCCATATCATACATTACCTATACGTATACCGCTACGAAAATCTACGGGTGTTAGGGAGATATTTTCGATGACCGGACTTTTGGCATGACTGGACCACTCTTCCCCCCAATTAGTCCGGGCTTTCGAGGTTCGACTGTAATTTACATATATCAATCTGGTGCCCCAAGTCTCTCTTGCATGATTCACAGGTAACTAAAAATTACCACTTGGTTGGCCCATAAATCAGTCAAGGAAGAGGTTATGTGTTGTTGTCTGGATATGGCTAGAGTAGGCCAGTGTAATGCAAGATGTTCTATGTTTTCTGTTTATTGATTTCACCCTATGGTGGAGGACAAGAATACGGTTGTCATATTCATATATATATCCTAAAAATTTAGTTAATGGATCAGAACAAAGGGATTAGGGACCCATCTTTTCATGTTCTCCCATAAAGTCAAGGCAAAATGTATGCTTTGACTCAACTTGTTGTAATGTTGTTGGGCAACTACAATAATTGATAGCAAAGTAAAATTTCAGTTCTTGAAAGCCATGAAGGCCAATAGAATGTGACTCCTTATCCCAAGTATGGGTAAGCATATGTTACCTTAGTTGCCAGTTATTACAACTATAGAGATTAATTTATTTGTACATATATATTTTAAATTATCTTGTACTACCCAAACTACATGTAAAATAGATTTTGTATATACTCATTTGTACATGTGAATGTTAATAATTACAATGTTACATAAATATAGATGTGGTAATCAAGGTGGACATGTTGAACTCAAAGACATTAGGGCATGGTACATAAATGTGTGTTCGTGCATCTTTTTCTATGTATGGAAGGATGGTTTTATGTATGACAAAGGTTCAGCACGCTATGTGGCGCTGACCTCAGCAATGAGGTACATTGGAAAGGTACATGTAACAGAAGAGAGTACATTGAAATGAAGGGGAAAAAATGTGAATAGAACACATGTGAAAATGTGTAACAAGTATGTATTGCTTAAAATGAACAAACTTAGGAAAGACACAGTATACATTTGAACATATGAAATAATAATTAGTACTTATGAACTAGATTTGAAGTAGACATTACATTTTGGAATACCTCTAGAATGAGTGAAATATTCAGGGAACAGTGGTACAACTTCGGAGGTCATAATGAGGTTGAACGTTGGATGTGGGGAGTGACTGAAGTAGAGGAAGACTGGTCCTTGGGAGGGGGAGGAGGGTCAACTCAAGACCACAGGAAATTTTCTTTATGTGAGCAAGGTGCAATACAATTTCTTGAAAGTCAATCAGATTGTATGCTCTGACTTTAATACCAGATCCTTTTTGAATGATTTTGTAAGGACCAAGAAACTTAGAGTAAGTTTTGAAGTTGGAATGTGATTGAGTAAACTGTCTTCTATCTCAAAAGAACAATCTCATATAAATTTGTGCTGAAGCTATGCCATGTTTTTCTAAGCAAGAATAAGTGAATCATTAATTCTCTTGAAGTGATTGCAAAAACTGGACATTTTGTCTAACATACTCATCAAAATTGTAACCAGTTTCTACATCAGAAGTGAGGAGATCATATGGGAGCCTTTTGTCCAAGCCAAAGAGGACAAAATGGGGAGACTCCAATATGAACCTGTTAATGACACTATTTAATGAAGCTTGAGTGTTAGGAACATGTTCAGCCCAAGAAGAATGGAGATCAGAAGCAAGGTAATGGAGTACATTAATGATGTTATGGTTTTGGCATTCAACAAGGCCATTTGAACTGGGGTGATAGGGAAGGGTGTTGCATATAGTAATATTAAAGGATTTGCTGATGGCAACAAGAACTTCATTATTGACCTCTGTTCTGTTATCTGAAGGAAAAGTTCTAGGAGTAGTGATAGTAGTAGTAGTAGTACAAAAATAAAACACGTATGAAAATAGTAATAATATGGAGTAGTAGTAGTATGTAGAAATTTAAGCTAGATCAGATAAGTGAAGTACAGTCGAACCTCGAAAGCCCGGACTAATTGGGGGGAAGGGCGGTCCGGTCATGCCAAAAGTCCGGTCATCGAAAATGTCGCCCTAACACCCGTAGATTTTCGTAGCGGTATACGTATAGGTAATGTATGATATGGCATAGAAACACATAAGAATAATACTCTAACACTAATAATAACAATACTGTAATATTAATACTATAATACTAATAATTCTGTAATATTAACTGTAATACAGGCATGTAAATGTACTGTTTATACAGTGTACTGTATTTTTTATTACGTACACTGTAAATATCAGAAGGTATGCACGCGGGACAGTGGTGGCGGCCAGGGTTGCCGTGTTTTCTACACTGCCGTGTAGAATGGGAGTGTTACCATACCGGGGCATACATTTTTCTCGGGCGTGTGCAGACTTTCATAGCAAGATATACTTGTCAAACTTTGACAAAATGTTGGTTCTAGTTTTTTTTATTCTTGAATGTATATAAGACCCCCATGCCCTAACATATTCAGTAAGATATAAAAATTATTATTATTATTATTTTTTTCTAATATCGCTAAAAGAAAGCTGAAATTTTAGCATAGAATTTTTTCTACACGGTAAAAACGTATCTTTTGGGGTATAATATTTTATAAGTAACACAATTACCAATAAAAGTCATATTTTGATGTACCATTTATTATTTGATAACTTGTTCTATGATTTTTAAACAAAAGTTTGAATTTTTGAATGTTTTTAACTGCCCGCTGATATGTAGAAAAAATTTCCTCATGTCCTTGTGCAGTTGCCACATGCCACTATTTTACTACGTTTTGGTACAAAATTCTACGAAACGGCAGCCCTGGTGCTAAAAGAAAGCTGAAACTTTAGCATAGAATTTTTTCTTCACCGTAAAAACGTATCTTTTGGGGTATAATATTTTATAAGTAACACAATTACCAATAAAAGTCATATTTTGATGTACCCTTTATTATTTGATAACTAGTTCTATGATTGTTAAACAAAAGTTTGAGTTTTTGAATGTTTTTAACAGCCCGCTGATATGTAGAAAAAATTTCCTCATGTCCTTGTGCAGTTGCCACATGCCGCTATTTTTACTACGTTTTGGTACAAAATTCTACAAAGCGGCACCCTGGTGGCGGCTTGACTGGGTCGGCTTTGCGTACACGTGTACGGCCGTCGCTGCCACCTACCGGGCAAATAGGGAACTTTGCTTGAAAAGTCCGCCCTTTGTTCATTTCGACCAGTCGTACGAGGGTCCGGGCTTTCGAGGTTCAACTGTACTAGAAAAGCCAAAGTTTACACTAAATTCTGCTAAACTTTTAATGGGGAGTTTCAAAATTGCAAACACAAATTTATTTGAATATGAAATGTTAGAATTTGAATGTTTAAATACAGTCAGCAAAGTAATTTTTAATTATTAAGCATAATCGTCTTGTCTGACATACCAAACTGGCTTCACTGTAAGAGATCGAAGGTTCAAGAAAAAACCACTCGGCAGTTGTTGGAAATATTGTATTTATAAAATCAACTTTCAACAATATCATTCTTGAGAATATTCTGTCAGATGGGGACTTCATCAAGGAATGCCTCCTCGCTGTAGTGGACTCCGTCTGTCCATAGCAGCGTTCTGCCTTTGAGAGCATGAGCCTTTTGTCCCACACCATTCATCGTTGCATCGAGCATATGTCAGACAACGTGCATGACTCTCTCAAAACACAGCTTGAACTTCGTCACCTTTTCCCTTGCTCGGGATGAGAGCACTGACACGAAGGACATGGCCCAGCTGGTCGTTTTCATCCATGGTGTCACAATTGACCTCCAGATGTGTGAGGAATTCCCCCAGCTTGTCCCGCTGCACGGCACCACCACCGGGCAAGACATTTGTGATGCTGTGCTTCAGTGTATTGATCAGCACTCCCTGGACCTATCCCGTCTTGTGTGCATGATGACTGACGGTGCCTTGGCAATGGTTGGGGAGAAGAAGGGCGCTGCTTCGCAGCTAGTGCACCACTGTGAAGCCGCCGGATACACTCAGCCCATTAATATGATGCACTGCATCATCCACCAAGAGTTCCTGTGCGCCAAGTCTGCCAACCTTGTTGATGTCATGTCTGTTGTGGTGAAGGTTGTCAACTCCATCTTCTTCCTCAGCCTTAACCACTGTCAGTTCCAGGTACTGATGGATGAGGTGAACGTGCACTACAATGACCTGCTCTACTTCTGTGAGGTGTGCTGGCTGAGTTGTGTGGCCATGCTGGCTTGTTTATGGGACCTACAGCAGGAGATGGCCACCTTCCTACATCAGAAGAACCTTTCCCACACTGATCAATTCTCTGATCCACGGTGGCTAGCTCACCTGGCCCTGCTGACAGACATCATGGCACACCTGAAAACCCTCAACATGATAATACAAGGCAGAGATATTCTTGTGACAGACATGTATGTGCACATCACTGCTGTTGAGGTTAAGCTGCGCTTGTAGGAGGCTCAATCGGCTTCTGGTCAGTTTGTGCATTTTCCTCACCTTGCTGCTTGTGCCCCTGACGACGTGGACCTGGACACTTGCGATAGTGTCGTCACATCTCTGCGTGAGGAATTTCCATCCCGTTTTGCAGGAGTCAGGGTGCTGGCTGCAGACTTCAAGCTTTTCACTGCTTCCTTTGACTTCCCTGTGGAAGACACCCATGCCTCCCTGCAGATGGAGTTGGTGGAGCTGCAGTGCAACGATTCGACATTGTCCTCCCTTCTAACAATTTTCAAAAATACATTGTGCATGTTCAACGCATTGTGGCCATGTTCAGCAGTACCTACTGTTGTGAACAGCTCTTCTCCAAAATGAAGTACATGAAGTCTCACATTTGCTCCCTTCTCTCAGACTGCCACCTCAATGACATTCTTCTGTTGTCTACCTTAACCATCGAGCCAGACATGGAAATACTTCTTCATGGCAAACAGCACCAGCAGTCTCATTGATTTGTGGGGTGTTCAATGCAATTCTTGTATAATTTATTCATTGTATTCAATGTATTGTACAAAATAGAGTAATTCTGGGGATTTCATTTTTCACTCCAGCCCGTGGCCTCCTTCCAAAAGTCTCATCTGGGCCTCACTCTGAAAAGTTTGCCCACCTTTGATATAGGATACTTATTTTGCCAAGGTGGTCACACGAAAAACACAAATGCTTCTCTTTTGTAAACACAACTTAGACGTTTCCTTGTTACTGTCAAAAAAGCGCTGAATGTACATCTGTTTCTATGTATGGAAGCATGGTTTTATATATAACAAGCCACTTCCCTTGTAAGAATTATTGAAGTCTTTGTATACTTGTTTACTTACATTGCTGCTGTGCATATGTTTATATAATTAATACTTTGATTTTTTGTATACAGTGAGCATGAACGGATGGAGCGAGATGTGAAAACCAAAACACAATCCTTATGGTCACTGGTACTTAGTAATGTGAGTGATGTTGAAAACCCATTATACAACCCCAATACTCGACATCATGTCCTCTTCCCTATTGCTTCCCTTCGGCATCTTCGGTTGTGGGACAAATACTACTGTCGCTGGAACCCATCAACTAGGCATCAGGTAGGATAAAATATGCAAGGTTGACAGATGTGCCCTTGTGAATTTAACAGGTGGTTCAACTTCATGTTGCATACGTACATATAACAAAGGCTTTTTTTCCCCTTATAAGGGAGGTAGCCAAAAAACAAAGGCATAAAAGCCACTCACACCCACTCCAACCCTATCACACTCCACTCCCCTCCACCCTCTTCCCTCACTCTTATCTTGGCACCCCCTGGATGACAGGTCATCCCTGCATCTTGTCCACTGACCTGGGTCAGAAGCAGTGTTGCAAGACACAGCACATCCACAGCAAGGCCACTGCATCAAATCGGCACCCCTCCCCCCCCATCCGTCCCCTCATGCAAAAAAGGAGAAGACAGGGAGAAATCCCTTCAGGCTGTGTCAAATTTTCTCACACATACTCCCTCACCCACCATCCCCCATCCATTCCACCTCATACATCACATCATCCATAAACAACCATTCTCCATTAACCCCTGTCTTCGGTCCTCTCCTTCCTCAACAGACATTCCCATATTTTTTTTAATTTGATTACCCTTCAATGATAAGGTGCTAAGATGGGAGGGACAATAAATGGGTGGAATAGATGTAGGGTGTGTGTGTGCTTTGGATCAGCCACCCTGCTGTATGAGAGGGAAAAGGTGTTTTGAGTACAGTCAACCCTCAATTTTACAGCACGCATGCCTGTTCGTTGCTTAACAGTGAACCTCAGATTTACCTCAAATTTACATTGAATGTAAATATAATGTCATATTATTGAGTAAACATGTTTTATTTTACCATAAGGAGACCATAAACTGAAATGTTATCATTCAGTTAGTCCATTGCCCCTATTCTCTCATGCAGAAGACCCACAGCCTCTAGGAAACCAGCAGCAGCCTCTGGGCAGGACCATAAGTCACTAAGAGAAGAGATATTGTGGCATTGTCTGGGGATTGCCAATGCAGGGTATAGTAGTAAGAGGGTATCTGCAAACAACAACAAGCTCACCTCCAATTTCCCTCTACTATATCCAAATCATCTCCAGTCCCTTGCCCATCACCTTTACATTTACCTTCCATACCACCCCATCCATGTATACATTGAACAGCCATGGCAACATGACACAGCCCTAATGCAGTCCTAACCTTCACCTCAAACCACTCTCTTCTCTCCCAATCCTAACACTTGCTGTACTACTCTTGTTATAACTCTTGACTGCCCTTTACAGCTTTTCCCAAAGCCCACATATGTCCAATACCTTCTACAGTGCCTTCCTGTCTACCCTAGCCTTTCCCACTGCCACAATGAGACCCTACTCAACCTTCACATTTAGCAATTCTCTGAAATACTGTACTCATCTTCCCCACACTGCCTTTACTTTCATTAACATCAGTCCATCTGCACCCTTTACCTTTTTTACCTTTCCCTTTTCCTCCCTACATGGCCCAACTCCCCTCTCTCTTTACATCTTTCCATAAGTGTTTCCTTCACTCTCAAAAATCTGTCAAACTCCCACACCATTTTATATCTACTCTCCCCTTTGTCTTCCTCAACTTCCATTGAGCATCTCTTCTTGTACCTCTCATATGTTTTCCTAGTTCTACCTTGAATCCAATCCTCTTATACTTGTTTCTCTTCCACCACTGCCTTCACCTCTTCAACCCACCATTTGCTACCTCTTCTTCTGTTACTTCCCATCCTCCTTGTCCCAGATACCATCTTTGTACACTAATTGCTTCCTTCTTGAAACATAATCTTCTCCACTTTTCTCCTTAGCCCTCACCATTTCTCACACTTCTTTTAACTTTTGGTATTCTTCTGTCCTTCTCATTCAGTTTTACTCTTATCTTTTCTCCACCTCCCTCCATTTTCCTTCATCCTCATTATTCTTTCTACCAAAAAATAATCTGACAATTCCCCACTTTTCAGAAATCACAAATGACCAGAATTCTTCCAATCCTCCCTATAGGTATCTCTAGAGAGTTAATACCCCATCAACCACCTTCCATTACCTTCTCCCACGTATACTTATGCTTGGCTCTCTTAACCCTGGACAGGTAGCGTGGACAAAATCTCCCGGTACAGGTAGCGTGGTGTCATATCTGTTACTTTCACTTTGGGCGCTTATACCCAGTTACCATTATGCCCTTCTTTATTTATTTTTTTATAGTTCACTAATATAAAGACTCTACTTTCTACTGGTGAAGGAGAAAAAAATGCTGAATATAAAAATAACACTTTACTTACATGATTACGAAAAAAATGGTAAAAATAGACATTTGGTCAAATAACAGGCACTGTATACTTTAGAATACCAAATTCCACTAATAACGAGTGCTTTCTTAAAAGTAGAAGAGTTCCTGAGTTGATTGATGTAAAAACATTGTTGATTGGAGCAAAACTGCAAAATCTATAAAGAAAAGAAAAAGCGGTTAATTTTTTTATGTACAAAATTACTAAAAATTTTGGTGTGTACTCACGAAAAGGGCCTGCAAATACTCCTCCATCAGGCTTCTCTTTGCCATGCTGAAATCTGATAATAGAAAAAAATTGAAAATTAGAAATTAGCCTCAAAATCACATTTTTGCTGCCCTCCGTTCCAATATGGTGATTGGTACGGGTAGCTACACCATTCACTGATATTTTCCGATAAACACAATAAAATTATTTCACTAAGTAATAATGCAGTAATGCAAAATGCAAAACTTTTGCAATTGCGTGACTTACCCGAGTAACGGTAGCGTGGTGTTAGATATGCACCATTTACAACTTTGGAGGGCGATAGCGGGTGAAGGTGGCGGAGCAGAGGTGACACAAATGTTGCTTCCACTGAGGCCGGTGAATGACTAACGGTCCCTGAAATACAAGCGAGATCATGCTAGGCGTCTATGCGCAGAAACAAAAAAACGCGTTTTGCGCAGCGCCTTGGTGCGGATCTGACACAACACTACCTGTCCAGTGTTAAACAATGTGATTGTTATCAAGTCCCTTTCTAAACACATCTCCAACAATTCTTGGCATCCCAAACCTTCCTACTATTGGCTCATCATCTGCTGTAGCACTAAGACCCCTCCCAACATTAATACATTTACATTTCTACCAAATCTCTATACACTTGTCTAAATAAAAATACCTCACTTTCTTCACTTTAATGTCAGAACAATTTTCACTCACAAAAACTCATATCTTGCATGCAAGTTTCACATTATCCATGAAGACACTTCCATCCACTCCACCATGCATTTTCCTATCCTATCATTTACCAGTAGAGCCACTACTTCCTTCCCTAGCCTATTCACCATTCCCTATACCCTCCCCACCACACTTTCAAACTTAGACTCTCTTCTGTACCACAACCATGCATTGTTAATAGTCCTCCCAGACCTTCATTTGCCTTCAATTTTCATAAGGGGAACATATACTGTAGAATGCAGGATCCCTATTCCATTCATTTGGTTCCAATTTAATGCCTTTTATAACGCAACAGTGTGTGCAAAAACTATTCAAGAATTTTAGAACAAACTAGATGCTGAAAGATACAAAGACAGGTTGCTACGAGCATAGCTCTCTTCCCATATAATACAACCAGGTAAATACAACTAGGTAAATACTTGTCAATCAATCTGTTGCCCCTGTTATCTTGTGCAAAAGAACCCTGGCTTCCAGGAAACCAGCAACAGCCTCTGGGTGGGATCATAACTCACTTAAGCTCCAGTCACATCTGAAATTGCTGTATCCAGTGATACAGCTTGACTGGCCAGCCATTTTAGCTACACTAACTATTGATTCTTGCTGCTTTAAGCTAGCCATATGGAAGGTCTTCCCTGGCATTGCTAGTGATAGTGGTAATGAGTGGGAGATATTAAACTTGTTAATTCAGCATATATGCAACTGAAAAATATTCCATTTTATTTTTTAAGGACTTTTAATGAATTAGAAAAAGATAGATGACAATATAAGAAAACTCTTAAGTATAAAATTTAATTTGATGGAAATATATCATAAAGTTCATATATGACAGTGGTATGCAAGCAGAACAAATCTGTGTTCACAAGGCTGAAAACATGTCATATCAACTTTATTGGTCCATGAGGCTATTTTGAATCTCATAGAAAAAGTTTGTGAGCATGAAGTCCTTTAAAATATCAAACATGGTGGTTTGTGTTATGATCAGCTGGTTCTGCTAGCAGACTTGGTGAATGGTGTGACTAGACAGCTGCACATATCACTGTCAAGCCAGAGAAAATAAAAGCCAGTCTAGCATTAACAGTACCAAATGTGACCATAGCTGTAGAGAAGAGATATTGTGCCGCATTGTCTGTCGAGCAAGAAAGGGAGGGGATGGGAGATAGGGGGGGTGGGAAGTGGTTGTGTGTGGATGATATTTTGACACAGCCCAAAAGGATTTCTCCCTGTCTTCTCTAATTTCCGCATGTAGGGAATGGAGGGGAGAGGTAGTCGTGTAAGTGGAGTGGCCTTTCTGTGGGTGTACTGTCTCTTGCTGCATTGATTCTGATTTGGGTAGTGGGCAGGAGACAAGGATGACCCTTCATCCACAAAAAGCTAGGATGAAAGGGAAACAAAGGTTGTGGATGGGAGTGGAATGGGTGTGTGCCTTTGTACACTTATAAGGGAGAATATGTCCTTGGTATGTAGATAGGTAAATAGACAACACAATTAGAAAACTCAGTGGCAGAATCCCCCCCCCCTCCCCTCTTCCACACCACCACAGGAGGATCCAGAAGAGTTAGTCATAGAAGTAGGAAAGGACAGGGTCAGGGAAACGGCATAAAGAAGTGACAACTATAGTACAAAAGTATCATCATTCCTCTATTAGTAAAGATTTTTAAACATAGACGAATGATGTGTGGCTTTTCCATAGTGGGGCCCCAAAACAGAACCTAAGTGTTTGCTGTATGTTACTATGCAGTCAGTAACTTAGTACAGGGTACAATATATACAAAAAAATTTGAACTCAGACATTTGATGTAAAATTATGTGTCTATATACCAAGAGCTTTTTTTAGCCTTATATGGGAGGTAGTTAAGTCAGAGGCATATATCTATTCCCACCCATTTCACTCCCATCCACCACCCTTTCCACCCCTCCCATCTCAGCTCCTCATGGATGATGGGTCATCCCTGCATCTGCCAACTGCCCTAGGTCAAATGTTATGTAGCAAGACACTGTACATCCACAGCAAGGTTGCTTCACTTATTAGCCCCTCATGCAGAAAAAGAGAAGACAGGGAGAAATCCCTTAAGGCTGTGTCAAAATATCATTCACACATAACCACCCCCTACCCCTCATCCCCCGTCCCTCCCTTCCTTGCATAATAGTATCATCCATACATAATCATTCTCCACTCATCCCTGTCTCCAGCCTTTTCCCTTCCTCAACAGACATTCCCCTCTTTCTCAGTGCCCTTTTCACCCCATCCATCCATCTATCTTATCCTCGGTCATCCTGTAAAGTTCACTCCCTCCAACTCTGCCTTCCACACCTCTATTACTAATCTTTAATCACTCATTTTTTCCACATGTCCAAACCATCCCAATAATCTTTCATCAGCCCTATCTGCTATCTTCTTTTCCACTCCTGCTCTTCTCCTCACCTCCTTGTTTCTCATTCTGTCCAACCTAGTAGCCCCTACCATACGTTTCAGACATTTCATCTTAAACACATTTAAACATTTCCTTTCTGCCTCTCTTAAATTCCATACAGTGCATTCAGCACAATTACCCCTTTATGCAATCTCCTCTTTGCATCCATTCCCAGTTACCTATTTCTCATCAAACTTTTCAATCCCCCAAGGCATTTACTTGCTTCTCTCAATCTACAGTTTACCTCCACCTAAAGCTATCCACTTCCCCCAGCCTCTGGCCTTTTAGACTTACTTCCAACTCCCTGCCATCCTCAACCCTTGTACATCTCATCACCTTGCTTTTACCTACATTTACCTTCAACTTTCTCTTATCACATGCCTTTCCAATCTCTGTCACTAACTCCCTTAATCCCCCCTCTGACCCAGCCACAAGTGCAGTGTCATCAGCAAACAACAACTGGCTCATCTCCCATTTTTCTCCATTTTCTTTAACAATCTCCAGTCCCCTGCCCATTACCCTTGCCTTTACTACCCACACCACCCCATCCATGTATACATTGAATAGCCATGGCAACATGATACATCCCTGATGCAGTCCCACCTTTACCTCAAACCACTTCCTCTCTCTATTTCCCATTCTAACACAGGCTCCACTGCTCTCATAAAAACTCTTGACTGCCCTTAACAGCTTTCCCCCAATCCCATATATCTCTAAAACCTCCTACATTCCCTTCCTGTCTACACTGTCATAAACCTTTTCCAAACCCATAAAGGCCCAAAAAACATCCTTACCTTTTCCCAAAGCTTTCTCAATATTTGCCTTGTATATCTGTAAAATTATGTGAATCCTGAAAGTCACTATGTATCCTTTCAGGTTCCCTCTACATGCTTTATATGGACTGTAGCTTGTTGCCAATTATTATCATTTAGGAATGCTCCTGTCTGATCTTGTCATTATTTGTTTCTGTTAGTTCATATACATGTCAAAGTATATATACATTTACATATTTAAAAGATATATTGACATCAAAGAAATTGTTTCCCATCCCCAGTCCATACTAAGCCATATTTTCTACATTCAGGAACCTGTACATGTCCGTTACAAGGAAATCCTACACCTTAAAGGACAGCTAGAGAAAAGAGTAGAAGAACTCAAGAAGGAACTCAATGCACGCAACACACATGACTCCCCACGAGCAGCATCACCTGTCCTCACCTGAAGTGGCACTTTAATGTGCATGTATAACTCAAGCTGCTCAGGTATTCTGTAGAAATGACCATTGGTCAGCACATATCATGTGGTGGCTTTTAAATTTGTGATGTTGAATGACATTGCAGTATAACCTGCTTTGCAGAGGAGAATGAGGGTCTTAAACCCCACTTGCAACCCCCAAAGCATTGTAGAATTTAAAGGGACCCATGCTCTAACTGTATTTTGATATGAGTAGAATATTCTGATGAAACCTCTTGAATACTGTAGCATCCTATGTTGATTTTTGTTGCGGCTAATGTCAGGATATTTTTGTCAGCCTAGGGAGTGGATCCTGACCATAATGGAGGCCTTATTGATGAAAACCCCCTTCAGGCCAGGGTTTCTCTATGATAGATAAAATTGTATGGCAATTTCCACAATAGAATCTATACAATGCACCATAGTATAAAGAGGTTGATTATCATGTTGAAAAGTGTGGAATGATGTCAAGTACACATGCATAAGCAGATCTTGGATCTCAAAACTCTTCCAGATTGCAAGTCTTGAATTGTGTTTGAAAGCTGTTATATTGTGCAAATGCCTTAAGTGTGCTAAACATGTTTATGCTTGGCAAAGGATTGGACCATAAAATTGCCTTTCTTTTGTCTCTGCCAAAGAGTTGATGCCTTGCCAGATTAAATAGCAAGTACATTTATTTCCATTTGTTAAAGATATAAGAATGTTTGTTAAATAGATATATGTGATTTTATATATATGTCAACATTTTTTTGAATATAAATAAATAGAGGTAATAGTTTCCAAAAAGAATATATTTAACCTCCAACATGTTTTAGTTTTGCCTTGAGAAATTATGATCATACATGTACTAAGACACAAGATTAAGTATAGACCATTTCCATAAATTGTTGGTGTGAGGTTTCTTTTCATTGGAGAAAAAGAAAAACATCAACCAGATAAGTTTTATTGGATAAAAACAGCAGGTATATGAAATTCAAGTCAACTGCTGCAGTGAGAAAATTACTGAAAATAAATTTTAAACCTTTAACCACTTCAGTACGGGACTTAAATCTCGCGGGCAGCAGCCAATGCCAGCCGTATGACGTCACGTAATAATATTCGCATCATAAAATATAGTCGCCGCTTATATCGATCGTTCTCTCTTTCACCCGCGAATTTTGAAAACCACAGAGAATGGGATTCAGGGCGCATTTGGGAGAACGTAAAAACACAGGGGCGACTACAATAAATATAATCAAGACGCCGATATGGCAGCGTCGCGAATCCACTTGCTCCTCATGACGCCTACGTGTGTGGCACCGTATGGAAGGGGTTAAGAGATGACATGGCAGCCATCCCTTCTCTGAAGGCTTGATTTGATGATTCAGTATTGGCCATAATATTAATCAATCCTTTTGCCCTGGTCTTTTGTAGGAGACCAGATAAGTGCCAACAGCCACCAAATTGATGCATAAGTCATTGTAGGAAGAGATAGTGTGTTATCAGGGTAAAGCAAAAGTAGGGCATTGTGTGGTGATTGCATCTGGATTGAGTCTAGCTAGACTTATTCTGTATTGGTACTATTTAAATGGTAGGTGGTGGCCTGAATGTCAATGTGGTTCTCACTTGTAGGAAGAATTATTTCAATTGGGCCAATGTCTGGGAAAGTTGAGTGGAGTATAGTGTTTTGGGATCAGTCTTGGTGTGCTTGTTTTATGATCTTTGTATTTACCTAGTTGTATTTTACGGGACTGGAGTTATGCTCGTGTTGACCCGTTTTTGTATCTCTCTACATCTACAGTAGAAGCCTGATTGAATCTCAATTTAGCGGAAGCTCAAATTAGTGAACTGCAAATAGCAATATCAAAAATGCTCAACTTAGCGGAAATGGTCCGCTAAGTTGACCATTTTCTGCTAGCTGACCAGACGCGTGTCTATGGAAATAGCTCAATTTAGCGGGAACGGTAAGCTAAGTTGAGCATTTTCCGTCAACTGGCCACATGCGTGTCTCAGGGTCCAATGTTACCAGATGTTACTAGATTGTGGTGAAATCAAGAAATTTTTTATAATTTAGTACTTTGGAGGTATATAAATATATATACAGTCGAACCTCGAAAGCCCGGACTAATTGGGGGGAAGGGTAGTACGGTCATCGAAAATATCGCCCTAACACCGGTAGATTTTCATACCTGTATACGTATAGGTAATGTATGATATGGCATTGAAACACATAAGAATAATACTCTAACACTGTAATAATAACAATACTGTAATAATAATGCTATAATACTAATAATTCTCTAATAATAACTGTAATACAAGCATGTAAATGTACTGTATATACAGTGTACTGTACTGTATTTTTTATTACGTACACTGTAAATATCGGAAGGTATGCACGCGGGACAGTGGTGGCGGTCAGGGTTGCCGCGTTTTCTACACTGCTGTGTAGAATGGGAGTGTTGCCATACCGGGGCATACATTTTTCTCGGGAGTGTGCAGACTTATAGCAAGATATACTTGTCAAACTTTGACAAAATGTTGGTTCTAGTATTTTTATTCTTGAATGTATATAAGGCCCCCATGCCCTAACATATTCAGTAAGATATAATTTTTTTTTCTTTATATTATTATCGCTAAAAGAAACTGAAACTTTAGCGAAGATTTTTTTCTATGCTGTAAAAACGTATCTTTTGGGGTATAATATTTTATAAGTAACACAATTACCAATAAAAGTCATATTCTGATGTACCATTTATTATTTGATAACTATGATTTTTAAACAAAAGTTTGAGTTTTTTTACTTTTTAACAGCCCGCTGATACGTAGAAAAAATTTCCTCATGTCCTTGTGCAGTTGCCACATGCCGCTATTTTACTACGTTTTGGTACAAAATTCTACGAAACGGCACCTCTGGTGGTGGCTTGACTGGCCCGGGTTTGAGTACACGTGTACAGCCGTCACTGCCACCTACTGGACAAATAGGGAACTTTGCTTGAAAAGTCCGCCCTTTGTTCATTTCGACCGGTCATACGAGGGTCCGGGCATTCGGGGTCCGGGCTTTCGAGGTTCAACTGTATATATATATATATATATATATATATACAGTATATACGTACTATAATATATATACAATAATATATAATTCAGTATATTTATAAAGTATAATTGTAGCAGAAATATATTCAAGTAGAAATAGACTGTATAATAGGAAAACAAAATAATGAAACAGTAAGTTGATGGGAAAATTCAAAATCAGTACGCGAGAGTAATCACCACGAAAAACACTTCTATAACAACGAAAAACGTTTTCTGCAACAACACAACAATAACGCTCACTATCCAAAAACCAACTGCCCAGTCCTATTAATCACTAGAATTATGTACATCGAACCAAACATGAAGCTATGACTAATATTCCGCGAAATTCACAGACAGCTCATATCATTGTTACATGACACACACACACACACACACACAAATAATTTAATAAGAACAATCAAAGTTGCATTTACATACCTGGATGAAGAAATGGTGAGGAAAATCCTAATCACCCTGATAAGACCAAGATTGGAATATGCAGCAACGATATGGTCACCAAGTACAAAAAAATGTATAAAAAAACTTGAAAGAATACAAAGAGCAATCACAAAACTGGCACCAACACTCTCAAAACTATCATATGAAGAGAGACTACAAAAACTTAAACTACAGACACTAGAGCAAAGAAGAGAGAGAGGAGATTTGATAGCTATTTACAGAATCATGAAAGGCATAGAAATTACTGATAGAGAGAATCTGATAAAATGGGATGACAGAAATACAAGAGGACACGGAAAGAAAATAAAAAAAGACGGCTATAGAAGAGATTTGAAAAAGAACAGCTTTCCTCACAGAGTAATAGACAGTTGGAACAAGTTAGATGAGAAAGTGGTGTGTGCAAAAACAATACATGAATTTAAAAATAGTTTAGATAAAATGAGATATGAAGACGGGACCCTACGAGCATAGCTCCCCTTCCCGTAAAATACAACTAGGTAAATACAACTAGGTAAATACACACACACACACAAATAATTTAATAAGAACAATCAAAGTTGCATTTACATACCTGGATGAAGAAATGGTGAGGAAAATCCTAATCACCCTGATAAGACCAAGATTGGAATATGCAGCAACGATATGGTCACCAAGTACAAAAAGATGTCTAAAAAAACTTGAAAGAATACAAAGAGCAATCACAAAATTGGCACCAACACTCTCAAAACTATCATATGAAGAGAGACTAGAAAAACTTGAACTACAGACACTAGAGCAAAGAAGAGAGAGAGGAGATTTGATAGCTATTTACAGAATCATGAAAGGCATAGAAATTACTGATAGAGAGAATCTGATAAAATGGGATGACAGAAATACAAGAGGACATGGAAAGAAAATAAAAAAAGACAGCTATAGAAGAGATTTGAAAAAGAACAGCTTTCCTCACAGAGTAATAGACATTTGGAACAAGTTAGATGAGAAAGTGGTGTGTGCAAAAACAATACATGAATTTAAAAATAGTTTAGATAAAATGAGATATGAAGACGGGACCCCACGAGCATAGCTCCCCTTCCCGTAAAATACAACTAGGTAAATACACACTTACGTCAGACAGACGGCGAGGATTGACGTTCTGAAGAAAAAGTGAAATTTTCGTGGATCGCAACGCAAAGGAAGTACCTATTGTATTTGCAGGGAAGGGGATTGCTCGTGGTGTAGGGGGAAAGTGAGGAAAAAGGAGAAGGGGAGGGATTACTGAGGGAAATGGAAGGAAATGAGGAAGGAGAGGACTTGGTCCAGGCAGGCAGACGCCATGTAAACAAACGCAGACCGGATCAATTTAGTGACGATGAAGGGTCTAACAAAAATGTAAAGATTAGAAACATAGATATGAGCAGCACAATAGAAGGTGAGGATAATAATTTCCATGGATTTAATGAGGGGGGGGGCGGATACCAACCTCCCCCTACTGGCAAGACTAGAACAAAAACTTGAACAAATGACCGAACATTGGGAGAGTAGGTTCGGTAGAATGTTAGAAATTGCGCAAAGGGTTGAAAGGTTGGAAGATCAAGAGAAGGCGAACAAAAACTTAACTAAGGAAATAGAAGAACTAAAAAGACAGTTAAAAGAAGTAAAAGAGGAGAATGAAGAATTAAAGAGGAATAATAAAGAAAACTAAGAGGCCATAGCTAAAGAAGCTAAGGGTTGGAAGACAATCCAAGAAAAAAGTAAAGTTGCATTTACTGACATAATTAAACAGCAAATGAAAGAACAAACTGAAGACTCAGTTATTAAAGTGATGAGACAAAAGGAGAATATAGTAAGAGACTTAGCAGATATAAAGAAATGTATAATTATATTAGGAATGGAAGAGAAACACAACCCAGATAGAACCACAAGAGTCAATGAGGAAAATGAAAAAGTAAGCAGATTACTAGAATTAGTTCAGGAAGATGAACCTGAAATCATGAAACAAATTGAAGAGAAGTTTAGACTCGGAAAGTATAGTACAGATAAGACCAGACCAATTAAGATTAAATTCAGGTCACAAACGATGGCAGAGAATATCTAATCAAAAACAGGGAAACTAGCAGCAAGTGAACAATATAAAAAGGTATGATAAAAAGGGAAATGAATAAAGAGGAAAGAGAGGAGGAAAAAATGAAAAGACAACAAGCTAAGGAAAAAACGAGAACAGAACAGAGTCAGAAAAAGAGAAATTCTATTGGAGAGTTGTGAATATGAAAGTAAGGAAATTCGAAATACTAGAGAAAAACAAAAGGGAAACAGAGAATACAATGGAAGTGGTAGAAAACTAAGAGTGTCTTACACAAACATAGATGGATTAATTATAGGATTGAATGAGCTGAATGATTATCTGAAGGAAAAAGAACCGGACATAATCGGAATTGTAGAAACGAAATTAAAAGGTCCACTACCACCCAACAGTGTAGGACATGACACATATAATTATTGGATTAGAAACTGAGAGACAAAGCAAGGGGGTGGAGTTATGTTCCTGACTAAGAAGGATATAAATGTGAAGAGTGTCACATATGGAAAGAATACAGTAGAGATGATTATGATCGAAGTGGAAGACAGAGATAAGAAGAACAGAAAGTTTGTGATAAATTATGTGCCTCCAAAAACAGACTCGTGGGAAGAGAGTGAACATAAAAGTATGTTAGAGGACACAAAGATAACATTAAATAAGATAATGGAAGATGGAGGAAGAATAGTTATGATGGGTGACTATAATTGCAAAGAAGTCTGCTGGGAAGAGATGACAGTAAAGGGTGGAGACGGCTCATGGAGAAATGTTCTACTCGAGATGATTATTGACCATACAATGACGCAGTGGATACAGGAGAACACTAGGTATAGAAATGAAGAAGAACCATCGAGACTAGACCTAATAATCACATCTGAACCTAGAATAGTAGAAAAGATTGAATATAAAACACCAATAAGTAAAAGTGACCATATACTGATTGAACTGGAACTAAATGAGGAAAAATACATGAAAAAAAATGAACAATATAGAAAAGGAAGAATGATGTATGAAAAAACAAACTTTGATAAAATAAGAGAATTCTTTCAAAAAGAAAACTGGGAAGGAAAAAAACAAAGAAGAAACAATAGTGGAAGAGAAATGGAATATTTTGACAAAAATTTATAAAAAAGGAGTGGAAAAATATGTCTAAAGACAAAAACAAGAAAAAGAATATGTAAAGTGCTGGTACAACAAAAGTTGTAGGGAGTTAAAAGACAGAGACAAAGCTTGGACCAAATGGAAAAAAGACAGAAGACCTGAAAAATGGAAAATATGTACTTGTTATAGAAATGAATATGTACAAGCATGCAGAGAGGAAAAGAGAAAATATGAAAAAGATGTCATAGAAAAATGTAAAGATCAACCAAAACTATTTTCCAGATTTGTAAACAGCAAACTGAAAAACAAACAAGATTTGGAGAAATTAAGACAAGGAGGAGTTGACTACACAGAGGAAATTGAAATGGCAGAAATTATGAACAAGCATTTTAGATCAGTGTTTACAAGGGAGAACATACAACCTGAAGAGATCGAATGGAAAGAGAAAGTCTCTCCCATGAAAGAAATAGAAGTAACAAAGAATGAAATATTGAAACACTTGAGTAATCTTGATGTCAGAAAATCGCATGGACCAGATGGAATAGGAAACTGGATTTTGAAAGAATGCAGGAATGAACTGGCAGACAAAATACATAGCATAATAAACAGTTCCTTGAAAGAAGGAAAAGTCCCAGAAGATTGGAAAAAAGCAAATAAAGTACCTATATATAAAGGGGGAAATAAAGAAGACCCTACCAACTACAGACCAGTCTAACAAGTACTATAGCAAAAATATGTGAAAAAATTGTCAAAAGTAGATGAGTAAAATATTTAGAAGAAAACAACGTGCTAAATCCAAGGCAATTTGGATTCAGACAATGACGATCATGCGTCACCAATTTAATATGTTTCTATTCTAGGCTAATAGATATAATACAAGAAAGAGATGAATGGGCTGATTGTGCATTTCTAGACCTAAAAAAAACTTTTGACAAAGTACCACATAAGAAATTGCTTAAGAAATTAGAAACTGAAGGAGGAATACAGGGCAAACTGCTTAAATGGATGGAAAACTTTTTGCAAGAAAGAAAAATGAGAGTAGTGATAAGACAAACACTCAAAATGGGATGAAGTAATAAGCGGTGTTCCACAAGGAACAGTTTTGGCCCCAATAATGTTTGCTATATACATTAATGATATGGATGACAGAATAAGTAATAAGCGGTGTTCCACAAGGAACAGTTTTGGCCCCAATAATGTTTGCTATATACATTAATGATATGGATGACGGAATTGAAAGTTATATGAGCTTCTTTGCAGATGATGCAAAACTGTTAAAAAAAAAAGAGAACACGGAAGAAGATTGTGAGTCACTACAGAGTGATCTAAATAAAGTACAGGAATGGAGTAGGAAGTGGGAGATGGAGTTCAACACTGAATTGTGTAGTACAATGGAATTTGGAAAAAGCAAAAACAGAATAACAGGATCATATAAATTGGGAGAAGGAATAAAAAAAGTAGAAAATGAGAAGGACCTGGGAGTCATTGTTATGAATAATATGTCACCTGAGAAACATATAAATAAGATTTTTGGAGAAACTTATAACTTAAGAACAATCAAAGTGGCATTTACATACCTGGATGAAGACATGGTGAAGAAAATTCTAATCACTCTGATAAGACCAAGATTGGAATATGCAGCAACGATATGGTCACCAAGTACAAAAAAATATATAAAAAAAACTTGAAAGAATACAAAGAGCAATTACAAAATTGGCACCAACACTCTCAAAACTATCATATGAAGAGAGACTAGCAAAACTTGAACTACAGACACTAGAGCAAAGAAGAGAGAGAGGAGATTTGATAGCTATTTTCAGAATCATGAAAGGCATAGAAATTATTGATAGAGAGAATCTGATAAAATGGGATGATAGAAATACAAGAGGACACGGAAAGAAAATCAAGAAAGACAGCTATAGAAGAGATGTGAAAAAGAACAGCTTTCCTCACAGAGTAATAGACAGTTGGAACAAGTTAGATTAGAAAGTGGTGTGTGCAAAAACAATACATAATTTTAAAAATAGTTTCGATAAAATGAGATATGAAGATGGGACACCACGAGCATAGCTCCCCTTCCCGTAAAATACAACTAGGTAAATACACACATGTTGCAACAAATTACTGCACGTTGCTGTTCGTTTGCAATTCAGGATTGTGCTGCCTATAATTCACTTACAATAATATATATACTGTATGTGTGTGTGTACACTAGGGAATTTTTAGGTACGTATCTGGCAACACTGTTACACCAACGCTCACTCACTCAATTTAACGGAAAATTCAATTTAGCATATTCTAGTTTCAGTCTTATCAATGCAACAATTAATTTCTTAACCATCTCTTCATTCATGTAGTCAAAGGCCACTTTCATAGATCTTAACAGATTGTCTCTCCAAATATCTCGTTTACATGTTTGTCAGGAGTCAAGTCACTTGAGATGATTACTCCTAGGTCCCTCACTGAGTTAACTTTTTTGACTTCTTTATCTCCAATCATATAGTTTCCTGAGATTATTTTTGCCTTTTCCGAACTCCATTATGCTACATTTCTTGATGTTGAAATTCATTTCGTATTTCTGACTCCATTCCCATACTCTATGTAAGTCATGTTATAACGATCTGCAATCTTCTTCTGTTTTCACTCTCTTGAGCAATTTAGCATCGTCGGCAAAGAAGTTCATGTAACAATTCACTCCTTCGTCCATATCATTTATGTATATGGCAAACATTAAGGGAGCCAAAACAGAGCCTTGGGGGACGCCACTTTTTACTTCTTCCCATTTCGAGTTTTTATCCCTAAGAACCACTCTCATCTTCCTTCCATTTAAAAAGTCCTTCATCCATTCCAACAGCCTGCCTTGAATTCCTCCTATTTTTTCAATTTTGTTTATTAATTTTTTATGTGGTACCTTGTCAAAAGCCTTTTGCAAATCCAGGAAGGCGCAGTCCACCCAACCATCTCTTTCTTGTATTATTTCAATCAGTCTCGAGTAAAAGCATATTAGGTTTGTGGTGCACGATCTTCCACTTCTAAAACCAAATTGTTTGGGATTTATTATATTGTTCTCCAAATGTTTGATCCATCTGCTTCTAATGATCTTTTCGCATATTTTAGCTACTGTACTTGTGAGGGACACCGGTCTAAAGTTTGTAGGATCTTCCCTGATTCCTCCTTTGTGTATTGGCACTATGTTTGCATTTTTCCAATCTTGTGGTACTTTTCCCTCTTTTAATGAGAAATCTGTTATCTTGTGTATTTTATCTGTCAGTTCGTCTATGCACTCTTTCAATATCCAATTTGTGATTTCATCCGGTCTGTGCGACTTATCTGACCTCTAGGCTTTTTATTTGATCTCTTATTTCCTTCTGTGTTATTGTTATTTCCTTCATTATGGGTGAACTTTGTGTATGTGTCTTTGTGTAGATCTGTTGTAATATCATAATCAGTGAAAAAAAATACACAGGAGTGACGAGCGATTTCTCTCGGGAAAGTTCCAATGTTGCTCTCGCAAATCCAATAGCGAGAGCGATCCCCCACAAAAAAATTGCTCCCGCGGCAAGATTCAACGTCTTTCATGCATCATCCATCATTTGGCAATCCCTGAATCCCATCACCATTGATGAAAGGATCAGAGCAAACACAACTTACCCGTGATCAGTCATTGCATTATCAATCGATATCATAAACACAGCGCATCAATCAACTTTAATTTGTTGATGTACGTACATATGTGTACGCGGTATAGCTGCTAGAGTTCAATGGCTTACCTAGCCTAGCTTCGTATCAGCTGCATGCGCGCGTATACTAGTACATGTTGATTAGACTCTACACGACTATCGTGCTACATAATGTCGCTAGTTGCGAATTGCATGGTACCTGTATGCAGGGAAGTTCATTGGTTGCATGCAGCTAGCTGCCCAACCAATGCGCTGACTACATGTACAATGCACCATACCCAATACCGCATCACCGCATGCATACGTACACTGTACATATGCAAACTCGCTCTGACATGAGTATTGAGTTAGCCTTCCAATAGTTTGAAGGAAATCAAACCTGCAAAAACATGGCTCTGGAAGTATCAAAAATTGCTCTGGTAATTAAAAGAAATGGCTCTGGTGAAATTAAAAATGAAAAATGGCTCTGGGATTTTTTATTTTTATTTTTTTTTATTATTTTTTTTTTCCTGATTATAATACATACTAAAGGGCCATATACAGTCGAACCTCGAAACCCCGGACCCCGAATGCCCGGACCCTTGTATGACCGGTCGAAATGAACAAAGGGCGGACTTTTCAAGCAAAGTTCCCTATTTGTCCAGTAGGTAGCAGCGACGGCCGTACACGTGTGTTCAAACCCGGCCCAGTCAAGCCGCCACCAGAGCTGCCGTTTCGTATAATTTTGTACCAAAACATAGTAAAATAGCGGCATGTGGCAACTGCACAAGGACATGAGGAAATTTTTTCTACATATCAGCGGGCTGTTAAAAACATTCAAAAACTCAAACTTTTGTTTAAAAATCATAGAACTAGTTATCAAATAATAAATGGTACATCAAAATATGACTTTTATTGGTAATTGTGTTACCGTATTTTTCGGGTTATAAGGCGCGGGCAAAATCCTTAAAATCGGCCAAAATCGGGTGGTGCGCCTTATCGTGAGGTGCGCCTTATGTGTGGCTTCAGTGCAAAAAAAAAAAAAAAAAATGACTCTGACAGTGACGTACTATTTTGACACATTTCGTAGATACCCTGCCGACGGCAACAGTGCATAGTCCTAGCAAAAGTTACAACCAAGTTATAACCAAGATGCATGTATCTTGACAAGAAAATTGCGAAAACTTCGACAGTTTTCGAGTCCATGCCACCGCATTCATTCACGCTATCATGGCTATGACATGATAGCGTCCACAACACAGACAGCCATTTTGCATTGGTCTAGTCTCGCTCCACTCAGACTGTAGTCATTTGGGTATTCTTTTAGTTTCGACCATGGGCGCAATATAGCAATAAAAAATTAATTATTAATTTTGTAAATTAAAATGTATCAACGTAATATGCAATTTTGTGGGTGGAAATGAAAATAAAAAATGCCATGCTACAAGCAAATATGCTTGTCTCGGTACATCCGACAGTACCTCGCCAGGTAAATTTTCTTGAAGGAATGTTATGGAGAGGAGATACATGCATTCCTTCAAGCTGCAAGAACTTTGTATACCCCGCAAGGTGAGAGACTGGTTGAAAAGCCCGCCAACGTCTCTCACGACGACGACAACGAGGACGATCCGGATGACATTTAATTTGCAGGTAATAATTTATTAAACACAGGTTAGGTTAGACGAATTTATCATTATAATCATCCTTACATTTCTTCGACGTCAGCATCTATCATAACAAACATGGCGTACCATTCGTACGACACGACTGCGTTACTTACGAAATCTGTTTAAGCACCTTTTTTGTTTTTTATTTCCGCTCACAAAATTGCATATTACGTTGATATATTATAATTAAAAAAAAAAAAAAAAATTCTATTACTATATTGCGCCCATGGTCGAAACTAAAAATTTACCTTCATTTGTAATCCTGTGTTTTTAAGTGAATAGAGAATTCCGGGAATAAAACTGCTAATGTTGGTTTAATTCCCCACAATTCCCATAACGTGTTTATGTTGTTTTTTAGGGGTATTGGCAAGGCAGACTGTCCATGGAGGTGGTCTGATTTCACTGACCAAAATCAAAAATATATCATTTTTGTAATTTTGCTAAATCCCAACCGATTTTTCTCATTCAACAACGAAAATGTTCAGTTCTGAAAGCACTCACATATGCATGATTATCCGATGACGAGACCAGGTGCGCCTTATGTAAGGACGGGGAATAGCAAATTACGGGGGCACCTTATGGTACGAAGCGCCTTATTGTCCGAAAAATACGGTACTTATAAAATATTATACCCCAAAAGATAAGTTTTTACCGTGTAGAAAAAATTCTACGCTAAAGTTTCAGCTTTCTTTTAGCGATAATATAAAAAAAATTATATCTTACTGAATATGTTAGGGCATGGGGGCCTTATATACATTCAAGAATAAAAAAAAAACTAGAACCACCATTTTGTCAAATTTTGACAAGTATATCTTGCTATGAAAGTCTGCACACGCCCGAGAAAAATGTATAGCAACACTCCCATTCTACACGGAAATGTAGAAAACGCTGCAACCCTGGCCGCCACCACTGTCCCGCGTACATACCTTCCGATATTTACAGTGTACGTGATAAAAAATACAGCACAGTACACTGTATATACAGTACATTTACATGCCTGTATTACAATTATTATTACAGAATTATTGGTATTATAGCATTATTATTACAGTATTGTTATTATTACAGTGTTAGAGTATTATTCTTGTGTGTTTCTATGCCATATCATACATTACCTATACGTATACCGATATGAAAATCTACGGTTGTTAGGGCGATATTTTCGATGACTGGACGTTTGGCATGACCGGACCACCCTTCCCCCCAATTAGTCCGGGCTTTCGAGGTTCGACTGTAGTAATTGCAATTACTGCTAATGCCTTTTTTTTTTTTTAATAATTCAAATTACTGGATGAGTTTGCTAAACTTCAATATCCTCCCCAACCATGCAGGAGGCCCCAAGATTTCCTCTAGACTTTTCTTCTTGGAGGGAAACCAATTGTGGTCTGTACTTAAACTGAGAAAGCAATACAGTTCAGTAGCAGCCTGTATGACTGAGTAACCCTATTCAGGATCCACTTTGCTCACCCCACATCAGGAGGAGACTAGAAAAGGTGACTTGAAAATAATTCTTCCCTCACTTAGTAGGAGAGCAACTCCCAGCAAAGTCACCTTCACTGTGGCAAGAATTTTAATAAGCAAAAAACAACCTCATGGAGGGAGCAGCAGCCTTCCCAAATCAGAAGCCCCTCTGCTACATCACTCTGCTTCATATCTCTCAATGAATCAGTCATTTGTTGCCTCAAGTTTCCCTAAGTGGAAAGCCTGCAACCCCACAGTGGCTGGCAACAGTCCTTGGAATCTCCTACATATCTCTCTGGGGAGAAATTTTGGACTGTTTTATGAGTTCCATCAGTGTGGCATAGTTTCTATGTCATTGGCTCAAAGTGGTAGAGAGAGAGCTGCTGCTGGTTGCCAGCTCTCCATATGTGAAAAAGTGTAAAAAATACAATTGAAACAGTTAAACAGATATACTGGGCCCAGTCTGGAGACCAAGTACCAGCCCCTCAGGGTTCCAACTGCCCTGGGTCAAACACAATGTATCAGGAGGTGAGGGGGTTGAAGAGTTTTGAAAACGGACAGCTTTGTAGGACCACCTCATGCATGTACCTGCCATTGGTTCCTCTCCCTATCTATGAATGGAGCATAGAGACAATCTATTACAGCAGTGCTACTCAAAGTGGTGGTTCGTAGACTGGTGCCGGTATTCGAGCCATCAGTTACTGGTATGTGGCCAGTGTCCAGGCCATGCTATGGGATCATTTGAGGAATTGGTAGAATCTAAGGAATTTCAAGGAAATTCTAGGCTGTGATGAATTGTTGGAGCTGGCTGCTGATGGAGGATTGAAGAGAGTTTTGAAACTATGTCATCAGTTGGTTCATTCTGGATAAAAGTGAAAGCAGAATATCCTGAGCTTAGTGAAATTGCTCTGAAAACTCTTCTCTCATTTCCTTCAACATACCTCTGAGACTGGCTTCTCAACCATGAGTGTTATCAAGACAAAGTACAGGAATAATATGGATATTCATTCTCCATTACACATGGCACTGTCCTCAATTGAACCATGCCTGGATAAACTGACAAAGAAGAAGCAGGGTCACCTTACACACTAGTAAAGATTAAGGTTATATAATGCTGATTCTTTTTTTTATTACTTTTCTATACATTTTGATATTGTATTATTGTAAAATATTGTAAAATCACATGGATGGGGTGATGCAAGAAGTAAATACAATGATAGTGGGTATGGGATTGAAGATGGTTAAAGAAAATGGAGGAAAGTGGGAGATAAGCCAGTTGTTTGCTGACAACACTGTGCTTGTAGTAGAATCAGAGGAGGGATTGAGGAAGTTAGTTACAGAGTTTGGGAAAGTGTGCAAAAGAAGGAAGTTCAAAATACATATACCAAAGGCTTTTTACCCCTACATGGGGGGTAGACAAAAAGAAAAAGGCTTAGAAACCACTCCCACCCATTCCATTTCCTATACATTCCACTCCCCTCCACCCTCCTCCCTCCCTCTTACCTTGGCACCTCCTGTGGATAAAAGTAAGGTGATGAGATGTACAAAGGGAGAAAGTGGCAGCAGACTGGAAGTGAGTATTAAGAGAGAGGGACTGGAGGAAGTTGATAGTTTTAGGTACTTGAGTGTGAATGTGGCAGGAAAGGGAGAAGCAGGGGTGGAGGTAGAATGTAGATTGAGAAAAGCGAGTAAATGCCATGGTGGATTAAAAGATGTAATAAGAAATAGACATTTGGGAATGGATGCTAAGAGGAGATTGTATTTACCTAGTTGTATTATACGGGAAGGGAACTATGCTCATAGTAACCCATCTTTGTATCTTTCAGCATCAACTTTGTTCTTAAATTCTTGAATAGTATTTGCACACACTGTTGTCTTATCTAATTCATTCCAGATATCCACCACTCTGTGTGGGAAGTTATTCTTTTTCAGATCTCTGAAGGGGCTGAAACCCTCCCCCCCAAAATTTTTTTGCCTTTAACATCCCATTGTCAGACGACTATTTGCTTGATTTTTTTTTTTAAACCGACCCTCTTTAATATATATATATATATATATATATATAATGTATTTCGGATTTAATTGACACTGTCTGAATAGATAGTGTCATCAAGGTGTTTTCTAAAAAAAAAAAAATACAGGAGGTTGATGTTTGTGTGAACTATCATCACCAATGTTATAGTATATGGAATATATGAAATGTGGTTAACACTTTCATAACAGTTTTTGTTTATATTTCTTTATTTTATTTTGTTTTATTTTTTGCCATACTTGTATTCTACTTTTCAGGAAGAGCCATTTATATGTGTGTGTATAAAGTTTTTCACCATTGCAATCTAATTTACTGACCATTTCCTCAATATACCTTTGCTTCAAAATACTTCTAAAATGGTTCACATTTCAAATCCCCCAGCTTATTTGGGTTGCTTTGCTCACTATCACTCGCTTCCCACTCATACATACTGTAGTTCAGCCCCCCAAAAATTATTTTCTGGATCTGTCACTGGAAATAGCTAGGGAAATTTTTATAGAAATTCAGGATGAAGGGCAAAATTTTGACAAAGAAATTGACAAGATTCACAGGATAGGCAAATATTCAAAAGAAAAGCAACATAGACCTCTGAAAATAAAACTAAGAACTTAAATGATAGTCAAGGAGGTACTATCGAAAGCAGTTAAATTAGCAAACAGTGAGAAATTCAAACATATATGGATAAAAAAGGAAATGGATGATGAGGGAAAAGAGAAAGAGAAGGCTCTCAGAATTGAAGCCAACGATAGAAATGAGAAAAGAACAGATGTAAGTGTTGGTACAACAAAAGGTGCAGTGAGGCTAAAGACAGAAGAGACAAAGCCTGGAAAAGAGACAAAAAAAAAAAAAACGGCAAACGTATATAAAAATTAGGAATGAATATGTGAATATATGCAGGAAAGAAAAAAAAAATGAAAAAGATGTTATAGACAAATGTAAGGATCAACCTAAACTCTTACAGATATGTAAATGATGAATTAAATGACAAACATGAAATTGTAAAACTGCGTGAAGGAGATAAAGAATATATAGATGACACAGAAATGGCAGAAGTTATTTGGTTAAGGAGAGTCCATATGCAGTGATTCCTTGGTTTATTATAAAGTAACTAAATGCTGGGACGTGTAGAGAACGGAGACCTCCCTCTACCACGCACGTGTGCCCACTGAAGCACGCGCAGGTGCAGAGCATAACAGACTCGCCATGGAGTATACACAGATACATGAAGTAATGCAAGTGGAAACACTGCGCGCACATTTCTTACAGTAATGGAAATATACTATCCTACATCTCCCCCCTTAACGCTCACAGCACTAGGTGTCGTGAGCGTGACGGGGCAGATCAGGCGGTGGAGGCTGTACTCCCGATTGGGTGGTCTCCATGGGCGTCATGTCCACGGGCGGGGGCGGGGATGGGCGAAGGAAACGACGGTTCCTCCACCAGGTCCGACCACTGGGCAACCTGATCAAGTAGTCCCTGGACCTTGCAACGTCCATGATGGTGCCAACCTTGTCCCAACGCTTAGTAGTCGGGTCTTGGATACGGACTACATCGCCGCACTGGAGTGATGGGAGTGGTCGGGCGTGGGCGTCGTAACGGGCCGTATCGTCGCGCAGGCGAGCCGCAGCTCGACGATCACAACTCTCGTCTCTGGCTTGCCACTGTTTCTGAAAGGCCTTGACGTGCGCTGGGACGCAGGAGCGAAGAGGGTGACCGTAAAGAGTCTGCGCCGGAGATCGACCGGTGTGGTTCGGGGTGTTGCGAAGCTCGAGAAGACCCCTGTCGAACGCCTCACAGTCCAAGTTGCCAGACGGAGCCACCTTCTGAATAAGGTACTTAACCGCCTTCACGGCCGACTCTGCGTGTCCGTTCGACTGAGGATAATGGGGCGTTGACATGTGGCGAACTCCCCAACGCTCGAGGAAAGCGGCGAATTCGCTGCTGGCGAACTGCGGACCGCCGTCCGTACGCAAGCGAACTGGGACACCGAGGTCGCGAAATAGCTGCCTGAAGTGACGAATGGTCGCTGAAGTGGTCGTGTTGGAGCCGCATACCACGACGGGCCAGCCAGACAGTCGGTCAGCGAACACGAGGAAGGACTTCCCTGCGATGGAGAAGAAGTCAGCTGACACTGACTCGAATGGCCTGGTAGGGTGGTCATCACAGCGGTAGGGCTCTTGTTGCTGGCTTGGTTGCAGAACTTGGCACGGCTTACAAGCACGGACCGTGTTCACGATGTCTGCGGCGATGCCGGGCCAGTACACCGCTTGACGGGCACGATGTTTCGTAGCCTCGGCTCCACGATGGCTATCATGCAAGCGGGCCAGGACTTGACGGCGAAGAGCGGCCGGGACGACGAGGTCCTCCACGCAATACAGGTCCTCTTGCACCTTCCAGTACGGGCGCAGAGTGTTAGGCAGGGCGTAGCGGTCGCTTGGGAATCCCTGTCTGACGCACTGAAGAAGTTCGATGTATGCAGGGTCGTCCCTGGCTGCGCGCCTGAGTTCCTCCATCGCTGGGTCGCAGTCCGTGGGTGTGGTGGCCAGGGACTCGACTGCTCGCAATGTGACGATGCTCCTGACAGAAAAGTTGGTCTCGGCGTCTAGAGCGTCGTCGTCGATAGTCGGCTGGTTCACTGGGAAACGTGACAGGGCATCCGGGGTGCACAACTCCTTCCCAGGGCGCCACGTTGCCGTGAAGGTGAAAGCTGCAATTTTCTCCTTCAGGCGCTGTAGACGGGGGTTATCGATGGCATCTAGCGTGTAGCTATTGAGGATCGGGACTAGTGGGCGATGGTCCGTCACGAGGCTGAAATGCTGGAGACCAGTGAGGTAAAACTTGCATTTCCTCACTGCCCAGACTACTGCGAGGGAAGCCGGCCTCGGATGAAACACTCTATTGTCCACTGTAGATTCAGCGCCATAATCAGCGCCTACGTGACTGCGCCATGTGGGATGTCCACTTGGTTAAGGAGAGTCCGTATGCAGTGATTCCTTGGTTTATTGAATATAAAGTAACTAAATGCTGGGGCGTGTAGAGAACGGGGACCTCCCTCTACCACGCACGTGTGCCCACTGAAGCACGCGCAGGTGCAGAGCAGAACAGACTCGCCATGGAGTATACACAGATACATGGAGTAATGCAAGTGGGAACACTTCGAGCACATTTCTTACAGTAATGGAAATATACTATCCTACAGTTATGATTAGACATTTCAGGTCTGTTTTTACAATTGAGAGTGTACAAATTTGGAAAGATGGACAATGAGAAAGACACCCTAAAATGAAAGAAATAAAGGTAACACAAAAAGAAATAAGAGACCAAATAAAAAACCTAGATGTTAGGAAATCGCATGGACCGGATGGAATTACCAATTGGTTATTGAGTGTATAGATGAACTGATGGACAAATTATACAAGATAATAGACATTTCACTCACAAAATGGAAAGTAACAATAAAAGAATTAAGGATTAACGAATCAACCAAGAAGGGACTGGATATATTCAGAGTTGAGTCCCCATTGGGAGTTATACAGAAAAAAAAAGTCTAAATGATACTCCGAAGACGACTAGCAGGGACGTCAATGAGGATTTGTTCTCAGGATTTAGGAGGCAAGGGGAAATAATGGATAAAACTTTGGACACAGAGATATTAGGATTAGCAGTGCAATAAGGAATCAAGAAATTAACAACTTAGCAGATGAATTGATTGATTTAAAATTAGACTATAAAGCTTTACAAATAGAGGTATCCAACTTAGTCTTATGCACAACTAACGAGGTGATTGTAAGACAATTAAACGAGTTAAAAAATGAACTAAGTGCGATAAAAAGAGAAAATGAAAGAGGAAAAGAGGTTAGAAATACAAACGAAGAACTGAAGAGGTTAAAGAACAATTACAAGCAGTAACTGAAAAGATTGTAGAATCAAAGAGATTGATCTGAACGATATAAAAAATCAGTGGAAAAAGTAACGTGAAAATCAAAAACTCTCATTCAAAGAAATAGTACAGCAACAGGTAGAAGAGAATGCAAAGGAAATAGTGATCAAGGTGATCAAAGAAAAGTAAAATTGGATGAGAGACACAGTGGACAAAAAGAAGAAATGCATTGTGGTTTATGGTATCAATGAAAAACACAGTGTACACAAATACCAAAGAGAAAAAGAAGAGAAAGAAATTACGAAGGAGATACTGAAAGCAGTTCAAGACGAGGAACAGAATCTGGATAAGGAAGTCGATAACGTACATAGGATGGGTACATACTCAAAAGAAAAAACTAAAAACCTATGAAAATCAAACTAAGAACTCAAATGATAGCAGAAGAAATACTATCAAAAATGGCAAAACTAGCAGTGATAAATACAAAAATGTGTGGATAAAAAAGGAAATGAATGAAAAGGAGACAGAGAAAAATAGGGCACTGAGAAGTGAAGCCAAGAAAAAAAAAAAAAAAAAAAAACGGAGACTGATTTTTTTTTTTTTTTTTTTTTTTTTTTTTTATGTGCTGGATCTGAGACTGAGAAAATGGTACATCAGAAAAATGGAAACAAAAACCAAAAAAGAGAAGAATAGAAAAAATTAAAAGTGGCATATACAAACATGGACAGTATTATTTCAGGGATAAATGAATTGAATGACTATTTGTCAACAGAGAAACCTGATATAATGGGAATTGTGGAGACAAAACTATACACTCAAGTATGGTGGGACAAGGTTTATACAACATTTGGTTGAAAAATAGAGGGGACAAACAGGGGGGAAGAGTCATGCTATTGACTAGAAAGGACCTAAATGTAATAAAGGCAACAGAAGGAAAAAACAATGGAATTGATCACAAAGTCAAAAATAGCAGTACGAAAAGTAGAAAGTTCATAGTTGTATACATGCATGCATACATGAATTGGGAAATATTGTTTAATGAAGAAACACAAATGGAAGAGAAATGGATGATATTAAAATAAATCTATAATAAAGTGGATGAAGATGCCCCAAAACAAAAACGAGGAAAAGGTGTACATAAAATGCTGGTGCAAAAAAAATGTAGTGAGGCAAAAGATAGAAGAGACAAAGCTTGGAAAAGATGGAAAAAAAAAACAGGTAAGTGGCAAATATATATACAGTATAAGCTCTTTGAATCGGCACGAGTGGGACCAAAGACGTGCCGGAAAGGGGAAATCCCGGTTACGAGAAGGAATATTATAATACATTTATTGCCTTTATTCATAGAGTACTTAGATAAAATTCATTCAATGGCTTCACTTTTGTTGTTTATTTACCAGTATATTCATATTTATTTATCTTTTTTATTTTCATGAAATCATGTATGTCTCTTTGTTTAGAATGTTTGTCTCTCTGCATTAAAAATTAATTTTGAAGACAGTGAAGAGACATCACGTCGTGAGTCCCCATGTAGGTGCACTGCTCCTCAAACTTGATAAATGTTGCCAATCCTTTAGCGGCATCCTTCCGCGTTACTCTTGGCTCTGGGTCATCTTCCTCTTCACTATCAGCCTCTGTTTCCTTACCATGCTTTTCCTCAATCACTGCCTGAATGATTTCGTCGTCAGTTAGTGTGGGGGTGATAGCTTCGTCATTGTCGACCTCCATCCACTCCTGAAGAGCTTCATCAGTGACGCTAAGCTTAGCACTACGATGCATATCCTTCAACTCAGCCATCACTGCCTTCCTTTGCTGTCGGTATGTGTTTGTGTGTTGAGAGAGTTGCTAATAGACAGTCGCACACTTAACATCAGGCGTCTTATTACAGTGGGCACTGGGCCTGACGGAGCGGCGGGCTTTGTGGGAGATGGCGGGAAAGATGTGCACTACCTCTGGCGGCGGCGGGAGTGGCGCGGAAATTATAAATTTTATTTTCTCGAATTTTTACATTTTTATACAAAATTGTTATTTCCTCATGAATAATATGCCGGTTATAAGGAGCCGGATACGAGAATAACGGATAAAAGAGCTTTTACTGTATCAAACTGTAGTGGCGGTACTCCATCCTCAAACACTGACTGCATCCGAGACAACGGCCCCCTATGCAGACCGAGAATGGACTGGTGACATCACACTCACCAGGGCTCTCAATTGGCCCATAGACAAAGGAAAGGCAGCCAATCAGAAGACTAGTCAGAAATTGTGACCCGACTGTGTGCTGCTACCAGGATTTAAAAGACAGCCTCTTGCCAACTGAAACCAGAACAGCCTCTTCACCAGCAACAGCAACAACTTGACAAGCTCCAAGACTTTCTCTCACCTAGCATTGGATCAAGGATCTACAAGCTCCAAAACCTTCTCTCTCTCCTAACACCGGATCAAAGACCTCCAGCTCCAGACCTCAGGCTTGCCACACTCTCACCTGATTCGGTGAATAAAAAGAAAAATTAAGACCTCTGCGTTGAGTTCCTTCCTTGGTTGTTTCTCATACCAAACACTATAAAACTAAGAAATGAATATGTAAAAATATGCAGGGAAGAAAAAATAAACTATGAATAAGACACGATAGACAAATGTAAGGATCAACCTAAATTATTCCACAATGTAAATGGTAAATTAAAGAATAAACAGGAAATAGTAAAACTGTATCAAGGGAATGCAGAATGTATAGAAGATGTAGAAATAGCTGAAAGCATGAACAAATATTTCAAATCTGTAATCACAAATGAAAATACACATAATTGGGATGAAGGAAAGGAAGAAAACTTCCCTCAATGAAAGAAATAATTGTGACAAAAAGAAATATGGGACCAAATAATAAACCTTGATGTCAGAAAATCACATGGCCCGGACAGAATTGTAAATTGGATACTAAAATAATGTATAGATGAGCTAATGAACAAAATATATAAGATAATAGATTGCTCACTCAAAGAAGGAAAGGTACCACAAGATTGGAAATTACCAATATTGTGCCATTATATAAAGGGGGAGATAAGGAAGACCCAACAAACTATAGACCAGTCTCCCTTACAAGCACAATAGCCAAAATATGTGAAAAAGTTATCAAAAATAGATGGACTAAACATCTGGAAGAAAATATACTGAATCCAAAACAATTTGGTTTTAGACAAGGAAGATCATGTGCCACAATCTTCATTTGTTTTTATTCAAGGTTAATAGATATAATGCAAGAAAGAGATAGATGGGCAGATTGTGCTTTCCTGGACTTACAAAAGTCATTTGATAAAGTACCACACAAAAAACTATTAAGAAAACTTTAAATAACAGTAGGTGTACGAGGGAAGTTATTGAAATGGATGGAAGATTTCTTGAATGGGAGAAAAATGGGGGTGGTACTTAGAGGTAAAAATTTGACCTGGGAAGAAATGATAAGCGGAGTACCACAGGGAATATTAACTCTGATAATGTTTGCTATATAAATTACATGAATGAAGGTGTTGAATGTTATATGAACTTCTTTGCAGATGAAGCAAAACTACTAAAGTACAGAAAAAGAGTGTGAATCACTACAGAGAGACCTGGACAAAGTCTGGGAATGGATTAAAAAGTGCGAAGTGAACTTCAACATCAAGAAATGTAGTATAATAGAGTTTAGAAAAGGTAAAAGAAAAAGAATATCTGGACAATATAAAATCAGTGCCAAGAAAGTAAAGAAAGTTAGCTCGGAAAAGGACCTAGGAGTAATTATTAACAAAGACATGACACCAGACAAGCATATGAACAAAATAGTCAGAGAAACCTACAATATACTAAGATCAGTAAAGGTGGCTTTTAATTACTTGGATGAAGCAATGGTATATATATATACATACATATATATATAATATATATATTTAATATATATATAAATATATACGTATACATATACAGACGCTCCTCAACTTACGTTTTAGTTACGTTCCGAACGGCCGAACGTAAGTTGAAAATGAACGTAAGTTGTTACTGTACTATACATCCGTAAATTCTATTACCGTATCTTACAAAACACCCCTAAATAATTAATTATACACATAACATTGTAAAATAATAACATTAATTTCAAATAAAATAAATTCAAGCAACATAAATTGAGATGGTAGAGGAGGAGGATGAGGATGAGGCAAGGCACTTTCAGTCTGTCGTTTGTGCAATGTAAACAATGGACGCAGCGTCATGCGCAAGTATCGTTTGAACTACGGAGAGCGCGCTAAACTAAAAAATTCACTCAATTATTATTATTATTTTTTTTTTTTACAGTCAGTTCAAACGTAAAATCGAAAAAACGTAAAACGAATGAACCTAAGTAGAGGAGCGTCTGTATATGTATATATATATATATATATATATATATATATATATACAGTGCTCGACAAGGATGTACGAACGGTTAGCGAAAATGAGTGATGAGTGTTGAGGTCTGTTTTTGCTAAAATGCACAATTTCATATAAAAAATTAGCATATGGTTGCATTATTTGACCTATTTTCTTTAAAATGTGTGATTTCCATGTAATTTGATCAAAGAGAAGTTACGTTTTTATCCTCTACAAAATTACAAACCACATACCGTCCGACTCACTAATTGCCGACCTCATCCAAACAATGACTATTTTTGCTGAAATCCACAATTTTATATAAATAATTAGCATATGGTTGCATTATTTGACCTATTTTCCTTAAAATGTGTGATTTCCATGTAATTTGATCAAAGGTTGCGTTTTTATCCTCTGCAAAATTACCGACAACAGCTATGAATACCGGCCGGGTTTTGCTGAAATGCACAATTTTATATACAAAATGAGCATATGGTTTCACTATTTGACCTATTTTTTTTATAATGTGTGATTTTCATGCAATTTGAACAAAGAGAAGTTACGTTTTTATCCTCTGCAAAATTGCTGATCGACTCGCTCATAGTTGATCAAACTCGAACAAGAACGGTTTTTGCTGAAATGCACGATCTTATATAAAAGAATTAGCATGTGGTTGCATTATTTGACCTATTTTCTTTAAAATGTGTGATTTCCATGCAATTTGATCAAAGAGAAGTTACGTTTTTATCCTCTGCAAAATTACCGACAACAGCTATGAATACCGTCCGACTCACTCATAGCCGACCAAACTCGAACGACGGTTTTTGCTAAAATGCACGATTTTATATATAAAAAATAGCATATGATTGCATTAATTGACCTATTTTCTTTAAACTGTGTGATTTTCATGTAATTTGATAAAAAAGAAGTTACGTTTTCATCCTCTGCAAACTTACCGACCACAGCTACGAATATCGTCCGACTCATTAATAGCCGACCAAACTCGAACAAAAACGGTTTGCTGAAATGCACGATTGTATATAAAAAATTAGCATATGGTTGCATTATTTGACCTATTTTATTTAAAATTTGTGATTTCCATGTAATTTGATCAAACAGAAGTTACGTTTTTATCCTCTGCAAAATTGCCCACCACAGCTATGAATACCGTCCGACGGTTTTTGTTGAAATGCACGATTGGTCAAATTACATGAAAATCACACATATTAAAGAAAATAGTCGAAATAATTTAACTATATGCAATCTATTACACTAATAACACAATAGTAAGAAACTTAATAGTGTAGTTTGATCCATACCACCAGTGATCATAGATGGCGGGCTGGACGAATCGTAGCTGTGGTCGGTAATTTTGCAAAGGATAAAAATGTAACTCCTCTTTGATCAAATTACCTGGAAATCACATATTTTAAAGAAAATAGGTCAAATAATGCAACCATATGCTAGTTTTTATGTAAAATTGTGCATTTCAGCAAAAACAGTCCTCAACACTCCTCATCACTTGTGGCGACGCGCCACCAGCCTAGACCAGACTGACCGCAACGCATGACATTTTTTGACATTTATTGATTACAAGAAATACATCTTGCCTGGGTGTCTACCCACTACTCCTAAAAGGCATACTTGTATGCCTTTTAAATTTAAATTTATGTGTTTAACAAGTTATTGAATCATGTCGATTGTTGCAGCGCTGCACGGTCCTGGTCGATCCCCACCGTCCAGCCGACTTGGTTAGTGTCCTTTGTGTCCGTCGCGTCCCATCCGGTCCAGCCGACGTGGTTAGTTTCCTGCACCCGTCGCGTCCCATCCGGTCGGTCCAAGGCATCATGCGTAGTTACCTAGGTGGACAAGGAGAAGGTATTAGTCCTTTGGCTTAAATTGTTGTGGTGTGTCATAAGTCAAAATCACAAGTGAGTACAGTTAAGAACCCATCCGTATCATCTGGGGGCTGGCACTTGAAGGAGGCGTCCTAGCCGACGTGGTTGGTATCCTTTGCACCCGTCGTCTCATCCAGTCGGTTCAAGGCATCCTGCGCAGTTACCTAGGTGAAAAAGAGAATGTATTACTCCTTGGCTTAAATTTGTGATGTGTCATAAGTCAAAATCAGCAAGTGAGTACAGTTAAACAGAACCCATCCGTATCATCTGGGGGCGGCACTTGAAGGAGGCGTCCCAGCTGATACGAGGTAAGTGTCCTTGACAGTCGACAGATGAGTCTCCCGGCCGAAGTCCTGGGGCCCGCACGCAGAAAACTGGTCGCTGGGCAGAGGGCCACATAATGATTTAGCCCGTTTGCTCCCGCTTCTCCACAGTGTATGCAGGCCTCCGGCTGTCTCTTCACCTTCGAGAAACATCGATATCCGAGACGGAGGCGGTGAAGGGTGACTTCCTCTACCCTGGAGAGACGGACTCCAGGGGTCAGCCGTTCACACGCTGTGGCAACTTGATACCAGCGTGCTGAAGGCCTCTGGGCTGCCAGGTTCCTGTGGGTTTGCAGCTTCCTCTTGGCCATCGTTCTCGTTGCAATGGTCAAGATCTCAGTTCGGCTCGGGAGGACACCAATTCCGCCTTCCATGTCTCCTGTGGACGCTCTTCTGGCCACCCTGTCTGCCGCTTCATTCCCTTGGATGCCGATGTGTCCCGGCACCCAGTTGAGGACGACTGATCTCCCTTGCTGACGGAGGGCCTTGAGCTGAAATAGCAACGAGGTCATTAGGTGTTTGTGGTCATTGTGATAAATTCTAGATACTAAGTATAATAGAGCTAGACTATCTGTATGCACAACTACATTACGTTGGTGGGTGTTGAGAGCATAGGTCAATGCTAGACCCACTGCAACACCCTCTGCTTGCGTCGAGCAGCGAGTGCCTAACACCATTATTCCCTGTTGCACGTCCTTCGTGACAAACGCTGCACCTGCCACGTTGTGTTCGGCATCCACGGAGCCATCTGTGAAACAGACGACGCAGTTTTCAGGGGCGACAGCGGCGTACCGCGTCGTGACGCCATTACACTGATTCTGGCCGGTGGATTCTCCCAGGGGGGGAGACTGCACATAACCTTCCACCGGCACATCCCTCCTTTTCTGAAGTATAAGGTCATGCAGTTGAAGGTCTCTTACACGGTGTGCAAACCTCGCTGACCACCTCTTCTGCGGGAAGAGATCTGGATCGTGCTGGAGGGCGCTGATTAGCCTTCGCCGCAGGAACGAGTCATGTTCCCTCTGAATGACTCTGATGGCGAAGGCTACCACCAGTCCTGAGATCCTCGCACTGATAGGCAACAGTCCCGCTTCTTGCTGCATATTGGCGACCAGAGTCCAGCGCGGCGCGCCCAGTATTACGCGCAGCGCCTGGTTCTGTACTGCCTCCAAGCCAGCCAACCGTGTTTCGGATAGACCAGCCAGAGCACTGCTGGCATAGTCTATCGGTCGAATTGCGCTGACGTAGAATGTCCGGAGGACAGCGCTGTTGGCACCTGCTTCTCTGGTCGCCAAGGACGTTAATCCGGCTGAGGGCTCTTCCCCGAATGTAGACCACTTCGGTCTGGAAGGACAGCCTGGAGTCAAGCCAGACGCCAAGGTACATGTGCGTGCTGACCCACTCGCTGACCCACTCGTCTGTTCCACTCGTCTGTCCCTCGGTGTCACGCTAGTGCCAAAACACATGGCTTTAGTCTTTGGTGGCGAGATCTTGAGCCCAAGCTCTTCGCATTTTGAGGAAATGCGGTCGAGGCACAGTTGCATCCTCCTGGCCTTGGTCCCTCTGCATACTACCACCAGCGCGACATCGTCTGCGTACGATAGGAGGCGGCATCCTGTAGGTAGAGGGGTGGCTATTAATTCCGCCTTCAACACGTTAAACAGGGCGGGACTAAGACCCCCACCCTGGGGTGTACCATTTTCCAGGGGGTGATAGCAGGACTCCACTTCCTGTAGACGGACTCTGGCAGTTCTATTGGAGAGGTAGTCCGCTATCCACTGTAACAGTTTCCCCTGTACTCCTCTGGCAGCCAGACTGTCCAAAATTGCAGCGGGACTGGCAAGCTCAAATGCCTTCTCTAAGTCAAAGAAGACGACCATGGCGTGACATTGATCCACATGGCTCAAGAGCGTTGCGATGCACTGAGCCGTGCCCACCCCTTTGGTGAAGCCATAGAGGTTCTCTTGTGGTGGTCCCAGTTTCCACAAAAGTCTTTGGAGAACCATCTTCTCCATGGTCTTCCCCAGGCAGCTCATCAGGAAGATAGGACGACCGCAACGCATTCCGACCTAGGCTTTTATATGCCCCATAGTGGGCAAGCATAGTCAGCAAGGACGACCGAACGCAAGGCAGCTGACCAATCAGAAGCCCGGAAAACTCGCCAGAGACCGGTCGGCAGACACTCGCCCCTTCAGACCAACCCTTTCCACTTGATCCCCCAACCCCACACAGCCAGGCTCAGTCAGATTCCTCGCGGGAATCGCCCCCTCCACCACCCAGGCCAACCCTGCATTCCACCACCAGTGTTCCCCCAAGCCCCCAAATCCCTAACTTTCCTCCGAACTCACCCTCCCCTTCATTGCAACCATTCTCACCTAACCGTATATCCCCACAGCTCCATGCCCAGCCGGGCCACCCTCGCCAACACAGCGACCATGCCTCCAGCATGCTGCCGCCGACTTCTCCAACATCCAGACCGTCCTCTCCGGAGATGCCATCTGATGGCACAATCACTCGTTCCGGTCAAGTGATAAAAAGGCCGGCCCGATTCTACCACATCACTCGCGTCTCGCCCTACCTCCGCGGCGCTCGCTCCCAAAGAGGGGCGTGAGTACTGTGGCGACGCGCCACCAGCCCAGGGTCCATATAGTATATGGACCTTGCACCAGCCTAGACCAGACTGACCGCAACGCATCCCGACCTAGGCTTTTATATGCCCCATAGTGGGCAAGCATAGTCAGCAAGGACGACCGAACGCAACGCAGCTGACCAATCAGAAGCCCTGAAAACTCGCCGGAGACCGGTCGGCAGACACTCGACTTAGGCCTACGTACCCCGCTTCTCATAGTGGGCAAGTGTAGTTAGCAAGAGCGTCCAGAAGGAAATATCACAGCCAATCAGGACCCAGCACAAGTTGCCTGGGTCCGCTCCAGCCTCCTTTATAAGGAGGGGGGCCAAGCCGAGAGATCAGTTCACTGGCGAGCGGGTTTACACTTCTGACATTTACACACAATTCCCAAGTGATTCTCTGCTTTCAGAGTTGTGATTGGAAGGAGAAAGATAATACAACACCCACCCGCCTATCCCCCTTGGCATCGCCACTGGATCAACTCAACAGACTCTCAAACCGAACCTGGGGAAAAGCAGGAACAGCTCAGGCCTTACCTGGGGCTAAACAGGAACGCGCTCTACACGCGGGAAGTGAACTATACTCACTTCCCGTAAGATACATATACACACCTCACAAACATAGGTACGACACATGCATAAACATCTACACTTACTTTTTCTTCGACTAAAAATCGTTTCCTTTCGAACTCTTTTACTACATCTTCTCATTTCAGTTTACCTCCCACTAAAGGTTTTTCAGTTTTTTCACCTTTCTCTACTACTACGCATCCTACCATTGTCTGAAGTTTTGGTGATTGTAATCCCGGCGTCGGCGCCGCCGCCCGAGTTCCCAGTCCATTTCTCCCGAGTCACGACCACCAACAGCCCATCGCTCGCTTAATCGCCCGGTGGCAATAGCCCTCTTTTATACACTACTATCTTTTCATTTTCTTACAGACATTCTTCCCCTCCCACAAAAACCGATCCCGCGCAAGTGGGAGGTCTTACCTTGCAAGTCGCAAGTCGCAAGTTCACTCCAGGACACGACATCATCAAGCAGCTCTCCTCCACAAGCAACTCTCCTCCACAAGCAGTTCTCCTCCACAAGCAGCTCTCCTCCACAAGTAGCAGTACTCCTAAGCAGCAGTCATCTCCAATCTTCAAGTTCTCCTCTGCTCTCAAGCTCATCCCTTTACGAGTTAAATAAAAACCGAGAGTGTAGAGTTACCGTGAGTTTCCTTTCCCTGGCTTGTCCGAACCATATCACAACACACTCATTCTCGCTAACCGTTCGTACATCCTTGTCGATCACTGTATATTAGTCACACTGATAAGACCAAGATTGGAGTATGCTGCAACACTATGGACACCAAGCAAAAAAAAAAAAAAAAAAAAAAAAAATTATATATATATATATATATATATATATATATATATATATATATATATATATATATAATTCAAAGAACGGCAAAGATGGCCCCAACACTTTCAAAATTGACATACGAACAAAGATTGTCTAAACTGTAACTACCAACCCTGGAACAAAGAAGTGAAAGGAGATCTACTGGCCATCTACAGAATCATGAAAGTCCTTGATAGAGAAGAAATTTGAAATATATATATATATATATATATATATATATACACTGAATTCAACACCACAGGGTTTTCAGTTATTAATTTTCTTCTTAATATTTTCAAGTTTCCTCAGGTTCTAATCTTGGGAGGATGAGCGGAAACGAACTTTCCAAAGTTCTTCATTTTAGTTATTTGACATATTGACTGCAAGGAGTCATTTTCAAGATACAAATACAGTTCAGACAACACAATTTTACAGATACGTTACATGGTCACAGGAAAAAATTAGAATGCTACACTCTTGGTGTCATGCGCGACATTTAAACCTCCGAAGACCTCACTGGTTGACCTCAGGGCTTGAGGAGGGGAAGGGGGAGGGAAAGGTAAGGGGGGGGGAGAGTAGGAGTCGGTGTAAGGTGAGGTGAACTACCATGCCTTGGGAGGTTATGTACTGCATGTCGCGTGGAGGTATTAAATAGGGAAATAGCAGAAACCAAATTGGCCTCTATATTGATAACAGGAGACAATTCTCTTATATAAACAGCCTCTAACATTTTCAGTTCCTTAATGTCGTTACACTGGGCTAGCACTTCAAAAACTTAAATATAATTTGACCATGTGGTAATTCTTGAACAAACAATATTTTATTCCATTCTCCCCCTGTAAGGCCGTTTTGGTGGTAATTATATTTGCATACTCTAGGTTGGGTAATTAAAGAAAATTTCAAGTTTTCAATCAGTTGATTTACTGATTTATGCTATACAGTTAATTATCAAATTGTAATAAAACAGAAACATATATTTATCATATTCACTGTTACAGTAGACACAGTTGATTTAAACTTTAAGAAATGAAGTAAAATACATCCTGGATGATTATCTATGAAACAATGAAGTACTAGAGACGTAGTGTGTTATGTTAGGGGGTTATATAATTCAATGTTTTAATGGCGTGGATAGGAAGCACGGGCATTACGATCTAAACGTCAGGCCACTGTTCAATGTTTACTTCACCTACCTCCTAACCTAACCTAAATACTAAAATAATTTAACCTTTGGGAAAGAGCACACTCAGCCGCAATCCCTTTCGCCTATATCCTATTACAAACTATCTATTTTCTCTGTATGTGAATTATAATGTGTATATATACTCCCCTTTTCCCCCTTTTGGGGAGGGAGGTCCGAGTTAGAACTTGTACTTAAATAATTTGTTTATATACATAATATTTTCTTCATTGTGTCAATATGTTTTCACTGATTTGGAACTGAAAACATTAACGTACCTGTTAGGGAGGGAGGTCCGACTTATGAATGAATAAGCATGGTACCCCACAATGCCCCTGTGCGTTTGTATCTCTGGGTAAAATCCCGACTAACACTTTGTACTACTAGTCATGGCTCCATTACCTCGTTTCTTGATGTAACATTTGCGTATCAAAAATCACCTAAATTCTTCCTCTAATGGAATCCTGAACTGGAGGTTGGAAATTTTTCTCCTAAATCTAAGGTTCCTAGTCTATGCTTACATATGAATACGTTATAATGACTTCACAGCGGAGTGGAGCGAGAGCTAATTACCCACAATGCCTATCGTGTAGAGTTTTTTAGAAAAATACAAATAAACGAAAATAATATTTCAATTAAAATCCTGGCTTACACATATTTAAATATGTCGTAAATATGAATAATCTTTACATATATCTTCATTTTTTTCCCCTCGGATCCCTTCTGAGGTATGGACTACAACGGTATTGCATTGGGCGTCCCTAAGCTTGGATTCCAACCCAAATCCTCCAGTGTTGAACAAAATCTCCCCCTAGGATCGGAATCCAATCCACCTGTTGAACAGTGTAACCGAACTTTTAGTTAAATACATTTCCTTCCACACAAAATTAGACTGCATGAACCTACATACACAGTTGTACAATACCTCGAAAGAACAAATAAATAAAGTCAGTTTACAAACTCATCTCTGAAAAACATAACACTTTAACAAAGACCACCCATGGGTTTAAAATCACTTCAAAGATAAAACAAATAAGTCAACTCTTGTCAAAAGACGACAGTACACCTGACACATGTTAAATCAATCTACTCACATGCAAATTCACAAATATTAAATTTTAGGATGTCATGCATTCCCAAAAAATATAATTTCTTGTATGTAAAGTGAAGTGAAATCTATTAAGCTATGGTTATTAGTGAAAGTGCTACCCGAATCTCATTTGAAAAATCTGAACTATAGTGAAAATGAAACAAAACATCTCATTGAAAAGAAATCCTGAACTACAGTGACAAAGAAATAATCCCACGAATTCTCATTGAAAAGAAAATAGTCCCCTCTTACCTGAACGATAAAATGCTTTATGTTCACCCCTTGTCCATATAATTAAATATATGTTCTCAACTGACAAAACCACAAATGATGAAATCACACAGCATTCTTGCTTAACAAGCTAGGATGTCTTGTATTAATTTTATTTCTCCAAGTTATGTGTACCTAGTGATAGTAATTAAGTGCATCTCGCTCAAAAGATATTTACCACTATTGGAGTTTGGAAAAAGCAAAAATAGAATATCAGGAAAATATACAATTGGAACCAAGGAGGTAAAGAAAGTAGGATCCGAAAAAGATTTGGGGGCAATTATCACAAACGACTTGTCCTATGATAAACAGATTAACAAAATTGTCGGGGAGGCTTACAACTTGCTAAGATCAATAAAAGTGGCATTTGCATACTTGGACGAAGACATGATAAAAAAAATATTGGTTACATTGATCAATCCTAGACTAGAGGATGCGGCGACATTGTGGTCATTCAGTACCAAAAAGAATATAAAGAAAATAGAAAGAATCCAGAGAGCAGCAACAAAAAATGGCACCTGCACTTGCAAACCTATCATATGAGGAGAGATTGGCTAAACTGGAGTTACCGACGCTGGAGCAAAGAAGAGAGAGAGGTGACCTACTGACCATCTACAGAATCATGAAAGGCACAGAGATACTCGATAGAGATGACTTACTAAACTGGGTTAAGAGAAACACAAGAGGACATGGAAAGAAAAAAACCCCATAGCTACAGAAGAGAACTGAAGAAAAACAGTTTTCCACATAGAGTAGTGGACACTTGGAACAAACTGGACAATGAAATAGTATGCGCAAAAACCATTCATGAGTTTAAAAGTAAAATAGACACTGCGAGATACAAAGGCGGGACACCATGAACGTAGCTCCCCTTCTCGCAAAATACAACTAGGTAAATACAACTAGGTAAACTTAGAAGCAACTGAAAAAGTGAAAAAAGTGAAACGATAATGACAAAACTCACAGAAGAGAATAAATCTTGACATCTAACCTGTATTATAAATAATGCTAACATGACTTGGTGAAAGCATCGACATGATACGATATTTCTCACGAACTCAAACAAAAATATTTTTCTCAAGTCAATGTCTCCCACTAGAGACCTGATGTATTTTCACATGTTCATATGTCTACCAATGCCAACCCCCCGCCGTCTCCACTTTGACTAAATGTACGAGGACGCACCTCAAAGAGATTGTGGAGGCAATGTAACCATTACTAACCCCATTATAATATGTAACCAACCATACGATAAATCACACGCATGGCATGTGATTCAAAGACCTCCAACAGGATGCTAACAGCCACTGGCACCTTTCAACTCAAACTTAGCATCAAGCAATACTGCCAATCTTTGCTGACCTATACATTCCCCAAATCACGCCAAACAATATGAGCAAGCGTGACGTCACGATCACGCGACCCTATCATTAATCATTCCTATATATCTACCCAACTACATAATCATAACTGTAAAAACATACACCACGTCAAGACACATTCACTAATACTAACTAGATTCAACGTACTACAACTAACATATATTATTGTGGAAAAAGATAATGTAAACATCAATATGCAACCTCATGCAGAAATGAAGATACATGCATTTTTGCGTATAAATGTCGGCGACTACGTCGCCATAGGTGGATCCTCCCCATGAGGGATTACATACCGGACTAGGGCCTTCTGGTCCTACCATGGATTCTTATCAAGAGGACCCTTGTCCTCTGGGTATGTATATTTTCTTCATGTAAATACACCACCAAACCCAACACTGATCTACCTCAAAACACCCCAACTTTATGTATCACCAACCGTATGCATACCGTCATGCTTCATGACCTTTCCTGGAATACTATCAACTCCCTGGGTTTGTCAGACCTTGTTTCAGCAAAGGAGGGCAGTATATCTAGGTCAAGCACCTGAGGGACGTCTTCGAAGCTATTGTAGTGATGCTCAGCTGGTCAAAACCAGACTGGCCGTCACACAACTCGAGCTTGGCTTTTATACTAGCTGTAGTTGGCAAGCATAGTTCGCAAAGATGTCCTGGCCAGCCAGTGGTGAGCCAATCAGGAACTTGGAAAGCTCCCCACGTTCCCGCCAGCCTCCTTTAAAAGGTCGGCATTTTGCCGAGACGAACAGATCTCTCCTAGCCCTCGTCAGACCGATTCTGTGCCAGTCCCCGGGACTAAGCCAGCTGACATGTCCCACTAATAACTACGAGTATCAGAAGGTTCAGAATGCCGCTGTCAAGTTCATCACGAGTTCGCGATGGAGCGACTTCAGAGCCACTGAGTCTCTACACCGAATTTCCAACATCCGTCCACTTAACCAACACAAACACAAACTTCACTCAAGACACCTAGAAAAACTGCACGACAAACACAAACACCTGATACAACACATTACACCTAGACCACACCGTACAGACTATCTGCCAGCTGCGCCCGTCCCACGTGCGGTGTACACGATAAGACGTGTATAACCGTACCTATTAATAAAAAAAAACCTTCACCAGCTTTGACTGGTGATAGCAATAATGATGAAATAATAATAGTAATAATAATATTGCATGTAGCCCAATAATTGACAGGCTACAAGCACACACAACCCAACCTGGGGAAATGCAGGAGAGGTCATGCCTTACCTGGGGCTAAACAGGAACGCGCTCTACACGCGGGAAGTGAACTCTACTCACTTCCCGTAAGATACACACACACACCTCTCACGAACATAGCCACGACCCACGCACAAACATCTACACTTACTTTTTCTTCGACTAAAATTCGCTTCCTTTCGAACTTTCTCCTATACTACATCTCCTCATTTCAGTTTACCTCCCACTAAAGATTTTTCCGTTTTTCCACCTTCCTCTCCTACTACGCCTCCTACCATTTTCTGAACTTTTGGTGATTGTAATCTGTTTTTTAATCCCGGCGTCGGCGCCGCCGTCCAAGCTCCCAGTCCATTTCTCCCGTGCCACGACCACCAACTGTCCCAAATCGCTCGCTAATTCGCCCGGTGGCAATAGCCCTCTTTTATACACTACTATCTTTTCATTTTCTTACAGACATTCTTCCCCTCCCACAAAAACCGATCCCGCGCAAGCGGGTGGTCTTTCCTAGGAATTCAGAATTCAGATCTCTCCCGAGTTCTCTACCGACTTCTCTCCCGGGCTCAACTCCAAGCAGCAGTTCTCCCAGCAAGCAGCAAGTCTCTCCAGCAAGCTGCCTCGGGACCAGTTATCCAGCAAGACGCATTGGGACCAGTTCTCTCCAGCAAATCGCCTTGTTCTCTCCTGTGGCCTCTTCGCTCTCGACCACGACGCAACCCCCCCCCCCCGGGGCCCAGTACTTTGATGTGGTGGGGGGGGGGGGGCTTGCGTGTAGCAAGGACGGGCTGAGCTGTACCAGCCAGGTGCAACCATACTGGAGAGGTCAGCCCTGAGCTACCAGACGAAATCTGAACCAAAAGATTTTGTTGACGACCTTAGCTTGTCTTTGACCATGGACTGGAATGCTTATAGGATTTGCCGCCCTCACCCTATGACAGTTGTTTTAGGATGAGGTTTTTGGGGCAGTGAATAGATAGGGGGTCCCTCACCCTTTTCCTTTGTGAATTCCCCTATTCCTATCCTTCATATTTGCTACCCTGCTCTCCTTTTTCACTATCTCTAATACTTGTAAAGGAAGGTTCTGGTGTCTTGGTGCCTCCCAAGCTACATGTCTGAACCCAGTCAAGTGGGAATGTATACCGCGAGGTCACTACTCCCTGCGAGGGCCGAAAGCTCACCGATTGAGGAATGCATGTTTGTGAGGTAGGTACTAGGCTGCCGACTTCCTTTCTCCCTATCCAGTGTACATGCAGAGTGACTACGCCGACCCCATCCTAAATGAGACAAAACAAAAGAGGACAAACCCCGAGTTGACAAAGTCTCTAACTCACCTCCGAGGCCCTGCATGTGTAAATCGTCGTTTCTGGAACTTCCCGACTCTGCAGAGACTTTTCTTTTATTGCTTGAGGCATCAGGCAACTGCAGTATCTTCTTCTATGTATTGATCTTTCTTTTTTAATATAAGGTGTGGCCCTATAGATATACACGATCATGGCGGCTGTTCAAACTGTACATTCTAAACCTCCACCACTACCTGATCTTCCTCCTAAAGCCCCCATCCCTTTCCTAATATTGCTAATCCTAATGTTGACGATATTGACTCGCAAAAGTAAAACCCCCAGTTGATGACTCCGGCTTGAAAAAGGACTTCGGTAACGATACTAAGACTTCATTGACAGATAATTTTGTTGCCCTGAAACTTACAATTGGAATGGATTCTGAAGTGACAAAATCAACTTTAGGTAATCAGAAACCTATAAATAGCTCAAGTATTGCGTCTAATAGTCATCGAGTCTTACATTTAAAACATGTCTCTCTTGATAAGAGTTATATTGATTTACATGAAGAGTTCTGTAAATTTGGACCAATTAAAGAGATCAGGGTTAAATTGACTGACAACTTTGAAGCTTGGCTAGTCTGGATCTCATTTCTTTCTAATCAGGATGCAGCTGCTGCCTGCTTGGATGATAATAATTCTAAAGAAAATTAATCTTCGGCCCAACTTGTTACTAGAGTGCCACCTAACCTGGATATCTTTTATCCAGAAAACCCGGTCGAGGAAAGGAAGAAAAGTGTGCAGAGGCCTCCCAATCCAGCTTAGTGGCTTATTATCACTCTTGCAAAGGAACGTGCTAACTTGTTCAAATTTAGAAGATTCTTGGCTCTGGTAATTTGACTAACTCACAGGTATCACAATTTGGAAGAAATTTCTTTTTAATTCATGTAAAGCCTTACCAACAAGCTGCCATGGTGCTTAACTTGAGACAGAAATCAGACATTAAGGAAGTTAAACCCCACTATACCTTTAGTTATGCCAAAGTGGTAATTTTTAATAGAGATCTCTATGACTTTGAGGAAGAAGAAATATTAGAAATGTGCCCAACTAATGTTTGGAAGGTTCTTAAAATCCCTCGTTCTTCAATGATTATCCTAACTTTTTCTGGTGAAGATCTACCTCATTATGTAGAGATAGAAAAAGAGATTAATCATGTAAAGCAGTTTAAGCCCCGTCCCCTTTAGTGCTTTAACTGCTATGGTTTTGGCCATCCTTCCCGCCGATGTGCAAGGGACAAACTGTGTTTGATATGTGCTCAGCCTGAACATGGGGATTGTTCCCGCCCAACAGTTTGTATAAATTGTAAAGAAGAGCATAATGCCAGGGATAAGAACTGCATAATTTATAAGAAGGAACAGGAAACACTATTAAAAGCCCATGCGGAACATATAAGTGTACGACATGCTAAAAGACTACTAACTAATTCCAAAAGATACAGTGATGTTGTTCAAACAAATAGTAAAGTGGATCAGCCAACTGTAGAACCCAATAGAAATAAAAATGCCAATATGAATTCTTCTGTTAACACTGAACCCAAGCCTCAGTGTAAAATTGTTACTATCAAATCTAATCGTCTTTCTTCTTCTCAACTTGAAATTTCTAATACTTCTCAATCCTCCTCTGCGGAGGTTTCCTCACCCCTTGTTGAAGGGGCGTCTCCTGCCCTATCTGGAGGGGCACCTAAGGTTTCTATTGTTGAAACCTCACAGACTTCTTCCAATGAAGCCTCCTCTCAGGAAATCTCTCTTCCAGACTTGGGGGACTTCCCAGTAGAGGGATTGCTGACTAGTGTGCCTCACTCAGTAGAGGTGCACAGAAGCAATGAGGATCAACCAACTCTAGAATCTAATAGAAAAACAAATACTAATACGAATTCTTCTGTTAATGCTGAACCCAAGCCTCAGCGTGAAAGAGTCACTATTAGACCTAATCGTTCTTCTCCACAACTTGGAAATTCTAGTACTCCTCAATCCTCCTCTGCGGAGGTTCTCTCATCCCCTGTTGAGGGAATGTCTCCTGCCCCATCTGGAGGGGCACCTAAGGTCTCCATTGCTGAAACCTCACAGGGTTCCTTCAATAAAGCCTCCTCTCAGACAATCTCTCTCCCAAACTTGGGGGCTCCCCAGTAAAGGAACCACTGACTGGTGTGCCTCATTTGGTTGAGGTGCACAGAAGCAAAGCTATGGAATCTGAAGCCGTGAGCAGTAAAAGACTCCACAGTCCACCCTCATCTCCAACTTCTTCCCCATATCGTGATATGCAATCTATGAAAGGAACTAATAATTCAGACTCTACATCAACATCTGTCGGCCCATTGTCAGAGAGGAGGATGCCACCCGCGAAAGCAAAGAAATTAGAAAGGAACCCAACTTGTAAATCCTCTCTCTCCCAATCTCCTCTTCCCAGACTAGAAGACCCCCCTCCCCCCCAGAAAAAAAAACTGTATAATGTCTATAATTCAATGGAATATTCAAGGTTTTAATTCTCATCGAGAGCAGGTTCGGATTCTCTTTAAAGAACATGATGTGTCTGCTATTTGTCTCCAAGAGACTATGCTTGGCGATTTATCCCCTAATGTTGGACTTAATTATAAATTTTACAGATCTCCTCCTATGATTGGGGGTCGTGCTCATGGAGGTACTGGTATCATTGTTAACAAGTCTGTAAACCACAGAAGTGTCCACCTACATTCAGTGTTGCAGGCTTGTGCAATACAAATTTTTACCACTAAATGGATCACTTTATGTTCTTTGTATTTGGAACCTGAACTGGAAAATCGACTTCTAGACATATATAACCACTCCCGTCAGTTTGAGTTAAATGACCTACAATCTTTGGTCGACCAGCTTCCTCAGCCTTTTATTTTAATGGGTGACTTTAATGCCAAGCATCCTCTATGGGGTGAATCAAGGTGTGACCCCTGGGGCAATATAATTGAAGAATTTATTGATAATAACGATGTCATTTTGATGAATGACGGTTCCAAAACTAGGTTTGATGTCTTTCACAACTCAAGTTCTGCTATAGACCTAACTATTTGTTAATCATCCTTAAGATTAGACTACTGACCATCTACAGAATCATGAAAGGCACAGAAATATTTGATAGAGAGGACTTGTTAAACTGGGACAGGAAAAGCTAGAGGACATGGAGAGAAAATAAAAAAAACATAGATACAGAAGAGATCTGAAGAAAAACAGTTTTCCACATAGAATGGTAGACACTTGGAACAAACTGGACAAGGAAATAGTGTGCGCAGAAACCATTCATGAGTTTAAAAGCAAACTAGACACTGCGAGATACAAAGACAGGACAACACTAGTGTAGCTCCCCTTCCCGCAAAATACAACTAGGTAAACTAGATAAATACAGTTGGTCAATAGATGAAGATCTACATGGCAGCGACCACTTGCCTATCCATATAAAATATTTAAAGAACATTCCCTCCTCTTGCTTACCTAAATGGAAGAACAGGAGAGGCTAATTGAGAATTATTTAGGAGATCGACAGAGATTTATTATAAGACTAGTGATTTTTCTAGTAACTCTGATGCATATGATTATCTGGTAGGCCTCATACTTTCTGGTGCTTTTTCAACCATTCCTAGGACAGCTGGTAAACCTCGACGACCAGTAGTCCCCTGGTGGAACGATGAATGTGCTTTAAGCAGAAAGATTACAAAAACTTGCTATAAAAGATATTTGAGATATCCTTGTTTAGTCAATAGGGTAACGTACAGAAGAGCTCAAGAAAAGCAGAAGAAAATCTAGAAATCAAGGAGGGAATCCTTCATTAAATTTATTAGCGAGTTGAAATATGACTCTACCCCTACCTTAGTATGGAATAGGATTCGAAAATTACAGAGAAGGTTTATTCCATCTCCTTTGCCCATTCTCAAGATAAATTACTTTTATATCAGATACAGGAGAAGTAGCAGAAGCTTTTGAAAGACACTATGCTGATATTTCAAGTCCACTTCACTATTCACATGACTTCAAAAGAATTAGAGACAAGACCACGATTAAACCTCCAACCAATACGAACTCGGAGGTATATAATCTTCTTTTCACCTTGGATGAAATGGATCATGCTTTATCTTTATCCTCCCCAACCTCTCCTGCAGAGGGTGACATTCTTTATTCCATGATTGCTCACTTATCCATATCCTCGAAGAAATTCCTTTTAAATGTGTTGAACAAATTTGTGTCTTCTGGGTCTTCTCCTAAATCTTGGCAGACTTCAATTATCATAGCAATTTTAAAGGCAGGAAAAGACTCCAATCTCCCACAAAGTTACAGACCTATTGCTCTCACTAGCTGCATTTGTAAGATCTGTGAAAGAATGGTTAATATGAGTTTAGTTTGGTTTTTAAAATCTAAATATCTCCTATCTAACCAACAGTTTGGATTTAGAAGAAATAAGTGCACTCTGGATCCCTTACTTTTTATCACTCGTGAGATTCAGAATGCCTTTGCAATACAGAATCCGAGCATTTCTGTGTTTTTTGACTTGAAAATGCCTATGACACTATCTGGCGGGGAGGCATTCTGAAGCAACTTGCAGAGTGGGGTATCGGGGGTAATATGTTCAATTGTTTAAAGGATTTGTTGTCTGACTGTTATCTAAAAGTCAGGGTGGGCTCTTCTTTCTCTTCTGCATATCTTCAAGAGGAAAGGATTCCACAAGGAAGTGTTCTGAGTCCTACACTCTTCAGCATAGCCATAAATAGTTTGTTAGAAACAAGTTCTTTCTGGAATTCATGGATTGACTTATGCTGACGACTTCGCTATTGTGTGCAGCAGATTGACAACATTTGAAACAGACCAAAAGATTCAAGAGGTTATTAACTTAGCAACAGCATGGGCTAATTGCAGGGGCTTCAGATTCTCTGCTGAAAAAACAAAAGCCCATTAGGTTCTCTAGACTAAGACGCAAGGAAGAAATACCAACATTATTCTTAGAAGGTGTCATATTACCGTATGAAGATCAAGTAAAATACTTGGGTCTGGTTTTGGACAAAAGGTTGACATTCACTCATCACATAAACGAGGTTATATACACTGTTAAACAGCTACTCAATATACTAAAGAAAACATGATGGAAGTTGCAGAAAATTAAAAGTGTCTTACACAAATATAGAATAAAGAAATGAATAAAGAGGAAAGAGAGGATGAGAAAAATAAAAGACTAAAAGCCAAGAAAAAAAACGAGAAAAGAACAGAGACAGAAAGAGAAATTCTATTGGAGAGTAGTGAATATGAAAGTGAGGAAATGGTTCATAGCAGAGAAAAACGGAAGGGAAACAGAAAACACGATGAAAGTAGCAGAAAATTAAAAGTGTCTTACACAAATATAGATGGCTTAATAACAGGCTTGAGTGAACTGAATGATTATCTGAAGGAAAAAGAACCGGACATAATGGGAATTGTAGAGACAAAATTGAAAGGTCCATTACCACCCAACAGTGTAGGACATGGTGCATATGATTGTTGGATTAGAAACAGAGAGGCAAAACAAGGGTATGGAGTTATGTTCCTGAGTAAGAAGGATATAAATGTGAGGAATGTCACATATGGAAAGAATATTCAATGATAGGAAGAGCAGGAAGTTTGTAATAAATTATGTGCCTCCTCAAACGGCTTCGTGGGAAGAGAGAGAACACAAAAATATGTTAGAAGACACCAGGATATCACTAAGATAATGGAAGATGGAGGACGAATAATTATAATGGGTGACTTTAATTGTAAAGAAATCTGCTAAGAAGAGATGACAGTGAAGGGTGGAGATGACCTATGGGGAAATGTATTACTTGATATGATTATTAAACATACAATGACGCAATGGATACAAGAGAATACTAGGTATAGAAAAGATGAAGAACCATCGAGACAGGACCTAATAATCACATCAAAACCCGAAATAGTGGACAAGATCGAATATAAAACATCAATAAGTAAAATTACCACATATTGGTTGAACTGGAACTAAATGAGGACAAATACATAAAAAAAAAACGAACAATATAGAAAGGGAAGATTGATGTATAAAAAAACAAACTTTGACAAAACAAAAGAATTCTTTCAAAAAGCTGACTGGGAAAGAATACACAAGGAGGAAACAACAGTAGAAGAGAAATGAAAAAAAACAACTGAAAAATGGAAAATATATACTAGTTATAGAAATTAATATGTACAAGTGCGCAGAGAAGAAAAGATAAAATACGAAAAAGATGTCATAGAAAAATGTAAATATCAACCAAAACTATTTTACAGATTTGTAAACAACAAACTGAAAAGCAAACAAGAATTAGAGAAACTACGACAAGGAGTCAAATACACAGAGGAAATAGAAATGGCAGAAATTATGAATAAGTATTTTAAATCGGTGTTTACAAGGGAGAACATACAACCTAGAGATATCGAATGGGAGGAGAGAGTTCCCCCTATGAAAGAGATAGAAGTATCAAGAAATGAAATAATGAATCACTTGAGTAATTTCGATGTCAGAAAATCGCATGGACCGGATGAAATGGCAAACTGGATTTTGAGAGAATGCAGGAATGAACTAACAGACAAAATACATAGCCTGTCGGGAATAAATCCCGACAGAGGCATTTTTAGAGTAAATAGACTATTATTACATATTAATATAGACATCTGTGGTTTCGGCCTCAGTTAATTTAGTGAATTGATAGCTGTAGAATTAGGATTAAGATTGAAATACAGCAATTAAGCATATCAAGCTGTATGAAATTGGTATTCTAGAGACTTAGTATATGAAAGCATGCATAACAGATTATACAGTATTACTTTTTCCATTTAGATAGAGTGGCCTATCATTTTTGTTTCTATATACGAAAATATTATATAAAGCATTTTGTAAGGACTCGACACCCCTTAGTTACCACAAGCCGGTTGTTCTAACCCCTCTCAGGAATGTCGAGTTACCGATATGTCATTTTCATTATTAATCATTTTATTTACCACTTGGTGTCTTCTCCGTCTTGAGTATTGGTTCTGGTGTATTACCCATCTATAGTTCCTATACATGGGGATCATATAATATATGTATCGTGCAACATTTTCACTTCAGTTAAGGTGAAGTTGTACTTCCCATAGACCCTTGGCAACGATAGGCCAAAGGTCACTAGGCGTCCGGCACCAAGGAGGCCCCTCTGGCGCCAAAACTGGCAGTGTTGGCGTGGTTAAGTTCAAGTTGAGGACAAGACAAGTCCGAGACAAGAAATGTAATTGACCAAAGTGTTAGTGATTAGTGACTAGGGGATGATATGAATTCACCCCAATCACAGACCTCATATAAATCATGTGTGAAGTGCATATACGACGAAGCGTGTCTTAAATCAGTGAGGGGATTCTGTGAGAGAACCATTCCCCTCAGCTACCTATATCCTTTCCCATTCCCATACTCCCCCTCCATGCCACGCCCGAAGTTCGTTACGCACATCACCGTCATTAACCAGAACAAAGACAAAGAAGATTTCCAAGTGGCCCCAAGGCCACGGTAAGTCACAAATTTAGTTCAATGAAATATTCAAACCAATATGAATAATGGAAATAATTACATATTCATAAAGATACATGATGCTTTGTGATGCCATTATACGTTTCAGGGTTCGATGAGTTCCCTGCTGTTCACAGGTACGTAGTTTTGTAGTGTTGAAAGTTGTATACAAAGTTCACGCAGAGTATCCCAGTATTAACTCGGTGGGACGGTCACCTAGATTAACTTATACCGTCAACATTCGTATTAAAAGAGATGGGAAATCTGTCGGAAGTCATAATATTCTCCACATAGCCTAATAAACAGTTCATTGAAAGAGGGAAAAGTTCCAGAAGATTGGAAAAGAGCAAATATAGTACCAATATATAAAGAGGGAAACAAGGAAGACCCTACTAACTATAGACCGATTTCTCTTACAAGTACGATAGCTAAAATATGTGAAAGAATGATCAAAACTAGATGGGTAAAGCATTTGGGGAAAAAAGTACTAAATCCAAGGCAATTTGGATTTAGACAAGGACGATCATGCATCACAAACTTAATGTGTTTCTATTCAAGGCTAATATATGTAATACAAGAAAGAAATGTATGGGCTGATTGTGCATTTCTAGACCTGAAAAAAGCTTTTGATAAGGTGCCACATAAGAAGTTGCTTAAGAAATTAGAATTGCAGGAGGAATACAGGACAAACTACTGAAGTGGATGGAAGACTTCTTGCATGAAAGAAAAATGAGAGTGGTGATAAGAGACAAACACTCCAATTGGGATGAAGTGAACAAGGAACAGTTCTGGCCCCAATATGTTTGCTATATATATTAATGATATGGATGAAGGAATTTAAAGTTATATGAGTTTCTTTGTGGATGATGCAAAATTGCTGAAAAAAGTAAACATTGAAGAAGATTATGAGTCGCTACAGAGTGATCTCAATAAAGGATGGGAATGGAGTAGGAAGTGGGAGATGGAATTCAATATCAAGAAGTGCAGTATAATGGAATTTGGAAGAAGCAAAAAAAGAATTGTGGGATCATATAAATTGGGAGAAGAAATAAAAAAAGTAGAAAATGAGAAGGACCTGGGAGTCAATATTATGAATGATATGTCCCCTGAGAAACATATAAACAAGATTTTGGAGAAACTTATAATTCAATAAGAATAATCAAAGTAGCATTCACATACCTGGACGAAGAAATGGTGAAGAAAATACTAGTTACTTTGATAAGACCAAGATCGGAATATGCAGCGACGGTGTGGTCACCAAGTTAAAAAAAAAAAAAAAAGTAGAACAAAACTTGAAAGAATACAAAGAGAAATTACAAAATTAGCACCAACACTCTCAGAACTATTATTTGAAGAGAGACTAACAAAACTTGAACTACAGAAATTAGAGCAAAGAAGAGAGAGAGGAGACTTGATAACTACTTGTAAATCATGAAAGGCATAGAAACTATTGATAGAGAGGATCTAATAAATTGGGATAGTAGACATACAAGAGGACACAGAAAGAAAATCAAGGACGAGTACAGTTATAGAAGGGACCTGAAAAAGAACAGCTTTCCCCACAGAGTAATAGACAACTGGAACAAGTTAGACGAAAAACTGGTGTGTGCAAAACAATTCATGAATTTAAAAACAGTTTAGATAAAATGAGATATGAAGACGGGACACCACGAGCATAGCTCCACTTCCCGTAAAATACAACTAGGTAAATGCACACACACACACACACACACACACACACACACAAACACACACACATTAGAAGATACAAAATACGAATTAACTAATATACTGAAGGACAGAGGAAATAGAGTAATTATGGGTGACTTAAATTCAAAAGAAATATGTTGGGAGGAAATGACAGTGAAAGGTGGAGAGGACCTCTGGGGCAACGTCCTGCTCGACATGACCTTCGAATACACAATGACTCAGTGGATAAAGGAAAATACCAGATACAGAGGTAGTGAAGAACCATCAAGGCTGGATTTAATACTTATGACAGAGCCTGAAATTGTCGACAAAATTGATTACAAAACTCTGATAGGAAAGAGTGACCATGTACTAATAGAATTTGAGCTGAAAGAGCAAATGGATCAAAGTAGAAATTAAAAACATAGAATAGGAAGACTAATGTACAACAAAACAAATTTTGAGAAACTCGAAAAATTCTTACGCAACACGAACTGGGAAAAATTTCTAAAAGAAGAAAAAGGGACGGAAGAAAAATGGAATATACTAAAAGACATTTATAATGAGGGAATGAATAAATACGTACCTCAACAAAAAAGGAAAGAACATACATAAAAATCTGGTACAACAAAAATGTAGTGAGGCTAAGGATAAAAGAGACAAAGCTTGGAAGAAATGAAAAAAAAGACAAGAAAACAAATAAATGGCAAATGTACATCAGACTAAGAAATAATTATGTAAAAATACGCAGAGATGAAAAGAGAAACTTCGAAAAAACACATTAAATAAATAAATAAAATGCAAGGAAGAACCCAAACTATTTTACAGGTATGTAAGTGGCAAACTGAAGAATAAACAAGAAATAGAAAAGCTGTGCCAGGGTAAATACGAATATACAGAAGAACTGGAAATGGCTGAAATTATGAATAACCACCTCACCTAACTGTGAGGAAATAGAGATATCCTCCTCAATGAAAGAAATAATTGTAACACAGAAGGAAATCAGCGACCAAATCAAAACCCTTGATGTCGGAGAATCACATGGTCCAGACGGAACTGCAAATTGGATACTGAAAGAATGCATGGAGAATTAATAGATAAAATATATAATATAATTAAATTCTCACTTCAAGATGGAAAGGTGCCACAGGACTGGAAGAATGCAAATATTGTACCGATTTATATGGGAGGAAACAAGGAAGATCCATCAAATTACAGACCGGTCTCCCTGACAAGCACAGTAGCAAAAAACTGTGAAAAGGTCATCAAAAATATACATTTGGAAGAAAAAACTATACTGAATCCAAATCAATTTGGACTCAGACAAGGAAGATCATGCACAACAAACTTGATCTACTTCTACTCGAGACTAATAGATATAATACAAGAGACTGTGCCTTTCTGGACCTACAAAAGACATTTGATAAGGTACCACACAAGAAACTAATAAGGAAAATAGAGTCAATAGGTGGCATCAGCGGAAATTTATTGAAGTGGATGAAAGACTTCCTGACTGGGAGGAAAATGAGAGTAGTAATTAGAGATAAATTCTCAAATTGGGAAGAAATGATAAGTGGTGTCCCGTAGGGATCAGTATTGGCCCCAATCATGTTTGCCATATACATAAATGACATGGATTAAGGAGTAGATTGTTATATGAATTTCTTTGCAGGCGACGCAAAAATACTAAAGAAAGTAAGAACGGCGGAGGACAAACATATTAATAAAATAGCCGGAGAAACCTACAATCTATTGAGGTAAATAAAAGTGGCATTTGTCTATTTGGATGAGGAAATGGCAAATAAAATAAAATAAAATAAAAAATAAAATAAGATAACTATACTAATAAGACCAAAACTCGAGTACGCAGCAATACTATGGACACACAGTACCAAAAAGAAAAGAAAAGAAAAAAATATAGAAATAATTAATACAAAGAGCAACAACAAAAATGGCACCAACTCTTTCCAAAATGGCATATGAAAAGAGACAGTCCAAATTAGAATTACCAACTCTGGAACAAAGAAGGGAAAGAGGAGACTAGAGAGAAGGCACAATATTGGGACGAAGGAAATGAAGTGCGATCTCCCCCCATGAGCGAGATAATAATAACACAAAAAGAAATAATGGAACATCCATCAAACCTTGATGTTAGGAAATCACATAGCCCGGACGGAATTGAAAATTGGATTCTAAAAGAATGCAAAGAAGAACTAATGGACAAAACACATAACATAATAAGTTGCTCACTTATAGAAGGAAAATACCAAAAGACTGAAAAAATGCTAACATTGTACCAATATATAAAGGACGAAACAAGGAAGAACCCACTAACTATAGACCGGTCTCACTAACAAGCACTATAGCCAAAATTTGTGAGAAAATCACCAAGAATAGATGGGTAAAACACCTGGAAGAAAATGATATATTAAACCCAAGATAATTTGGGTTCAGACAAGGAAGATCATGTACCACAAACTTAATTATATATATATATATATATATATATATATATATATATATATATATATATATATATACATATATATATATAAAGGAGAATCAGTATAAGAAGCTGCTGAGAGAGGAGTGGGAGGGAGTAAAGGATAGAGTAGAACTAGGAATGGAGGAGGAATGGGGATGGTTGAAGGAGGGAGTCATAAGGTGTGCAAAGATGGTGTGTGGAACAAGGAGGGCGGGAGGAAATAGAAGGAAGAGTAGTGAGTGGTGGGATGAGGAAACAAAGAAGGGTGTAGAAGAGAAGAAGCAGGCATTCATAGATTGGCTACAAATTAGGACGAGGGAATCGTATGAGAGGTCAAAGTAAAGAGAAAGAAAGTTGAGCATAAGATAAAGGAAGCAAAGAGGAGAGCAGATGTGAAATGGGGTAAGAGTATGACAGAAAATTTTGAAAGTAATAAAAATATTTTTGGAAGGAAATTAAAAGAGAAAGACGAGGCGAATCAAGTAGAGAAGGAAAGGTAAAAGGTGCAGATGGAGAGATGATAATGGAAGAGAAGGCAGTGAGAGGAAGGTGGGCAGAGTATTTTAGGGAGTTGCTAAAAGGAAGATAGGGAGGGAATAGTAGTTGCAGTGGGAAGTGCTAAGAAAATAAGTGATGAGTGAGGAAAATGGAGGAGAAACAGGGAAGGATAAAGTGAAAGCAGCTGTTAAGATGATGAGAGCAGGTAAGGCACCTGGGTTGGATGGATGCCATGCAGAATGTCTGAAGAAAGGAGGTACAGTTATGGTGGACTGGCTGGTGAGGTTATTTAATGTTTGTTTAAGAGAGGGTAGAGTGCCAGAGGACTGGAGGAGTGCCTGTATAGTTCCGCTTTACAAGGGAAAGGGGGACAAGTGTGAGTGTAGTAGTTTCAGAGGGATCAGCTTGTTGAGTGTAGTTGAGAAGGCTTATGGGAGGGTCTTGATTGAGAGGATTAGGAGAGGAACAGAGGGAGTAATTGGTGAGGAACAGTGTGGTTTTAGGACAGGTAGGGGTTGTGTAGATCATATTTTTGTGGTAAGACAGATATGTGAGAAAGCTATAGGAAAAGGTAAGGATGTTTTTTGGGCTTTTATGGATCTGGAAAAGGCTTACGACAGGGTAGACAGGAAGGCACTGTGGGAGGTACTGCAGATGTATGGGATAGGAGGAAAGCTATTAAGAGCAGTCAATAATTTTTACGAGAGTAGTAGAGCTTGTGTTAGGATTAGAAATGGAGAGAGTGAATGGTTTGAGGTAAAGGTAGGACTTTGTCAGGGATGTGTTATGTCGCCCTGGCTGCTCAATCTTTACATGGATGGCGTGGTGTGAGAGGTGAATGCAAGGGTAGTGGGTCAGGGATTGGAGATGGTTAAAGAAAATGAAGAAAAGTGGGAGGTGAACCAGCTGTTGTTTGCTGACGACACTGCGCTAGTAGCAGGATCAGAGGAGGGATTGAGGAAGTTAGTGACAGAGTTTGAGAAGGTGTATGAAAGAAGGAAGCTGAAGATAAATGTGGTCAAAAGTAAGGTGATGACGTGTACAAGGGGAGAGAGTGACAGTAGACTGGAAGTGAGCATTAAGGGTGAAAGATTGGAGGAAGTGGATAGTTTCAGATACTTGGGTGCGAATGTGACAGGAAAGGGTGGAGTGGGGGGTGGAGGTAGAATGTAGATTGAGAGAAGCGAGTAAATGCCTTGGTGGATTAAAAAGTGTAATGAGGAATAGAAAATTGGGAATGGAGGCTAAGAGGAGACTGTATGAAGGAGTGATTGTGCCAACAGCACTGTACGGTGCAGAAACATGGAACTTGAGAAAGGAAGAGAGAAGGAGTTTGAATGTGTTTGAGATGAAATGTCTGAGAAGTATGATAGGGGTTACTAGGCTAGATAGAGTGAGAAATGAGGAGGTGAGGAGGAGAACAGGGGTGGAAAGGGAGTTGGGGGATAGGGTTGATGAAAGAGTATTAGGATGGTTTGGACACATGGAAAGGATGAGTGAAGAAAGATTAGTAAAAGAAATGTGGAAGGCAGATGTGGAAGGAGTGAATATGAGGGGGCGTCCTAGGATGAGATGGATGGATGGATGGGGTGAAAGGGGCATTACAAAAGAGAGGAATGTCTGTTGAGGAAGGACGGAAGAGGACAGAAGATAGGGGTGAATGGAGAAGGGTTGTGTATAGATGAGGCTGTGATGCATGAGGGGGAGTGGGTGGGGGATGGGGGGGGTGAGGAAGTATGTATGAGAACATTTTTGACGCAGCCCGAAGGGATTTCTCCTCGTCTTCTCGTTTTCTGCATGAGGGGACAGAGGGGGGGGGGGTCGCCGAATTTATGAAGCGGCCTTGCTGTGGATGTGCTGTGTCTTGCGACACTGCTTCTGACCCAGGGCAGTGGACGAAATGCAGGGATGACCCGTTATGCAGGAGGTGCCAAGATAAGAGGGAGGGAGGAGGGTAGAGGGGAGTGGAAGATATAGGAAATGAAATGGGTGGGAGTGATTTCTATGCCTTTTTCTTTTTGGCTACCCCCGTGTAAGGGGAAAAGCCTTTGGTATATGTATGTATGTATGTACTCAGATTAATAGACATAGTGCAAGAAAGGAATGTATGGGCTGATTGTTCCTTCCTGGACTCATAAAAAGCTTTCGACAAGGTACCACACAAAAAAAAATATTAAAAAAAAACTGGAACACATAGGAGGGATACAAGGGAACCTACTAAAATGGATGGAGGACTTCCTGATCGGTAGAAAGATGAGAGTAGTACTCAGAGAAAAATATTCAGGTTCGAAGGTGATCAGTGGAGTTCCGCAAGGATTTGTATTGACTCCAATAATGTTTGCTATTTATGTGAATGACATGAATGATGATGTGCAATGTTACATGAGCTTCTTTGCAGACGATGCTAAATTGTCAAGGAAAGTGAAAACTGGAACGGATTGCGAATCACTATAGGAAGACCTGAATAAGATATGGAAGTGGAGTCAGAAATGGGAAGTGGACTTCAACATTAAGAAGTGTAGCATAATGGAGTTTAGAAAAAGTAAAAATAGAATATCAGGACAATATAAAATTGGAACTAAGGAGGTGAAGAAAGTGGGATCTGAAAAAGATTTGGGTGTAATTATCTCAAATGACTTGTCCTATTATAAACAGATATTCAAAATTGTCGGAGAATCCCATAACTTGCTAAGATCAATAAAAGTGGCGTTTACCTATTTGGATGAAGAAATGATCAGAAAAATATTTGTCACACTAATAAGGCCTAGACTCGAATATGCGGCGACATTGTGGTCACCCAGTACCAAAAAGAATATAAAGAAAATAGAAAGAATCCAGATAGCAGCCATAAAAATGGCCCCTGCACTTGGGAACTTGTCATATGAGGAGAGACTGGCTAAACTGAAGTTACCGACTCTGGAGCAAAGAAGAGAGAGAGGCGACCTACTGACCATCTACAGAATCATGAAGGTCACAGAAATACTCGAGAGAGAGGACTTGTTAAACTGGGACAAGAGAAACACAAGAGAACATGAAAAAAAAAAAAAAAGTTATAGAAGAGATCTGAAGAAAAACAGTTTTCCACAAGTGGACACTTGGAACAAACTGAACGAAAAAAATAGTGCGCAAAAACCATTCATGAATTTAAGAGCAAACTAGACACTGCGAGATACAAAGGCGGGACACACGAGCGTAGTTCCCCTTCCCGTAAAATACAACTAGGTAAATGCAACTAGGTTAATACACACACACACAAACACGCACGCGCACACACGTGTAAACACACACATTTTGTATTCGCAGACAAATGTTAATTTGAATTTATTTCATATTAATCTAGCCCTAACCCCCAGAAAAATAAGTATGCATGGTTTTTCTAAAATGTGGAAGAGTTCTCTAATTTACAATACTTGGTGGGATATATATATATATTTTTTCAACGTAACTGCCATGACAATTCATTGCACTGAATACCTAGATGCTTTTCATAGTGTAACATATTTTATTAAAATTTTAAGAATAATACTTGGCGATTGTATTATCTTGTATGTTAGATTCCAGTGAATGCTGTTCATATGAGACTTTCAGATCATTCTATCTATTGGAAGTCTCTAGATTTCCAGTATTCAGAACAAATAGTTCCATATAAAAACTAGAACATTTCGTATACCAGAAATGCATTTTCTGATAATCAAATAGTTATGAAAAAAGTGTTTTAGTTTTGGATATGTGGAATCTTGATTGGAATGTCCATTATTATCTAGAACTTGAGTGGCCCTGTTTATTTCTACTTGGGTGGAGGTTCAGCGCGAGCAGTGGATGAGTGTCCTCCTAAAGAAGGCACTCATGGTACTGTCTTTATAATGTTGGGGGCACTCACTCTTCCCATTAAGACAGAGACCAGGGTTGGTGGGCTTAGAATAAACGGAAGCGGAGAAGTTGTCGCCATCTCGTTGAAGCAGTAAATCTAGAAACGGAAAAGAGCCATTGACGTCTTCTTCAGTTGTGAATCTTAATCCTGATGTTTCTTCCAGCAGGTTACGGAGTGATTCTCTTTCTTGTGTTGACGAAGACATGATCAAAGTATCGTCAACATATCTGGCATACACCTCCTAGAACGACACAACACACAAATCACCAGAAAACTTTTAGAAGAAAACACCGTCATTCTCGCTAAGGAATCAGAAAAGTCTAGACTTTTCTTTCTAGAAGCACTTATCATAAGAGACTTACAACTAACTATCAACAGACAAGTGGAAGCCCCTACCATACTCCCCAGTAGCCCCTCCCTAGGACTTGTAGTTCTCTCAACCACAACAACATACCTTCCAATCACACCCACACCCAAGTCCCTCTCCGGCGTTCCGCCGGAGTCATAGAGAGGACACTCGGTCCTCAACGGACACTTAGGGAGCACCGGATTTCTGAACTCCAACGGACATTTGCCCCACAGTGACAAATTCCCTCGTCATCTCACACATGTAATGTGACCTCCCTCCGCGTCTTATGTTATGACCTCACCCAGAGCTTTCTTTCTATGTATATTATGTCTTGTACTCTGTTTCTGTTACATTAAAAATGCTAACTGCGTTTAGCGAAACGTCTGTATGCTCTTACTCAACAATAGTTTCTAATGTCTACTGGAAATCTATAATTTCGTCTGTCCTGTGACCACAAATCTACGTTCAGAAGATTTCAAAGTCCACTCAAGAAGCTTTGTAGCTCCGAATGCGCAGTAGCTTTTAACAGAACACACACACACACACACACACACACACACACACACACACACACACACACACACACACACACACACACACACACACACACACACACACACACATATATATATGTATGTATATATATATATATGCATAATATATATATATATATATATATATATATATATATATATATATATATAAGTCTAAATAAAAATATTCTTCTAAAAAACGCTGTGGAAGTCGGGGACAGGTGGTATTACGGTGACACTTTGTCCTAAAAATATTCTTGAAAAAGCGCTTGGGTAAGTCGGGGTCAGGTGGTATTCTTCTTCTTCTTCTTCTTCTTCTTCTTCTTCTTCTTCTTCTTCTTCTTCTTCTTCGCGTTCCTCTTCTTCTTCTTCTTCTTCTTCTTCTTCTTCTTCTTCTTCGCGTTCTTCTTCTTCTTCTTCTTCTTCTTCTTCTTCTTCTTCTTCTTCTTCTTCTTCTTCTTCTTCTTCTTCTTCTTCTTCTTCCTCACGTTCTTCTTCGCGTTTTTCTTCGCGTTCTTCTTCGCGTTTTTCTTCGCGTTCTTCTTCGCATTCTTCGCGTTCTTCTTCCTCGCGTTCTTCTTCGCATTCTACTTCGTGTTCTTCTTCGCGTTCTTCTTCGTGCTGGGGATCCCGTGTTGGGGTTCCGCCCCGAGGCCGAAGGGGAAAACGAGGGATTAGAGCGCGGAAAGCTGCGGCCGTAGGCCGCTGTTTGTGCAGCCAAGCCCGCGGCTTGTGTATATATATATATATATATATATATATATATATATATATATATATATATATATATATATATATATATATATATCACAGGTGAGAAATGTAGTAACACATTTATAAATCACAACTAACACCACAGTCGGACGAAAGAAAGAGTTGCGTAAGCGGAACTATATATTTCGATTGCTACCTGCAATCCTCTTCAGTAGTACAAAGTGGCAGGGAGGAGGCTATCTTAAGTAGCAACCTCTTACAAAAGAAAGGGAACACGAGAAAATACAGAACATCACTGCCCCAACCCTAGTTGACCTGAGGCTGACACGAGGTCGGGTCAGGGGGAGGGGGAGGAAGCTTGTTGACAATATTTTTGGTGATGAATAGTCCTGAAATGATGTCTGGGGTCCATTGACCCTTGGAAATATTCATCGTGGGCAGATAATCAATTAATGTTGATTCCACCATTTTCCTTCTGAACCCACACCCTGATTTGTAAATGAGATCAGATTTCTCCCAGTCCATCCGGTGATTAAATTTATCAACGTGTTGAAACACTGCTGAATTTATTTGGCCATATCTAATCGACCTTTCATTGGCCAGACGGGAAGAGACCTACCGACAAGATTAAATGAACACAAAAGGTCGATTAGATATGGCCAAATAAATTCAGCAGTGTTTCAACACGTTGATAAATTTAATCACCGGATGGACTGGGAGAAATCTGATCTCATTTACAAATCAGGGTGTGGGTTCAGAAGGAAAATGGTGGAATCAACATTAATTGATTATCTGCCCACGATGAATATTTCCAAGGGTCAATGGACCCCAGACATCATTTCAGGACTATTCATCACCAAAAATATTGTCAACAAGCTTCCTCCCCCTCCCCCTGACCCGACCTCGTGTCAGCCTCAGGTCAACTAGGGTTGGGGCAGTGATGTTCTGTATTTTCTCGTGTTCCCTTTCTTTTGTAAGAGGTTGCTACTTAAGATAGCCTCCTCCCTGCCACTTTGTACTACTGAAGAGGATTGCAGGTAGCAATCGAAATATATAGTTCCGCTTACGCAACTCTTTCTTTCGTCCGACTGTGGTGTTAGTTGTGATATATATATATATATATATATATATATATATATATATATATATATATATATATATATATATATATATATATATATATATATATATATGATGATGATGATGATGGAGAACATAAACACAGGGGAAGGTTCGGAGCCCTAAACACAAACGTTCCCTTCGCGTAGAACTTCTGCAGAGAGTGTACGGAAAACTGTAGAAGAGGAACAAAATGGACAATTGCCCTTCCTTGATACATTAATACGACCAGTAAGGAAAAACTGTGACTTTCTCAGTATACAGAAAGAAAACAAGCAAAGAGGATTTAGTACATTACTTCTCCGCACATGATGATAGGACAAAGAATGGTAGAGTAATAGGCCTTTTTCTCAGGGCACTACGAATCTGTAGCAAAGAATACCTAGAAGACGAATTTGTTTATATCATGAAAACCTTTGACAAACTTGTATACCCAGACGGAATGTTGAGGAGAACAAAAAGAAAAGCAATAAATATTTATAATGGTGGAAAGAAAGAGAAATGATAAAAATATTACCAATTTTGTATCAGTACCTGGCTCAGAAACGTCACCAATAATAGATAAATATTTAACAAAAACAGGTATAAACATAACTAAAACACCTAATAAGAGGATAGGTGATTTGATAAAGACTTCCGAAAAGAGAACCAATTCGGAAAACAGTGTCGTATACAAAATCCCGTACAACAGTTGCTCAATGGTATATTATGGCGAGTCATCAAGGGAATTAGATAAAAGAATTTATGAACGTAAAAACGACATAAAAGCACATAGGACATCTAATTCTTTAGTAGTTCATGTGGAAAAATTCGATCATTTACCAAACTGGAGAGGAGCTGAAGTGCTACATAAAGTTTTGATAAATTCACTAGAAGTATTGTAGAATCTGCATATATTTCAACTAAGAATTCATCGAACCATCGAGGAGGGTTTATCAATTTAGCTGAACAAACTAGTATTCTAATTCTAGAACACGGCAGAAAAAACGACCTTTCCCAAGTATATGTATATATATATATATATATATATATAGATATGTATATATATATATATATATATATATATATATATATATATATATATATATATATATATATATATTACAATAGTAGGGTAGCAGGTCCTCTTTCAGGCAGATATGATTAAACTTTGCAGCAGCTTCTGCATTCACGAGTTTCTTGCTGACATGTTCAACTTTTCTAATACTTGAACGTTGGATATCGTTGAGTTGTCTTATTATGTGTCCAAACTTCATTTGGAATGAATGTAAAGACAATGCTAACTTCTTAATTGTACTAGTAGAGCTTTCGCCTAACTTTAGGCATCTTCAGTACAAATTGAATACAAATAGTAAAGGTGACAATATATACAAAGAACATATGGAACATTAGGAGAGACGGGGAATCGGACAGTCACTAGGAGAGACGGGAAATCGGACAGTCACTAGGAGAGACGGGAAATCAGACAGTCACTAGGAGAGACGGGAAATCGGACAGTCACTCAGGAGACAGGATCTGATGTTCCGCCCACTGGGTCAACGGTGAACCTATGTCTGTGATCTATATACTTAGAAGTAGGAATGATAAATTGGTCAGGATTTTGTTTGTTCATGGTGGGGTTTTGTCTTTTAATGTGAAGTGCTTCTAAGATGAGAAGGCGTCTGTAGTTTGATTCCTTTTGTAGTATGATGGTTCCTTCTTCTAGATCCTTCCTCGTGACTGGGGATTAATGTGTGTCAATGTGATGCTGTTTTATGGCTCCATTAGAGAGGTGAAGGGTGAGGCGTCTTGATAGTTTTGTTGTAGTCGACCCTATGTACTTTTCATTAAGGGTTTCACAGTTCCATTTTTAACATGTGTATTCGTACACAAGGTGGCTACATTGGAATACCGGGGTTCGCTGGCTAGGGCTATTCTTAAGGAGGAGGTGGGACGTTTTCCTATTCTGGTACCAAATGTTTAGGTGGATTTTGTTGTCACTGTTGGAGGGTCTGACGTTTTTTCCGATGATCTTCCTGATGGCGTCCTCGTCTGCTCTATAATGGAAGGACATAATATTCCTGTAAAATATAGTAATCTTATGTCCTGTTTGAATGTTGTCGGTCGGGGGTCTGTACCATCTGTCCAGGTGTGTATTGATGACATTTTGTACTTCTTTGTTTGAGAAACCGTTGTTGACCAGGACTTGTGTGATCCTGTCTAACTCGGCGTGGGTGCGGTTCCAATCACTGCAGTGCGACAAGGCTCTTCTGGCGTAAGCATCTATGGTGGACTTACGGTATCGCGATGGGCATTCACTGTTCCCGTTTAGGCAAAGACCAGGGTTGGATGGTTTGGAGTAAACTCCGGTCTTGAAACTTTGAGAACTGGCATCGATATTAACGTCCAGGAAAGGGAGTTGTCCGTTGACGCTGTTCTGTGGTGAAATTTAGGCCAGAAACACGCTGTAAGGTAGTCTTTAGGTCTTCTAACTCCCTTTGGTCCCTTACGAGGACGAAAATATCGTCCACGTACCGAATATAAATAGGAGGCTTACGGATGGTGCTGAAAACCTCCCTCCCCACCATGCCCATGAAAAAATTAGCAAAGTTTCAAGATCGGAGTTTACTCCAAACCATCCAACCCTGGTCTTTGCCTAAACGGGAACAGTGAATGCCCATCGCGATACCGTAAGTCCACCATAGATGCTTACGCCAGAAGAGCCCTTTCGCACTGCAGTGATTGGAACCGCACCCACGCCGAGTTAGACAGGATCACACAAGTCCTGGTCAACAACGTCACAATTATATACCCGTATGGCAGCCCTCAACACCCGGGCAAAGGTGTCATTGCCCAAGGAACTGTGGCGTCCTGCGGCAAATGCAGGATACGAAGTTACATATGAAAGAAAGGAAAATACCGCATGACGCAAATTCTGAAGAAATGGTACTTGTATACCTACGAAGTTTGTTCCATAAATCGATATGTTATTAAAAACTTCTGTTTACTCACGTACAAGTGTGTTATTGTGTTAAATATTGAAAATGTGTGTACCCGTTGCTATGTTTGTTTGGGCCCGTGTCGCTGTGATCGGATGGAAATAATTATTTCTTCGCTTCTGTTTAATTTCATAACATTTCACACACTTGTAATTAATATTTTTAGAATTTATACTTATAATATTTTCCCCATGTCTGTTTGTCAATCTGTTATCTAATTGTTACACATTATACCTGACTCCTGATTGGTCCACGTTGGCAAAGCTCCCACAATGCTCTGCTATATTACCTATAAATAGAGCTAATAAATGCAGGTGATAGACAGTCTCTGTGAAGAAGTCAGTACCGCTGCATAACCCGAACCGCTTAGTCATTTCTCCTTATCTCTGACTCCCACCACAGAACTCCGCTCCATTCACCTCTCCAAGATGCCGGATGCCCTCCACTTACACCCGGAAACTCTAGCCGGCGATAAGGACGACAAACAATACTGCGAAATAGCAGATAGATTGTTCCAACGTCATATCTCGGCACAAGTCCGGTCAGCCAGCAGCTTCCACCCCAGTGACAAACCAGTGCATAGTGTTCAGTGTAGTGACGACCCAGGTGTTAGTGACAATAGTGCTGTGAGTGAAAACATCCCCGTGTCATATAGTGCCAGTGACCAAAGTGTGCAGCAGCTACGACAGGAAGTGGCCGACATGAAGACTTTGCTCAACCAGTTTTTAGCCGAGAAGGGAAGCCATCAACCACCACGTAGTCCCGCTCCACGACAGGATACTACCTCCAGCTGGTACCATACCTGCTTCGGAGCCAAGGCGCTCAGATGCACACAACCATGCAGCTGGTCGCAGGGAAACTCCAAACGCGGGGGTCGATAACCACCCCTACCCCCGCTAACCATACCCACACCCTCCTCTCAGTGCATGATCGCCATTCTGGCCTATCCTTCCTGGTAGACACAGGTTTAGCCGTCAGCATCATACCCCCGACGGAAGAACCCAACCACGGTACACGTTGGCCATCCTACGACCTGCTTGCAGCCAACGGTACGCCCATCGCAACGTACGGCAGCCACCACAGCGTCCTGGAACTCCACTATGTCAAGTTCCCTTGGACATTCGTCATAGCAGCGGTACAGCAACCCATTCTTGGCTACGACTTCCTCCAGCACTACAACATGGTAGTTAGCCCCAAGGATAACTGCTTGCACCACGGCACAACAAGCATACCAGGAACCACCACTAACGCAACTTCCCACCAGATATCGTCACTCCAGCCCGATGGCGATTATGCACGCATCCTGCAGGAGTTTCCCCATTTAATATCGCCAGACAAGACCAACACCACCACCACCCCTCACAACATCATGCACCACATCCAGACATCTGGACCCGCCAGTATACAGCAAGCCTCGACGACTTTCCCCAGAAAAGTTAGCCGCTGCTAAACAGGAGTTCCAAGAACTCCTAGACCAGGACATCATCCAACCATCGGAGAGTGCTTGGGCATCACCACTCCACATGGTTCCCAAGCCACCCCCACCACCCAACCAATGGCGGGCTTGCGGTGACTACCGTCAATTTAACCGCATCACGAAGCCCGACCGCTACCCCATCCCTCACGCTCAGGACTTCCACTTCAAGCTTCACGGGAAACAGGTCTTCTCCAAGATCGACCTGGTCAGGGCGTTTCATCAAATCCCTGTAGCGCCGGAAGACGTCCAGAAGACAGCCATAGCCACTCCGTTCGGCCTCTTCGAATGGAAGATGATGGCCTTTGGCCTCCGGAATGTCACCCAGACGTTCCAGAGGTTCATAGACCAGGCCCTGAAAGACTTCGACTTCATCACCATTTACATCGACGACATCCTCGTAGCCTCCGATACTCACGACCAGCACCGCCAACACCTCCGCCTCCTCTTCCGCCGCCTCCAAGATTATGGCCTCCGGGTACACCCGTCCAAATGTCTCCTCGGAGTTTCATCTCTCGACTTTCTCGGACACCGTATCTCAACGGCAGGCCTGTATCCTCCCCCTCAAAAAATCGACACCATAAAAGACTTCCCACAGCCAACATTCATCAAAATGCTCCGACGATTCCTAGGAATCCTCAATTATTACCATAGATTCGTCCCCGACGCAGCTGCAAAACTCGCTCCCTTGAACGCCCTCACCAAGAACCATTCCAAGCGGTCGGTCAAAGCTGTGAAGTGGTCTTCCGAAGCGACCCAAGCATTCGGGTAAGTCAAGGCGGCAATCACTGAGGCCGCCCGCTTGTCCTACCCGGTAGCTCACGCCCCCACATTCCTTACCACCGATGCTTCCTTCTCAGCAATTGGCGCCGTCCTCCAACAAAAAATCAACGGCCAGCTCCAGCCTATCGCCTTTTTCTCAAAACGTCTGGACCCTCCTCAAATTCGCTACAGCGCCTTTGACAGGGAACTGCTAGCCCTAGTCTCGGCCGTCAAGCACTTCCTTTACTTCCTTGAAGGCCGGCCTTTCGTCATCCTTACAGACCACAAGCCACTCCCCCATGCCCTAGACAGGGTCTCCGACCATCACTCCCCAAGAGTCTCCCGGCAGCTGTCATTCCTCTCCCAATTTGATACTCGAATTGAGTATATCAAGGGAGAGGATAACCAGGTGGCCGACGCCTTGTCTAGAATCACCTCCAGCATCCTCCCTGACTACAACATAGACTACTCACGCATCGCCGCATCTCAGAATAACGACAGTGAACTCCGCCTCCTACGTATGCACGACACCTCATCCTTACAGCTAAGACAGCTTCCTAACAACCCCGTACCATTGTGGTGTGACGTCTCCACAGGCAAACCCCGCCCGTACATCCTCGCCTGCCACCGTAAGGACGTCTTCTCCTCCTTCCATGACCACAGTCATCCGGGCATCCGCGCGACACAACGCCTCATCACGGATCGAGTCGTCTGGCCAGGCATCAACAAGGATGTCAGACAATGGGCCCGGACCTGCCTCCCCTGCCAGACGGCCAAGGTTACGCGCCACGTCCACGCACCACTCCAGTGTTTTCTTACACCCACGGCACGTTTCCAGTCAGTCCATGTGGACATTGTGGGCCCCCTTCCGCCTTCTCGTGGCATGCGTTACCTCCTTACGTGTAACGACAGGTACACCAGGTGGCCAGAAGCGATCCCCCTTCCGAATATATCCGCCGAGACGACCGCCCCGTGCTTTCCTCACCGGTTGGGTATCCAGATTCGGCGCACCTCACATCCTTGTCGCCGATAGGGGCCCTCAGTTCGAATCTGAACTATGGTCCAGCCTCCTCAAGTTCCTTGGCACCAAACGCAACCGGACTACCGCTTACCACCCCCAAACCAATGGACTCGTGGAACGGTTCCACCGTACTGGGAAGCTTTGTGACAACGAAGATTGCAGTTATCGACAGCCATAGTGGTGGGGGCTTGAACTCTGGGTGTGGAGAGTCCCTGTCCTTCTCAAGGAGAGTGCTGGTGAGCCTGAAGGAGTCCAGAAGTCCAGCCGCCTGTGACAGCCAGGTATCAGAGTGGATATGAGTACCCACCCGTCCCAGAGCTATCACAAGGCTCTGATTGAGCTCAGTTATCCTGGGGCTCTGGACTATCTTGGCAAGAAAGTCGACCTCCAGCCTTCTGACCCGTGACGTCAATGAAGGCAGTGAAGCCTCCATTTGGAGGTTAACGATCTTGGTCCAAGGTTGAGCTCCCAGGATAATCCTTGCTGCGGCATTTTGGCAAGGCTCCAGGTCTTCAAGCTTGGCAGTTGCCACATTTATGAGAGCTGGGGCAGGGTAGTCCACCAAGCTGCGGACTGCGTGCACATAGAATGTGCGAAGGATCTGATGCGTGGCACCAAGTGCCTTCCCTGTCATTGCTCTCATAACTGTGGTTCTTGCCTTCAGTCTCTCCTTGAGATAGGCTAGTTCCTTCTGAAAGGTGAGCCTCTCATCAATCCAGACCCCCAGGTACTGATACTGGTGAACCCAGTCCAGCCTAAGGTCCTGGATGGTGAGGTGCTTCCCTTCTTTCCAGAGTCTCAATGCCATGGCCTTCGATTTTGTAGGGGAGATCTTTAACCCTAACCTGCAACATTCCGTCGCTACAGCGCTTAAACAGCGTTGAGCCCTGTTGAAGCACTGCCGTTTCCCAGTAATTATGAGCGCAATGTCATCTGCATAGCAGATGACCTTGCACCCATGTGGTAGAGGTAGCTCCAGAATGTTGGAGACGAGCACATTGAACAGAGTGGGACTGAGTTCCCACCCACCCTGTGGAGTGCCATTCTCCAGCATTCTGGCCTCTGATATATGACCCTGAAAGCGTACTTTCGCAGACCTGTGACTGAGATAGTCAGCAATCCAAGAAAGCAGCTTGCCTTTTACGCCCTTGCGCGCCAAAGACCCGACGTCGATGTTGTCGTCCCTCTCAGTAGAAATCAGTTGCGCCTACGTACCAGGGCTCTTCATCAGGTACAACGGTTCCTTCAGCACAGACTGGAGGCAGTGGTGTCAGAGAGGGCGAGGTGGTACAGGGCAGTCACAGACTATGAGCCCCTTGTACTTCCTCGCTCCACACCTAGAAAAGTGGAAACTCTGCTCTTCCGTCTGCGACTGGAGGACCGTTGTTTCTGGCAGATCAAGAGTAACTCAACACCTGAAGAAAGAAGATGCCGCCACTGTAGCCACCCTGAAGCCACCCTCAAGCACCACCTCCAGCATTGCCCCGCAACTGCTTTTCTGAGGAGAGGGCCTCCGACAACATCTGAGGGTCTTGTGCGTCGCTTATGCCGCCACTTAAGCGCTTACGAACTGCGTCGGCTGGTGGAGTGTCAGCCCCCCCTATATATATATATATATATATATATATATATATATATATATATATATATATATATATATATATATATGTCTTCAGTTAGTACATCATTCACTGAACCATTCACTTGTAACACATCATGAAGAGTGCATTCGCCGGGATGTGCATACGCATTTTACATGAGTATGCACATCTTGTGAATGTATGAGTGTGTGTGGTTGGGCCCACACACACTCATAAGTCAAATCACCCTCCAAACGGGCTCACACTTAAAGCCCGTGGGAATATTTTTCCCAAATTAAACAGAACAGAACTGCGTTGCGGTCAGTCTGGTCTTGAGTGGTGGTGCGTCGCCACAATACTCCCCCCCCCCCTCTTTGGGAGTGATCGCCGTGGAGGTAGGGCGAGACGCGAGTGATGTGGCAGAATCGGGCCGGCCTTTTTGACACTCGACCGGAACGGGTGATTGTGCCATCAGATGGTATCTCTAGAGAGGACGGTCTGGATGTTGGAGAAGGCGGCGGCAGCGTGCAGGAGGCATGGTCGCTGTGTTGGCGAGGGTGGTCCGGCTGGGCATGGAGCTGTGGGGATATACGGTTAGGTGAGAATGATTGCAATGAAGGGGAGGGTGAGTTCGGAGGAAAGTTAGGGATTTGGGGGCTTGGGGGAACACTGGCAGTGGAATGCAGGGTTGGCCTGGGTGGTGGAGGGGGCGATTGCCGCGAGGAATCTGACTGAGCCTGTCTGTGTGGGGTTGGGGGATCAGATGGAAAGGCTTAACACCTCGGTGGATGAGGAAGTGTTTCGCCGATCTGCTGATGACTTTGAAGGGTCCATCGTACGGGCGTTGGAGAGGGGTTCGTCTGGAGTCAGGCAATGACGGGGAAGGCACTTGGTGCCACGCATCGGGTCCTTCGCACATTCTATGTGCAAGCAGTCCGCAGCTTGGTGGACTACGCTGCCCCAGCTCTCATAAATGTGGCAACTGCCAAGCTTGAAGACCTGGAGCCTTGCCAAAATGCCACAGCAAGGATTATCCTGGGAGCTCAACCTTGGACTAAGATCGTTAACCTCCAAATGGAGGCTTCACTGCCTTCATTAACATCACGGGTCAGAAGGCTGGAGGTTGACATTCTTGCCAAGATAGTCCAGAGCCCCAGGATAACTGAGCTGAGTCAGAGCCTTGTGACAGGTCTGGGACGGGTGGATACTCTTATCCACTCTGGTACCTGGCTGTCACAGGCGGCTGGACTTCTGGACTCCTTCAGGCTCACCAGCACTCTCCTTGAGAAGGGTAGGGACTCTCCACACCCAGAGTTCAAGCCCCCACCACCATGGCTGTCGATACCTGCAACCTTCGTTGTCACAAAGCTTCCCAGTAAGAAGAAGTTATGTGATCAGGAAAGAGTATGAGCGCAGGCCCTACAAGGCATCCGCGCACTGTCAGAACCTGGAATGGCTCCGTAGACCCTAGCAGGCCCCGTAGTGCGGGGGCTGCTTTCGTGACGGATGGTTTGACCTTCGGCATAGTATCTGATCATGCGTCCACTCTCCAAGCTGAGGCCATAGCGGTCCAAGGAGCGTTAGAGCATGCTCTAATATCTCGAGCTGGTCCTGTGGTAATCCACACGGATTCACAGTCTCTGCTAGGCAGCTTAGGATCGACACAGCCCAGCGACAATGTACGCCTACTGACCTCCATCCTAGCACTCCTGCTGAAGCTGCATCAGCAAGGCAGGAGTGTTACGCTCAACTGGGTGCCGAGCCACGTAGGTGTCCCAGGTAACGAGCTAGCCGACGCCGCAGCTGAAGCGGCGCGCCAAAGACCCGACGTCGATGTTGTCGTCCCTCTCAGTAGAAATCAGTTGCGCCTACGCACCAGGGCTCTTAATCAGGTACAACGGTTCCTTCAGCACAGACTGGAGGCAGAGGTGTCAGAGAGGGCGAGGTGGTACAGGGCAGTCACAGACTATGAGCCCCTTGTACTTCCTCGCTCCACACCTAGAAAAGTGGAAACTCTGCTCTTCCGTCTGCGACTGGAGGACCGTTGTTTCTGGGAAATCAAGAGAGATTCGACACCTGAAGAAAGAAGATGTCACCATTGTAGCCACCCCGAAGCCACCCTCAAGCACTACCTCCAGCATTGCCCCGCAACTGCTTTTCTGAGCAGAGGGCCTCCGACAACATCTGAGGGTCTTGTGCGTCGCCTCTGCCGCCATCTAAGCGATTATGAACTGCGTCGGCTGGTGGAGTGTCAGCGCCCCCTATTATTTTATGTCATTGCACTTGTACTCCTTTCATGTCAGGAAGGGTGAATTCACCGAACTGTGCATGCGTATTTCACATAGGCATGCACATCCGGTAAATGTATGGGTGGGTGTGGCCAAAGCACGACCACTCATACATTGAATCACCCCCCCCCCCTTTTTCTTAAATTCATAACAACATTGCTATTCATTTCTAACACCGAATACAGTTCACATTGGGAAAGGTGCATTCACCGAGATGTGCATATGTATTTCATATACGTATGCACATCTTGTGAATGCATGAGTGTGTGTGGTTGGACCCACACACACTCATAAGTCCAATCACCCACCAAACGGGCTCAAAACCAAAGCCCGTGGGAGCTTAAAACTCCCAAATTATACACGCACGCACACACGCACACACACACACACACACACACACACACACACACACACACACACACACACACACACACACACACACACACACACACACACACACACACACACTTATTCACCAAGATGTGCATACATATTTAACATAGGTATGCACATCCGGTAAATGTATGAGTGGGCGTGGCCAAGCCACACACACTCATATATTGAATCACCCCCACTTCTTCCAAATCTTATTACACCAGTGCTACATTAACCACCATCACTGAACACACAGCTAATGTTAGGAAGGGTGCATTCACCGAGATGTGCACACGTATTTCATATACGTATGCACATCTTGTGAATGTATGAGTGTGTGTGGCTGGGCCCACACACACATAAGTCAAATCATCCTCCAAACGGGCTCACACTCAAAGCCCGTGGGAATATTCTTCCCAAATTATACAGAACAGAACTTAACACCGAACACAGTTCACGTTGGGAAGGGTGCATTCACCGAGATGTGCATGCGTATTTCATATACGTATGCACATCTTGTGAATGTATGAGTGTGTGTGGTTGGGCCCACACACACACACACTCATAATACTCCTGGAGCCAGGGGTCATTTGCATGCATAAGAGTGCCACTCAGTTTCTTTCTTGATCTGGTTAGAGGGTCACCTCAGACATCTGAAAAATCAAGGTGGACGCTCAGCTGACTGGCAGCAAGGTAGATATTTGAGGATTTATTTTGGTCATTATTCCGAAAGCCGACGCCCATCATAAATCCTCAAATATCTACCTTGCTGCCAGTCAGCTGAGCGTCCACCTTGATTTTTCAGATGTCTGAGGTGACCCTCTAACCAGATCAAGAAAGAAACTGAGTGGCACTCTTATGCATGCAAATGACCCCTGGCTCCTGGAGTATAAATCAAATCACCCACCAAACGGGCTCACAACCAAAGCCCGTGGGAGCTTAACTCCCGAATTAAATACACTCACATACGTTGCGGTCAGTCTGGTCTAGACTGGTAGTGCGTCGCCACACTGGAAATGGACTCAAAAGTGGGAGGTGAACTTTAATATCAAGAAGTGTAGCATAATGGAGTTTGGTAAAAGCCAAGACAGAATTTCAAAAAATTACAAAATTGGTAAAAATGAAATAAAAAAGTGCACTCGGAAAGAGACCTTGGAGTGATAATCAGCAATGACATGGCACCGGACAGACATATAAAAAAAAAAAAAAAAAAAAAAAAAAAAAAATAGTAGGTGAAACATACAACCTAATAAGGTCAATGAAAGTGGCATTTGAACATTGGATGAAGAAATGATATATATATATATATATATATATATATATATATATATATATATATATATATGTATATATATATATATATATATACATATAAGTCACATTGATTAGACCAAAACTGGATTATGCAGCGACACTATGGACACCCAGGGCGGTGGGCAGGATGCAGGGATGACCCGTCATCCAGGAGGTGCTCAGATGAGAGGAAGGGTGGGAGGGGTGTGGAGTGTATTTAGGGATGAAATGGGTGGGAGTGTTTTTATGCCTTTCCCTTTTTGGCTACCTCCCTTGGAAGGGGGAAAAAGCCTTGGTATATGTATGTATGTAGAAAGAATACAAAGAGCAACAACAAAGTTGGCCCCAGTTCTTTCCAAATTAACATACGAACAAAGATTATCGAAACTAGAACTACCAACACTAGAGCAAAGAAGAGAAAGAGGTGATCTACTGACTATATATGGAAACATGAAAGGAATGGAAATCCTTGACAGAAAAGATTTACTAAAAAATGAGAAGAAATTCAAAAAGGACAACTATAGAAGAGATAGGAAAAAGAATAGCTTTCCACACAGAATGCTGGATATATGGAATAACTTAGATGAAAAAACAGTGTGTGCAAATACTATTCACGATTTTAAGAATAAACTTGATGCTGAAAGATACAAAGACGGGTCACCACGAGCATTGCTCCCTTCCCGTATCATACAACTAGGTAAATACAAAATGGTAAATATACACAAACACACACACACACACACACACACACACACACACACACACACACACACACACACACACGTGTAGCCCCTGTTCACCTAGCAGCGAGTAGGTACGGGACGTTAGTCAAGGAGTTGTGACCTTGCTGTCCCGGTGTGTGGTGTGTGAGTGGTCTCAGACCTACCCAGAGATCGGCAAATAATGAGCTCTGAGCTCACTGCCGTAGGGTGGTATCTGGCTGTCTCGACAGAGGCTGCAGCAGATCCGAGGTGAATACACACACACACTGGCTGTCTCGACAGAGACTGCAGCAGATCCGAGGTGAATACACACACACACACGCTCGGTGGCGGATTGGTAAAGCACTGGCCTCACAAGCCAGAGAACCGGGGTTCGATTCCCCGGCCGGGCGGAGATAAGTTGGGTTTGTCTCCTTTCACGTGTAACCCCTGTTCACCTAGCAGCGAGTAGGTACGGGATGTTAGTCAAGGAGTTGTGACCTTGCTGTCCCGGTGTGTGGTGTGTGAGTGGTCTCAGACCTACCCATAGATCGGCAAATAATGAGCTCTGAGCTCGCTGCCGTAGGGTGGTGTCTGGCTGTCTCGACAAGAGGCTGCAGCAGATCCGAGGTGAATACACACACACACACACACACACATACATACACACACACACACACACATGACCACGGAACCGTCAACACCTTCGTCGTCGCTGGGCCCTAAAGAAGAGGATAAGCGACGAAAAAGGAAACCTGATTTGTATTGTAGGGGAGGGAAGAAATCGTGGGTGTCCGTAATGATATCTCTGCAGTGCTAGTTAATTGTATTAAGACGTAATAAGCAAAAAAACTAAGGAAAACAACGAAAAGTCTGACTCGAAAGGCAACTGCGAATCAGAGCCATCTGGTGACGTCATGCCGAACCCCGATGTAAACAAACGTTTCATCACTCCTACTACCACGCGGGAATATTACAAAGATGCTTTTTCTAGATTTAGTAAGTACGAAAGCAGGAGTTTAAGTCGAAACTTAGAGATAGAGAGGGGAATGAGAAAAAAAAAAAAAAAAAAAAAAAAAAAAAAGATACGGAGGGAGAATGAAATTATGGAATTAAAAAACGAAATCGTTGGACTAATGGATTGCTTAGCGCATGCAAACTTTGAGATTTTCGACCTGAGGAAAACTAACTTAGATCTAAGAAACGAGATTAAGGAATTGAAAAATGATACAAGAGAGCTGAAGAGTGAAAATGAAAAGAAGAGAATTAAAGATACTGCCAATAGCGAAAACATAAAAAACAGGTAAACAACAAAAACAAAAAATGACTGAAAAAATCGAAGATAGCTTAGGTGAGGAAAGTATCCAAAAAATGGAAGGAAAACATTGAAAATAAAGAAATTGTTTTCAAAGAAATAATCTAACAACAAATACAGGAAAATGCAAAGAACACAATTATCCAAGTAATTAATGAAAAAGCAAATTGGGTTAGAGACACAGTGGATAGGAAAAAATAAATGTATTATGGTATATGGACTAAAAGAAAAACATGGTTTGGCGAGGTACACGAGAAAAGAAAAGAAGAAAAAGAGACAGCAATAGCAATCCTAAAAGAAACTCAGGAGGAAGCCCAAGATGAAGGTAAAGATGTTGATGAAACATATAGGATCGGTTACTATTCTAATGATAGAAATCGACCGCTAAAAATAAAACTAAGATCACAAATGGTAGTAGAAGACATATTTGAAAAATGTAGGTAACTTGGCAAAGAGTGAAAAGTACAATAAGATATGGATAAAAAGAGAAATGTGTATTGAGGAATTAGAAAAAGAAAATACACTAAGAGATGAAGCAAAGAAAAAAAAAAAAACGAAGAGAACGGAGACAGAACCCAAGGAATTCCATTGGAGAGTAATCGACATGAGACTGAGGAAATGGTACATCAGAATGGGCAAACCAAAGACAGAAGAAAAGGAGAAAGAAGAAAATTGAAAGTGGCTTATACTAACATCGACGGATTAATTTCAGGACTGAACGAACTTAATGATTACCTGCTAGAAGAAAAGCCAGACATAATGGGAATTGTGGAGACTAAACTAAGGGGCGAAATACCATCCATCAATGTTGGACATGGACTATACAGAGACAAGAAACAGGGAGGAGGAATCATGTTCTTGGCCAAGAAAAACTTGAATGTGACAAAAATTGCGGAGGGCAAAGGTAATGTAGAACTGATTATGATAAAAGTCGAAGAAAAGAACATGAAAAATAGAAAGTTTGTGGTGACTTATGTGCCCCCAAAAACGAACGCTTGGAAAGAGAACGAGCATACGAAAATGCTAGAAGATACAAGGTAATCATTAAATGAGATAGTAATGGGCGGGGATAATCTGGTAATTATGGGGGACTTCAATAGCAAAGAAATTTGTTGGAATAACATGACAGTGCGAGGAGGAGACGACTTGTGGGGTAATGTACTTCTGGGTATGACCATGGAATACACAATGACTCAGTTGGTCAGTGAAAACACCAGATACATAAATAACGAGGAGCCGTCGAAACTACATTTAATATATACAACAGAACCTGAAATTGTGGATAAAATCCAATACAAGACACCAATTGGAAAGAGTGACCACATACTCATTGAAACTGAACTAAAGGAAGAAATATACACGGAGAGAAATGAATAGCATAGGAAAGGAAGATTGATGTACAACAAAACGGACTTTGTAAAACTAAAGAAATTCTTCCAGAATGCAAACTGGGAAAATTTTACATGGAAGAGACAAAAGTGGAGGAGAAATGGAATATCATAATGGATAATTACAATGAAGGGGTAAATAGGCACGTACCAAGACAAAAGCGAGAGGGAGTGTACATTAAACGCTGGTTCAACAAAAGATGCTGTGAGGCCAAAGACAGAAGGGATAGAGCTTGGAAAAGGTGGGAAAATATATATATATATATATATATATATATATATATACATATATATATATATATATATATATATATATATATACATATATATATATATATACATATATATATATATATATATATATATAACTGGAAAATGGCAAGTCTACTGTATATAAACTACAAAAATGAGTATGTAAAAGTGAGAGGAGAGGAAAAAAGGAACCATTAAAAGGATATTATAGATAAATGCAAAAAGCAACCCAAGCTATTCCATGAATGGCAAACTTAAAAACAAGCAAGAAATGGTGAAACTACACCAAGGGAATATAGAATACACAGAAGAATTAGAAATGGCCGAAGTCAAGAAAAATCACTTCAAATCTGTCTTCACTAGAGAGGAAGTACAATATTGGGACAAAGGTAATGAAAGGCGATCTCCCCCCATGAGCGAGATAATAATAACACAAAAAGAAATATTAGAACACTTATCAAACCTTGACGTCAGGAAATCACATGGCCCGGATGGAATTGCAAATTGGATTCTAAAAGAATGCAAAGAAGAACTAATGAGCAAAATACACAACAAAACAAATTGCTCACTCAAAGAAGGAAAAAATACCAAAAGACTGGAAAAATGCTAACATTGTACCTATATATAAATGAGAAAACAAGGAAGAACGAACTAACTGTAGGCCAGTCTCACTAACAAGCACTATATTCAAAATTTGTGAGAAAATCATCAAGAATAGATGGGTAAAACACCTGGAAGACAACAATATAATAAACCCAAGACAATTTGGGTTCAGACAAGGAAGATCATGTACCACAAACTTAATATATTTCTACTCAAGATTAATAGACATAGTGCAAGAAAGGAATGGATAGGCTGATTGTGTCTTCCTGGGCTTACAAAAAGCTTTTGACAAAGTACCACACAAAAAAATTATTAAATAAACTGGAACATATAGGAGGGATACAAGGGAACCTACTAAAATGGATGGAGGACTTCCTGATCGGTAGAAAGATGAAAGTAGTGCTCAGAGAATAATATTCAGATTGGAAAGAGGTGATCAGTGGAGTTCCGCAAGTATCTGTATTGGCACCAATAATGTTTGCTATTTATGTGAATGACATGAATGATGATGTGAAATGTTACATGAGCTTCTTTGCAGACGACGCCAAACTGTTAAGGAAAGAAAAAACTGAAACGGATTGAGAATCACTGCAGGAAGACCTGAATAAGATATGGAACTGGAGTCAGAAATGGGAAGTGGACTTCAATATTAACAAGTGTAGCATAATGGAGTTTGGAAAAAGCAAAAACAGAATATCAGGACAATATAAAATTGGAACCTAGGAGGTAAAGAAGGAGAGATCCGAAAAAGATTTGGGGGTAATTATCTCAAACGACTTGTCCTATAACAAACAGATAAACAAAATTGTCGGAGAATCCTACAACTTGCTAAGATCAATAAAAGTAGCATTTACATATTTGGAAGAAGAAATTATTAAAAAATATTGATCACACTGATAAGGCCTAGACTAGAGTATGCGGCGACATTGTGGTCACCTATTACCAAAAAGAATATAAAGAAAACAGAAAGAATCCAGACAGCAGCAACAAAAATGGCCCTTGCACTTGCAAACTTGTCATATGAGGAGAGATTGGCTAAACTGAAGTTACCGACTCTGGAGCAAAGAAAAGAGAGAGGTGACCTACTGGCCATCTACAGAATCATGAAAGGCACAGGACTTGTTAAACTGGGACAGGAGAAGCACATGAGGGCATGGAAAAAAAAATATATATATAGCTACATAACAGAAGAGATCTGAAGAAAAACAGTTTTTCCACATTGAGTGGTGGACACTTGGAACAATCTGGACAATGAAATAGTGTGCGCAAAAAACATTCATGAGTTTAAAAGTAAACTAGACACTGCGAGATACAAAGGCGGGACACCACGAGCGTAGCTCCCCTTCCCGCAAAATACAACTAGGTAAATACAATTAGGTAAATACACACACGCACGCACACACACACACACACACACACACACACACACACACACACACACACACACACACACACACACACACACACACACACACACACACACACACATAGACACCTCTCATGGCGCTGTGGTTAGAGCTCTGGCCTGCCACTACGGAGGTCCGGGTTCGATCCTCGCCCGGGGCTGAAATAATATCGGTATCGCAGCGCTGAGGGGTGTTACTCCAACTCTCGTGGGCGGGGAGTTGGGTGTGTGTGTGTGTGCAAGGTCATAGCATTACCCATAGATCGGACCTACGAGCTCTGAGCTCTCTTCCAGGAGGGAAATAGCTGTCGATCACGAGTCCAACACGTGATCCAAAGACCAAGTGAATACACACACACGCACACACACACACACACACACACACACAAAACGAAAAAACCAAAGACAGAAAAAATAATGGAGGAAGAAAATTAAAGGTGGCCTATACTAACATTGACGGATTAATTTCAGGTCTGAACGAACTCAATGATTACCTGCAAGAAGAAAAACCAGACATAATGGGAATTGTAGACTAAACTAAGAGGTGAAATACCATCCATCGATATTGGACAAGGACTATATAATTACTGGATAAAAAACAGGGACAAGAAACAGGGAGGAGGAATCATGTTCTTGGCCAAGAAAGATTAAAACGTGACATAAATTGCGGAGGGCAAAGGTAATGTTGAACTGATCATGATAAAAGTCGAAGCCAAGAATATGAAAAGTAGAAAGTTTGTGGTGACCTATGTGCCCCCAAAAATGAACGCTTGGAAAGAGAACGAACATTAAAAAATGCTAGAAGATACAAGGAAATCACTAAATGAGATACTACTGGGCAGGGGTAATCTGGTACTTATGGGGGACTTCAATTGCAAAGAAATTTGTTGGGATAACATGACAGTGCGAGGAGGAGACGACTTGTGGGGTAATGTACTGCTGGACATGACCATGGAATACACAATGACCCAATGGGTCAGCGAAAACACCAGATACAGAAGCAATGAAGAGCCGTCGAAACTAGATTTAATATTTACAACAGAACCTGAAATTGTGGACAAAATCCATTACAAGACACCAATTGGAAAGAGTGACCATATACTCATCGAAACTGTACTAAAGGAAGAAATAGACATGGAGAGAAATGAAAAGCATAGGAAAGGAAGATTGATGTACAACAAAACGGACTTTGCAAAACTAAAGATATTCTTCCGGAATGCAAACTGGGATAAATTCTATATGGAAGAGACAAAAGTGGATGAGAAATGGAATATCTTGATGGAAAAATACAATGAAAGGGTAAACAGGCATGTACCAAGACAAAAGCGAGAGAGAGAGTACATCAAATGTTGGTTCAATAAAAGATGCAGTGAGGCAAAAGACAGAAGGGACAAAGCTTGGAAAAGGTGGAGTAAAGATAAAAAACCTAGTAAATGGAAAATTTATATAAACCATAGAAATGAGTATGTTAATGTGAGAAGCGAGGAGAAAAGGAACCATGAAAAGGATAATATAGATCAATGCAAAGATCAACCCAAACTATTCTATCGATATGTGAATGGTAAACTTAAAATCAAACAGGAAATGGTGAAACTACGCCAAGGAAATATAGAATACAAAGAAGAATTAGAAATGGCCGAAGTCATGAACAATCACTTTAAATCCGTCTTCACCAGAGACAAAATACAAAATTGGGACGAAGATAATAACAAGCAATCTCCCCACATGAGTGAGTTTACAACAACACAAAAAGAAATATCAGAACACCTATCAAAACTTGACGTCAGAAAATCACATGGCCCGGATGGTATTGCAAATTGGATTCTAAAGGAATGCAAAGAAGAACTAACGGACAAATTACACAACATAATAAATAAGTCACTCAAAGAAGGAAAGATACCTAAAGACTGGAAAAATGCTAACATTGTACCAATACATAAAGGAGGAAACAAGGAAGAACCCACCAACTATAGACCAGTATCACTAACAAGCACTATAGCCAAAATTTGTGAGAAAATCATCATGAATAGATGGGTAAAACATCTGGAAGACAACAACATGATAAACCCAAGACAATTTGGGTTCAGGCAAGGAAGATCGTGCACCACAAACTTAATATGCTTCTACTCGAGACTAATTGACATAGTGCAAGAAAGAAATGGATGGGCTGATTGTGCCTTCCTAGACTTGCAAAAAGCTTTTGACAAAGTACCACACAGAAAATTACTATAAAAAAAAAAAAAAAAAAAAAACACTTCCTGACTGGTAGATAGATGAAAGTAGTGCTCAGAGAAAAACATTCAGATTGGAAAGAGGTGGTCAGTGGAGTACCGCAAGGATCTGTATTGGCACCAATAATGTTTGCTATTTATGTGAATGATATGGACGAGGATGTGAAATGTTACATGAACTTCTTTGCAGACGACACCAAACTGTTGAGGAAAGTAGAAACTTATAAGGACTGTGAAGCACTGCAAGGAGACCTGAATAAGGTATGGAACTGGAGTCACAAATGAGAAGTGGACTTTAATACTAAGAAGTGTAGCATAATGGAATTTGGAAAAAGCAAAAACAGAATATCAGGAAAATATACAATTGGAACCAAGGAGGTAAAGAAGGCAGGATCTGAAAAAGATTTGGGGGTAATTATCACAAACGACTTGCCCTATGATAAACAGATTAACAAAATTGTCGGGGAGGCTTACAACTTGCTAAGATCAATAAAAGTGGCATTTACATACTTGGACGAAGACATGATAAAAAGAATATTTGTTACATTGATAAGGCCTAGACTAGAGTATGCGGCGACATTGTGCTCACTCAGTACCAAAAAGAATATAAAGAACATAGAAAGAATCCAGAGAGCAGCAACAAAAATGGCACCTGCACTTGCAAACCTATCATATGAGGAGAGATTGGCTAAACTGGAGTTACCGACGCTGGAGCAAAGAAGAGAGAGAGGTGACCTACTGACCATCTACAGAATCATGAAAGGCACAGAGATACTCGATAGAGAGGACTTACTAAACTGGGACAAGAGAAACACAAGAGGACATGGAAAGAAAATAAAAAAACATAGCTACAGAAGAGAACTGAAGAAAAACAGTTTTCCACATAGAGTAGTGGACACTTGGAACAAACTGGATAATGAAATAGTATGCGCAAAAACCATTCATGAGTTTAAAAGTAAACTAGACACTGCGAGATACAAAGGCGGGACACCACGAGCATAGCTCCCCTTCCCGCAAAATACAACTAGGTAAATACAACTAGGTAAATACACACACACACACACACACACACACACACACACACACACACACACACACACACACACACACACACACACACACACAGGGGTTACACGTGAAAGGAGACAAACCCAACTTATCTCCGATTCCCCGGCCGGGCGGAGATATATTGGGTTTGTCTCCTTTCACGTGTAACCCCTGTTCACCCTAGCAGTGAGTAGGTACGGGACGTTAGTTAAGGAGTTGTGACCTTGCTGTCCCGGTGTGTGGTGTGTGAGTGGTCTCAGACCTACCCAGAGATCGGCAAATAATGAGCTCTGAGCTCACTGCCGTAGGGTGGTGTCTGGCTGTCTCGACAGAGACTGCAGCAGATCCGAGGTGAATACACACACACACACATACACACACACACACACGCACACACACACACACACACACACACACACACACACACACACACACACACACACACACACACACACACACACACACACACACACACACACACATATATATATATCTATTTTATATATATATATATATATATATATATATATATATATATATACATTTATATCATTCAACCACAAACAACTTTTAATTCCATGCCATGGCATGGAATTAAAAGTTGTTTGTGGTTGAATAATATCAATTGATCGCTGGGAACCATTCAGTGTAGATGTATAACATATACATATATACATATACATATATACATATATACATATGTATATATATATGTATATATATATATATATTCATATATACATATATATATATATGTATTCATATAATGTATATATATACATATATATATGTATATATATATATACATATATATATATATATATATATATATATATATGTGTGTGTGTGTGTGTGTGTGTGTGTGTGTGTGTGTGTGTGTGTGTGTGTGTGTGTGTGTGTGTGTGTGTATTCACTTGGTCTTTGGATCACGTGTTGGACTCGTGATCAACAGCTATTTCCCTCCTGGAAGAGAGCTCAGAGCTCGTAGGTCCGATCTATGGGCAATGCTATGACCTTGCACACACACACACACCCAACTCCCCGCCCACGAGAGTCAGAGTAACGACCCGAAGCGCAGCGGTGTGTGTGTGTGTGTGTGTGTGTGTGTGTGTGTGTGTGTGTGTGTGTGTGTGTGTGTGTGTGTGTGTGTGTGTGTGTGTGTGTGTTTACCTAGTTGTATTTGCCTAGTTGTATTTTGCGGGGAGGGGAGCTATGCTCGTGGTGTCCCGTTTTTGTATTTCGCAGTGTCTAGTTTACTTTTAAACTCATGAATGGTTTTGGCGCATACTATTTCATTATCCAGTTTGTTCCAAGTGTCCACTACTCTATGTGGAAAACTGTTGTTCTTCAGTTCTCTTCTGTAGCTATGTTTTTTTTTTTCTTGCCATGTCCTCTTGTGTTTCTTTTATCCCAGTTTAGTAAGTCCTCTCTATCGAGTATCTCTGTGCCAGCCGTTAATGGATTAAATAATCACAGTGACATAGTACACCGCTACCACAATTCTATCTTCATATTAAACCTTTATGTTTCCACTACCCATATTTGCACCTGTATCCCACCCATACATATTTTTTACGGATATCAGTAGCATCTCTTTCGTCTTACGTTTCTAGCACTGTTCACAATGCATTGCTATTCATAAAATGTATGCTCGACCTAAACCATTAACCAATTTCATTTATCTCTATGGCAGTTTTTCAGTAATAAGGGGGATTATAGCTCATCTTCAGTAACTCTTCTATACCAAGTATAGTTTTCTCTCTCATTCTAGCAACACCAGGCTATCTTATCCATCTTTATGTTAGTGAAGAGGTTGATAAAGACATGTATACTGATAATTTATATGAAGGACCATTTTCATTGAATAGAACTTGGGAGGAATTTATACATTAATTTTAAGACACTATGGCACAGAATTAACCTTTAATGAGAAACATCTCGAAACGGCACTGATTACAGATAAAACAATATCTTATCTAGGAGCTGCAGAAAACAAGTGATAAGCAAAGGCTCTCCGAGAGTGATGTTAAACTGTCAGATCTTGACTCAAATGAAGCATACTAGATATCAAGTCAACAGATAAATATAGATCATCAAGTGGGAGCATACACCACTGAACTCGTTGTTTCACTTACATGCCAACCCCATTCATTCCCCAAACAAGATTTCATGCAGCCAGACTTCCTTTTCCAAACATCTCTCGACGATGACGATCGACCTGCTTTACCCATGAGTTCTGCTTTAGACATTTCCTCCATTTTTTTTTTTTTTTTTTTTGGAGACAAGTCTGTGAGTGGTATCAGCATCAAAGAAATGTGCCACGTAACAGTCGTTATAAGAAAAGAGCAATTACTATGCGTCGCCCATCAGCATCACCCACACACCTGAATTATCGGAGAAAAACAGAAAGGAAACATACAAAGGACAGAGGACACCAGAACAGATCCTCAGACAGGAAAAAATAAATAAATAAATAAATAGATAAACAAATAAATAGAAAATAATAAATAAATAAATAGATAGATAATATATATATATACATATATATATATATATATATATGTATATATATATATATATATATCTTAATAACATGGAAAATACAAGGGAAGAGGGTCAACGTCATCAAATATGAACAACATTTTTCAAGAATCAACAATTGCAACAACTTGTATTATCATCTTATTATTGATCTGCCTGAATGTCTAACCAGAAAGATAATAAGACTGAACTTAGGTGTCAAGTGATATTCTCAAGATCTTATTTGCAGGTGATTTGAACTTGAGATTTTCGAGTAGTAACTTCACTCCTAAGCTCACCACAGACTTCCAAAAGTGAACTGTCGACAACCAGGTACTTTAAGAAAGGTGCGTTCTCCCCGAGCGCGAAGTATATTGGCATTTCGACTTCGAAACGCTTAAAGACATAGACATAGACATTGACATAGAAGGGTCCCGGAAGAGGCTATTGAGCCTGTGACTCCGGCTCTAAATAACTAATACTTAGGTCATCTGGGGTCTAGTGGTCACTGTGGTCTAGGTGTTTGTTATTTAGTTGAGCTGTGTAATCGAATATTTTATCTTGATGTTTCCATACACTATCCAATCTCTTTTCAAAACTCACAACTGACTTTGCATTCACAACATGATCAGGAAGACTATTCCAGTTGTTCACAACACGACTGCAGAAAGTGAATTTCCTGATGTCCAATCTTGGGCGCTGCTTGTAGATCCTCTTGGTGTGTCCTCGAGTCACCGAACCAGCAAGTTCAATAAATAATCCCCTGCTCACTTCACTATCATATAAATTGTTCACAATTTTAAAAGTTTCTATCATGTCCCCTCTTGATCTACGGTATGATAGTGTAGGAAGGTCTAATTTCCGCAATCGGTCAGGGTAAGGCAAATCCTTCAGGCTAGGGACTAACTTTGTTGCTCTTCTTTGAACTGCTTCCACAGCCTCAATGTCCTTTTTCTTGTATGGACACCATACCTGATTAGCGTATTCCAAATGTGTTCGGACTAGTGCAGTGTATAATGACTTGAACATGGTCTCGTTCAATGTTACGAAAGTTCTTCTTATTAGCCCAACTAGTCTATTTGCCTTATTGATTTTCTCAGCCAAGTGTGCTGTGAACTTCAGCTCGTCATCAATTACAACTCCCAGATCCTTCTCTACTTTGATTCCTGTCAATTCTTTTTCCATAGAATATTTCCTATTGTCCACATTTGATTTCCCGATTCTCATCACACAGCACTTCTTGGGATGAAATCTCATCAGCCACTTCTCTGACCAGCTTCTCATCCTCACGAGATCTTCTTGCAATTTCTCACAGTCCTGGCTTTCATGAATCCTCCTGAATACTTTAGTTTCGTCTGCATACAAGAATAATTCGCTGTTGATTGCAGAATCTGGCAAGTCATTAATATATAAAACAAACAGTAGCGGACCCAACGCAGATCCCTGAGGTACACCGCTGACCACGTCCTTCCATTCTGACGTTATAACTCTTGATCTTCTCAACTAGCCTTCTGTGGGGGACAGTGTCGAAGGCCTTCATGAAATCGCAGTATGCAACGTCGATAGCTCCTCCTTCATCTAAAATCTGAGTTCATCTGTCCAAGACCGTGATAATTTGTAGTACCGTCGAACGCCCCTCCACAAATCCATATTGTTTGTTACTAATCAGCTTATTGTCCTTGAGATGTTCCAGAATCCTTTTCCTAATTATTGATTCCAATAACTTGCATGTGACACATGTTAAGCTTCTTGGTCTGTAATTACCTGGGTCACTCCTGTCACCTTTTTTGTATATTGCCGAGATGTTCGCTAGTTTCCAATCTATGGGTTGTCTTTTGCTCAAAAGTGATAGATTAAAGATCTTACAAAGCGGATATGTAATTACATCTTTCGTCTCTTTCAGAATTCGAGGATGAAGCCGTTCCGGCCCAGGGGATTTATTCCTTTGTAGTTTATCTATAACACTGATAATATCCTCGCTAGAGAAATCAATCTGTGATAACATTGGAATATCCTTGACCTCCACCTCTGGTATTAACCCTTCTGGTTCCTTGGTAAACACTGAGCTAAAAAAGTCTGCAAGTACTGTTGCCTTTTCATTGTCATCTTTAGTTTTAGAAGTTTTATTCAAATCTTTATACAGATTACATATACTGACTGAAGCTTTTGTTTTAGACTGGACATACTTCCAAAATATCTTTGGGTTAGACTTGACGTTTTGCGCAATAGTCTTCTCCACGTTCTTAACAGAAGACCTAGTTTCAGCTCGTACCTGATTATTAATCCGTCTGTATTCCTCATATAATTTGTCATACTCGCCCTGATTAATTTCTCTACCTTCCTTCAATTTTTTCAATCGCATCCAAAATCTTTGTTTTTTCTAAATCTTTGCCCACAGCTTTCTATTCATTGGCAAATTATGATTTGTTCTCTTCCTTAATTCCCCACTGCTTTTAAATTCTCTCCTTGGAATACATTTGTCTATTGACTCCTGTAGTTTACTTTTAAATCTGCACCACATGTCCTCGATATCATCGGTATCCAAATACTCATCCCAATTAATATTCAATATTCCGTTTAGCTTGCAATAATCCGCTTTTTCAAAAAGATACACAAGTCCCTTACAATTTTTTACCTGTGGTTCCATGTTGCATCTGAAAATTACACATCCATGATCACTCCTACCAAGTGGATTTCTTATCTCAATATCCTCCACGATCATGTTGTCATCAGTAATAATCAAGTATGTTCCCTGCATCTGAACCTCTGAATCTAGTCATTCCGGCCACATGTTGTATAAAGTAGCAATCTCGCATTTTCTCAATAAACCTTAGACTTAGGTCATCATCACCAGTTTTGCAGGTCATGTTCTTCCACTCTATATTTGGTAAATTAAGATCTCCCACTATTACTTTATGTTTGATGTTGTAGTCTGCTATTTCTTGCATCAGCGACATAATTTTCCCATTGTTTTCTGTCTCACTATTCGGACTTCGATATATACAGTAGACACAATTAACACATCCCCTACACCCGTTTTTCCTTTAATTTTTGCTGCAATATATTCAGTAGCTTCCTCCTTGAATTACACAATGTCATACTGAACACCTTTTTCTATGTATAGTAACATTCCCCTACCAACCTCCGCATTTGCCCAATTTTTGCCAAATATTTCATACCCCTCTATAGCATACTCTACTATGTCTCTTTCAAACCTAAAATTCTTTGGCTTAACTTCTTGTACTGCAATTACTTGGGGAGGTACTAAGGTCAAATGAGAAAGTTTTCAAAGAGGTGGTTAATATTTGCTAGATATATGGCTTAGTATTATTATTATTATTTTTTTTATAAAATAAAACAAAAATTAATCCCAATTATTACGCAGTGTGATAAAAAGGCCTATTAAAATATCGGTAGCAGACGAACTTTTCCTTCGCCGATCTTCGGCAGTTCTCGTAAGGCTCTGTCGGCTGTGATGTCAATCTCGCTGTTTACACTCTGATGCATGCCATATGTGTGCACTATAAAATGCCGTGCTGCGCTGTCAACTTGGTCAGTGATATCATATTTCGTCTGTTAGCAAAATTTTATCAAGTATTATTTAGTTCGAAAATTATTTACTGTGTTGCCGCAAATTGCAACAGTAATTCGACGAAACTTTCTAATGCGGATGGACTTCATTTTCATTCTTTTCAGAAAGATCTTATTCGCAAAAAGGACTGGATCATTCGGTGCAGACGGTACGAGTCATGGAAGCCTGGATTGAAAAAAAAAAAAAAAAAAAAAAAAAAAGTACACTTATGACCCTGGCCTTGTCAACAAGCACGAACGTTGAAATATCCAACACGTCTGCATGGGCCCGTTGACGACAGGGAATGGCTGAAAGAAGGTAATAAGCCCAGTTCACACTGTCATAGATTTGATCAAATTTTCGTCCTCTCCTCTGTACAATGCAATAAAAATTAACAGTCTTTGACAGTGTGAACCTGGCGTTTCTTGTAAATTATAATAGAAAGTGTAGTAAAGCGTTTGACAAGAAACTGGCATGTCGAAGTGGTTGATGGGGAATAGTAGGTACTACTAACACTGCACCATGCTTTTAGCTTTGCACTTGCTGCATAGATGTCCATCTGCTTAGCAATCGTGCACCACACAACAGCCTGCTTATCATCTTACTTTCAGGTTCAAAAAGCATACAAAGAGCTTGAGCTCATAGTAACGCAGAAAGCTCTTCTTAGGGATATCGGTCAGCTCTCGCCTTGTCAACAAACATCAGCGCTGGAATCGTATCACAAGGTTGTGTGCTTCTTTGCTCCCAAGTCCAATTTTTTTTTTTTTTTTTTATTTTTTATGGAGCAATGAAAGGAAGGCAAGTACATATGTAACTTCAAACACCTCTTGATGTAATTTCACCATGGTAATTCAGGCACAAGGGAACTGAATTCATATTGATAATGGTAAAATGCATGCATGGTGAGTGAAAATTCACATTATTAATTTCCCACTTGCAGACAACTACTTGCTGCCCTTCATTTAAATGAAAATTCATGTAAAAAGCAGAATTTTGAAAAAAAAAAAAAAATGGAGAGGCGCATTGGGCTATACCTTATCCCAAAGCCAAACCAGGTATTGGAGTGGCAAAGTACCAGAAGCTTGATCTAACATACGGTGACTGTATGAAGCATCCTCCGCTCACATGTAACAGGTGACCATTGACTAAACCGACTGTGGTTGATATCTATATCTATCTATCTATCTATCTATAAATATATATATATATATATATATATATATATATATGTATATATATATACATATATATGCACACTGAGTTAAACACCACAGCATTGTCATAATTATTTATCTTCTTCCTAATATTTTCAATTCTCCTCACTATAGTTCTGACTTTGGGAGGGTGATCGAAAACCAACTGTCCAAAGTTATCCATTTTAATAACACATTCGACGTTTCGACTTCAAGGAGTCATTCTCAAAATAATTACATTTCTGACTTTGGGACCTCCTCTATACTGCGACGTCGCCTACAATCCCATAGAAACCAGGGGTCAGTTTTCCAGCATTTCACTGAAATACATGACATGAAGCCTCCCCTACAGAAACTACTAGACCAAACGGAAATTCTCCACAAGGAGTCTGCATTCAGGAAGCTACAGATTGCAGAAGCAGTATCTATCACTTGCCAGCGCCCTACCATCAATATACAGCAAGCTGCCGATTTTATACTCCCTTCCGCGCGCCCTCTGAAGACTAACCCCCTCCAGGAGCAACAAGCCCTTAGACAGCAGCAGCCCCACGAACAAGTGCAACATGTCCAGCTAGCTAATCAGCGCCTAGGACCAGTAACCAGAGCAGTAGCAACTCAGGCTAGAGCTTCTAGACAAAATCTCACCCTCATGGCTTCTGGACAAAATCCTACCATCTTGGCTCCCGGACAAAATCCCACCCTCTTGGCTCCCGGACAAAATCCCACCCTCTCGGTTCCCGGACAAAAATCCCACACTCTTGGCTCCCGGACAAAATCCCACCCTCTTGACTCCCGAACAAAAACTCATGCTGCCCCTCTCGGCCAATGAGGGGCCAGTATTCCGACTGAGCTAGGCAGGCTGAGCTGTTACACCGCCTTATAAGCCAGCCCACCCAACCAGCGGTCATTATTCCTCGGAAGACCTTTCAACATAGCAGAGCATCCTAACAAAGCAGTCCTCACCCTGAAGACGCCTCACGACGAGGCGAAAAACTATAGTTTCGGTGGAGTCAATAGTTGTTCAATACTATTACTATGCAAAAAATTACCAGTTGGCATACACTGCGTATATTTTTTTGAGTCATGAATGACTACTTCCAGTCCCTCTCAGTTGCTAATAGGAAAGTATTCTCCAAATTAAAGAATACAGTCTTGAAGATTGTTAAAGCAACTAGTGCAGTTGATTTCAACCAGATTATATATATATATATATATATATATATATATATATATATATATATACACACACACACACACACACACACACACACACACACACACACACACACACACACACACACACACACACATATATATATATATATATATATATATATGTATGTATATATATATATATACAAGCCGCGGGCTTTGCCCTTCCCGGCTTCGCCGGGAGGTTGGCTGTGCAAACAGCGGCCTACGGCCGCAGCTTCCGCGCTCTAATCCCTCGTTTTCCCCTTCGGCCTCGGCCTCGTGGCGGAACCCCAACACGGGATCCCCAGTACGAAGAAGAACGCGAAGAAGAACGCGAAGAAGAACGCGAAGAAGAACACGAAGTAGAATGCGAAGAAGAACGCGAAGAAGAACACGAGGAAGAAGAACGCGAAGAAGAACGCAAAGAAGAAGAACGCGAAGAAGAACGCGAAGAAGAATGCGAAGAAGAACGTTAAGAAAAATGCGAAGAAGAACGCGAGGAAGAAGAAGAACGCGAAGAAGAAGAAGAAGAACGCGAAGAAGAAGAAGAAGAAGAAGAAGAAGAAGAAGAAGAAGAAGAAGAAGAAGAAGAAGAAGAACGCGAAGAAGAAGAAGAACGCGAAGAAGAAGAAGAAGAACGCGAAGAAGAAGAAGAAGAAGAAGAAGAAGAAGAGGAACGCAAAGAAGAAGAAGAAGAAAAAGAAGAAGAAGAAGAGGAACGCGAAGAAGAAGAAGAAGAAGAAGAAGAAGAAGAAGAAGAAGAAGAAGAAGAATACCACCTGACCCCGACGCTTTTTCAAGAATATTTTTAGGACAAAGTGTCACCGTAATACCACCTGTCCCTGACTTCCACAACGTTTTTTAGAAGAATATTTTTATTTAGACTTAGATATATATACATTATATATATATATATATATATGTATATATATATTAATTATATTTATATTTTATATATATATTATATATTTATATATATATATGCGTGTGTGTGTGTGTGTGTGTGTGTGTGTGTGTGTGTGTGTGTGTGTGTGAGTGTGTGTGTGTGTGTGTGTGTGTGTGTGTGTGTGTGTGTGTGTGTGTGTGTGTGTGTGGGTGTGTGTGTGTGTGTGTGGGTGGGTGTGTTTACCTAGTTGTATTTTACGGGAAGGGGAGCTATGCTCGTTGTGTCCCGTCTTCATATCTCATTTTATCTAGACTGTTTTTAAATTCATGTATCGTTTTTGCGCACACCACATTCTCATCTAACTTGTTCCAAACATCATTACCCTGTGGGGAAAGCTATTCTTTTTCAGGTCTCTTCTATAAATTTTTTGATTTTCTTTCCGTGTCTTTTTGTATTTCTACTAGCCCATTTTTTTAGATCCTCTCTAACAATAGTTTCTATGCCTTTCATGATTCTATAAATAGTTATCAAGTCTCCTCGCTCTTCTTTGCTCTAATGTCTGTAGCTCAAGTTTTGCTAGTCTCTTTTCATATGATAGTTCTGACAGTGTTGGTGCCCATTTCGTAATTGCTCTTTGTATTCTTTCAAGTTTTGTTATATATATATATATTTTTTTGTACTTGGTGACCACGTCGTCGCTGCACATTCCAATCTTGGTCTTATCAAAGTGACCAGTATTTTCTTCACCATTTCTTCGTCCAGGTATGTAAATGCCACTTTGATTGTTCTTATCAAATTATAAGTTTCTCCAAAAATCTTGTCTATATGTTTCTCAGGGGACATATTATTCATAATAATGACTCCCAGGTCCTTCTCATTTTCTACTTTTTTTTCTTTATTTCTTCTCCCAATTTATATGATCCCACTATTCTTTTTTTGCTTTTTCCAAATTCCATAATACTACACTTGATATCGAATTCCATCTCCCACCTCGTACTCCATTCCCATACTTTCTTGGGATCACTCTGTAGCGACTCACAATCTTCTTCAATGTTCACTTTTTTCAACAATTTTGCATCATCTGCAAAGAAGCTCATATAACCTTCAATTCCTTTATCCATATCATTAATGTATAAAGCAAACATTATTGGGGCCAGAACTGTTCCTTGTGGAACACCACTTATCACTTCATCCCAATGAGAGTGTTTGTCTCTTATCACTACTCTCATTTTTCTTTCATGCAGTTTGTCCTGTATTCCTCCTGCAGTTTCTAATGTCTTTAGCAACTTCTTATGTAGCATCTTATCAAAAGCTCTTTTCAGGTCTAGAAATGCACAATCAGCCCATTCATCTCTTTCTTGTTTTATGTCTATTAGCCTTGAATAGAGACACATTATGTCTGTGGAGCATGATCGTCTTTGTCTAAATCCAAATTGCCTTGGATTTAGTACATTGTTTTTTGTTTTTTTTTTAAATGCCTTACCCATTTAATTTTAATCCTGCTTTCACCAATTTTAGCTATCGTACTTGTAAGAGAGACCAGTCTATAGTTAGTAGGGTCTTCCTTGTTTCCCCCTTTATATATAGGTACTATGTTTGCTCTTTTCCAGTCGTCTGGAACTTTTCCTTCTTTCAATGAACTGCTTATTAGACTATGTATTTTGTCTGTTAGTTCATTCCTGCATTCTCTCAAAATCCAGTGTGCCATTTCATCTTGTCCATGCGATTTTCTGACATCGAGATTACTCAAGTGATTCATTATTTCATTCCTTGTTACTTCTATTTCTTTCATAGGGGGGACTTTCTCCTCCCACTCGATATCTCTAGGTTGTATGTTCTCCCTCGTAAACACCGATTTAAAATGCTTGTTCATAATTTCTGCCATTTCTATTTCCTCTGTGTATTCAACTCCTCCTTGTCGCTGTTTCTCTCATTCTTGTTTGTTTTTCAGTTTGTTGTTTACAAATCTGTAAAATAGATTTGGTTGATCTTTACATTTTTCTATGACATCTTTTTCGTATTTTCTCTTTTCTTCTCTGCACACTTGTACATATTCATTTCTATAACTAGTATATATTTTCCATTTTTAGGTCTTATGTCTTTTTTCCATTTTATCCAAGCTTTATCCCTTTTGTCTTTCAACTCCCTACATCTTTTGTTGTACCAGCACTTACATTTTTTTTTTTTTTTTTTTTTTTTTTTTTTTTTGGTTTTTTGTCAAAATATTCCATTTCTCTTCTACTGTTGTTTCCTCCTTGTGTATTCTTTCCCAATCAGCTTTTAGAAAGAATTCTCTTGTTTTATCAAAATTTATTTTTTCATACATCAATCTTCCCTTTCTATATTGTTCGTTTTTTTCATGAATTTTCCTCCTTTAGTTCCAGTTCAACCCATATTTGGTCACTTTTACTTATTGGTGTCTTATATTCAATCTTGTCCACTACTTCGGGTTCTTTCTCATTTCTATACCTAGTATTCTCTTGTATCCATTACGTCATTGTATGTTCTATAATCATATCAAGTAGTGCATTTCCCCATAGGTCGTCTCCACCCTTCACTGTCATCTCTTCCCAGCAGATTTCTTTATAATTAAAGTCACTCATTATAACTATTCTTCCTCCATTTTCCATGATCTTATTTAGTGTTATCCTGGTGTCTTCTAACATATTTTTGTGTTCTTTCTCTTCCCATGAGACCGTTTTAGGAGGCACATAATTTACTACAATCTTCCTGCTCTTCCCATCCCTGTCCTCTACTTCCATCATAATCATCTCTACTCTATTCTTTCCATATGTGGTATTCCTCACATTTATATCCTTCTTAGTCAAGAACTTATCTCTACCCCCTTGTTTTACCTCTCTGTTTCTAATCCAATAATTATATGCACCACGTCCTACACTGTTGGGTGGTAGTGGACCTTTCAATTTTGTCTCTACAATTTCCATTATGTCCGGTTCTTTTTCCATCAGATAATAATTCAGTTCTTTCAAGCCTGTTATTAATATTTGTGTAAGACACTTAATTTTCTGCTACTTTCATCGTGTTTTCTGTTTCCCTTCCGTTTTTCTCTG